>NC_058087.1:90917665-91539121 GCF_014858855.1 Bufo gargarizans | reverse complement strand
AAAGTGTAGATTGAGAAAAGCAGGGGTCCTAGGACAGAGCCTTGCGGGACACCAACAGAGAGGGCATGAGACGAGGAGGTGGTGCGGGAGTGGGAGACGCTAAACGTCCGGTCTGTGAGGTATGATGTGATCCAGGAGAGAGCCAGGTCAGTGATGCCAAGAGATGAGAGAGTTTGCAACAGAAGGGTGTGGTCAACAGTGTCGAAGGCAGAGGACAGGTCAAGGAGAAGGAGGACAGAGTATTGTTTCTTGGTTTTGGCTGTCAGTAAGTCATTGGTGACTTTGGTAAGGGCAGTCTCGGTCGAGTGGTGGGTTCGGAAGCCGGATTGTAGGCGGTCAAAGAGGGAGCAAGAGGAGAGGTGGGAGGACAGTTCAGAATGGACATGTTGTTCAAGTAGCTTTGAGGCATACGGAAGAAGTGATATGGGGCGATAACTGGACAAGGAAGATGGGTCAAGTGAAGGCTTTTTGAGGATGGGTGTAATGGTAGCATGTTTAAAAGCAGAGGGGAAGACACCAGAGGTTAGTGATAGATTGAAGAGATGAGTTAGGGCTGGGATAAACACTGTGGTGAGGTTAGGGATCGGGTCAAGTGCACAGGTGGTGAGATGTGATCTGGAGAGTAGAGTGGAGAGTTTTTCTTCTGTAATGGTGGAGAAGCGGGTTTTAGGGGGAGAGGACCGAGCAGTTGTGTAGAGGGTCTGTGGGGACTGTGTAGTAAAGCTTTCTCTGATGTGGACTATCTTTTGTTTGAAATATTTGGCAAAGTCCTCAGCTGAGAAGAGAGGAGAGGGTGGGGGCGCTGGGGGGCGGAGAAGCGAGTTAAAAGTGCTAAAAAGTTGTTTAGGGCTGTGTGACAGGGAAGATATGAGAGATGAGAAGTAGGCCTGTTTTGCATGAGCGAGTGAGGATTTGAATATGAGAAGGGATTGCTTGTATGCAGTGAGATGATCTATAGAAGGGGATTTTTTCCTTCGTCGCTCAGCAGCCCTGGAAGCTTGTCTGAGTTTCTTGGTCAGGTTGGTGTGCCAGTGTTGTCTGTTGATTTTCCGGATTTTGTTATGTGTGAGGGGGGCAACAGTGTCCAGAGCTGTACTTATTGTGGTGTTGTATAGGGTGGTAGCAGCTTCTGGGTCTTGGAGGCAACAGATGGTAAAGAGTGGGAGAAGAGAGTCAGAAAGCAAGCGAAGGTCGAGATGTTTAAGGTTCCTGCGGGGGTGTGCTGGTGTGTGGACCGGGGGGGCTACAGAAGAGACCAGTGAAGAGAAGGTGAGTAGGTTGTGGTCGGATAGGGTGAGAGGCGAGTTAGAAAGGTTAGATAGGGAGCAAAAGCGGGTAAAGATCAGATCCAGAGTGTGACCATCTCTGTGGGTGGGAGCTGAGGACCACTGTGATAGGCCGAAGGAGGAAGAGAGCGACAGGAGTTTAGAGGCGGCCAAGTGGCAGGTGTCAATAGGGATGTTGAAGTCACCCATGATGATAGTGCGGATGTCGGCAGAAATAAAGTGTAGTAGCCAGGTGTTGAAGTGGTCAAGAAAGATGGTGGCTGGGCCTGGAGGGCGGTAAATGACAGCTACTTGAAGGTTGGAGGGAGAGTAGATGCGAACAGAGTGTACTTCAAATGAGGTGAGCGTAATGGAGGGTGGCAGTGGAGTTGGGCTGTAGGAGCAGGTGTCTGATAGGAGAATACCAACTCCTCCACCATGTTTGCAGCCGGGGCGGGGGGTGTGAGTGAATTGAAATCCACTATAAGAGAGTGCAGCAGGGGAGGAGGTGTCTGAGGGTGTCAGCCATGTTTCTGTGAGACCCAGAAAGGAAAGGTTTTGAGAGATAAACAGTTTGTGAATGTACGACAGTTTGTTACGGACAGAGCGCGCGTTCCATAATGCTCCTGCAAGAGGAGCCAAAGGGGCAGGGGTCAGAGGAATGGTAATTAGGTTTAAGGGGTTGCAGGAATTTGTAGAAAGAGATTTGTAGTGGTACATGGAGGTGATGGTGGGGATTTGCTGAGGGGGTCCTGGATTTGGAGAGATATCACCAGCAGTAAGGAGAAGCAGAGAAAGTGTTAATAGATGAGAATAAGAGAGGGCATGAGGTGTCTGTGTGTGTTTTGGAAGGAAGTGTTTTATGTTTGCAAACAGGTTTGTGCAAGCTATCAGATGAGAAGGTAAGATGGACGAAGAGATGAATAGTTCCTTGCTGGGTGAATGGATGTGGGGGTATTTCAGGAGGTTGTGGAAAAGTAGGAGGAGTAAGAGGAAAAATGTAAACATTGTTTGCATTGACTATGTCTAATTACCTGTGGTCCCCTTCTGGTCCAATTCTGGTATAATTCAGTCTGTGCACTTAAGGAGTTGCACTTGAGAGATGTTGCATGTGGAAAGACCAAGGTCTGGAAGACCATGGATCTTAGATTTATACCACTCAGTGATCAATCATGTGTGACCAAGAGGGGAGGGGGCTACATATGGACTAATCAAGGGAGGACCAGATACAGGGGTGAAGTAGTGTAAACAAATACTCAATCAATCCAGCAGGAAAAGAGACATTAATAGTTCAATGCGAACATACCAGGGTTTAGAAGGAGAGATGAGAGGGGGTGGACAATATCAGACTGGAAAAGCTGGGTGTAGCAGTAAGGTTCAATGCGAACATACCAGGGTTTAGAAGGAGAGATGAGAGGGGGTGGACAATATCAGACTGGAAAAGCTGGGTGTAGCAGTAAGGTTCAATGCGAACATACCTGGAGATGAGAGATGAGAGAATTGGGTGATGGTCAGTAAGCAGTGATGACAAAGTGGAATATCCATAATATTACATTCTGGTATAATTCAGTCTGTGCACTTAAAGGGGTTGTCCAGGTTCAGAGCTGAACCTGGACAGCCCTCCATTTTCACCCCGGCAGCCCCCCTGACATGAGCATCGGAGCAGTTCATGCTCCGATGCTCTCCTTTGCCCTGCGCTAAATCGCGCAGGGCAAAGGCATTTTTCAGAGTTCCGGTGACGTACCGGGCTCTCCATGGGGCTCACAGGAACCCCGGTGACGTCACCAGCACTGATGGGCGGGATTTGACTCTGCCCTAGCCAGTAAAACGGCTAGGGCAGAGCTAAAGCCCGCCCCTCAGAGCCGGTGACGTCACCGAACACACTGCTGGGCGGAAGTTACCGCCCGGCAGTGTGTTATTAAAAACAAAAGAGCCTGTGCCCTGCGCGATCTAGCGCAGGGCACTGGAGCGCATCGGAGCATGAGATGCTCCGATGCTAGGCTCAGGGGGGCTGCCGGGGGGAAAATAAGGGTATGTCCGGGTTCAGCTCTGAACCCGGACAACCCCTTTAAGGAGTTGCACTTGAGAGATGTTGCATGTGGAAAGACCAAGGATTGTATGTTTACTATGTTACACCAAAGGATACACGTATTACATATACATTTTTAAAAAGTCATGCAATTGTAATAGGGAATGTTAAAAAAAAGGTTTTCCATGACAAACACTGACTAGTATGAATATGGTGTACATAGTATGGAATGATGTTTAAAGACAAGAGAGAACTCAGCTTCAGTCCTTATCTGCTGAAAATAACACTGGTTTGATCACATTAGAAATTTATGACATATCCAAAGGTAGATAATTTATAATAGAACCAAGAGATTTAGATTGTCAAAAGGTGCATACAGTTTCATAAAAATAAAATGAGACAGTCCACACCATTGACAATCATTTGATCTACAGATGAGCAAATTTATTAAAATTTGAGTTCAATTTCCTGAATCAAATGTCAAGAAATTCTGATTTAGACAAATTATAATGCAAAAAAAAAGGTTGAAATTTGATTCTAAAGAATCATTTCTTTCATCTCTAATTAGAGCCAATGTCACAAGACACATGTCAACATAAAGCCCCAGCCTTAAAAAAGAGCCATGATTGACAAATGTAAGAGATTTTCCTCAGCACTAGAATTCAAAATAAATGTTCAGTAATATTTCTGTATATTTATTTTTGTTATTCTCCTTGAATAACCTTCCAAATATATTAGGTATTGCCTTTCTAAATGGGGAAGAATTATTAACAACCTGGTAGTATAATGAAGAAGATTTCACCAAATTAATTAAAAAGCACTAGTCTCTCAATAAATTTGGTAAATAATACTTGAGGGCAGATGGGCCATTGACATTTTCAATTTAGTGTCTGCTATAACCCCTGCTGTTGCCTCTTGTCTCATTCACAATAAATTTTAAGCACTGTATTTGGACATATCTAGTCTTTTAAGCCATGATTTCCTTCAGCATTTGGTGATATAAATGTGTTAACCCCTTTGCGACATCTACACTGTATGTATGTTGCATGCAGAGCTTTAAACATGACAACCTCTCAGGGGCTGTGTGGGATCCATAGAAGGTGGTGTCTATGATTGCAGACAAATCCAATCACAGATATTTATCCCTTTAGATGTTTTATTAAATTGCTACTATGGCACCTGAGTGGTATTTAAAAGGAGGGCTCTTTCTTAAGTAAATTCATGCCCTCTATAATAAGATTGTGTGAGCTGTTTAGTTGATATGTTAGCCTGGGCCTTCTAAAGTGTCCCAGTCCTGCCATAAGAAAAAAATACCACTTATTCCTGCTCTAGGCAAGGTTAAAAGGACACTGTGATTTTACCATTGAATACAATGATAAATCATGTAATTTATAATCACCTAAGGAGACTAAAGATAAAGTAAGATAAGTATTAAGCAAATATATTGCTGCATTTGTGGGAGGGGAGGTTGATTACTAGGCTATTTATAGACACCTGTGGGCCCAGGCTGGCTGATTACTAGGCTATTTATAGGCACCTGTGGGCCCAGGCTGGCTGATTACTAGGTTATTTATAGGCACCTGTGGGCCCAGGCTGGCTGATTACTAGGCTATTTATAGGCACCTGTGGGCCCAGGCTGGCTGATTACTAGACTATTTATAGGCACCTGTGGGCCCAGGCTGGCTGATAACTAGGCTATTTATAGGCACCTGTAGGCCCAGGCTGATTCCAATTCAGCTGATTTCATTGCCTCTGGGTCAGCTCTAGGATACAGCAGCATGGTGTGGAGGCTCCTTACGGCTGGGCGATGGCAGAATGTCTCAGGAGGGCGATGGTATTCATGGTAGGATCGGAGTTGTTTGCACGGGACCCATGCTGCGCTTTGGGATGAATCAGAGTTTGGGCGCTAATGGTCGAAAGATGGTTGTTAGTATTGTTTGTCCGGCTATTCAGAGGCCTGGTGGGGCCATTGCATACAGTTATTGGGGTAGCATGTGCTTAGAGTAGGCATGGTTGTATGTTTGCATGCGGGGCGTGTGTCTGCAGTTGGCTCAAGCTATGCACGCTGTGTTTAAGTGATGGTAAATGTGGATCAATGGTTGATTTAAAAAAATAAAATAATGCAGCAGCATCGTGCGGAGGTTCGTTCATGGCTGGGTAGCGGCAGAAAGTGCCAGGCGAGTGCTGGTGTTCACGGTAGAATCAGACTTGTTTGTACTAGACCCACTTTGCGGTCTGTGCATACGCTGGGACAAAGCAGAGTTGGGCGCTAATGGTCAAATGACTGTTGTTAGTGAATTTTGTCCGGATGTTTAGGGGCTTGTTGGGGGCTATTGCATATTATTGGTATAAGCATGTGCCTAGAATAGGTATGGTCGCATATTTTCTGATACCTGTTACATACGGGACGCGTGTCTCCAAGCTACGCACGCTGTGTTTAAGTGATGGTATTTTATTCATTTATTCATTTTGGGTCATGTATCAATGGTCGTTAAAATTTTTTTTTTTTTAAAACGCAGCACTGTGTGGCAGCTCGTTCACGTCTGGGTAAACAGCAAAAGGTGCCAGGCGAATGCTGGTGCTCACAGTAGGATCGAACTTGCTGCACAGGACTCACACTGCGGTCCGCAATTTGCAGTGTTCTGGGATAAAGGGGGTTGGGCGCTAATAGTCGCATGATGGTGGTTAGGATTGTTGCCCGGCCGTTTCTATGAACATTATTTTATGGGCAAGCATGTGTCAGCGGTTTCGTGCTATGTTTATATGTCAATTAATTGGCGTTGCATCAGGGTTTATGTTTCAACCACGTTGTGTTTTTCTTAGGCCAACACAAGGTGGTGTTGTGGTGACCATCGATAAAAAAAAAAAACACTCCTGCAGCATCATGTGGGGCGAAGGGGGTTGGGCGCTAATGGTTGAATAATTGTGGTTAGGATTGTTACCTTCAATGCTACGTCCGTGTGTCTGCATTTAAATTTTGTCTCATACGCCATTCACCACTAGAGCTGCGTTAATGCGTCCGCTGTTGCATTACATTAATAGTCTGCTCACTTTTAAATTGCATTCATACGGCTGCTTTATACCATACTCTTTATGCTCATACTCAGAGCTGTGCCCATACCATGTTTTTAGGCACCACTCACATCCAGAGCTGCATTCACCCACTTGTTCTTACATCATGTGTTATATTCTGCTTAGACTTAAAGCTGCATTTCTTTTCATTGCAACATTATGGTTACTCAGTATTCTTACTAGGGCAATCAGCACACCGCTCTGATACTGCTCTTCCGATAAACATAGCCGTTTTCTTTTCAGGCTTACATTTCTTTCCTCGGTGGTTTGTTATATTCCATAGGCCTACCTTTTCTGTTCACTTCGGGAAGAGAAAATAAAAATATAAATGGTGGTGTTTAGTCCTGGTTTACATTTACTCAGACTGGTCTCCTTTACTTCTGGTTCGCATTCACTCAGATTGGTCTCCTGTCCCAGTTAACCAAATAGCTCCCTAGCGGTCAGTGGGCCAATAGGAGTAAGTTCCTACTATGTTTTCAAAGTTGTTCATTCGTTTGTCACGACAAGGGTCTTCTCTTAGCAAACTGCAATGCCTCTGGCTCTTGTTTTTCTCCCATCTGTTTCACTTTCACGGTACGCAGCTGGATCACTAATGTCTATGCATCTTCCATTAGGTCTGGCTCACGTTTTAATTACTTATCGTCACTGTAAGGTCATCCAGTTCAGTCTCTTGGCTTTGGGGGGCCTCATGGCTTCGGGGGCTCGATGACCGTTCTTCATGTTGTTCGTTAGCGGTACAATATGGCTGTAGGCTGGTTAGCGTCCTAGGTTCATTGTCGGAAAGGGTCATGCTTATGCGAGTCCCCAAGTCATACTGGTGCTGCATAAGTGGTTTATATTTAAAAAAAAATATATAATAATTCCGCCATTAGAGTCTCGCACGCATGGCTTCTCCGTTTTAGTTTTACACATATGACTCCGCCATTAGAGTCTTTCACGCATGGCTTCTCCGTTTTAGTTTTACACATATGGCTCTGCCATTAGAGTTTCTCACACATGGCTCTGCCATGAGTCTCTCACGCATGGCTTCTCCATTTTAGTTTAACACATATGACTTCGCCATTAGAGTCTCTCTCGCATGGCTTCTCCATTTTAGTCTTACACATATGGCTCCGCTGTTAGAGTCTCTCTCGCATGGCTCATCTGTTAGAGTCTCTCTCGCATGGCTCATCCGTTAGAGTCTCTCTCGCATGGCTCAGCCGTTAGAGTCTCTCTCGCTTGGCTCAGCCGTTAGAGTCTCTCGCATGGTTCAGCCATTAGAGTCTCTCTCGCATGGCTCAGTCGTTAGAGTCTCTCTCGCTTGGCTCAGCCGTTAGAGTCTCTCGCATGGTTCAGCCATTAGAGTCTCTCGCATGGTTCAGCCATTAGAGTCTCTCTCGCATGGCTCAGCCGTCTGAGTCTCTCTCGCATGGCTCAGTCGTTAGAGTCTCTCTCGCATGGCTCAGTCGTCAGAGTCTCCCTCGCATGGGTTCTCCGTCAGAGTCTCCCTCGCATGGCTTCTCCGTTTAAATTTTACACACATAACTCCACCATTCGAGGCCGGCTGCATGGTCCCACCACAAGTAGGTTCCATGTCTTTTCTGCCTTCAGACCCGCTCTCATGGCTCGGTCATCTGTGGCTCGCAATACAATTTTTCTTGTGGTGGCTCGCACGCGTGGCTTGTGCCATTAGAGCCTCATTCACATTATTGTTTTTCTCTGACTTTTATTTCTAGGTTGTTGGGTCTTTATTGTTTTCTTTTTAAGCAGTCATCCCAAGCCTGCCTTTGCGGACATCACCTTCTCCCAGGCTTGCTTACTTCATCTACAAACTCGGGCTGAGGGTGTTGGTGTCCGGACAAAGTCCTGGGTATAGGTCTGTCTTCCAGTAGGAGGTACAATAATAAGGTGCAATTTACAAAGTCTGTCACGTCTACAGACATGACAAATCCTATCATGACTACAGGCGCAGCATACATAGTTTATCACGACCTTAAGCGTATTTCCTGCCACTGCAGGTATGGTGTGTACGTTCTGACCTTATTACAGGCAACATTAGCTTGTTAATCGAAATAGCCATGTATTCCTGTTTATGGTTCCCCAGGCCTGGTGAGTTTACACATTTCGCTTAATCTACTACTAGAGTAAGACGGCATTCTCCATGTTCTAACTTTTGGGTCCTTTATATATATAAAAAAAATTATAATAAAAGTGTGGCCTGGGGAATAAGTAGAGGTGAAGTATTTTGCCACCAGGAACAGTTGGTGTCCGATCAGGGCCCTTGGCGAATGGTTAGAGTTCATTTAGGCCCTTCCAACAGATTTACCATTGTTTGTTTCAGCCGGCAGCTGTCAGGATTCAGACCTTCTCGTAATATGTTCATATGTTGTTAGTCAACATAGGAGTAAACCGTTTCTGGTTACTGGCCACTCGAGTTGAGCGAACACCTGGATGTTCGGGTTCGAGAAGTTCGGCCGAACTTCCCGGAAATGTTCGGGTTCGGGATCCGAACTCGACCCGAACTTCGCCCTGAACCTGAACCCCATTGAAGTCAACGGGGACCCGAACTTTTCGGCACTAAAAAGGCTGTAAAATAGCCCAGGAAAGGGCTAGAGGGCTGCAAAAGGCAGCAAAATGTAGGTAAATCCCCTGCAAACAAATGTGGATAGGGAAATGAATTAAAATAAAAATAAAATAAATTAAAATTAACCAATATCAATTGGAGAGAGGTCTCATGGCAGAGGATCAGGCTTCATGTCACCCACCACTGGAACAGGCCACTGTCAGATATTTAGGCCCCGGCACCCAGACAGAGGAGAGAGGTCCCATAGCAGAGATTCAGGCATGGGCGTGTCTGTTTCCTGCAGCTGAGGTGGAAAGGTGTGCGTGCAGCAGCTCCTGGAGACTTCCACCTCGTTAAGGCCCCAGGGAGATTTTTCATCACCTTAATCCCCTGGGAGGGACCAGGCTTGTGGGGAGGTTTTCCACCTTTCTCCCCAGCCCAGGCCCTGCCTCTCCCTAGGGAGCTGGTAAGGGCCTGGGCCATGCGCTCAGGCAAGGCCCAGGATCCTGCTTCCCGGGGTAGGCTGGCGGGGAGTAGGGGAGGTGAGTTACTGGCCTCTGCTACATCTGCCGCCCCGGGGGTCAGAAGATCCAGCAGGGGTCATGTGGATGTGTCCCCTGTGGCCCCCAGGGGTGAAGCCGTGAAGATCGGCGGCAAGTCCAGGAGAATGGAGTCTCCAAAAGGTACGCGGGGTGCTCCTGGAGGTGGGTTGGGAGCGGTGGAGGCCGACTGGGGCTGCATGGGGCCCAGGGAGCCTGTCGCCATATATAGCTCCCGTATAGCAGCCTACCTCCAGGAGTACGAGGAGGCTGGAAAAGTCTTAAAGAGGCTCAGAGGCGAGCTAAAGTGTGAAAGGCGGAAAGCGGACAGAGCCTCTAAGGCGAAGAGACCAGAAATATCAGCTAAGATTAGAGCCCTAAAAGAGGAGATATGTATATTGGAGGACAAGAGGGCCGCTATCCTCAAGAATAGTGGTCCTTTTGAGGAAAAACTGAGAAACGAGAAAAGGTTTAAAGGAGAACTGGAGGAGGAGAAAGTATTGGACCCCTCAGATGATGAGGAGGAAAGGTCTGTGGTGAACCTGGGGGGCCAGTCTGCAGGGCCTGCGGACTCAGGGATCCAGCCTGAGCAGGTCTGTCTCCCCCCCACGAGCTCAGAGGAGGAGGAGGATAGTGAGAGCAGTGGGGTAGGGGGGCAATTAATGGAGCAGATACGCCACCTAGAATCCCCCCAGGCTCACCTTGAAGACTTTGTTTTCGGGAATGAGCTCCTGGAGGATGAGCCTGCAGGAAAAAAGAAGAGGAAAAAGGCAAAGAAACAAGAACAGAACAAAGAAATTAAATTGGTTTATGTTTCTCACCCACTGCCCTCTGGACTGGCTGCAAAGTCAGTCCAGGGGGCTAACCCCACTACCCCCCCTAGCCTGGTTTCTGAAGTGAGACCAGAGAGTTGGAGTGGGGAGAATATAACTATTAAAAAGATGGCGCAGGACGCCGTCCTTGTTTGCAGTAACAAGGGCGGTTTGATGTTTATGGGTGGAGCGGCTGAAAAGCCGAACAGTGAGGAGTCAATGACCGGGGGAAGGCGTGGCTACATCCGGTGTGGCTCCGCCCACCGTCGCATCAGCTATAGCACTGGAAAAGTGCTCTGTTGAATTGCGGCGGTGTGGTGGGGTTACCTCCTCCTCCCCTGTGTCTGCCCGCAAATTTGAGGGTGGTCCCGCCGGTTCTGTGGCTCCCGCCGTGGCTCCCATTGCCCCCTCTGCTCCTGGGGTCCCCGGTACCCCTCCCCCTGGTGTGTGTGGGCAGGTGGGGGATGGGGGGGTGGAGCGGGGTGTCGGGGGTGCATCGGGGGAAATCGCGCTGCTGGGGGGGCGTGGCCGGGGGTGTGGCCAAGAGTGGTGTCCCGGCTGGAGCCAACATGGAGCACTTGCTCACAGGAACTGTCAAGGACATGAAAAAAAGTGCTGATAAGACTAAGTTAAGTGAAAAAAAGCTGGCTAAGCTAGCAAAACACCAGAGGTACAAGGTTTTCAGGGCTGTGGACGCCGCTGCATCCTCTCTGTCCTCCTCTGAAGAGGGGGGGAGGGGATGATAGTGGCGGAGGCCACGGTCCACCACAATATAAATTATGCCAATGAAGCCAAGGAAGTGGCGATAAGGGCCACTGAGGCTGAGGCAAAGAATAAGAATGTGAATGCTAATATTAATAAGAATGTTATGGTCCCTGCTGGCCAAGCGGAGTGCTTGGGGGTGGGAGAGTTATGGAGGTGACCACTGAAAAAGTGGTTACCCAAAAAAGTGGTTACAGTGGGAGTGTTAGGTTAGGGGTCGCTCCGGATCCTGATGGGGGGGTGGATGCGGGGGGTTGTCCTGCTGCTGGGAGGGTGGCGGAGTCCCCCCGTGTGGCCCCCTCTGAGTGGTCCGGCGTGTCAGTTGTGACAGGTAGGGGGGGGAGCCGATTCTGCTGCCCCTCCTGCGTCCGTGGCGCCTGGCAGAAGTTATGCCAGTGTGGCTGCGGCTGTAGGGGGGAGGGGCTGACTTCTTTGGCTTCCTCGCTCTCAGGGTCTGGTAATAGTGACTTGCAGCGGCGACTGCTGGAGGCCCTCAAAAAGGGGGAGAGCTCCTTTTCCGTAGAGGGAGAGAAGGTGGAATGTTCATTCTGGTTCAACAGACATGGCGTTCGGACCTTCCGAGAACAGAACGGGGGCGAGACCGCCTGGTCTTCACCCACAACCGGCCCTGGAGCCAGACGGAATGTGGTCTGTCTCAAGTGGAGTAGCGATGAAGCTTGCCCTACTAGAAAGAGGGTAGTGGAGCTCCTGCTTGGGATGGGTTTCAAGGCAACCGACATCTTTGCCTTGATCCATCCTTTTTGGCTCCAAGGAGTTTGACATCAGCTTTGTCCGGCCGGACGGGCTTGAGCTCTTCTGGTCCGGATATGAGCTGGTGAAGAACATGCCGGACTGGCATGGTTTCGTTGCAAAAGCGATAACCCGCCAGAGTGAGGTTAAGAGAGTGACCGTGCTGACCCGTAACGAGTCGCTCTCTTGTATTGACATCATGACCTGGCTGGGAAGGTACGGAGAGGTCCAGGGAATACCAGCTAAAAACCTGGACGAGTTTGGCATTTGGTCGGGTGCCTGGACGTTTAATATCAAGCTTAAGCGTCTGGGTAGTACAGTTTCCCACATTCCATCATCTGCCTTTATCGGCCGAGACAGGATCTTGGTTTTCTACAGGGGGCAGCCTAAGCTCTGTCACAAGTGCGGCAGCCCCACACACTTCAGCGCCAGCTGCCAAGTGCAGATGCGCCCGTTGTGTGGGGGGACAGGTCATCTTGCTGCATCTTGTGGGGAGATTAGATGCAACCTGTGTGGGGAGCTCGGGCACCCCTTCAGTCGCTGTCCTCTCTCTGAGGCCAATGCGGCCCGAGCTCGTGCAGGAGCGGGCCGGGAGGTCCCTTCGGCTGAGGCGGGTACTGGCAAAGGCAGTGGAGTTAAGGGGTCAGTGAGGAACCGGAACAACCCGTCCCGGCAGAGGCGGAGAGAGAGGCGTCAGGAGGAGAGGGAGGGGGAGGAACCCCGTCCTGGGGTGATGCCCGCTCCTTCCCAAACGACTGCCCCTCCTGAATCCGAGACCCTAGGGGGCAGCGAGCTGGAGGAGGAGATTGAGAAACTGGATCGGGCCGAAGAGACTCTGTCCTCGCACTATGAAAGTTCTGCAGAGGGTAGTGGGGCAGAGTCCCAAAGTAGACGGAAATGGCGTACTAAAAAAAGATCTAGCCCGACCAAAGTTGCCAGGGAAGGTGTAACCGGCTCCCCTCTGGAGCTCTCCAACCGGTACCTCATCTTGGGTGAGACCTCTGCCTCCTCTGCTGAGGAGGAGGTTGAAGGTGAGGGGCCGGGGGCGAAGGAGGGAGGGCCTTCAGGGGGCCCCGCGCCCCCCTCTGGTGGGGATGCAAGGTCCTCGGGAGGGGTGGCAAAACCGGGCCCTGAGACTGAGAAAGCCAGGAGTGGTGCGCAGAGGGAGGTGGTGGTGGCAGAGATGGATACCACTATCTCCCTCAAGAGAGGTCGTGCTGCTCTAGAAGGCAGCCCCGGGAGGGGGGAGAAGGATGGGAAGAAGGCCGTCTAATTTAACTACTCTTTATGGCGGTACCCGCTCTGCTGACTCTGGCGACCATTAATGTCGCCAGCATTAAGTCGGATGCGGCTAGTTTCACAGCCTTCGATTTTCTCAGCCGTGTTGAAGCTGACATTTTGTTTTTGCAAGAGACCAGGCTGCCAGATTTGGCAGCGATTTATAAAGCCAAGAGGGAGTGGAGACCAGGGCCCTCCTACTGGTCTCTTGCGGCTGAGCCGTATAGCGGAGTGGCGGTCCTTTTTACCGCACTGGTAGAATGCCGACGAGTAATTGAATTAGAAATGGGGAGGTGTTTGATCTTGGATGTCCTCATAAAGGGACAGGAACTGCGCCTGATTAATATCTACGGGCCCCAGTCCAGGTGGGACAGGAAATGTCTCTTTACGTGTCACGGCTGTTTAAGGGTAACAAGAGCATACACAGTAAAAAGAGCTACTGACCGGACCCAAACTAGGGAAGAGAAAGGGTGACCCCTGTCAGACCCTCAACACTCTCCCTATGCTGCTAAAGCACATGCCCGGATCCATGTGGTGGAATGAGGCATGCCCGCGTGCCTAAGACTGATGAGCCCTGTAACCCCTACAATAGTGGAAGGGGCACGGCCACCGATGCCCTGCTCAGAATATGGAGGGAACCGTGGCCACCTCAGATCCAGTCAGAAAATCACCAGGTACACAACAATGTCTGCACACTTAGCTGATGGAGCTGCAGCCGCAGAGAAGACGGATCCAAGGGCCGCTGGCAATATCCGGAGTGCTTGCAGCAACAGAACACAGGTCCAGAGAACTAATAGCTTAAGAAGTGAAGATACTCAAGGCAGAGCTACAACTGAAAAGAGAAATTTAATCCACGCCCTGCAATAGGAGGAGGGGTGATTTAAAGGCAGGGAAATCAAACGCAGGAGGAACAGCTGAGAGTAAAGACCTCATCACAGGGGCGGAGAGACAGAACAGTAAGAACACCTCCAAACTCTAAGTGACATCATCACAGGGGTGAAGACACAGAGCTGTGAGAACGTCTCAAAGCTCTGGTAGTGACAGTACCCCCCCCCCCCCCTCTACGGGTGGACTCCGGACACCCAGGACCCACCTTCCCAGGATGAGCCCTATGAAATGCCCTGATAAGGCGAGTGGCTTTAATGTCCGACATCGGAACCCACATCCTCTCCTCAGGACCATAACCCTTCCAATGAACGAGGTACTGAAGAGAACGGCGGACAATGCGAGAGTCCACAATTCTGGAAACCTCAAACTCCAGATTGCCATCAACCAAAATCGGAGGAGGAGGCAAAGAGGAGGGTACCGTGGGCTGGACATATGGTTTTAAGAGAGATCTCTGAAATACATTATGTATCTTCCAAACGCGTGGAAGATCAAGGCGGAAGGCCACAGGATTGATGACTAACAAAATTTTATAAGGCCCAATAAACTTGGGACCTAATTTCCAGGAGGGAACCTTCAGTTTAATATTTCTTGTAGACAACCACACCAGATCACCCACATTCAGGTCCGGACCAAGCACACGTCTCTTATCAGCCACACGCTTATACTTCTCACTCATCTTTCTGAGATTACTCTGAATCTTTTGCCAAATGGTAGACAAAGACGAGGAAAATCTCTCCTCCTCAGGTAAACCAGAAAGAGCCCCTCCCGAGAATGTCCCAAACTGCGGATGGAACCCATATGCACCAAAAAATGGTGACTTATCAGAAGATTACTGACGACGGTTGTTCAAAGCAAACTCAGCAAGAGGGAGAAATGAACACCAATCCTCCTGGTTCTCTGCCACAAAACAGCGCAAATATGTCTCCAGATTCTGATTGAGGCGCTCAGTCTGACCATTCGACTGCGGGTGAAAAGCAGAAGAGAAGGACAGCCGAACCCCCAGGCGAGAACAGAAAGCCTTCCAGAACCTGGACACAAACTGCGTGCCCCTATCGGAAACAATCTCAGAGGGAATGCCGTGCAATTTAACAATATGATCGACAAAAGCTTGCGCCAACGTTTTAGCATTGGGTAAACCAGGGAAAGGAACTAAATGAGCCATCTTGCTAAAACGGTCCACGACCACCAGGATCACCGACTTCCCCGAGGAACGAGGAAGATCCGTGATAAAGTCCATGGACAGGTGTGTCCAAGGACGGGAAGGTATGGGTAACGGGAGAAGGGAACCTGAAGGTCGTGAACGAGGGACCTTAGCGCGAGCGCACGTCTCACAAGCCTCCACAAAACCCTCCACAGACTTACGAAGAGTCGGCCACCAAAATCTCAGAGCAATGAGTTCTACCGTGGCTCTACTCCCGGGATGACCAGCAAGAACCGTATCATGATGTTCCTTAAAGAGTTTGTGACGTAGCTCAGGAGGCACGAACAACTTCCCGGAGGGACAACGGGCAGGTGACTCAGACTGGGCAGCCTGGACCTCAGCCTCCAAATCGGAATATAGAGCAGAAACAACTACCCTCCCCGCCAAAATGGGACCCGGGTCCTCGGAGTTTCCTCCTCCCGGAAAACAGCGAGAGAGAGCATTAGCCTTCACATTCTTGATCCCAGGGCGGAAAGTAACAACAAAATTGAATCTGGAGAAGAACAGAGACCATCTGGCCTGTCTCGGATTCATACGCCTGGCCGACTCCAAGTACGCCAGATTCTTATGGTCGGTAAAAACGGTGATAGGGTGCCTGGCCATTCCTCGAAAGCCAACTTGATGGCCAACAACTCCCTATCTCCCACATCATAGTTTCTCTCTGCCGGGGAGAGTTTTCTAGAGAAAAAGGCACAAGGTCGCCATTTGGCAGGAGAGGGGCCCTGGGACAAAACTGCACCCACACCCACCTCGGAAGCATCCATCTCAACAATAAAAGGTAAGGAAACATCGGGATGCACCAAGATGGGAGCAGATGCAAAACTCTCTTTAATCTTAGAAAAGGCTGCAAGCGCCTCCTCCGACCAAGAGGAAAAATCCGTCCCCTTTTTTGTCATGTCAGTAAGGGGTTTGACAATAGAGGAATAATTCAAAATGAACTTTCTGTAGTAGTTAGCAAAACCCAGAAAGCGCATCAATGCCTTGTGATTTTCAGGAAGCTCCCACTCCAGCACAGCACGGACCTTCTCCGTATTCATGCGAAAACCAGAAGCAGAGAGGAGAAAACCCAGAAATTGAATCTCCGATATCATAAAAAGACATTTCTCCAGCTTGGCATACAGTTTATTTTCCCTCAGTATCTGCAGGACCTGAAAAAGATGATCCTGATGGGTCTGAACATCAGGGGAAAAAATCTAAATATCATCAAGATACACCAATACAAATTTCCCCATTAAATGATAGAAAATACTATTAACAAAATGCTGAAAGACGGCCGGAGCATTCATCAGGCCGAAAGGCATAACGAGATTCTCGAAATGCCCGTTAGGGGTATTAAAGGCCGTTTTCCATTCATCCCCCTCTCTGACCCTGACCAGGTTGTACGCGCCTCTCAGATCCAATTTGGAAATCACCTTGGCCCCAACAATTTGGTTGAAGAGGTCCGGGATCAGAGGAAGGGGATAGGGATCGCGAATCGTGATACGGTTCAGCTCCCTAAAATCTAAGCAAGGTCTCAGAGAGCCATCTTTTTTTTTAACAAAAAAAAAAACCCGCGGCAACAGGCGACTTTGAGGGACGAATATGCCCCTTCTCGAGACTCTCGGAGATATAGGTTCGCATTGCGGGTCTTTCCGGTTGTGAGAGATTGTAGAGGCGTGCCTTTGGCAGCTTGGCGCCGGGAATGAGGTTAATGGGACAGTCAAACTCCCCGTGAGGAGGTAGCTCCCGAACACCGCTCTCGGAAAACACATCTGAGAAATCAGAGAGAAATGATGGCAGAGTTTTAGTAGACACCTCTGCAAGAGTGGCTGTGAGACAATTCTCTCTACAAAAGTCACTCCACTCATTTATTTGCCTTCCTTGCCAATCAATAGTGGGGTTATGTCTAGTGAGCCAGGGTAGCCCCAAAACTAGAGGAGAAGGCAATCCGTTAAGGACAAAACAAGATATCTCCTCCACATGAGTGTCACCTACAGCTAGCCGGATATTGTGAACAATGCCCTTCAGAGATCTCTGCGAGAGTGGGGCAGAGTCAATTTTGAGTTGGAGTTTGGAGGAGATTGACGGCCGCTCCACTATCGACAAAAATCTCACAAGGAATGACTTTGCTCTCTAGCGCCACCCTGGCAGACAGGAGAAAACGGGAACTGCAGGTCATAGGAAAAGCATCAATTCCCACATCAACTTTGCCCAAAGTAGCAGATGAAGCAGAACTTGATGATCTACCTCTTGAGGTTTTTCTCTTATTATCGCTCTTAGTACAGTTCAGGAATCTCCTAGACGGACAAACATTTGCCAAATGACCTATGCCCCCACAACAAAAACACACCATATTCTGAGGACTAAATCCTCTTTTATCAGGGGCAAGTCGGCCTAGCTGCATGGGCTCCTCCTCAGAGGGGAGCGAGACAGGATGAGACTGAATACTGCATACTGAATGAGTCCGCACCACTGCCCCTAGACTGACAATGGCTGGATGGAGAGGTCTTGTTTCTTTCCCTTAGACGCCTGTCAAGGCGTACCTCTAATGACATGGCAGACTCTAAGGACGTTGGTCTCTCATGGAAAGCAAAGGCATCTTTCAAACCCTCTGAGAGACCATGACAGAACTGACTTCGGAGTGCAGCATCATTCCAGCCTGAATCAGCTGCCCATCTCCGAAATTCAAAACAATAAAGCTCCGCAGACAGTTTGTTCTGGCATAGAACACGTAAGTTCGATTCTGCCAGAGCAACACGATCCGGTCATCATATATCTGCCCCAGGGCCACAAAAAATCTTTCCACGGATCGAAGGGAAGGATCCCCTGATGGCAGCGAAAAAGCCCAAGTCTGAGCATTACCCCTGAGCAGGGAGAGGACAATCCTCACCCTCTGTTCCTCATTACCAGAGGAGTGGGGACACAAACAAAAATGGAGTTTACATGCCTCTCTGAAGCGAACAAAATTCTCACTGCCCCCGGAGAACGTTTCCGGAAGTGAGACCTTTGGCTCGCAACAGACTCCATGAGCCGGAGCAGAGCCCAATGCTTGTAGCTGAGTCACAGATTGACGGAGATCCGCTACTTCCAAAGAAAGACCCTGCATGCGGTCAACCAGGTCAGAAAGCGGATCCATGTCAACAAGGACGGTTTTGGTGGATTATAATGTCACGGCTATTTAAGGGTAACAAGAGCATACACAGTAAAAAGAGCTACTGACCGGATCCAAACTAGGGAAGAGAAAGGGTGACCCCTGTCAGACCCTCAACACTCTCCCTATGCTGCTAAAGCACATGCCCGGATCCATGTGGTGGAACGAGGCATGCCCGCGTGCCTAAGACTTATGAGCCCTGTAACCCCTACAATAGTGGAAGGGGCGCGGCCACCGATGCCGTGCTCAGAATATGGAGGGAACCGTGGCCACCTCAGATCCAGTCAGAAAATCACCAGGTACTCAACAATGTCTGCACACTTAGCTGATGGAGCTGCAGCCGCAGAGAAGACGGATCCAAGGGCCGCTGGCAATATCCGGAGTGCTTGCAGCAACAGAACACAGGTCCAGAGAACTAATAGCTTAAGAAGTGAAGATACTCAAGGCAGAGCTACAACTGAAAAGAGAAATATAATCCATGCCCTGCAATAGGAGGAGGGGTGATTTAAAGGCAGGGAAATCAAACGCAGGAGGAACAGCTGAGAGTAAAGACCTCATCACAGGGGCGGAGAGACAGAACAGTGAGAACACCTCCAAACTCTAAGTGACATCATCACAGGGGTGGAGACACAGAGCTGTGAGAACGTCTCAAAGCTCTGGTAGTGACATTATGAGTATTAAGCCTTTCCTTTTTACAAGCCGGCAGGTGGTTTTTGGTGGGGACTTTAATACTGTCACAAGGCCCCAAGACAGGGGAGGCACCAGAAACCGGCTGACTTATGATAGTATTTTTCTGAATAGAGTAGCTAGTGAGGCTCGTCTGGAGGATGTCCACATTAGGCATACCCCAGGCCACGGGGGTTTCACTTTCTATAGAGGTAGTCAGGTAAGGTCTAGAATAGATAGGTTTTATTTGAAGGAGGAGGCTACCTTTTCGCCCTTAAGGGTTGTGGAGGTGGAATTCTCTGATCACTGTTTGATTATGTTTTCTCTGAATATTTCAGAATCCCCCCAAATGGGAAGAGGTTATTGGAAGCTAAATTCGGGTGTCTTGGAGGAAGCCAAGGTGAGACAATCCTTTGAGGACTTCCTTCAGAGTCAGGTACCTTTACTGTATCTCTGTAATACTAAGTCAGAGTGGTGGGAGATATTCAAAGATCGGGCTGCAAAGTTCTTCTGCCGGCTCTCGAGCCTCAGGGCCCTGGACAGGTACCGCCTGTATCAGGGTCTGAGGAGGAAACTCGAGCATCTGGTCTCGACTGGTGGTAGCCGCGAGGATATCTCCAGGGTGAAATCTTTGCTCAAGAGGTGCCAGTATGATAGGCACACATCTTTGGTTTTTGAGAGGGACTTTGGGAGGTACCGCTCGCCCGACCCCTACAGAAATTGTAAGATGTCAGTGAAGAGTAAGTTAATAACAGGACTGGTCGATAGTACGGGATCTCTGAGCAGGTCCAGATCAGGGATCCTGGAAGTCGTTAGATCCTTTTACTCGTGCCTCTTGGGGAGGAGGGATCTGGATCGGGACAGGATGTTGGCTTTCCTGGCTGGGGTCACCCCTGAGTCAGGAGCTCACCTCTCTTTTGACGGTTTGGTAGAAGAGATCAGGAAGGGGAGGAAGTTATCCTGGCGGTGGAAGGGTTAGCTCTGAAGAAGTCGCCAGGCCCGGATGGCTTAACATCTGAGTTTTATAAGACCTTTAAGGACTCTTTATGTCCCCTCTTGACTGAGGTATTCAATGAGTGTTTATCCTCGGGCACTCTGCCTCGGTCAATGAGGAGGTCAGCTCTGATCCTTCTATCAAAGGGTAAAGATCCGAGCCGTATTGAGAACTGGCGTCCCATAGCACTTCTTAATACGGACAGAAAGATTCTGGCCAAGATACTTTTTAATAGGCTGGTAAAATTTGCACCCCAACTCCTTTCGGTGGCCCAGCATTGCTCGGTTCCAGGCCGCAGCACTTTTAGTGCTGTACTCGGTGTCCGAAAGGCAGTGGAGCAGAGTAGAGCAGGCTACTGGAGGGGGTACATGCTGTCCTTAGATCAAGCAAAGGCGTTTGATCGGGTGAACCATGAGTACCTCTGGTCGGTCCTTCTGAAGTATGGCCTGCCGGGGGGGTTTGTCGATTGGTTAAAGATCTTGTATGCAGGGGCAGAGAGTTTCCCGCTTGTGAACGGTTGGTCTGGCTGCTCTTTTGAGGTTGGGTCTGGTGTCCGCCAGGGTTGTCCTTTGAGCCCGCTTTTATACGTGTTCGCGATTGATCCCTTTCTTAAGCGGAACGATCGTGGACCGTTGGCGGGAGTCGGGATGGATCGGACGGCGCCGGAAGCCACTCTGGGGGTAGTAGCGTACGCTGACGATGTCACCATTTTCGTATCCTCGAGAGGGGAGGCGGAGTACGTGATGTCTGAAGTGGATCGCTACTCGGAGGCATCCGGGTCCATGATCAATCGGGATAAGTGTGATATTCTCTGGCTGGGAGGGGGTGATCCAGTTTTTGATCTCCCGGACACCCTCCCAGGGCCCAAGTCATCAGCCAAAGTCCTAGGCATCCATTTTGGCCATGGGGACTATCCCACTCAAAATTGGGACGACAGGCTTAAGATCGCCGCTCAGAAGGTCGACCAGTGGAAGGGTTGGTCTTTGACCCTCAGGGAAAGGGTAAACCTGATCAAGGCCTACTTACTCCCTTTGCTTATCTATTTGGGTAGCGTGTGTATCTTGCCAGAGCCTCTCTGGACTCGGGATTATAGTCTGTTCTTCTAGCTTTTATGGGGGAATAGACTGAACCTGATCAAGAGAGAAGTGACTTACCGCACGAGGAGACTAGGGGGGTTATCTATGGTCAACCCCGTGGTGTTTCTTGTAAACACCTTTGTTAAAGCGAATCTGGCGAACCTCTGGATGGAGAGGGCTTCTCCGTGGGTAGTCTCCTGCCGGGGGTGGTTTTGGCCTTTCTTCCAGGAATGGGAGACAGGAGGGCAAGTGAAGGACTTGCGTACGCCTCACGGATATCTTCCGACTTACGTCACCCCGATTCTGAAGGTGATCCGCCGGTGGGGTTTGGAGGTGAGGGAGATCAGGACTCTGTCAAGGAGGTCCCTTGACGAGAGGGTCTTGTTGTCCCACTTCCAGAAGCCCCTGGCCCTCAGGGATTGCCAAAGCCGGGATCTAGACAAGGGGTTACAGTTGCTAAATTCTGCAAGGATCCCCTTGAAGTTTTGGGACTTGGCTTGGCGCTGCTTTCACGGTAGGCTGTATGTGAGGGACAACTTGAAATACAGGAACTCTGATGAAAGGGGTTGTCCCCGGGAGGAGTGTGGCTCCATACTGGAAAGTATGGATCACTTCCTGCTTCAGTGTCCCTTTAATACAGAGGTTTACCAACGGGTGGGAGCGTCCATTGGCTGGCCTAGGCTAGCCAGCCTCTCCTACGCGGAGTGGGCTTATGGAGTGCTCAGAGACATTGGTAGAAGGGACCTTTGCATATGTTTTTTAATCAGTATAGTGGTTAGGTTCTACACGTGGAATGCATGGTGCTTAGTTTCAACGCAGCAGAAAGTCCTCCCAGTGGACGTGGTATGTAGGAACATTCTGGGTGACCTGGTGAAGGTGCGTTCTTTGGAGTATGAGAGACTGGGTCCTAGTAGGGCCTCTCTCCTCTAGAGAGGCTTTGCTTTTAGCATACCCTAGCCTAGTCATACGTTTCCTGGTGGTGGGCTGATGCTTTCACCGTAGATTTTTGTTTTGTGGGATGTTGAGCTTTGAAGAAAGGCTTACAGAGACCGAGCTTGGGCTTTCGGGTAGTTCTGTATATTAAAATATTTTGCAGTGTGTGTTAAATAGTTATGTTGTTTATGTTGTTTATTAGGATAGAATGAGTTGGGGCTAGTTAGGTTGGGTGGGTGAGAGAAGGGGTCTTTTATTTGTGCTTTTAAGTGTTTTATGTGTGCATTGAAGTGGGAGGCCTGCATCTAGCCCTGGACTATGCGGACATGGGTGGACATGGGGCGAGGGGCTAGATGTGGGTGGTGGAGGTAGGGCTGGCCTCGGACTATGCGGACACGAGAGAGACGTGAGGCGGAGGTCAGCCTTGGGTGAAGGGTGATGGAGTAGGTAGTGGGGGTTAGGGCTAAATTAGAGAGGTGAGGTTTGTTTTGCTTTATGTGTTATATTAATAAAAAGGTAATATAAAAAACAAAAAACAAAAAAAAGGGTGATGGGAAAAAAAATTAAAAAAAATTAAAAAAAATTGTTTGTTTTGTACTATTATTATTATTATTATTGCTATTATTGTCTTATTTGCGTTTTTGTTTTATTGACGAGTAGTCAAGTTTTTCTTTTTGGGTTTTACAGCTGAACCGGCTAAGTAAGTTTCATTTCTTTTTTAGCATTTGTATATAGTTTGTATATAGTTTTTATAGGGTATTGGTATGAATGTGAGTATGAGTGAGGCTGGGCCAGCTGAGAAGCTGTTCTGTTTTGTTTTTTCTTGTCTGTTAAGTTTTGTATTTTTCTAATAAAAAAGAGTTCCCATTGCAGAGAATCAGGCTTCATGGCATAGCAGAGAATCAGGCTTCACGTCACCCACCACTGGAACAGAACATTGTCAGATATTTAGGCCCCGGCACCCAGACAGAGGAGAGAGGTCCCATAGCAGAGAATCAGGCTTCATGTCATAGTAGAGAATCAGGCTTCATGTCATTGCAGAGAATCAGGCTTCATGTCATTGCAGAGAATCAGGCTTCACATCACCCAACACTGGAACAGGCCATTGTCAGATATTTAGGCCCCGGACCCAGACAGAGCAGATAGGTCCCATAGCAGAGAATCAGGCTTCATGTCATAGCAGAGAATCAGGCTTCATGTCACCCACCACTGGAACAGGCCATTGTCAGATATTTAGGCCCAGGCACCCAGACAGAGGAGAGAGGTCCCATAGCAGAGAATCAGGCTTCATGTCATAACAGAGAATCAGGCTTCATGTCATAGCAGAGAATCAGGCTTCACGTCACCCACCACTGGAACAGGCCATTGTCAGATATTTAGGCCCTGGCACCCAGACAGAGGAGAGAGGTCCCATATAGAGAATCAGGCTTCATGTCACAGCAGAGAATCAGGCTTCATGTCATAGCAGAGAATCAGGCTTCACGTCACTAACCACTGGAACAGGCCATTGTCAGATATTTAGGCCCCGACACCCAGACAGAGGAGAGAGGTCCCATTGCAGAGAATCAGGCTTCATGTCATAGCAGAGAATCAGGCTTCATGTCACCCACCACTAGAACAGGCCATTGTCAGATATTTTGGCCCCGGCACCCAGACAGAGGAGAGGGGTCACATAGCAGAGATTCAGGCTTCATGTCATAGCAGAGAATCAGGCTTCATGTCACCCACCACTGGAACAGGTCATTGTCAGATATTTTTAGGCCCTGGCACCCAGACAGAGGAGAGGTGTCCCATAGCAGAGAATCAGGCTTCATGTCATAGCAGAGAATCAGGCTTCACGTCACCCACCACTGGATCAGGCCATTGTCAGATATTTAGGCCCTGGCAACCAGACAGAGGAGAGAGGTCCCATAGCAGAGAATCAGGCTTCATGTCATAGCAGAGAATCTTGCTTCATGTCACCCAACACTGGAACAGGCCACTGTCAGATATCTTTAGGCCCCGGCACCCAGACAGAGGAGAAGTTCATTCAACTTTTGGTTGCCCCGCCATGTAATGGTAAACTGAAAATAAAAAAAGGGTTGAATGAGGAAGTGCCCTGGAGTACAATAATATATGGTTAAGGGGAGGTAGTTATAAATATCTAATCTGCACAAGGGATGGACATGTCCTGTGGGATCCATGCCTGGTTCATTTTTATGAACGTCAGCTTGTCCACAGTGGCTGTAGACAGGCGGCTGCGTTTATTTGTAATGATGCCCCCTGCCGTGCTGAATACACGTTCAGACAAAACGCTAGCCGCCGGGCAGGCCAGCACCTCCAAGGCATAAAAGGCTAGCTCTGGCCACGTGGACAATTTGGAGACCCAGAAGTTGAATGGGGCCGAACCATCAGTCAGTACGTGGAGGGGTGTGCACACGTACTGTTCCACCATGTTAGTGAAATGTTGCCTCCTGCTAACACGTTCCGTATCAGGTGGTGGTGCAGTTAGCTGTGGCGTGTTGACAAAACATTTCCACATCTCTGCCATGCTAACCCTGCCCTCAGAGGAGCTGGCCGTGACACAGCTGCGTTGGCGACCTCTTGCTTCTTCTCTGCCTTCACCTTGGGCTTCCACTTGTTCCCCTGTGACATTTAGGAATACTCTCAGTAGCGCGTCTACCATCGTGCGCATGTATTCGCGCATCTTCTTATCACGCTCCAGTGCAGGAAGTAAGGTGGGCACATTGTCTTTGTACTGGGGATCCAGCAGGGTGGCAACCCAGTAGTCTGCACACGTTAAAATGTGGGCAACTCTGCTGTCGTTGCGCAGGCACTGCAGCATGTAGTCGCTCATGTGTGCCAGGCTGCCCAGAGGTAAGGTCAAGCTGTTTTCTGTGGGAGGCGTATCGTCATTGTCCTGCGTTTCCCTCCAGCCACGCACCAGTGATGGGCCCGAGCTGCGTTTGGTGCCACCCTGCTGTGAACATGCTTCATCCTCATCCTCCTCCACCTCATCCTCGTCCTCCTCGCCCTCCAGTAGTGGGCCCTGGTTGGCCACATTTGTACCTGGCCTCTGCTGTTGCAAAAAACCTCCCTCTGAGTCACTTCGAAGAGACTGGCCTGAAAGTGCTAAAAATGACCCCTCTTCCTCCTCCTCCTCCTCCTCCTCCTCCTCCTCCTCCTCCTCCTGGGCCACCTCCTCTTCCATCATCGCTCTAAGTGTTTTCTCAAGGAGACATAGAAGTGGTATTGTAACGCTGATAGCGGCATCATTGCCACTGGCCATGTTGGTGGAGAACTCGAAACAGCGCAACAGAGCACACAGGTCTCGCATGGAGGCCCAGTCATTGGTGGTGAAGTGGTGCTGTTCCACAGTGCGACTGACCCGTGCGTGCTGCAGCTTAAACTCCACTATGGCCTGCTGCTGCTCGCACAGTCTGTCCAGCATGTGCAAGGTGGAGTTCCACCTGGTGGGCACGTCGCATATGAGGCGGTGAGCTGGAAGGCTGAAGTTACGTTGTAGCGCAGACAGGCGAGCAGCGGCAGGATGTGAACGCCGGAAGCGCGCACAGACGGACCACACTTTATGTAGCAGCTCTGACATGTCGGGGTAGTTGTGAATGAACTTCTGCACCACCAAATTCAGCACATGTGCCAGGCAAGGGATGTGTGTCAAACAGGCTAGTCCCAGAGCTGCAACGAGATTTCGCCCATTATCGCACACCACCAGGCCGGGCTTGAGGCTCACCGGCAGCAACCACTCGTCGGTCTGTTGTTCAATACCCCGCCAAAACTCCTGTGGGGTGTGGGACCTGTCCCACAAACATATGAGTTTCAGAATGGCCTGCTGACGTTTACCCCGGGCTGTGCTAAAGTTGGTGGTCAAGGTATGTGGCTGACTGGATGAGCAGGTGGAAGAAGAGGAGGAGGAAGCCGAGTAGGAGGAGGAGGCTACAGGAGGCAAAGAATGTTGCCCTGCGATCCTTGGTGGCGGAAGGACGTGCGCCAAACAGCTCTCCATCTGGGGCCCAGCCGCCACTACAGTTACCCAGTGTGCAGTTGGGAGATATAGCGTCCCTGGCCGTGCTTACTGGTCCACGTATCTGTGGTTAGGTGGACCTTGCCACAGATGGGGTTGCGCAGTGCACACTTGATTTTATCGGATACTTGGGTGTGCAGGGAAGGCACGGCCCTCTTGGAGAAGTAGTGGCGGCTGGGAACAACATACTGTGGGACAGCAAGCGACATGAGCTGTTTGAAGCTGTCTGTGTCAACCAGCCTGAATGACAGCATTTCATAGGCCAGTAGTTTAGAAATGCTGGCATACAGGGCCAGGGATCGAGGGTGGCCTGGTGGGAATTTACGCTTTCTCTCAAATGTTTGTGAGATGGAGAGCTGAACGCTGCCGTGTGACATGTTTAAGGCCGATTTATTGGCCTGTATTTGTGGGAGGGGCATGGCTACCTACTTCAACAGCCAGCGTCCCTCTCACTCTGTACGTCGTTACAGCGTTTGATGAGCCACACCTGGCTTCCCAGTGAGATGAGTTCAGCATACCTGGATATCCTGACGTCGGTGAGGGTGAGAAGCTGCTTCTCTGCAGTGCACAGTGTTAGGGTCCGGCCGGCGGGGGGCTCGTTCCCCTAGGTGAGGGGGGGCTCCCCCGCACCGGAGCATAATGCCAGGGAGTTGCGCGGCTCCCCACGCGGTACGGGTGTCCAGCCGGCGGTGGGTCGGCCCCTGACTGATGGGTCCCCCGCACTGGTGCACTCTGCCAGGGAGCTTCGTGGCTCCCCATGCGGCATCGACTTCAAAATGCCAGGGAGCTGCGCTGCTCCCCACGCCGCAGGATTGACCAGCCAGCGGTGGGTCGGCCCCCGGCTGATGGGGGGCACCTCCGCACTGGTGCACTCTGCCAGGGAGCTTCGTGGCTCCCCAGGCGGCATCGGCTTCAAAACCGATGGGGGGCTGAGCCCCTGATGGAAGTAGGGCTCCCCCTGCCCCGGTTCATAATGCCAGGGAGCTGCACTGCTCCCCACTCGGCAGAAGTGACCAGCCGGAGGTGGGTCGGCCCCTGGCTGATGGGGGTCACCCCCGCACTGGTGTACTCTGCCAGGGAGCAGCATGAGCTCCCCACGCGGCACACGAATTTTGCTGATGGGGGGCGGGGGCCACGGTGTATGAAGGGCTCCCCCTGGCCCGGTTCATGGTGCCAGAGAGTTGCGCAGCTCCCCACGCGGTACGGGTGTCCAGCCGGCAGTGGGTCGGCCCCTGGCTGATGGGGGTTCCCCCGCACTGGTGCACTCTGCCAGGGAGCTGCTCGGCTCCCCACGCGGTTATCGTGTAGGGACACAGGGGATACCATGGCCCCGCTCCTTATCTTCGTTAAAGTCTAGGCAGGGATCAGGGATGAGAGAACCAGGCCGTTCAGGGGGAGCAGGTCATAGCCGGTGGCTAGCTTCCTTCTGCCGGCTGCACACAAGGTCGCCAAGAGGGTCATTTAGGCACGGGGGATTAATTAGTCCATACAGGTGAGTACTAGGTCTCCGGGGAGGGGTGTGTTACAGAGTACTGCACGGTCTACAGACCTGGTCCACCGTAGTAAATCCTGGCTGGGATTGCTGGTCAGGAGCCGAGGTTCACTCGTCTCAGTGTCAAGCCAGTACAGGGGCTTAGTAGGCGCAGCTTGTGGTGGTAGCTTCCCCCCCAGGTTAGGCAATTCTTATAGGCAAGGGTTAATGGTAAAAAAAATAAAAAATTGAAAAATTGTTTTTTAAATAAAAAAAAATAAAAAAATAAAAAAAATAAAAAAACAAAGAAAAAAAAGAAATTTTTTTATTTTTTTATTTTTACTTGTTTGCGTCATTCTTTTTACGACGAATGCACAATCCAGGGTTAATGTCTTGATTGTTTTGCTTCTAGGTCCTAACTTGTCTCGGCTACACCCTGATTTGTGGCTTATCAGCAAGGTACTAGGGGTACATGCCGGGGGGGGGGGGGAGAGAAGTCACAAGCTTGGTTTTCAATAAAGTCTGGCACGGGCCGGTATGCCATTAGTTAGGCAGGTTTCAGGGGTGGGAGAACTAAGCTTGGTCAGGGTGAGCACGTTATAGATGGTGGCTGCCTTCCTTCTGCCAGCCGTACATAAGGTTTTCCAGGGGGTTATTTAGATACAGGGTGTTATGAGTCCATGCAAGTGATTTATTTTAATTTGCAAAGGGTTGATTTCATTAAAAAAAAAAAAAATTATAATGCTGCCCGCACGTCTTGCATTCTGCCATGGAGCAGCGCGAGCTCCCCGTGCGGCAATTGCGTGAAAGTACAGGGGAAAGCATGTCCCCGCTCCTTGTCTTCAACAAAGTCTGGCACGACCCGCCGTGCCATTAGTTAGGCAGGGATCGTGGCTGGGAGAACTAGGCTCGGTCAGGTGGAACAGCTCATAGGGGGTGGCTTGCTTCCTTCTGCTGCCCGTACATAAGGTTTCCCATGGGGTTATTTAGCTACAGGGTGTTATTGAATCTATGCAGGTGATTACCAAGGATCTTAGACGGGTGTGTTGGGTCTGGTTTAGTAGGGACTAGTGTTGAGCGAACTTGTGTTTTAAGTTCGGCGTCTAAAGTTCGGGTTCGGGATATCGAAGTATCCTGTTATGGATTCCGCTACCACGGACCATAACGGAATTTAGAATCCATAACGGGATACTTCGATAACCTGAACCCGAACTTTAGACACCGAACTTAAAAGACAAGTTCGCTCAACATTAGTAGGGACGGTTTTAATTAAAAAAAAAAAAATAAGGGAATTCATAGTTGGCGAAGCAAGGTCTCCGGGGAAGAGCGGGTTACAGAGTACCGCACGGTCTACAGGCCTGGTCCGCTGTGAGCAATCCTAGCGGAGGCTGCAGGTCAGGGGCCTAGGTTCCCTGGTGTCAGTGTTAAGCCAGTACGGGGGCTTAGTAGATGCGGCTTGCCCTGGTATTTTACCCTCCCCAGGTTTCCAGGTTAAGTAAATTTTAATTGGTAAAGGGTTAATTTGTAAAAATAAAATAAAAATGCTGCTCTTGTTCCATCATTCACGTTTTACACATTCGCAGGGTTTCCTCACGACAAGTGCACAATCCAGTGTTGATGCCTTAATTGTTTTGTTTTGTTTCTAGGTCCAAACCTTGTCTCAAGTTGCATCCTGAAATTTGGCTTATCGGCAAGGTAGTAGGGGTACACGTCGGGGAGGGGGGAGGAAGCTTGGTTTGTGTCTCATGCACTGTCTCACGTCCAGGTCGTGCTGTGTTACTACCGTTCTGCGGTTGTCAGTCCGTAGGTATTCTGAGCAGGTAAGTGCATGGTCACCCTCTGGGTGTTACTTTCTGGGTGTCTGTTCGAGTTGGAGAAGGGTTTTGATCGGTCCTTTTGAAGTGCCCCCCTTTCAGCGGTGGAGAGTTAGTCCCGATGGGGTGGTCAGAGGTAAGTTTAGCAAGGAGGAAAGACTTATCATCGACCTGTCAGCCCCACATGGTTACCACGTCCCTAGTCTTAACTCCCTCATTCCTTCAGAGGAAGTGGGCATGAGGTATTCTTCTATTGATAAGTGGAAGGTCCGATACTACTTTTCCACCAAACTCACTTTCTGTTCTAGGAGCAGCCCGTGGCTCTTTGATCAGTTGGCTCAGGCCTCCATTGGGTTTTAGAATATAAGGTACGCTCTGAATTTGTTATTCATTACTTCCTGCTGATCTAGAGGCCAGGGTCAGCCCCCTTAGGGCTGGGGAGATTGTTGAGCTGTTTCCCAGTTAGGTGTCCCGGTCTCCCCCAAGAGACCTGCTAGCTCAGGTTTTGCTGCTATTTTGGCACCCACTTGGTCGCAGGCGAGTGGCCTTCTGAGGTGAGACAAATCCCAGGTTTCCTGCAAACCTCAGCACTTTTCGAGCTGTACCCCATTGTGGTGGCCGCCCGTGTTTGGGGCAGCAGCTGGGTAAATTTTGTTTGTAAACGACAACGCTGCGGTGGTAGATATCTTAACCAATGGGTTGTCTAAGTCGTCTTATGTCATATGTCTCTTGAGACGTCTAGTTCAACTCTCCTTGCGACATCATTTTTGTGTTAGTAGTACGCATGTGCCAGGTTCTCAAAATGTGGCAGCTAATTTCTCCCTTTTCACAGGTCACGCCATAGGCAGATGTTGTGGGCGCTACCGTCCCCCTTCATGAGTCACTAATACTGGTTTAAATGGTCACCTAGAGAAGGCCCACTCCTTACTAGCCAAGCCCCTTTCGCCGTATACAACTAGGGCGTATCGCAATGGGTGGAGGGCATTTGCAGGTTTTAGGGAATATGCCCTCAAAGGGAGTCCAGTTTTGTTGAATACATCCTTGCCTTCATTGGCTACTGCCACTCGGAGCTCAAGCTGTCCCACAACACGGTGAAGTCGTACTTGTCGGGGGTGCAGCATTTCCTCTCTGTCAGTCATCCTGAACGGGCGTTCTCTGTGCATGCTGTCAAAGCTACGTTGAGGGGTTTGAGCAGATGTGGACCAGGAGGCCAAGTACACAGACAAGCTGTTACTGGACTGCTTTTCGTAACCTATCTAACATTCAGGATAGGAAACTTTCAGGGTTTTGCCCAGCCTGGTGCTTAAATCCGCTGTTTATTAAGCCTTATATGGTTTCTTGAGGCCTGGGGATAGTAGCAAGTTTCTCACAGTCAGCCAGGTGGTCCAGGGTCTCGAGGGTTACGTGCTGCTGCTGAGGACATCCAAGACCTCGCAGACAGGTCCCCCAGTCCCAACATCCTAGTTCCCTATGTCTCATCGATGGTGTCCTGTCAGAGTTCTTCATCAGCTGCAGGTTCAGGCCAGATAGTCCACTATTGCCATTCGGGGTGGTACCGCTCGCTTCTCACCACTTCATGTCTCACATACGCTCCTCAGTTGCCAGTTTGGGCAGCGACCCAGCTACGATCTCAGGACATCTATTCGTATAGGTGCAGCATCCACAGCCTACAAGAATCAGGTACCAGCGCATGCTTACCCCAAAACTAAGATGTCAATGGCTTTCCAAAGTCTGGTTTTGTGATCTATGCTGTAATAATTACTCCTGCTACTCAGTATGTCCCTACTACGGCGCGGTTGCAGCATAACTCTAACCGCTTAGGGGCAGGGTAGTCTCAGGTGGGACGGGGTGCATTCTCTTGGTTGCCACGACCACAAGTGTAAGGCCAATTTATTGGCCTGTATTTGTGGGAGGGGCATGGCTGCCTACTTCAACAGCCAGCGTCCCTCTCACTCTGTACGTCGTTACAGCGTTTTCCCCACCCACCCACCCTTACTATCCACTACTCTTAAAGGGGATGCCCTCTTTCAGGTGTCCCTACTACGGTGCGGTTGCGGCATAACTCTAACCGCTTAGAGGCAGGGTAGTCTCAGGTGGGACGGGGTGCATTCTTTTGGTTGCCACGACCACAAGGTTGAGATGCTTGGTGACAGAGGTGGTGGTGTTGGTGGTACATCCTCTGTTTGCTGGGCGGCAGGTGCCAACGTTCCTCCAGAGGCGGAGGAAGAGGCCAAGGCGGCAGCAGCAGAAGAGGCAGCAGGGGGAGTCTGAGTGAGTTCCTTGTTTTTAAGGTGTTTACTCCACTGCAGTTCATGCTTTGCATGCAGGTGCCTGGTCATGCAGGTTGTGCTAAGGTTCAGAACATTAATGCCTCGCTTCAGGCTCTGATGGCACAGCGTGCAAACCACTCGGGTCTTGTCATCAGCACATTGTTTCAAGAACTGCCATGCCAGGGAACTCCTTGAAGCTGCCTTTGGGGTGCTCGGTCCCAGATGGCGGTGGTCAGTAGCAGGCGGAGTCTCTTCGCGGCAGGTGTTCTGCTTTTGCCCACTGCTCCCTCTTTTGCTACGCTGTTGGCTCAGTCTCACCACTGCTTCTTCCTCCGAACTCTGAAAGTCAGTGGCACGACCTTCATTCCATGTGGGGTCTAGGACCTCATCGTCCCCTGCATCGTCTTCCACCCAGTCTTCCTCCCTGACCTCCTTTTCAGTCTGCACACTGCAGAAAGACGCAGCAGTTGGCACCTGTGTTTCATCATCAGAGACGTGCTGAGGTGGTATTCCCATGTCCTCATCATCAGGAAACATAAGTGGTTGTGCGTCAGTGCATTCTATGTCTTCCACCGCTGGGGAAGGGCTAGGTGGATGCCCTTGAGAAACTCTGCCAGCAGAGTCTTCAAACAGCATAAGAGACTGCTGCATAACTTGAGGCTCAGATAGTTTCCCTGATATGCATGGGGGTGATGTGACAGACTGATGGGCTTGGTTTTCAGGCGCCATCCGTGAGCTTTCTGCAGAAGACTGGGTGGGAGATAATGTGAATGTGCTGGATCCACTGTCGGCCACCCAATTGACTAATGCCTGTACCTGCTCAGGCCTTACCATCCTTAGAACGGCATTGGGCCCCACCAAATATCGCTGTAAATTCTGGCGTCTACTGGGACCTGAGGTAGTTGGTACACTAGGACGTGTGGCTGTGGCAGAACGGCCATGTCCTCTCCCAGAACCAGAGGGTCCACTAACACCACCACGACCATGTCCGCGTCCGTGTCCCTTACTAGATGTTTTCCTCATTGTTACCGTTCACAGCAATAAGAAAAAAAATATTTGGCCCAATGTATTGAATTCAAATTCAGGCCTTTTTTTACATGCACCTAACACTATCTGGCTATCTATTTAGGTACCGCATTACACTAATACAGGCACAGCAGTAACCACAGATTTAGCTGAATATAAATTGTAGACCTAGTATTTAGGCCCTGGATGACAGGTATACGTTTACGGACAGAATTAGACTTGGAAATGCACGGTAGCATGTGAAGTTATTGAGGATGACCCTATCAGCACCTTCAATGTAATATACCCTTTTATGGATAGTTTTAAACTTGGCCTGCTACATCGGGAAACTACTGATTTAGGGAATTGCTAACTTGGGAATTGTATTTCAACCCAGAAAAAAATATATCCTTTGCCAGACAGCAGACAGTATTACAATTGGCTAGCCACAGCTGAAACACCAGATTTAGGGTACTGCTATTTTGGCAATTGTATTTCACCCCTCAATAAAATAGTAAGCACAGCCAAGCCCCTGATATAGGATATAGCAAAAAAAAAAAAAACACTATTGGTTAAATGTACTTGGTGGCAGCTTGTGCTGGCGCACCACAAGATCACAATATGGCCGCCAATCACCCCAGAAAAAAGTGACTGAAAAATGCTCTGGGCAGCCTAAAAACAGTGAGCATTTAAATAGCAGAGGTAGAATGATTCACAGCTGTAGATCGATCACTTCATTAAGTGTTTTGGAAGAGTAAATCCCTGCCTAATCTCGCCCTAACAGCAGCAGCTGCATCCTATCCCTACACTGATCAGAGCAGAGTGACGTGTGGCGCTACGTGACTCCAGCTTAAATAGAGGCTGGGTCACATGCTGCACTGGCCAATCACAGCCATGCCAATAGTAGGCATGACTGTGATGGCCTCTTGGGGCAAGTAGTATGACGCTTGTTGATTGGCTGCTTTGCAGCCTTTCAAAAAGCGCCAAGAAAGCGCCGAACACCGACCCCGAACCCCGAACCCGGACTTTTACGAAAATGTTCGGGTCCGTGTCACGAACACCCCAAAATTCGGTACGAACCCGAACCATACAGTTCGTGTTCGCTCATCCTTACTGGCCACTCTTTCAATCGCACCTAATCAGCATTAGCACCTCCAAGAACGATGTGCCGGTGCACACGACAAAGAGGTAAGGTAGATGGAAGTCACTGTGATATATACGGTATATTCCGCACCTTCATCGTGAAAGGTCTTTTGAGTTCAAAAGTGGGTGTCGAAACGGTATGTATATATTTACTCTAAACTAAGGTCTGCTCTTTTTGGCCCCTTTAGGCTGCCCTACCACAGCAGTTATGGCATAACTCCACTGCCTGTTGTAGATAGGGTTAGATAGGTTAGGTTCACCTTTCTAATAGCCGATCCGACCACAAATGTTATATACAGTAGTAGTAATGGACGAACATCTGCTGGGACGGTTCGCAAACGCGATCAAATGTTAGCAAACCGCAGGTTCTCAGCGGGTCCCATTCATTTTAATGGCAGGCAAACCTGATAAACCTCCAGGTCATATTTGCAGCCACAAAATACTTATTAAATGTGCATACACAGTCGCACAACATGGACAATGACATACCAGAAGTGAATCTGCTATCTACAAGCATTATTTTTTTTATATGCAAAATTTCGGAAAAGTATTAATTACAAGAGCACATGCGCTAGGAAGGCGTGGCCTACAGCAACTGGTTTGCACCGACTAGAAATTACATGGATGCGATGGTTAGAACCAAGTTCAGCGACAAAGAGGAAGAACTCCTGTAAGTATTCTTAAATTTCACCTGCATGTCTGAACAATCGCTTTATATGCATAAAGAGTGTTGTAAAAAAAAAACGCCAGTGCGACCTTCTGCAATTCTTATATTTCTTAAGTGCACTGAACTTCACATTTTATAAGGTCTCACTAGATATTAGTGACTGTTGCACTAAGTATTCCTGTGACATCACACCCACTATGTTAGTAGCATTTTTGTATGGAAAGCAGAGAAATATATTTCACATGCACATATACCACACACACACACTATATACCGCACACACACACAGAGTCTATAGATTATAGTGTGTATCCTGTTGGTCAGGACTCAGGAGAAGCTTTCTTTGTCAGACCGCCAGTATTTGCTGGTTCATTTAGAGTTACCCAGGGCACACCGCGGGGAGGCAAACCAGTTGTACACCCCATACCCTACCGTCACTTCACTAGACAGGTACACCTCTGCTTAGCTGGACAATATCTGATAGCTCAGACCCCACACACATACAGATGTCAAGAAAAAATAAAAATGGAGACAGCACATCCAAAAGGTGGAATTTTATTCCAGATGCAACGTTTCGGCTTAGCTATCACTAAGCCGAAATGTTGCATCTGGAATAAAATTCCACCTTTTGGATGTGCTGTCTCCATGTTTTTATTTTTCTTGACATCTATCAGTTGCTTTTTTGGAGGGCTTTTTACCACCCTCCTGGAGACGAGCACCCGCAGCATTATTACTAAGGAGTGCTGTTCACCTGTGTTTTCCCCACACACATAGAGTCGAAATACAATCCCATCTTCTAACCATAACAGTAAGGTTGCATGCACATACGCGTGTTTTTTCACAACTACGGACTGTAAAAACCCTGGCTGCTGTCCTGCAGAGTGGATGAGCGCACAGCGTCATTGGTTGTTAACTCGCTATGATGCCGTGCGCTTCTTGACGCCACCGCTGTACAGTATTACACTTATATAGATCATACAAGTGTACCACAGTACAGCGGTGGTGGACGGAAGCGCACGGCGTCATAGCAACCAATGACGCTGTGTGCTCGTCCACTCTGCAGGACAGCAGGCCATGTTTGTACGGTCCATAGTTTTATTATATTTATATTTATTCATTATTTTCAGTACTATTATTGTTAAAAATTGGGATTATATGCTTGAATTTTTATCTTGCAGCGGATGTTGGGGAGGGGATATGGTCCCACACCGAGAAGCAGCGGATTGTGTGGGAGCTGGTGTAAAACGGGTGTTAAACACTGACGTCAGGCCATCATAAAAAAATGGTCAGACCTGAAGCGCAGACACCCCCGGTTTATAAAAAGAATCCGGGATGAAAAATGCCCAGGTAGATGCATAAATAACGTTTGTATGTTTTGCCAACACTCGGTAATGTATACAGTGCTAAGTAAAAGTATTCACCCTCCTTGACTTTGTTCTTTTTTTTGCTGCCTCGCATCCTGGAATTAACATGGATTGTTTGAGGATTTGCATAATTTAATTTGTTGAACATGCCCACAACTTAGAACTTGTGCATAGCTATTCACCCCCTAAAGTCAGTACTTTGTAGAGCCACCTTTTGCGGCAATCACAGCTCCAAGTCGCTTTGGATAAGTCTCTATGAGATTGCCACATCCTACCACTGGGATTTTTGCCCATTCCTCCTTGCAAAACTAATCCAGCTCCTTCAAGCAATCTTTAAGTCTGACTACAGATTTTTTTTATTGGGCTATGACTAGGACATTCCAACACATTTACATGTTTCCCCTTAAACTAAACCACTCAAGTGTTGCTTTAGCAGTGTGTTTGGGCGCATTGTCCTGCTGGAAGGTGAACCTTCGTCCTAGCCTCAAATCACACACAGAGTGGTTTTGCTCAAGAATATCCCTGTCCATCTTTCCCTCAACCAGTTTCCCAGTCCCGGCTGCTGAAAAACATCCCCAAAGCATGATGCTGCCACCACCATGTTTCATTGTGGGGATGGTGTTCTTTGGGTGATGTGATGTGTTGGCTTTGTGCCAGACATAGCATTTACTTTGAGTGTCGAAAAGTACAATTTTCCCCTCCCCCACGACAGCACCTTAGAGAGATGGCTCCGCCCCCAGGACAGGAAACCTGCAGCATAAAAAGGTGGAGCCACTCTCCCACCTCAGTGAGGTTTCATGTCCTGGTGCGGGAGCGGCAGTTCAGTTTGTCCTGACCTGGAAGCCCTGGTAGAGGGTCAGTGCCAACAGAGTTGATTTACCTGCCTTAAGAGATTCCTCGCCCACAGGTGTAGGGTTGTATGAAGACGTGAATGTGGCAAGAATCGGAGTCCACAGTAGGCAGAAGGTGTCGGTCCCTCAGGCGAGGAGGACCGCACCATCATGGTGAGTGTGGCCAGAAGGCCCCAGGGCAGAGCGCACACCAGCCTGGACACCCCTGGACACAGACGTGATGTGATGGCGTCATTCAGGAAGTACATGCGTTCCACGGCCGTGCGCTTCCGGTCAGGTGACCGGAAGTTCGGCATCCCGGCATCTTTAAAGAGTTTTTCAGGTATGGCAGCGACCCGGACGTTTGGATCCTCTGCTACTGAATTCAGGGTGTCGGAAGGAGGTGATTGTGCAGAAGTACTGTCCCAAGTGGTGTCCGTGGCGTGGTGGGTCTGCAGGATACGGTGTATCTCTCAGGTGAGAGGGGCACTCGTGGCACATGGTAACTATTGCAATGTTTAGTTACATGCAGGATTACCTACTATTATGGAAGAGGAAAGGAGGTCTGAAGGCGCAGACATTGAGATCCTGCCACCGGTATTGTGAGTTCTAATGTTTGGTTCTTAAAGGGTTAAGGCTGTTTCCTTAGATATGGATATGTTTCCATTTCTTAGACTGTGCCTAAGAAAGTGGTGGCCAAGAAAAAGAATAAGGAATGCCCTATCTGAAAATGCTTGCTGACATCTTCATACACTAAGAAGCTCTGTCAACAGTGCATTGAGAAAACGGTGGCTGAAGAGACTCTGAGTCTTCTGAAAGATTTGAAATCTCTTATGTCCGAAGTTAAAGTGTCCCTGAAAGCCGGTAGGAAGAGAAGAGTGGTGAGGCAGGAGTCAAATGTGGAGTCAGAAGATAGTGCGTTTCATTCCGTGGATGAGGACTCTGATGATTCCTCCTCTTCAGAGGATGATGCAAGAGAAAGGAAGTTCCTATTTCCAGCGGAAGATACAGACAAATTACTAAAAGTTATTTGATCTACCCTGGAGTTAGAGGATACCATGGAGGATAGATCAGTGGAAGATGCCATATTTGAGGGTCTTAGGGAAAGAAAGCATAGACGTTTCCCTGTTCATAGATCTATTTTAGCGGTAATAGAGAAAGAATGAAAGAAGCCAGATAAGAAGCCGTTAATTTCAAAAACCTTTAAACGGAGGTACCCCTTTGAGGAAGAGGCATCTACATCCTGGGATAAGACCCCAATACTTGATGTAGCCATTTAAAAAATTTCTAAGAGATCCTCCTTGCCTTTTGATGATATGGGGTTTTTAAGGGACCCTTTAGATAAGAGGATAGATTCTGCTCTTAAAAATTCTTGGGAGTCTTCTGCGGCTGTATTCAGGTCTAGTATAGCTGTCACAGTAGTTACAAGGTCTATGTCTCTATGGTTAGATAGACTGGAGGGGCAGATCAGGGACAAATGTTCTAGAGAGCAGTTGTTAGCATCCAAACCCACTTTCCAAAAGGCTGCAGACTTTATTGCGGATGCCTCGGTGGACGCAGTGAGACTGGAAGCCAGAGCTGCATCCCTTTCCAATTCTGCACGCCAAGCTTTGTGGCTTAAAAATTGGAAAGGGGGAGATATGCCGTCCAAACTGAGGCTATGTAGCATTCCTGTGACAGCCAATTTATTTTCGGGTCTGAACTAGACTCTTTGCTTGAAAAGGCTGCAGATAGAAAGAACAAATTTCCCCAGGAGTCCTTCACTCAGTTTAAGCAGTATAAACGGCCCTTTCGGAACCCGTCAAGATTTTAGAGCAAAAAACAGATGAGAGATAGAGAATAGGGAGCAAGGCTTAGATCTGGGAATAAGGGCTTTCTGTTCAGATCAGCCTCAGCCCGTACAGAAAAACAGGGAAAGCAATGACTCCATGATCCCAGTAGGAGGAAGATTAAAATTCTTCCTTCCTGCTTGGGAAAAGATGGCAGGAAAATGGCTGGTAGGAATTCTGCGAGAGGGTCTAAAATTGGAATTCTTGCGATATTCCGCAGAAAGATTTGTGATCTCAAGATCTTCTCTCGCAATACTGCAAGAAATAACAAAATTAACAAACAAAAAGGTGTTAATTCCTGTCCCAGAGTTAGAGCTAGGGAGAGGTTTCTATTCTACTCTGTTCCTAGTGAAGAAACCAGATGGGTCATATCGGACGATAATAAATCTCAAATACCTGAACAAATTCCTGAGGGCCAGAAAATTCTAAATGGAAACTATCAGGTCAGCAATCTATCTTTTATCTCCAGGATGCCATATGGCGGTTCTGGATTTAAAGGATGCCTACCATCATATCCCGATACATCCAGACCACCAGAGATTCCTCCGAGTGGCTGTAAAAACAGATTCCGGTGTTCTACACCTTCAGTCCCAGGCACTTCCCTTTGGCCTCTCTATGGCACCTCGGATCTTTACCAAGGTAGTGACGGAGATGGCTTCCTTCATCAGAAAGGAGAACATCACGTTCATGCCTTACCTGGACGATTTTCTGGTGGTGGCCCAGTCTCGGGAAATATGTGTCAGGGCGCTGAATCGGGTGATGGATGTACTTCAGTCCCTAGGATGGCTATTGAACTTCCAGAAGTCCAGGATGCAGCCATCGAAAAGTCAGGTTTTCTTGGGCCTGGTATTGGATTCCAGACAGGAGAGAACTTTTACTCACAGCAGAGAAAGTTGCTGGGGTTCAGAAGGTAGTTCAGAGGGTTCAGTCAGGAGAGGCCCGATCCATAAGGAAAGCTATGTCCCTTTTGGGAGTTCTGACATCCTGTATGCCAGCAGTCCAGTGGGCTCAACAACACTCTCGACAACTACAAGGAGAGATCCTGGCTGCCACGAAATGGGCAGGGACATCCCTGGAGTCGATCATAAAATTATCAGATCTATCGCTTTCATCCCTGAACTGGTGGAAAGAAGTAGAGAATTTGACTCAGGGAGTTCCCTGGTCCTTTCTGGAACCAATAGTAGTAACTACAGATGCCAGCCCCTGGGGATGGGGGGCTTATGTGGAGGATCAAATTTTTCAGGGAGAATGGTCAGAGACTTTTTTCTTTGAATCGGAAAGAGCTACGAGCGGTCTTACCAGCTCTACCAATGATCCAGAACAGGCATGTGAGAGTAATGTCCGACAATCGGGCGGTTGTCTCATATCTCAAGCATCAGGGAGGAACCAGGTGTCACGTATCAGCAGGACAGGTAGTGGATCCTCTGCACCAGAGAGGCGATGGCGCGGGTTGTACTAAAGGACCGGTTCTAAGCAGATTTATTGAGTCGCCACTAGTTACGTCAGGGGGAATGGTCTCTGAATCCAGAGGTTTTCTCCCAGATAGTGAATTTATGGGGTCTTCCGTCAGAAAGGTAGAAAAGGAAAAACAGGAAGGTAGAAAAGCTATTTACCCTCAGTCCAGAGGAGTACCCATCTGAAGTGGATGCCTTCCTCCAGAGATGGGATTACCCTTTAGGTTATGTCTTTACCCCTCTAGAGTTGATTCCGCTAGTGATAAAGAAGATCAGGTACGAGGAAGCAAGAGTGATCCTAATAGCGCCCTTCTGGCTGAAGAGGGCATGGTTTTCCCTTTTGAGAGCCATGTCAGTTTCGGACCCATGGATCCTGCCAGGGATTCCAAACCTGTTGTTGCAGGATCCAGTGTTCCACCCGGAAGTAGAGTCTCTACAACTTTCGGCGTGGAATTTGAAAGGTCATTTTTAGCCAGTCAGGGATTCTCAAAGGAAGTCATTTCCACTCTAACGTTATCTATGCGCAAGTGTGGAGAATGTTCCTGTCCTTTATAGGCGTAGAAAGAGTTTCTTGGCCATTAGAATTTTCGGTGGTTCAGGTGTTAGAATTCCTCCAGAGAGGGTTGTCCCTCGGGTTAGCAAAGAGTACACTGAAGGTGCAGGTGTCAGCATTATCGGTCTTAGGGAGAAGGAGGTTAGCCATGGACCCATGGGTCGTTAGGTTTTTTAAGGCAGTCGACAGAGTTACGCTGGTAAAGGGCTCTAGATTTCCTCCCTGGGATATTAACTTAGCATTAAATGCCTTAACCAAACATCCTTTTGAGCCGCTAGATTCTTGCTCAGTTAAATTGCTTACCCTTAAGCTAGTTTTGTTGGTAGCCTTAACGTCAGCCAGGAGGGTTAAAGATTCAGGCCCTCTCCATTAACCCCCCTTTTATGTCTGTCAGAGAGGACAGGGTAGTACTGAGACCAGATCCCGGTTTTATGCCGAAAGTCCCTTCTAGGTCAAATAGGGCTCAGGGGGTAGTTCTTCCAGCTTTCTTTTCAGAACCAAAAGGTGACAGAGAGAAGGAGCTGCATTTCCTTGATGTCAAGAGGTGTATTTTGCAGTATCTGGAAGTAACTAAAGATTGGATTAAATCTTCTGCCTTATTTGTACTATTCGGTGGGGTAATACGGCCTCTAAGGTGTCTATTGCCTGCTGGATCAAAGAAGCTATATCCCTGATGTATTCAGTGTCTGGTGTTTCTCCTCCTGTTTCTGTGAGGGCTCACTCCACGAGGGTGGTGTCCACTTCCTGGGCGGAAAGGACCAGCGTATCCATTGAACAGATTTGTCGGGCAGCCACCTGGTCTTCTCCGTCCATTTTCTATAAGCACTATACGCTTCAGCTTGATTCTATTTCTTACCTTCTCTTTGGCACAAAGGTCTTGAGTACTGTCACCCACTCTCTAAGGTGCTGTCATGGGGGAGGGGAAAAATGATGATTACACTTACCAGTAATCGGATTTTCCTAACCCCACGACAGCACCTTTTTATTCCCTCCCTCTTGGTGTGGGGCTGTGTTCATGGGTGTAGCAAAAAAAAAAAAAGAAGTATGTATAAGAGTTAAACTAATGTAAAGGGGAGTCCCTCTCATGCTCTGGAAACTCACTGAGGTGGGAGAGTGGCTCCACCTTTTTATGCTGCAGGTTTCCTGTCCTGGGGGCGGAGCCGGGTATGATGACCAACCTCTCCACGTGACTTCAAACTCTGGTCATGTGACACGGAAGTCCCGTACTTTAAGTTCGATGATAACTTTTTCGATATTTCGAATACGATGGTAACTGCTTCGAAAATAGCTGCTGTAGGGATCCTTCATGTCCAAACGCGTTTCGGGACCTCAGGTCCCTTCATCAGTGAGTGAGCTGGTCTTCATGGCAGTGTTTGGTTAGTGATGCTTCTTGCTTACGTGTTGCAGCCTTTGGGGCCTTTCAAAATAGGTGTGTATATATAATGACAGATCATGTGCCACTTAGAGTGCACACAGATGGACATGATTTTACTAATTATGTGACTTCTGAAAGTAATAGGTAGCACCAGAGCTTTTTATGGGCTTCCGAACAAAGGGGTTGAATACATACACACATGGCAATTTTCGGTTTTCCATTTCTAAGCAACTTTATTTAGATATTTCTCATTTCACTTCACCGACTTAGACTATTGTGTTCTGATCCCTCACATAAAATTCAGATTAACAAAATCTTTAACAAAAGGCTGTTATGTACCAAAATAAGCAAAAAGTCAAGGGGGGTGAATACATTTTGAAGGTACTGTATATACAGTAATGCAAATAAGTATTTCATCCCTTTAAAACTGATTAATTAGTACCTGGTGGGACACACCCCAAATTAACCAAATTACATCCAACATCTCAACCTAGCTGTGGTTGTATTGTGTGTCTGTGTGAGTATATATGTGTGTGTGTGTATGTGTGTATATATATATATATATATATATATATACAGTACAGACCTAAAGTTTGGACACACCTTCTTATTCAAAGAGTTTCCTTTATTTTCATGACTATGAAAATTGTAGATTTACACTGAAGGCATCAAAACTATAAATTAACACATGTGGAATTATATACATAACAAAAAATGTGTGAAACAACTGAAAATATGTAATATTCTAGGTTCTTCAAAGTAGCCACCTTTTGCTTTGATTACTGCTTTGCACACTCTTGACATTCTCTTGATGGGCTTCAAGAGGTAGTCACCTGAAATGGTCTTCCAACAGTCTTGAAGGAGTTCCCAGAGATGCTTAGCACTTGTTGGCCCTTTTGCCTTCACTCTGCTCGATTGGGTTCAGGTCCGGTGACTGTGGAGGCCAGGTCATCTGGCGCAGCACCCCATCACTCTCCTTCATGGTCAAATAGCCCTTACACAGCCTGGAGGTGTGTTTGGGATCATTGTCCTGTTGAAAAATAAATGATGGTCCAACTAAACGCAAACCGGATGGAATAGCATGCCGCTGCAAGATTCTGTGGTAGCCATGCTGGTTCAGTATGCCTTCAATTTTGAATAAATCCCCAACAGTATCACCAGCAAAGCACCCCCACACCATCACACCTCCTCCTCCATGCTTCACGGTGGGAACCAGGCATGTAGAGTCCATCCGTTCACCTTTTCTGCGTCGCACAAAGACACGGTGGTTGGAACCAAAGATCTCAAATTTGGACTCATCAGACCAAAGCACAGATTTCCACTGGTCTAATGTCCATTCCTTGTGTTCTTTAGCCCAAACAAGTCTCTTCTGCTTGTTGCCTGTCCTTAGCAGTGGTTTCCTAGCAGATATTCTACCATGAAGGCCTGATTCACACAGTCTCCTCTTAAAAGTTGTTCTAGAGATGTGTCTGCTGCTAGAACTCTGTGTGGCATTGACCTGGTCTCTAATCTGAGCTGCTGTTAACCTGCGATTTCTGAGGCTGGTGAGTCGGATGAACTTATTCTCCACAGCAGAGGTGACTCTTGGTCTTCCTTTCCGCAGCGATCCCCTGCCCAGCTGTTGCGTGTTCACCATTCTGGCTCTTTACAAGCCGTCTGTGTTGCTGCTCCTGAACTAACCTACCCTCTTCCTTTCCTGGGGCAGTCCGCATGTGAGCCAGTTTCTTTGTAGCGCTTGATGGTTTTTGTGACTGCACTTGGGGACACTTTCAAAGTTTTCCCAATTTTTCAGACTGACCGACCTTCATTTCTTAAAGTAATGATGGCCACTCTTTTTTCTTTACTTAGCTGCTTTTTTCTTGCCATAATACAAATTCTAACAGTCTATTCAGTAGGACTATCAGCTGTGTATCCACCTGACTTCACAACGCAACTGATGGTCCCAACCCCATTTATAAGGCAAGAAATCCCACTAATTAAACCTGACAGGGCACACCTGTGAAGTGAAAACCATTTCAGGTGACCACTAGTGATGTCCCAAACTATTCGCCGGCGAATAGTTCCCGGCGAACATAGCTTGTTCGCGTTCGCCGCCGCGGGCGAACATATGCGATGTTTCGTCTGCCCCCTATACATCATCATTGAGTAAACTTTGACCCTCTACCTCACAGTCAGCAGACACATTCCAGCCAATCAGCAGCAGACCCTCCCTCCCAGACCCTCCCACCTCCAGGACAGCATCCATTTTAGATTCATTCGGAATCTGCTTTCACAGAGAGAGGAGGGAGAGTGTAGCTGCTGCTGATTCAATAGGGAAAGCGTTAGCTAGGGCATTGTTCTGTGTCCACAGACTCATCTGCTGTAAGGACAGCATTCAGACAGCACCCCAAAAAGCCCGTTTTAGGGCTGGTACATCAGTCTGCTTTTTTTTTTCTATATATATAAATATATATATTGCAGTTGCCTGGCTGCCCGTGTGTGAGAGGCTGCAGGCTCAGTCATAGACAGCACTGTGTGCACAGTGCACACCATTCATACGGGGTGTGACAGAAAATACCCCTTGACTACTGGGTGTGCAGGCTTTACCTGTGGCCTGAGCTATCCCAGTTTGCGATAGAACTTCTGGCCTGCCCCGCTTCAAGTGTCCTGTCAGAAAGGACCTTCAGTGCAGCAGGAGGCATTGTCACTGACAAAAGAAGTCGCCTTGGTCAAAAAAGTGTTGATTACCTCACCTTCATTAAGATGAAAGAGGCATGGATCCCGAAGGGACTGACAGTAGGGGATACGTTTAACTAGCAAAAGGCCTGATGACATGCCTTGGCCTCAAAATGGTCTCCACGCTGCTGTATTTAATGTCTGCATACCGGATGACTTTCGTGAATTCTCCGCCCCCAACTAGGGTTCAAGCCGCATTGTTTTAGTCACCTTTCTGCCTTGAAAACATAAATTTTTCCAGCCGCTGCTACAACAGCGGCTGCAACAATAACATTGTTTTTCAGGCATGTGTACATGCCTCATTTTTCTGGCCTCTGGTGCTGCACTGTGGCTGCAAAAACAAAACAAAAAAAAGGCACATCCAAGTGTCAATTCCCCTTTCGTGATCTTTAGCTTGTTGTGGTGAAGGGGCTTGCGTATCACAATGAAGAGATCATCACCTCTATGAGTGTGTTGGCAATGTTGCCACACCCCAGATGATAAGGCCGTTGCTTCATTATGATCAGACCAAAAGCGATCGGGACGGCTGGATGTTTTTTCATAGAAAAAAACTAAAAAAAAATATTTATCTTTTTTTAAGTTGTATGGGTGGGTTTTTAATACATAAAATAAAAAAATCATAATAAAGTCTCTTAATAGTTTATTAGAAATAATGCAGACAATTTAAAAAATACCCAACAATTCAAATACAAATCAAGTACAAAGCTCAGAACAAAATTATTCCAGGATGTCATAATGGTTCGTTAATTCGACAATGGTTAATCAATTCGACACACGTCCCCGGATAGGGGACGTAACAGGAATTAAACTGATAGGAATAGTACTAGTTAAGACACCACTCATATAGGGTGTTACAACACATTGCTCCGTGCACGCGTAGTGCCCGGGAGTAAGAGGACCGACCAAGCTGCTTTTTCCATCTCCCGGTTCCTAAAATCAATTCAGTTTGGTGTATCAGAGTTTGGTCTGTCACTGTGAAGGCAGTCGAAGATACCTGGCCTAAATTTTTTTTCACAAAAGGCAATCCCACCCTGATATGGGACGTAACAGGGATTAAACTGATGAGAATAGTACTACAGAAAATAGCACTCATATCGGGTGTGACAGTAAATTGCACAGCGCAGACGCAGTGACCGTGGCGTGGATTCAAAAAAAGGGGAGGGAGCCAGCAATTTTTTAACCTCTTCAGGACACATGACGTACCGGTACGTCATGATGCCTTGGTACTTAAGGACACATGACGTACCGGTACGTCATGTGTTGTTTCGATCACTGCCGCCCGGCTGGCAGTGATCGGAACAAGGTGCCTGCACAAATCATTGAGCAGGCACCTAGGCTAAATGCGCGGGGGGGGTCCCGTGACCCCCCCATGTCGGCGATCGCAACAAACCGCAGGTCAATTCAGACCTGCGGTTTGATGCGCTTTTTGCCGTTTCTGATCCCCGCGGTCCCTGACCGCGGGGATCAGAAACTTTACAATGCCCAGAATATATATGTTATTCCTCCCCCTGCACCCCTGAATGATATTATGTGGGCGGGTGGTGCAGGGGGAGGGTTGCGGGCGGTGCGGGTGGTGCGGGAGGCGGGCGGTGCGGCAGGCGGGATCGCGATCCCCCGCCCGCCTCCCATTGCGTAATCGTTGGTGTAGAGTGGGTATACCAGGGTGCCAGCACATTGCTGGCACCCTGGTATAAACGGCTGACATCGTTGATGCGATGTCAGCCGTTTAACCCTTTCCATACAGCGGTCCGTACGGACCGCTGTATGGAAAAGGTTAACAGCGCAGGGAGCTCCCTCCCTCTCCGATCGGGGGGCTGCTGTGCCTTTGCAGCCCCCCGATGGGAGAGGGAGAGAGCCCCCAGACAGCCCCCCGACACCCCAGTCCTTACCCTTCCCCGTCTGCGAAGTTGTGGCAGACGGGGAAGGTTCCCATGGCAACAGGACGCCTGCTCAGGCGTCCTGCTGTCCATGGTGCTGAACAGATCTGTGCTGAAAGCATAGATCTGTTCAGTGTAAGTAAAATACAGTGCAGTACCCTATATAGAGTACAGTACTGTATTATATAGACATCAGACCCACTGGATCTTCAAGAACCAAGTGGGTCTGGGTAAAAAAAAAAAGTGAAAAAAAGTAAAAATCAAAAAACACATTTATCACTGATTAAAAATGAAAAAAATTAAATTCCCTACACATGTTTGGTATCGCCGCGTCCGTAACGACCTGATCTATAAAACGGTAATGTTACTTTACCCGAACGGTGAACGCCATAAAAATTAAAAATTAAAAACTATGATAAAATAGAAATTTTGCCCACCTTACTTCCCAAAAAAAGGTAATAAAAGTGATCAAAAAAGTCGCATGTACGCCAAAATTGTAACAATCAAACCGTCATATCACCCCGCAAAAAATGAGACCCTACTTAAGATAATCGCCCAAAAACTGAAAAAACTATGGCTCTTAGACTATGAAAACACTAAAACATCATTTTTTTTGTTTCAAAAATGAAATCATTGTGTAAAACTTACATAAATAAAAAAAAGTATACATATTGGGTATTGACGCGTCCGTATGGACCGGCTCTATAAAAATATCACATGACCTAACCCCTCAGGTGACCACCGTAAAAAAAAAAAAAAAAAAACTGTGTAAAAAAAGCAATTTTTGGTCATCTTACATCACAAAAAGTGCAATAGCAAGCGATCAAAAAATCATATGCACCCCAAAATAGTGCCAATCAAACCGTCATCTCATCCCGCAAAAAATGAGACCCTACTCAAGATAATCGCCCAAAAACTGAAACAACTATGGCTCTTAGACTATGTAGACACTAAAACTTTTTTTGTTTTAAAAATGAAATCATTGTGTAAAACTTACATAAATAAAAAAAATTGTATACATATTATGTATCGCCGCGTCCGTGACAACCTGCTCTATAAAATTACCACATGATCTAACCTGTCAGATGAATGTTATAAATAACAAAAAAAAAAAACTGTGCCAAAAAGGTATTTCTTGTTACCCTGCCGCACAAAAAGTGTAATATAGAGCAACCAAAAATCATATGTACCCTAAACTAGTACCAACAAAACTGCCACCCTATCCCGTAGTTTCTAAAATGGGGTCACTTTTTTTGAGTTTCTACTCTAGGGGTGCATCAGGGGGGCTTCAAATGGGACATGGTGTCAAAAAACCAGTCCAGCAAAATCTGCCTTCCAAAAACCGTATGGCATTCCTTTCCTTCTGCGCCCCGCCGTGTGCCCGTACAGTGGTTTACGACCACATATGGGGTGTTTCTGTAAACTACAGAATTAGGGCCATGAACAATGAGTTTTGTTTGGCTGTTAACCCTTTCTTTGTAACTGGAAAAAAAAAATTAAAATGGAAAATCTGCCAAAAAAGTGAAATTTGGAAATTGTATCTCTATTTTCCATTAAATCTTGTGCAACACCTAAAGGGTTAAAAATGCATGTAAAATCAGTTTTGAATACCTTGAGGGGGGTAGTTTCTTAGATGAGGTCACTTTTATGGAGTTTCTACTCTAGGGGTGCATCAGGGGGCTTCAAATGGGACATGGTGTCAAAAAACCAGTCCAGCAAAATCTGACTTCCAAAAACCAAACGGCGCACCTTTCACTCTACGCCCCGCTGTGTGGCCGTACAGTAGTTTACGGCCACATATGGGGTGTTTATGTAAACGGCAGAGTCAGGGCAATAAAGATACAGTCTTGTTTGGCTGTTAACCCTTGCTTTGTTAGTGGAAAAAATGGGTTAAAATGGAAAATAAGGCAAAAAAATGAAATTTTCAAATTTCATCCCCATTTGCCAATAACTCTTGTGCAACACCTAAAGGGTTAACGACGTATGTAAAATCAGTTTTGAATACCTTGAGGGGTGTAGTTTCTTAGATGGGGTCACTTTTATGGAGTTTCTACTCTAGGGGTGCATCAGGGGGCTTCAAATGGGACATGGTGTAAATAAACCAGTCCATAAAAATCAGCCTTTCAAAAACCAAACGGCGCACCTTTCACTGTACGCCCCGCTGTGTGGCCGTACAGTAGTTTACGGCCACATATTGGGTGTTTCTGTAAACGGCAGAGTCAGGGCAATAAAGATACAGTCTTGTTTGGCTGTTAACCCTTGCTTTGTTAGTGGAAAAAATGGGTGAAAATTGAAAAATAGACAAAAAAAATAAATTCTCAAATTTCATCCCCATTTGCCAATAACTCTTGTGCAACACCTAAAGGGTTAACGACGTATGTAAAATCAGTTTTGAATACCTTGAGGGGTGTAGTTTCTTAGATGAGGTAATTTTTGGGAGTTTTCTATTATCTAAGCCTCACAATATGACTTCAAACCTGAACTGGTCCATAAAAAGTGGGATTTTGAAGATTTCTGAAAATTTTCAAAATTTGCTTCTAAACTTCTAAGCCTTGTAACATCCCCAAAAAATAAAATATCATTCCCAAAATGCTACAAACATGAAGTAGACATATGGGGAATGTAAAATCATCACAATTTTTGGGGGTATTACTATGTATTACAGAAGTAGAGAAACTGAAACTTTGAAATTTGCAAATTTTTGAGATTTTTTGGTAAATTAGGTATTATTTTGTTGAAAAAAAATATTTTTTTTGACTTCATTTTACCAGTGTCATGAAGTACAATATGTGACGAAAAAACAATCTCAGAACGGCCTGGATAAGTCAAAGCGTTTTAAAGTTATCAGCACTTAAAGTGACACTGGTCAGATTTGCAAAAATGGCCTGGTCCTAAGGTGTAAAAAGGCTGTGTCCCTAAGGGGTTAACCATGTCCCCGTTCGAAAAATCTATTTAATAAATGGACCCCAGATTGGGGACGTAACAGGGATTAAACTGATGAGAAGAGAGAACTATAGAAAATAGCACTCATATCGGGTGGGACAGTAAATTGCACGGCACAGATGCAGTGACCGTGGGTTCAAACAAAGGGGAGGGAGCCAGCGTTTTTTAACCATCTCCCCATTCAAAAGACCAATTCAATTCACCTTTCCGGGACCCTTGGTGTTGTACTTGGCTGGGTGGAGGAAGAAACCTTCAATGACATCAACGAGACATGGCTAGCTTGGTATCCAACCTTGTGCAAATGGGAAGTTTGCGGTTGGGCAAATGGACTGTTTGCGGTGGTTTGTGGTGCATTAAAAGGGGAGTTTGGTCTGTCAATGTCTGTGAAGCGGGCGTAACCCTTACACTACCTGATCGATACAACATCATACCTGATCGTATACACACACTGGATGTTTTAAACCACGTTGTTAAAAAAAAATTTGGATTGTTAGGTGATTTATGCCCTTTATGGATTAAAATCCAACTCTGCGTCAACTATGTAATTTTCCATGGGAGTTTTGCCATGGATCCCCCTCCGGCATGCCACAGTCCAGGTGTTAGTCCGCTTGAAACAACTTTTCCATCACTATTGTGGCCAGAAAGAGTCCCTGTGGGTTTTAAAATTCGCTTGCCCATTGAAGTCAATTGCGGTTCGCTCGTTTGCGAACCTTTGCGAAAATTCGCGTTCGCTGTTCGCGAACGGAAAATTTTATGTTCGCGAAATCTCTAGTGACTACCTCTTGAAGCTCATCAAGAGAATGCCAAGAGTGTGCGCTACTTTGAAGAACCTAGAATATGACATATTTTCAGTTGTTTCACACTTTTTTGTTATGTATATAATTCCACATGTGTTAATTCATAGTTTTGATGCCTTCAGTGTGAATCTACAATTTTCATAGTCATGAAAATAAAGAAAACTCTTTGAATGAGAAGGTGTGTCCAAACTTTTGGTCTGTACTGTATGTACACATAGTGTGATAGAGATTTCGGATGTAAGCAGCTGATTTTGTACAAGTGACTGACTGAACCATCACTGGGTCTGCAGTAGAAGCATGAGGGCTAGCCTCCTTCCTACGGCTATGGACCCAGGACTAAGGAGACCCCCACTCTGACCTATTTAGGTTAGAGTGAACTATAAACCATGATTTATTGGTTGAGTTTATAGGTCACATCTTTCCTATTACCCATTAAAGTTGCATGGTGTGAATCCATAAATGTAATGAGGGTTAACTCTGCTCTGAGACTCTCAATGAATGTGTTAGTTTATTTGTCCCTTTGTTCTTTTGTGTTAGTGATGGGATTAAAAAGTAGCCGACTCTGGTGTAGAGAAGTAGATCATCCTATGATACACTCAGGAGATAATCTTATCCCATGGGTCTCCTCTCTCACTATTGTTTCATGAAGACACTGTGGAGGGGATGTCTGTTTGCATGCTGTTAATTTTTTATTGAGTTATGCGGCATAAAGCTGGCAGCCACTGCAATTATATATAGATCCCTCCATATTGGAATTTCTTTATATCTAATGTTGTTAAGATTTCAGAGTTGTTTCTCTAAAATCTGAACATTCTGTGATTACAGGAGTTCCTATTCCCTCCATTCGGAGAAGGCGATCGGAGGTTGTGGAAGTTGAGGAGGAAGAGGAGGAGGCTAGACCCTCCCAGCCTATTGAGCCATCCCCACCAGATGTGGGAAAAGTGAAAGAGGTGGAGGTGGAAAGTGCTGGACACTCCAGCACCGCCCCATCTCAGTACTCGGAGGAAGAGGAGGCGATCACCAGCCCCTGCCAGGAGGGTAAATATGTGTACATTGCAATATGATTATATACCCATAAGATGTACATAAACATTAAAAGGGCCGACAATGAGGGGACAACATACACTATAGTAATACAAAAAAAGAACACTGGTCAATAACTCTTTAATCTACATTAAAACCATTAACAACAAATAAATAATATTAAACTATATTGTACTATCATTAACTAGCAAATAAAATTATACTGTACTGAAATATCACAAACTACTAAACTATATAATCATCATAAATATCACTAACTAACATATTGAGATTTAAATCGTCAATGTGTATAAAGATTTTAAATAAAAAATAAAAAAATGACATATTTTGTACCGCCGTGTACATATCAACGATCTCTATAAAAATATCCTATGACCTAACCCCTCAGGTGAACACTGTAAAAATAAAAAAATTGAAACAATTAAAAATATATATATATATATTTGTCACCTAACATCACTAAAATAGTACCAATCTGTCATTTCATTCGGCCAAAAATGAGGCCCTACCATTAGAAAATTACCGAATAAAATAATAATATGGCTTTCAAACTATGGAGACACTAAAACATTAATTGTTTTTGGTTCAATAATGCTTTTATTGTGTAAAACAGAAATAACTTAAAAATAAGGAAACATATTAGGTCTTGCCGCATCTGTAACAACCAGCTGTATAAAAATATCATACGAAGTAACCCCTCAGGTGGACACCTTTCATAACAAAAAATAAAAACTCTCCTAAAAGGCATTTTTTTGACAACTTTTATCACAAAAAGGTATAATAGCAAGCGATAAAAAAGTCATATGGACCACAAAATAAAGGTTTAATAAGAATTGCAAATAATGTTCTTTTTTTTTTCCAACAGTACTGAAGACATTGAAGGTCAAAGTGTCAAAAATGCAGAAGGAGTACTGCCAGGATATACGGGCCATTCAGGAGCGGATGAAGGCCATGGAGGAGAGGCAACGCCAGGCCATGAAGGGGGTGCAGGATATGCTCCTGCTATTTGAAAAGTTGCCATAAAATTTTTAATTTTTTTCTAATAAGTTATATATTTCGTTTATACAGTCATAACGTGTATTTTGGCTTTTGTAATATTGCTGTTGCAGTGTAATAGTTCGGCCTAAATCAGCCAGAACTGACAGCAGCCGGTAAATACATGTCAAATACATATAGGGTCTATTCACACGTCTGTAAAATGGGTCCGCATCCGTTCCACAATTTAGCGGAATGGTTACAGACCCATTCATTTGAAATTCCAGTCAGCAAAATTAGGCATTCACAGGATAAAAAAAGTGTCGGCGAGTACAGGCCCCAAAAATTAGCCTACAGGTGTTCACCTGACAGCAAAGAACTTTTGTATTCTGTGGCTGGATGTACATTAGCCGTTCACAGGATAAATAAGTAAGTGTAGGCCACTAGTACAGGCCCCAAAAATTAGGCATTCAACTGACATAAAAGGCCTTTTATGCCGCTGTATTTACCTAAGACAGGGACCATGAATTGTACTGAGTGGTGGCAGATATTTTTGGGCTGTCATGAGGAATTTGAATCAAACATGGTCTACTGGTCACATTTGTTGAATTCCTCCAAGATCCATGCCACAATCATTTTTAGAAATGTGAGGTAGTCCACACTGTCGTGAGCTAGGCGAGTGTGCTTATTGATCATGATCCACCCTGCTTCACTGAAGGTCCTTTCGGACAGGAAACTGAACGAGGGGCAAGCCAACAGTTCCATGGCAAATTGTGCCAGCTCTGGTCACAGGTCAAGCCTGCCCACCCAGTACTCCATGGGTTCATCGCTTCTCAGAGCGTCCACATCGGCCGTTAACCCGATGTATTCAGACACCTGTTGGTCTAAGCATTCCCTGAGGCTGGATCCGGAGGACAGCTGTCGATGGGTCGGCTGAAAGAATTATCTCATATCAGAAGTGACCAACACATCTTCAAACCGCCCTCTTGTTGCAGGTGCTGTTGGATTGGTACCCGCAACTGTTTCTCTGTGAGCGGAAATTCCTCTGCCGGTGCCCGCAAAAACAGAATGCAGCATTTCTCGAAGCAAGGCCTGGAAGTGCTGCATTCTGACAGCCCTTTCTGATAGTGGCAACATTTCCCTCATTTTTTGTTTGTATCAGGGGTCTAAACTACGTTGCCACCCAGTAGTGGTCCTTGCCCTTAATGCTTTTTATACAGGGGTCCCTCTTAAAACACTGGAGCATGAAGGCCCCCATTTGCACTAAACTGGAAACGGTGTAGTGGCCTGGCTCCTGGTTATCATTCAGGATAATGTCGTTCTTGTTCTCCTCCCCCATCCACGGACAACACCAGGGATCCCAGAAAGTTTTAAAGCGTGCTCTTCTTGCTCCTCCTCATCCGCCCCGGCACCATCCTCCTCTGACTCTTCTTCAGACTCCTGTTTTTGACTTGTCTCAGATGGAGTGGCTCCCCCTGGGAATTCATCCATCATTGCGACTTCCTCATCTTCCTGCTTCTGCTCCTCGACGGCTTGATCAATGACACGATGCAATGCACGCTCCAGAAAGAAGGCGTAAGGTACGATGTCACTGATAGTGCCCTGGCTGTGACTGACCAGTTTGGTGATCTCATCAAATGGCCGCAGAAGTCTGCATGAGCAGCCACTGGCGCGGTGAAAAAGAAAAATTTTTTTTACAGTACCGTTTGTCACTGTGTGTAGCAGAGGGAATGCAGCAAAACAGCAAACAAATGCTGCAGTACCCAAATACACTATAAATAAATTATATTGGTATATAACACCACGCTTCAATCTGTCATTTTGGGGGGGAAATGGTTTATCACACCAGTTATAATAATTTATTTCCAGTACCGTTTGTCACTACTGTGTGTAGCAGAGGTAACGCAGCAAAACAGCAAACAAATGCTGCACTACCCCAATGCACTATTATGAAAGTATTTCGGTCTATAACACCCCACTTCAATATGTCATTTTGGGGGGCGACTGGTATATCACACCAGTTATAATTTTTTTTATAATTGCGTTTGTCACTCTTTGTAGTTGTAGTATCGCTGCAGAACCGCTCACCAGTCACAATGCTGCACAATACAAATCCACCATAATATGCTTTCTATGTTAGAAAGTATATTATACATGTATTACACCCCTATGTACTGCACACCTATCAATAGTACACCTATACCAGTCTTTAAAAGGACTTTTGTGAACCAATTAGCTAGCAATTTGTGTCCCTATCAGTCTGTCCCTGCTCCACACAGCAACCTCTCCCTACACTGACAAAAGACAGAATGTAAAATGGCAGACAGATCAGGTCTATATATAAGGTAGGGGGTATGTCCATGTGCTGAAACTTTTCAATTGGCTGTCCTATACCACTTGATTGATGTGTCATGGGTAGGGATGAGCGAACTCGAACTGTATAGTTCGGGTTCGTACCGAATTTTGGGGTGTCCGTGACACGGACCCGAACCCGGACATTTTCGTAAAAGTCCGGGTTCGGGTTCGGTGTTCGTCGCTTTCTTCGCGCTTTTGTGACGCTTTCTTGGCGCTTTTTGAAAGGCTGCAAAGCAGCCAATCAACAAGCGTCATACTACTTGCCCCAAGAGGCCATCACAGCCATGCCTACTATTGGCATGGCTGTGATTGGCCAGAGCACCATGTGACCCAGCCTCTATTTAAGCTGGAGTCACATAGCGCCGCCCGTCACTCTGCTCTGATTAGCGTAGGGAGAGGTTGCGGCTGCGACAGTAGGGCGAGATTAGGCAGATTAACTCCTCCAAAGGACTTGATTAACTGATCGATCTGCAGCTGTGGATCATTGAGCTGCTGATCCTCAATTTCTCACTGTTTTTAGGCTGCACAGACCGTTTGTCAGTCACATTTTTCTGGGGTGATCGGCGGCCATTTTGTGTCTTGTGGTGCGCCAGCACAAGCTGCGACCAAGTGCATTTAACCCTCAATGGTGTGGTTGTTTTTTGGCTAAAGCCTACATCAGGGTGAAGCTGTCACACCAAGTGCATTTAACCAGCAATAGTCTGTTCATTTTTTGGCCATATACAAAATCAGGGGCAAGCTGCGCCTGTCACCAAGTGCATTTAACCCTCAATGGTGTGGTTGTTTTTTGGCTAAAGCCTACATCAGGGTGAAGCTGTCACACCAAGTGCATTTAACCAGCAATAGTCTGTTCATTTTTTGGCCATATACAAAATCAGGGGCAAGCTGCGCCTGTCACCAAGTGCATTTAACCCTCAATGGTGTGGTTGTTTTTTGGCTAAAGCCTACATCCGGGTGAAGCTGTCACACCAAGTGCATTTAACCAGCAATAGTCTGTTCATTTTTTGGCCATATACTAAATCAGGGGCAAGCTGCGCCTGTCACCAAGTGCATTTAACCCTCAATGGTGTGGTTGTTTTTTGGCTAAAGCCTACATCAGGGTGAAGCTGTCACACCAAGTGCATTTAACCAGCAATAGTCTGTTCATTTTTTGGCCATATACTAAATCAGGGGCAAGCTGCGCCTGTCACCAAGTGCATTTAACCCTCAATGGTGTGGTTGTTTTTTGGCTAAAGCCTACATCAGGGTGAAGCTGTCACACCAAGTGCATTTAACCAGCAATAGTCTGTTTATTTTTTGGCCATATCCCAGTCTAATTCTGTCACTAAATCCATACCGGTCACCCAGCGCCTAAATACTAGGCCTCAAATTTATATCCAGCTAAATCTGTCCCTAGTGCTGTAGCTGGGCGAGTTATTTAGTGTCCGTTCAAGCACATTTCTTGTTCTGGGTTGAAATACAATTCCCAATTTAGCAATTTCATAATTTAGTGGTTTCTGCTATATCAGAGCTATTTGAAATCTATCCCTAAAAGGGTATATAATATTCAAGGTGCACATTGGGTCATTCAGAATAACTTCACACACACCCGCTACTGTGTATTTCCAAGTCTAATTCTGTCACTAAACCCATACCTGTCACGCAGCGCCTAAATACTAGGCCTCAAATTTATATCCAGCTAAATCTGTCCCTAGTGCTGTAGCTGGGCGAGTTATTTAGTGTCCGTTCAAGCACATTTCTTGTTCTGGGTTGAAATACAATTCCCAATTTAGCAATTTCATAATTTAGTGGTTTCTGCTATATCAGAGCTATTTGAAATCTATCCCTAAAAGGGTATATAATATTCAAGGTGCACATAGGGTCATTCAGAATAACTTCACACACACGCTTCTGTGCATTTCCAAGTCTAATTCTGTCACTAAATCCATACCGGTCACCCAGCGCCTAAATACTAGGCCTCAAATTTATATCCCGCTAAATCTCTCGTTACCGCTGTCCTGTTGTAGCTGGGAAAGTTATTTAGTGTCCGTCAAAGCACATTTTTTGTTCTGGGTTGAAGTACAATTCCCAATTTAGCAATTTCATAATTTAGTGGTTTCTGCTATATCAGAGCTATTTGAAATCTATCCCTAAAAGGGTATATAATATTCAAGGTGCACATAGGGTCATTCAGAATAACTTCACACACACGCTTCTGTGCATTTCCAAGTCTAATTCTGTCACTAAATCCATACCGGTCACCCAGCGCCTAAATACTAGGCCTCAAATTTATATCCCGCTGAATTTGAATACAATACATTGGGCCAAATAATATATTTGTTGTTGTGGTGAACCATAACAATGAGAAAAACATCTAGTAAGGGACGCGGACGTGGACATGGTCGTGGTGGTGTTAGTGGACCCTCTGGTGCTGGGAGAGGACGTGGCCGTTCTGCCACATCCACACGTCCTAGTGTACCAACTACCTCAGGTCCCAGTAGCCGCCAGAATTTACAGCGATATATGGTGGGGCCCAATGCCGTTCTAAGGATGGTAAGGCCTGAGCAGGTACAGGCATTAGTCAATTGGGTGGCCGACAGTGGATCCAGCACGTTCACATTATCTCCCACCCAGTCTTCTGCAGAAAGCGCACAGATGGCGCCTAAAAACCAACCCCATCAGTCTGTCACATCACCCCCATGCATACCAGGGAAACTGTCTCAGCCTCAAGTTATGCAGCAGTCTCTTATGCTGTTTGAAGACTCCGCTGGCAGGGTTTCCCAAGGGCATCCACCTAGCCCTTCCCCAGCGGTGAAAGACATAGAATGCACTGACGCACAACCACTTATGTTTCCTGATGATGAGGACATGGGAATACCACCTCAGCATGTCTCTGATGATGACGAAACACAGGTGCCAACTGCTGCGTCTTTCTGCAGTGTGCAGACTGAACAGGAGGTCAGGGATCAAGACTGGGTGGAAGACGATGCAGGGGACGATGAGGTCCTAGACCCCACATGGAATGAAGGTCGTGCCACTGACTTTCACAGTTCGGAGGAAGAGGCAGTGGTGAGACCGAGCCAACAGCGTAGCAAAAGAGGGAGCAGTGGGCAAAAGCAGAACACCCGCCGCCAAGAGACTCCGCCTGCTACTGACCGCCGCCATCTGGGACCGAGCACCCCAAAGGCAGCTTCAAGGAGTTCCCTGGCATGGCACTTCTTCAAACAATGTGCTGACGACAAGACCCGAGTGGTTTGCACGCTGTGCCATCAGAGCCTGAAGCGAGGCATTAACGTTCTGAACCTGAGCACAACCTGCATGACCAGGCACCTGCATGCAAAGCATGAACTGCAGTGGAGTAAACACCTTAAAACCAAGGAAGTCACTCAGGCTCCCCCTGCTACCTCTTCTGCTGCTGCCGCCTCGGCCTATTCTGCTGCTGCCGCCTCAGCCTCTTCCTCCGCCTCTGGAGGAACGTTGGCACCTGCCGCCCAGCAAACAGGGGATGTACCACCACCACCACCACCACCACCTCCGTCACCAAGCGTCTCAACCATGTCACACGCCAGCGTTCAGCTCTCCATCTCACAAACATTTGATAGAAAGCGTAAATTCCCACCTAGCCACCCTCGATCCCTGGCCCTGAATGCCAGCATTTCTAAACTACTGGCCTATGAAATGCTGTCATTTAGGCTGGTGGACACAGACAGCTTCAAACAGCTCATGTCGCTTGCTGTCCCACAGTATGTTGTTCCCAGAGAGCCGTGCCTTCCCTGCACAACCAAGTATCCGATAAAATCAAGTGTGCACTGCGCAACGCCATCTGTAGCAAGGTCCACCTAACCACAGATACGTGGACCAGTAAGCACGGCCAGGGACGCTATATCTCCCTAACTGCACACTGGGTAAATGTAGTGGCAGCTGGGCCCCAGGCGGAGAGCTGTTTGGCGCATGTCCTTCCGCCGCCAAGGATCGCAGGGCAACATTCTTTGCCTCCTGTTGCCACCTCCTCCTTCTCGGCTTCCTCCTCCTCTTCTTCCACCTGCTCATCCAGTCAGCCACACACCTTCACCACCAACTTCAGCACAGCCCGGGGTAAACGTCAGCAGGCCATTCTGAAACTCATATGTTTGGGGGACAGGCCCCACACCGCACAGGAGTTGTGGCGGGGTATAGAACAACAGACCGACGAGTGGTTGCTGCCGGTGAGCCTCAAGCCCGGCCTGGTGGTGTGTGATAATGGGCGAAATCTCGTTGCAGCTCTGGGACTAGCCAATTTGACGCACATCCCTTGCTTGGCGCATGTGCTGAATTTGGTGGTGCAGAAGTTCATTCACAACTACCCCGACATGTCAGAGCTGCTGCATAAAGTGCGGGCCGTCTGTTCGCGCTTCCGGCGTTCACATCCTGCTGCTGCTCGCCTGTCTGCGCTACAGCGTAACTTCGGCCTTCCCGCTCACCGCCTCATATGCGACGTGCCCACCAGGTGGAACTCCACCTTGCACATGCTGGACAGACTGTGCGAGCAGCAGCAGGCCATAGTGGAGTTTCAGCTGCAGCACGCACGGGTCAGTCGCACTACAGAACAGCACCACTTCACCACCAATGACTGGGCCTCCATGCGAGACCTGTGTGCCCTGTTGCGCTGTTTCGAGTACTCCACCAACATGGCCAGTGGCGATGACACCGTTATCAGCGTTACAATACCACTTCTATGTCTCCTTGAGAAAACACTTAGGGCGATGATGGAAGAGGAGGTGGCCCAGGAGGAGGAGGAGGAGGAGGAGGAAGAGGGGTCATTTTTAGCACTTTCAGGCCAGTCTCTTCGAAGTGACTCAGAGGGAGGTTTTTGGCAACAGCAGAGGCCAGGTACAAATGTGGCCAGCCAGGGCCCACTACTGGAGGACGAGGAGGACGAGGATGAGGAGGAGGTGGAGGAGGATGAGGATGAAGCATGGTCACAGCGGGGTGGCACCCAACGCAGCTCGGGTCCATCACTGGTGCGTGGCTGGGGGGAAAGGCAGGACGATGACGATACGCCTCCCACAGAGGACAGCTTGTCCTTACCCCTGGGCAGCCTTGCACACATGAGCGACTACATGCTGCAGTGCCTGCGCAACGACAGCAGAGTTGCCCACATTTTAACCTGTGCGGACTACTGGGTTGCCACCCTGCTGGATCCACGCTACAAAGACAATGTGCCCACCTTACTTCCTGCACTGGAGCGTGATAGGAAGATGCGCGAGTACAAGCGCACGTTGGTAGACGCGCTACTGAGAGCATTCCCAAATGTCACAGGGGAACAAGTGGAAGCCCAAGGCCAAGGCAGAGGAGGAGCAAGAGGTCGCCAAGGCAGCTGTGTCACGGCCAGCTCCTCTGAGGGCAGGGTTAGCATGGCAGAGATGTGGAAAACTTTTGTCAACACGCCACAGCTAACTGCACCACCACCTGATACGCAACGTGTTAGCAGGAGGCAACATTTCACTAACATGGTGGAACAGTACGTGTGCACACCCCTCCACGTACTGACTGATGGTTCGGCCCCATTCAACTTCTGGGTCTCTAAATTGTCCACGTGGCCAGAGCTAGCCTTTTATGCCTTGGAGGTGCTGGCCTGCCCGGCAGCCAGCGTTTTGTCTGAACGTGTATTCAGCACGGCAGGGGGCGTCATTACAGACAAACGCAGCCGCCTGTCTACAGCCAATGTGGACAAGCTGACGTTCATAAAAATGAACCAGGCATGGATCCCACAGGACCTGTCCGTCCCTTGTCCAGATTAGACATTAACTACCTCCCCATAACCATATATTATTGGACTCCAGGGCACTTCCTCATTCAATCCTATTTTTATTTTCATTTTACCATTATATTGCGATGCTACCCAAAGTTGAATGAACCTCTCCTCTGCCTGTGTGCTAGGCCTAAATATATGCCAATGGACTGTTGCAGTGGTGGCTGACATGAAGCCTGATTCTCTGCTATGACATGCAGACTAATTCTCTGCTGACATGAAGCCAGATTGTCTGTTACGGGACCTCTCTCCTCTGCCTGGGTGCTGGGCCTAAATTTATGCCAATGGACTGTTGCAGTGGTGGCTGACGTGAAGCCTGATTCTCTGCTATGACATGCAGACTGATTCTCTGCTGTCATGAAGCCAGATTGTCTGTTACGGGACCTCTCTGCTCTGCCTGTGTGCTAGGCCTAAATATATGCCAATGGACTGTTGCAGTGGTGGGTGACGTGAAGCCTGATTCTCTGCTATGATATGAAGACTGATTCTCTGCTGACATGAAGCCAGATTGTCTGTTACGGGACCTTTCTCCTCTGCCTGGGTTCTGGGCCTAAATTTATGAAAATTGACTCTTACAGTGGTGGGTGACGTGAAGCCTGATTCTCTGCTATGATATGAAGACTGATTCTCTGCTGACATGAAGCCAGATTCTCTGTTACGGGACCTCCCTCCTCTGCCTGGGTGCTGGGCCTGAATATATGCCAATGGACTGTTGCAGTGGTGGGTGACGTGAAGCCTGATTCTCTGCTATGACATGCAGACTAATTCTCTGCTGACATGAAGACAGATTCTCTGTTACGGGACCTCTCTCCTCTGCCTGTGTGTGTGCTGGGCCTAAATATATGCCAATGGACTGTTGCAGTGGTGGCTAACGTGAAGCCTCATTCTCTGCTATGACATGCAGACTAATTCTCTGCTGACATGAAGACAGATTCTCTGTTACGGGACCTCTCTCCTCTGCCTGTGTGTGTGCTGGGCCTAAATATATGCCAATGGACTGTTGCAGTGGTGGCTGACGTGAAGCCTCATTCTCTGCTATGACATGCAGACTAATTCTCTGCTGACATGAAGACAGATTCTCTGTTACGGGACCTCCCTCCTCTGCCTGGGTGCTGGGCCTGAATATATGCCAATGGACTGTTGCAGTGGTGGGTGACGTGAAGCCTGATTCTCTGCTATGACATGCAGACTAATTCTCTGCTGACATGAAGACAGATTCTCTGTTACGGGACCTCTCTCCTCTGCCTGTGTGTGTGCTGGGCCTAAATATATGCCAATGGACTGTTGCAGTGGTGGCTGACGTGAAGCCTCATTCTCTGCTATGACATGCAGACTAATTCTCTGCTGACATGAAGCCAGATTGTCTGTTACGGGACCTCTCTCCTCTGCCTGTGTGTGTGCTGGGCCTAAATATATGCCAATGGACTGTTGCAGTGGTGGCTGACGTGAAGCCTCATTCTCTGCTATGACATGCAGACTAATTCTCTGCTGACATGAAGCCAGATTGTCTGTTACGGGACCTCTCTCCTCTGCCTGTGTGTGTGCTGGGCCTAAATATATGCCAATGGACTGTTGCAGTGGTGGCTGACGTGAAGCCTCATTCTCTGCTATGACATGCAGACTAATTCTCTGCTGACATGAAGACAGATTCTCTGTTACGGGACCTCCCTCCTCTGCCTGGGTGCTGGGCCTAAATATATGCCAATGGACTGTTGCAGTGGTGGCTGACGTGAAGCCTCATTCTCTGCTATGACATGCAGACTGATTCTCTGCTGACATGAAGCCAGATCGTCTGTTACGGGACCTCTCTGCTCTGCCTGTGTGCTAGGCCTAAATATATGCCAATGGACTGTTGCAGTGGTGGGTGACGTGAAGCCTCATTCTCTGCTATGACATGCAGACTGATTCTCTGCTGTCATGAAGACAGATTCTCTGTTACGGGACCTCCCTCCTCTGCCTGGGTGCTGGGCCTAAATATATGCCAATGGACTGTTGCAGTGGTGGCTGACGTGAAGCCTCATTCTCTGCTATGACATGCAGACTAATTCTCTGCTGACATGAAGACAGATTCTCTGTTACGGGACCTCTCTCCTCTGCCTGGGTGCCGGGGCCTAAATATCTGAGAATGGACTGTTCCAGTGGTGGGTGACGGGAAGCCAGATTCTCTGCTATGGAACCTCTCTCCAATTGATTTTGGTTAATTTTTATTTATTTAATTTTTATTTTAATTCATTTCCCTATCCACATTTGTTTGCAGGGGATTTACCTACATGTTGCTGCCTTTTGCAGCCCTCTAGCTCTTTCCTGGGCTGTTTTACAGCCTTTTTAGTGCCGAAAAGTTCGGGTCCCCATTGACTTCAATGGGGTTCGGGTTCGGGACGAAGTTCGGATCGGGTTCGGATCCCGAACCCGAACATTTCCGGGATGTTCGGCCGAACTTCTCGAACCCGAACATCCAGGTGTTCGCTCAACTCTAGTCATGGGTCAAAGTTCTTCACAATGTAAAAGAATATGGTGGGCGCAAATATCGTCATATGTTCGCATGTTCGGCGAATTGCAAACAAGCAAAGTTCGCCGCAAATCGCAAGGCCATCTCTATACAGTAGTCCCTCAAGATACAACCATTGTATGTTGAAACCATTGTAAGTTGAATAATTGGTTACAAAGCCCTAAAATGTCATCCAAGATAAGATAAAATGAAGATTTTATAAAAATAAAAATAACCAAGACAGATAAAGCAAGTCCTTACATATAACAGTCAGTAATAGCTGATAACTAGCAGCTAATACAACTATTTCACCAGAAATGTGGCCTTGATTGGTTGGATCCGAGTCTGAGACATTGTATGTTGAGTCTGGTTTCATCTTACAATTGGTCAAAAAAGACCATTATATGTTGAAAATATTGTATCTTGAGGGATCACTGTATGTATAAATCCTGATCAATAAATCCTGATCAAATCCCCAACTCCATTTGCTGAAATGCAGTCCCAAGCTTGAAAGGAACCTCCACCGAGCTTCACTGTTGCCTACAGACACTCATTATGTTACCATTTACCAGCCCTTCAGCAAACAAACTACCTTTTGTTACAGCCAAATATTTCAATCCAGAGTACATGCTGCAATTTTTCTGCACTCCAGTTCCTATGTTTTCATGCATAGTTAAGTTGCTTGGCCTTGTTTCCACTCAACTATGCTCAAAAACATGCAGTGCCGAAAAATTTACAGCAAGTTTTCTGAACTGATGAGTTTTAATGAGTTCTGGAGGCCTCTGAAGTTGTGGAAACTCTATCTGAGATATCTTTGAAATACCTACACAAATATACTCATATACAATGCACTGGAAAGTCTTCTTCACCAGTTTTCATATCGTGTTATGTTGCGGCCATGTGCTAAAATAAGAATAAGGTCACATTTTTCCCCTTCATTCTGCATTCAATACTCCATAATGTAAAATTATCAAGGGAATGTTCTAATTCTTTGCTAATTTTTTGAAAAGAAAACCCTACAATGATGCATTAACATAAGTATTTAGACCCTTTGCTCAGGACTTGAGTTGAATCATCTTTGGCAATGATTACAGCCTCTGGCCATTATGGGCCTGACGCTACAAGGCTTGCACACCTATATTTGTGGATTTTCTGACATTCTTCTTTGCAGTGCCTCTCAAGCTCTGTCAGGCTGGATGGGGACCACATGTAGATAGCCATTTTCAAGTCTCCCAGAGATGATTGATTGAGTTCAAGTCAGGGCTTTGGCTGCACCACTCAAGGACATTCACATAGTTATCCCTACGCCATACCTGTGTTGTCTTGGCTGTGTGCTTACTATCATTGTTTTCAGCCAAGAATAGTTCTGTATTTTGATCCATTCAACATACCCTCAACTCAAACCAGTCTTTCTGTTCCAGATGCTGAAAAACACACCCACAGCATAATGCTGCCACCACCATACTTCAATGTAGGGATGGTATTGGGCAGTGTCTGATTTCCAACAAACACGTTGCTTAGAATTAAGGCCAATAAGTTCAATCTTGGTTTCATAAGACCAGAGAATCTTATTTATCACAGTCTGATAGTCCTTTAGGTGCTTCTTTTCAAACCTTCATGTGGCTTTTACCCAGGAGAGGCTTATTTTTGGCCACTCTGCCATAAAGCCCAGAATGGGATAATTCTTCAGTGATGTTCAGTGACATTTCTCCCATCTGCACACAGAATCTTTAGAGCTACTGCAAAATAATCATTTGGTTCCAGGTCTCCTCTAGGTCTGCTTAGTTTGGTGGAGGAGACAGCTCTAGGAAGAGTTCTGGTTGCTACAAGTTTCTTCTATTTAAGAATTATGGAGGCCACCATGCTCTTGGGAACGTTCAGTACAGGAGAAATTTGTTATACCCTTCTCCAGATCTGTGCCTCTATAAAATCATGCATTTAGGCTCTACAGGCAGTTCTTTCCTCCTCGTGGCTTGGTTATTGCTCTTATGTGCATTGTCAGCCTTCAGACCTTATATAAACAGGGGTGTGTCCAGCGGTGGATTGGGAACTTAAAGTTGCCCTGTAAAAAATAAAAATAAAAGTGGCCCTATGTTGTTGGTGGGTTCGAACTGACAGAAGACAGGCCAAAGCAAGTATCCAGGAACAACCGAAGTAGGCAGGGCCTTCAATACTGTAGTACAGTTCAGAATATCACCCCAGCAGAACCAAATACCACAGGACAGCACAAAATACTGCTGCCCTCATCACAGTATTCAACTGTATCACCATCATCAGGACAGTAATACAGTTGAATTCAGTAGGGCACCTGTAGCTGTTGAGCTGTAGATCATTATGTACCTGGCCTGTGGCCATCAAGAGGGCTTCAGTGGCCCCCTGGACATTAGCCCACCGGGAAATTTCCCTGTACGGTCTATGGCCAATCCGCCGCGGGTGTGTCTTTCAAAAAATTCTGCTGAATTTATCGCTGTTGGTAATGGCACCCAGGGCCAAATTTCAAAGTATTATAGCAAAGGACTATGAACATTTATGTCTATATAACATTTTATTTTTTTTATTTTTAATAAACTTGCAAAAATTTTCAGAAATTCTGTTTTCATTTATTTAAGGGAAATTGAGGGCAGACTGATGGGGGAAAGCGTAATTCATTTTAGCATAAGGCTGCAAAATAACAAAACGTGAAAAAATTAAAGGGTCTTAAGTAGGGTTGAGCGAATCCGAACTGTAAAAGTTCGGGTTCGGTGTTCGGCGATTTATTGGCGCTTTTTGCCAATCAACAAGCGTTTAACTGTGTGCCCTTAAAAGCCATCACAGCCATGCCTACTAATGGCATGGCTGTAATTGGCCAGTGCAGCATGTGACCCAGCCTCTATATAAGCTGGAGTCACGCAGCGCTGCACGTCACTCTGCTGTGCTTAGTGTAGGGATAGGATTTTTTTACCCTGCTCTGAGCCCATGGACAGAGAAAAATAACTTTTATCCATCTGTTAGGTGGGCGGTGGCGACCATTTTATGCAAGCTCAGCGCACCAGCACTGCATATATGCTTTTGTGACATTCAAATCCAAGCTTGAAATACTGCAATAATAATCTGGTTTTAAAAAAACACCCTTTTTTGGCAATATCCTACATTTGGTGCCTTTGCAGCATTAGTCAGTGTGCAATTTAAGCTAGAAAAACAGCTATAATTTTCTGAGTTTAAAAAAACACCCTTTTTGGGCAAAATATACAATTTGACAGCCCTTGCTGCATCTGCACGTGTGAAATTTAAACGTTATATACTGCTGCCGTTATATTCTGTTAGTAAAAATACACCCTTTTTGGGAAAAATACTTAATATTGCAGCCTTTCCTGCATCTGTTATTGTTAAAAACAAGCTTGAAATACTTCAATAATTTTCTGGCTTTGAAAAAACACCCATTTTTGGCAATACCCTCCATTTTCGGCCTCTGCTGCATTAGTCAGTGTTCAATTTAAGCTCGTAATACAGCTATAATTTTCTGGGCTTTAAAAAAACAATTTTGGGGAAAAATATACAATTTTACAGCCCTTGCTGCATCTGCACGTGTAAAATTCAAGCGTTATATACAGCTGTCATATTCTGTTAGTAAAAAAAACACCCTTTCTGGGCAAAATACTTAAAATTGCAGCCTTTGCTGCATCTGTACGTGTGAGATATACCCTTTAGATACTGTTATTCTATTCATAGTAACATAGTAACATAGTACATAAGGCCGAAAAAAGACATTTGTCCATCCAGTTCGGCCTGTCATACTGCAAGTTGATCCAGAGGAAGGCAAAAAAAACCTGTGAGGTAGAAGCCAATTTTCCTTACTTTAGGGGAATAAAAATTCCTTCCCGACTCCAATCAGGCAATCAGAATAAATCCCTGGATCGACGATCTCTCTCTAGTAGCTATAGCCTGTAATATTATTACGCTCCAGAAATACATCCAGGCCCCTCTTGAATTCCTTTATTGTACTCACCATAACCACCTCCTCAGGCAGAGAGTTCCATAGTCTCACTGCTCTTACCGTAAAGAATCCTCTTCTATGTTTGTGTACAAACCTTCTTTCCTCCAGACGCAGAGGATGTCCCCTCGTCACAGTCACCGTCCTGGGAATGAATAGATGATGGGATAGATCTCTGTACTGACCCCTGATATATTTATACATATTAATTAGATCTCCCCTCAGTCGTCTTTTTTCTAAAGTGAATAACCCTAATTTTGATAATCTTTCAGGGTACTGTAGTTTCCCCATTCCAGTTATTACTTTAGTTGCCCTCCTCTGGACCCTCTCCAGCTCTGCTATGTCTGCTTTGTTCACTGGAGCCCAGAACTGTACACAGTACTCCATGTGTGGTCTGACTAATGATTTGTAAAGTAGTAGGACTATGTTCTCATCACGGGCATCTATGCCCCTTTTGATGCAACCCATTATCTTATTGGCCTTGGCAGCAGCTGCCTGACACTGTTTTTTGCAGCTTAGTTTGCTGTTTATTAAAATTCCTAGATCTTTTTCCATGTCAGTGTTACCGAGTGTTTTACCATTTAATAAGTACGGATGACTTGCATTATTCCTTCCCATGTGCATAACTTTACATTTGTCAGTGTTAAACCTCATCTGCCACTTATCTGCCCAAGCCTCCAGTCTATCCAGATCGCTGTGTAGTAGTATACTGTCCTCATCAGTGTTAATTACTTTACACAGTTTAGTGTCATCTGCGAAAATTTATATTTTACTATGCAAACCTTCTACAAGATCATTAATAAATATATTGAAGAGAATAGGGCCCAATACTGACCCCTGAGGTACTCCACTAGTGACAGTGACCCAATCTGAGTATTTACCGTTAATAACCACCCTCTGTTTTCTATCATTGAGCCAGTTACTTACCCACTTACAGACGTTTTCTTCCAGTCCGAGCATTCTCATTTTATATACTAACCTTTTATGTGGAACACGACATCCATTGATTCGCCGCTGTCAAGTCTAGAACTTACCTCCTCATAGAAACTGATGAAATTTGTTTGACATGACCGATCCCTCACGAAGCCATGCTGATATGGCGTTATTTGCTTATTTCCGTTAAGATGCTCTAACATAGCATCTCTCAGAAAACCTTCAAACAGTTTACCCACAACAGATGTTAAACTTACCTATAGTTTCCAGGCTCTGTTTTTGGACCCTTTTTGAATATTGGCACCACATTTGCCATGCGCCAATCCTGTGGGACATTCCCTGTCAATATAGAATCTGCAAATATCAGAAATAAGGGTCTGGCTATGACATTACTTAATTCCCTTAGGATACGGGGGTGTATGCCATCTGCTATTAAAAAAACACAAATTTTGGGCAAAAATCTTAAATTGTGGCCTAGTCTACATCTACATGTGTGAGATACACCCTTTAGATAGTGTTCAATTCTGCTATTAAAAAAAACACCCATTTAGGGGAAAAAACTAAATTTTGCAGCCTTTGCTGCATCTGTCATTGTGAGATACACCCTTTAGATAACGTTGTTCTATTTTGCTATTAGAAAAACACCCATTTTGGGCAAAATTCTTAAATTGTGGCCTAGTCTGCATCTGTACATGTGAGATACACCATTTAAATACTGTTTTTCTATTCTGCTATTAGAAAAACACCCATTCTTGGCAAAAATCTTAAATTGCGGCCTAGTCTGCATCTGTACGTGTGAGATACACCCTTTAGATACTGTTTTTCTTTTCTGCTATTATAAAAACACCTATTTTGGGCCAAAATCTTAAATTGTGGCCTAGTCTACATCTGTTCGTGTGAGATGCACCCTTTAGATACTGTCATTCTATTCTGCTATTAAAAAAACACCCATTTAGGGTAAAAAACATAATTTTACAGCCTTTGCTGAATCTGTCATTGTAAGATATGCTATTCTGGTATTAAATAAACACCCATTTTGGGCAAAAATCTTAAGTTGCAGCCTAATCTGCATCTGTACATGTAAGATACACCCTTTAGATAGTGTTGTTCTATTCTATTAGAAAAACACCGATTTAGGGCAAAAATCTAAAATTGCGACCTAGTCTGCATCTGTATGTTTGAGATACACCCTTTAGATAGTGTTGTTCTATTCTGCTAAAAAAAAAAAGAAAAAAATTTAGAGCAAAAAATATAAAATTTCCAGCCTTTGCTGCATATGTCATTGTGACATACACCCTTTAAATACTTAAATACCAACAATAGCTGAAACCAGCAAATATCTACCGCGTGGTGAGACAACCATAAGACTCCTATACAAAACACAACAAACCCGCGGATAATGAACGTATACAATTCTTTATTAAACAAATATGCTGACATACATAATAAAATACAATCAAGAGATGCAGAGGAGTATGGCTCAAAAACCTCCAAACCATATGATATAACAATGATAATGTTGCATAAAGTCATTGCGGTGTGTGTGCTGCACCAGAAAGGGGAACAAATATATGCTGGAAAAAAGCCCTCCAATCAAGTACACATCAGCATGCCAAAAAGGTATATGCACAAAGGCCGGCATCAAAGATGTAAAGAGTGTCAATATAATCCTGGCAAAAACACACAGACCGCAGTGACAAGCATAACATGAAAATAATGGTAACGAACCTGGCTGGAGGAACAGCCCTTACGTCCGTTTCGCTAAACTAGCTTTTTCAAAGGGCACATTAAGGCTGCCAGAAGACCAACCCTATATACCCAGCCCCTTCTTGCGTCACCCAATCAAGTTCAAATTAAAACAGCGCTGCACCTGGAAGGCGCTCAAACATACTACATTGAAAATACACAGCAGACATGGTTCATTATGCCGTCATTCGAATGCGCCCAGGATCATGTGACCGCATGTTAAAAGATACGATGCTTCGTACCTCAGTAATCATACACCACACCTCCATAGAACCGGCCACCGCTCACATGATGTGACCGCAAACCGGAAATGTTGAATGCACTAAGAGCGGAAGTGACGTCTCATAAACAGTCACATGATTGGGATGGAAGCCTCTGCATAGCGGTAACCAAGCAACGTGTCACACATGATCGGCAGGTAATAAAATCATTAGACAAACAATACTAAAAGTTGTATGTATATATAATTGCATCCAACACACTAAGAGAGTAGCGTGACCTACTAATACCCCGAATACATATACACATCGAACACAATTTCGTAACTATGATAATAATATGTAATAAAAAGGGCCAGTGTGGGGAAAGATTGTGAGACGGAAAAAATTGTGAGACGGAAAAAATAGGGGGATGACACGTGCAAAAGAAGGGCAAATAAAGAAGTGCCAAAATCTGCTAAAGTGCAAAGTGCTCAAGTTATATAAAAATGTTAAAAAGGGCAGATCATGATTATATTAGATATAAAATTACATTAAGATATCAAATATATAGTATATATAAAAATCACCTGCCGCTAGTGATTAAATATTATTAAATATGTCCCAACCACAATCATTGGCATACCGCAATCAAGTACTAGCAGAGTGATCACATAAATAATACAAAGAAAACATAATCTATACATAAACAATATATACATAGAAGTATATAATAAATAATAATAGTGTACACAATAAATATAACAAAGTGATTCCTGCATCATTGTAGTCCCAAAACATACAGTCCTGATCAAAAGTTCAAGACCAAACTTAAAAAATCATATTTAGCATAGCTGGATCTTTACAAAGTTCCAAGAGGAGCTTCAACATGCAGCAAGAAGAAATGGGAGTGAGACAAAACATTTTTTGAGCATTCAATTTAATGAAAACAATGAATAAACTGAAACAGGCTGTTTTTCAGCTGATCAAAAGTTTAGGACCACACCTCCAAAAAAAAATAACCCCCCCCCCCCAAAACAGAAATCCAACTTCCAAACATGAACTCAGTAATGAGTAGCTCCGCCGTTATTGTTTATCACTTCCAAAATTAGTTTCGGCATGCTTGATTTAAGCGTTTCCATGAGGTGAGTGGGGAAGACGGCCACACAAAGGCAATCTACTGTCTGGAACTGTTGTCCATTTTTGTAAACTTCCCTTGCCATCCATCCCCAAAGGTTCTCAATTGGATTTTGATCAGGGGAACACGCAGGATGGGCCAAAAGAGTGATGTTATTCTCCTGGAAGAAGTCCCTTGTCCTGCGGGCAATGTGTACTGTAGCGTTGTCCTGTTGAAAAACCCAGTCGTTACCACACAGACGAGGGTCCTCAGTCATGAGGAATGCTCTCTGCAACATCTGGACATAGCCAGCGGCCGTTTGACGCCCCTGCACTTCCTGAAGCTCCATTGTTCCACTGAAGGAAAAACACCCCAGACCATTATGGCGCCCCCTCAACTGTGGCGCGTAGAAAACATCTCAGATGGGATATGCTTGTCAGGCCAGTAACGTTGGAAACCATAAGGACCATCAAGGTTAAAAAAAATTCTCATCAGAGAATAAAACTTTCTTCCACCTTTGAATGTCCCATGTTTGGTGCTCTCTTGCAAAGTCCAAACAAGCAGTTGTGTGGCGTTCAAGGAGACGAGGTCTTTGAAGACGTTTTTTGTTTTTGAAGCCCTTCAGTCTCAGATGCCTTCTCATGGTTATGGGGCTGCAGTCAGCACCAGTAAGGGCCTTAATTTGGGTCGAGGATCGTCCAGTGTCTTGACGGACAGCCAATTGGATCCTCCAGCTCAGTGCTGGTGAAATTTTTTTGGGTCTTCCACTTGACTTTCAATAGTTTTTTATTGTCAGAGTAATAGCTCATGTCACAAGTAATACAGCATACAAAATACATGCAGTAATACAAAACATTGAGCACAATACTAAATTTTTCCTTTTAAGTACAAATAGGAATATACAAAAAGTATAAAATTACATAGCACAAATTATGTCATGTAAAGCATTACAAACAAACATAATTCCGGACTATAAACAGAGCCGTGTCCACCATCTATTTAAGGTACAAATGCATCCTGTGATAGAGACGTTTAAGAATATCTGTATAAAGGAACCATCAATGATCCATAACAGTTTCCCCACTCCTCCCCACAGCCCATATTAGCCTTGCCCCATTTATTCCGGAACCGCTCGACCCGCATCACACCAGGATTTTCATATAGAAACACGACAGGCAACCTGAAAGGTACGATGAACTATAATATATTCATATGATTTGGTGGTATTGACTGCATTAATGATATCATGAAGATCGGGTATGGTAGTGCTTTTCCAATTTCTCGTGATTGCCAGTTTGGTGGCCAGTAGTACATGTAAAACGATGGTCCTGAATTGGAAAGATATTTTGTCTAGATCTATCAGCAACAGAGCTAAGGCTGGATCCTGAGGGATGTGATGTCCAACAATTCCGGAAATTTTTATAAATACTTGAGACCAAAGAGAGTAAATTCCTGGACATGACCAGAGTATGTGTAATAATGTACCCCTATGTCCACACCCCCTCCAACATTCTATGCTAGTATTTAGGAAGAATGCATGCAATCTGACCGGGGTATAGTACCACTTAAGAGTCGTTTTAAGAAAGGATTCTACATGTGAGGAACATTTAAGAGTGGAAATAGCAAGCTTATTAGCAGCTGTCCATTGAGCTGGGATGAACAATGTTTTTAGTTTGGCCTCCCATGCCAGGAATGGGTCAGTTTTAGAGAACCGACCTTTATCTCCTAAGTACATGTATAAGGGTTTAAGCCCTTTTTGAGCTGAGCCCTGTATGGACCACTGAAGCAGTAACTGGGTATGGTTTTTAAGAATGAAAGAGGGGTTAGTTGACAGGGTGTGACTAATCTTAAGATACGAAAACGCCTCCTGTTGGGGGACATTGCAAGATTGTCTGATAACGCTAAAGGATTTTAAAACCGAACCCGACAGCAGGTCTGCCACTGTAGAGATTCCGCAATTTTTCCACACCCTCACATTCAAATCTGGGGTCAGATATTGGAGAGATTCTATGGGGGTTAGGTGTGCCACTGATACTGGGGCCACTCGACTCCTTCCGTGGTACTCTTTCCATAAAGCTAATGATGTAGAGACATAAAATGCTGGTTGAAGGCCTGAATATTCATCGTGCAACGCAGCCATAAGAAGGGCACATAGGTTTCGACCTGGGATTTGTGATTGTTCAATATGTACCCAATGCTTTCCTGATTCCCCTCTCCACCACTCTTTAAGCTGATTAATCCTAGAGGCTAGATAATAATCATACAGGTTAGGCATACCTAAACCCCCGTACCTTTTATGCCTGCCCATAATGCTTTTAGCTATTCTAGGTTTGGCTCTATTCCAAATGAATGAGCTTAGCATTCTGCTAAATTAAAAAAGGATATTGGTACTGGAATAGGGATAGCGCGGAATAAGTATAAAAGTTTGGGAAGCATATGTTGCTGAAATGCAGCAATACGGCCCAACCAAGATAGCTTCGCTTTTGCCATATTGTCAAACTATGGTTGAAGTGAATGTAGGAGGGGGGGGGGGGGAATTGGCCCTATACAATTCCTGCGGGGTAACTGTAACTTTAAAGCCCAAGTACTGGACCGAAGACTCCTGCCAGTCTAGGGAAAATTCTGCCTTCAACTGGGACAATGTCATTCCAGGGATCCCCAGCGAAAGAGCTTGTAATTTGCTTTCGGTAATTTTGTAGTATGATATAGCCCCATAGGAACGGATGATGCCCATCACCGCAGTCACCGATTTCCGAGGGTTCGTTAGGGACAGAATAATATCATCTGCATACATCGATATGCAATGTTGTCTATTTCCAATTTGTACTCCCGTCACTTCAGTTGCTTGACGGATCACTTGTGCCAACGGCTCTATTGATAAGATAAATATCAAAGGAGATAGGGAGCATCCCTGTCTAGTGCCATTAGATAATAAAAACGGGTCGGACAATACTCCATTCGCTAAGACACGGGCTGAAGGGCTAGAATAAAGAACCCATATAGCTTGTATTGTAGACTCTGGGAAACCCATTCTGTGGAGTACAGAGAAGACAAACAACCAATTGACTCGAGTTGTAAGAGGGTATATGTTTCGTCAAACTAAAAGTGACAGGTACCACGCCCCCTTTTATACAGCTAACCGCGCCCCTTTTATATTGATTGATAGTGTTTGATATAAAGTTTATATCGCTTGATATTAAGTTTATATAGTTTGATACTGCTTGATATTAAGTTTATATTGTTTGATACTGCTGATATAAAGAGTATATTGATATTGTTTGATATAAAGTTTATAGTTTGATATAAAATTTATAGTGTTTGATATAAAGTTTATATCGCTTGATATTGTTTGATATAAAGAGTATTTGTCTCTTTTAAAATTTATAGGGCTAACTATTCAAATTTATAGGTCTAGCTATTAAAATTTATAGGTCTAGCTATTAAAATTTATAGTTCGAGCTATTAAAATTTATAGTGTTTGCTTTTAAAATTTATAGGTCTAGCTATTAAAATTTATAGGTCTAGCTATTAAAATTTATAGTGTTTGCTATTCAAATTTATAGTGTTTGCTTTTAAAATGTATAGGTCTAGCTATTAAAATTTATAGGTATAGCTATTAAAATTTGGTCTAGCTATTAAAATTTATAGTTCGAGCTATTAAAATTTTTAGTGTTTGATATTAAATTTATAGTGTTTGATATTAAAATGTATAGTGCCTGATATTTTAATATAATAGTATTAAAATCAAACAATGACAAATATAATTCGGTTAAAAAGCTTTATTCATTTTGTTATTTGCAACATTCACGTAGGGACAGGCACGTTTGCTTGTAATTACAGCATCGTATACATAAGTGTTTAATGCGCTTTGTTACAAATGATCGCACAATACGGTCATTTTTTCTAAAATCGTTAGTGAACATTTTTAAAACATTTTCAAAAGATATTCCTTTAGCGAGACATTGTAAGATATAGATACAGTAATGGCCGCAGAGGGAGCTAACGGCGTCTTATATTTGTCTGTTTTGATATCTTATAGTCTTAGAATTTTTATATAAAAACTGCATAAAGTCGGAAATATTTAATTTGCGGGGGGTAAACCATAACGATCAAAAAAAATTGATATATCATTCGGGTATAATATAATTAAAATACATTGCTTCCCCCGCTGATACGAATCTTCCGTATTTACAATGTAGGCCGCGGGCCTGTCGATGATTTTACCTCCCGGTAATAAATCACACGGGAATACACCTTTAAATATGCGCCTGGCGTTAATATCAGCTTTAACAACACATGCAATTTCATAATTATTCATGTCTATTGAAAATCATATAATACCTCACAACGATTATTTATTTCAATAATATTTTCATGAACTGAATATACAATCATATTAATTGTGTTCGCAATCGGTTCGGCAAATCTAATTTCAGCTTGCAGATTGCCAGCTTTTACTAGAAAGAAATGACCGCCTGGCTCTTGATCCGGCGATAAATCAAAAGCGAACAAAGTGTAACCGTTCAAAAACTCATGTCGATCAACGGATAAAGCGTTGTCGGCCTTGTGTTTCCCCGAAATATGTACTAGTGACATATATTCAGCAGCTGATTCGTCTTGGAAGTTAGGTTGAAAAGGTTTTGCCGGTATCTGTTGACCATCCAAATACAAGGCTGCATAATTTACATTATAGTGGTTGAAGCACAAAGGGTTTCTTTGGTAACTCCCCGAAAATGATTCGTTATCCACAAACGCTAGTATTACTGTTTTTGGTAGGTTGCCGAGGAAAAGATTCTCGTGGTTACATATGTGAGTGCCGGCGGGTACGCTATACACTTTAAGCGACGCCCGATCGATCGAGTACTTTGCGTTAGCGGTTAACAGAGCGCGACTGTGACCGATTCTTACAGCGGGCGATACTTGTACTCTTTTGACAAACAGGGAAGCGTGCTGTATTTGTACTTTAAAATGGGCCGCCTCGGCCGACATAAGGCAGAAAGTGTCTTTGTTTCTCGTCAATTTTATCTTCAGATCTAAACCGTTCAGTATTAACTTTGATTGATTAAATATATCGGTGTAAATGGGGCCCATTAATTCAACACTCCTAGAACGGGCTGAATACTTTGCTCGCTTGCTGAAGCCGTCATTACGCCCGTCGAGAACCCGGTCATCATGATGTCCCGCTGTGTCTTTATAGAATAAACCGGCTGTAAATTGGGATGCTAAAGTTTGTGAATTATAATTTATTAGGGACTCTATATACGCTCTATACGTATAAAGGTTGTCGCTTCTTGAAATCAGCGTGTCGCCGAGAGTTATATCCAGTTGATTAAAAAGACACGCTATAGGGTAGTTAATAAGTGAAACGCGGGATCCTTCTGGTATGGGTGTGTTATCAGGACTAACGATTTTGCAAACGACGTGTAACAATGTGTTATTAAGGTCGTAATAATATTCACCGCTGCCCGTGATGTAGAATTCCAAAGGGGCATTGTCAGTGATTGCGGCGATTGGCTGCACCTCTACATAAAGCGATTTTTCAATGCTTGTTTGGGTAGGAGGTATTTGAAAGATATCCAACTCTGATTTGGCGTACTCAGCAGATGCGTCACGCACGAAAGCCATAGCGGTGGCCTAGAAGATGTCACTCGGTGAGCGACTTCTTGTTTTCTGGCGGCGACGTCTCTTAGGTTGTGCTACTTTATTCATAAAAGTTGGTAAGACAATGGCAGCGCGTTCACGTTTTCTTTTACGCGTTTTTTTACGTATTTGTACGACACCAGAGCCCTCCTGGTTCTGAGTCGAGCTATTTATACGATCCATAAAGGCTGTCGAAGCCGTAGTGACAACATCTTTAGCGATGTTACGGGCGGCTGTTTTCACGTGCGGATTTGCAAGCTCCACACCTTTCTTAAATAGGGGAACAACACGGCGGAACAGACCCCGAAATAACCCGGCGAGTCCAGAACCATGCATGAATTCAGTACCGTGAAAGCCGTCCAAGCCATGACTGGCTTGCGTTATGTAATAATGCGTATAAGCGTCCGGGTCACCATACACTCTCTGGGACAACATTTTAGTGCGTCGTCACCGCGCGCGGTCTAAAGTGTAATCGCACAATAGTCTTACCATATTTGAATTTAACAGGTTTAGCCTGATCCGTCAGTATCGATATTGTAACCGTGTCAAAATGATGTTTCCAAACAGGTATATAGTCTGGACGGTGATACTTTTGCATGACTATATCACCATTTTTGCCGCCTAACTCGACAGTTCTTAAAAGTTGTACGTAACTATCGCCAGCAAGTTGATGTTGGGCGATATCGGTACATACAAACAATGTATAAAAACCGGCTTTAATATCGGAATTAATTCTTTTCTCTTTTGATGAAACTAGAGCAATCCCCTTTATACCACCAACATGATGTTCTAAAACAGGTAAGCCGGGTCCTTTGTAGCGGAGAGTGATGTGCTCGGTGTCGACATTCTTGAGCGGCGGAGCTTTCGAATACACCGTCAGCCCCAAAATATTCCCCAACTTCACACAAGGCATGAACTTGTATGCTGGTGAATTCAGTACATAAACGGTTCTGTCAATATCGTTGTATCTTAGACGCAATTGATCTGAAGGTATTTTTATAGGTTCAAGTTTGCTATTAATGGCTTTGATGAGATCTTGCATATTGGAGTAATAACCCGATTTAACAAAAAGCTCTCTGATCGTCTCGTCGCGCTGTGCAACGTAGAAAACACCATCTCCCGGGCCAAAGGTTTCCCACGTATGTGGATACTGAATCTCCACTAAAGCTACTTCGTAAGGGCCGCGAAGATGCACCGCTTTTGCTAACTTAGTGGTGTAATCGGCGATGCTGTTTTCGGGATAAAGTTTGACGGAGGCGTTGCAGGGCAGCGTGATAAAAAACGATCCGTCCTCCATAGTTTACAGACGCATCAACTGTTTTTCAGGCACCCAAGAGTTAAACTTGTCAGGGTAACCTATCCACTTTACAAAACACAACGTTTTACCCTGAACTTTCTTCTTTTTCGTTTTTTTTTCTATCCTGTAAACGCGTAGCTTGTCGAGAGTTAATTTTTGGACTTCTTCCGGGTAGAACGAGCCTTCAATGAACTCATCGGACAGGTCTTTCAGCTTATAAAGGGGTCTGAGGCCCCTAGTGTTTACAGCGTGAATTTTAAATATCTCGTCCGTATAGGTTTGTTCATACCCCTTCGTAAAAACACCCTTATAACGAACAATTCTGACGTGGTCACCTATTTTTAATACCTGTTTAACTTTTTTAATAGTACCGGAACACCCGTAGATATTTTTCCAAACGGTTAAAGAGTTCTCTTTTGTAACATCGACGGGGCGCCGCCTTATAGTTCTGTGGTATGTGTGGTTATAACTATACACCAAGTCTTGTAACTTGTCGATGTATCTGTACGTGTTTTGTTCTCTAAGATAGCGCCACATTTTAGTTTTCAGCGTTCTATTAAAACGCTCGACCAACGCTGCCTTAACAGCGTTTGTAGTTAAAAAATGATGCATTTTATAGGTTTCACAAAGACGCCTCATAGGTTTGTTTAGAAACTCACGGCCCCGATCAGTCTGTAGCTTTCGGGGGGTTCGGCCGCTTAACTTAAATATCTGCTCAAAAGCGGTAGCCACGGTAGCCCCGGACTTATTTGAAAGGCCCGAAACCCAGGCATATTTAGATAGAATATCAACGACCGTCAGCAGGTATTTTACACCATTATTTTCTTTAGAAAAATCCATCATCGACACAAGATCTGCCTGCCATTGAGCATCTATATCAGACACCATAACCTTGTTTCTTGTAAAGGATTTTTTAACTGGTTTGTACAATGTGTAAGTATCCTCGTTACTCAACCAGTTTTTGACAGAGTCTTTTCTTATTCCAAATTTCTGTACTTCTCTGTATAAAGAGTCAATGCCCCCATAAGAGCCGACAGCTTTTGGCGTGTAGTACTGTTTTCGCAATATTTTGCTTTTTGCAGGCATTTTAGCTGTGCTTTAAACAGCGTCTACTCAACAACACGTCCTAACTGTTTATACAATTTTAAATAATCAAGCTATTATATTTATTGTAAAAAGAAAAAACTGAATACATTTTTATTTAAAACAGTTTATGTATAGTAAATAAAACATTATAAGACATTACACACAAAGAAATTTTATATACATGCAAAGTAAAAATTTATGTAAAACAAAATAAAAACATTATAATATGTTTAATACAAACAAAGTTTATATACAATCGCCAAAGTAAGAGAATTTACAACGTTAACCAAGCAGCTGGCAACAAGGGCGGTAGCCTCTTTTTAGGTAATAATGAGCCACGCGGCGATACAGTAGGCGATCTTAATAACCCCGGGGGTGTAAAAGGGCTTCGAGCCACGTCAAAGGGCTCACTCAGCGACCGCTTTTTCAAATTATCAAAAAGTTCTCTTGTTCTTGTATTACTGATAACCGTTGAAGGTGCGTTCAGCTGTGCGATAGTCTCCATAAAATAGTCCCAACCGTGAGGTTTAATATTAGGCAAGCCGTGACTCTGGGTAGCTGTTCGAATCAGGTCAATAATGTTGGATCCGGGTACAGTTTGTTCTTTGTAAATGAACTCACCCCATAGCGTTCCAGTACGGCTTATTACCAGCGCGGTACAGTTTACTTAACAATAGTTCGGCATTTTTTCTATAACGTGTGTTAATATTGTCAAGTATCTCGTTAGTATCGGTGCTGCTTGAGATTGCATTTGACAATTGTTGTTGATCGGTTTGCGGTTGTGTAATCAGGGTTATACCAGGCATTTCTTTACCGGACTGTTTGTTGAGCATTAAGTACCTCTGTAACACGACTGAGTATCTCTTAATTTTTTCATCATCTGAAAGGTCATTCCTGTGTAGTATTTCGCTAAACTCATCATCTAAGCGCCGTATGGCTGTTTGGCGTATATCTGTTGCATCTACGGACGTATTTTTAAGCCTATCCATTTCATTTTTGGAAACCAGGAACATTTTCTCTGCATGCTGCATTATGAACCACCGGCTGTATTAGCTATCAGGCTAGTGATTAAAGGTACAGCAAAGCCGAGCAATGCTCCTATAAAAGCGCCGCTCTGGTTCACAATGCGCTTCTTTCCTTTAATGCTTTTAAAAGATCCCAATTACGCCGGATCCTGTTCGACATCCTTACAGCACCAGCGCAGCTAACAAAAATAAAGATGTGAGATACCTCCTTTTAGAGCTTCTGTTTGCACACATAAGCTACCGGCAGATCTGGCGGGAACAGACTGGTTCTGAGTCGTAGATCCTCAGGCGTGTCAGATCTTAAATCTACAATAAATAGCCGTAAGGCTTGTGTGTAGCATCTTCAAAAGCTTCTAAAAAGAAACGTGTTTTACCGGGGTACATCTGCCGAGCCAACGTAATAACCTGTAATTTATCACAAGGGTTCTTAAAAAGGAACCTGTTTAAATTTATGGTACGGCTTTTCTTACCCTGACAAAAAAACGTTTTGAGCGAGATACATAATGCTCAAATTTCTGTGGTATACGTATTTGGTGAATGCGTTTTGTATTTCAAGATTTTCACAAGCCGCCTCCATAAGATCATCAACCAACGCCAAATTTACCTTGCCCGTTGGAAATAGATCAGCTTTTTGTGGGACCCCCTCGATAAACCTAATATTTGTAAACAAACGGGTTAGTTCATCATACAATTTCTGCCAACAAGCGTAAAAACCAAATTACATTTTACAATAAAGGAATTCAAGAGGGCCCTGGACGTATTTCTGGAGCTTAATAATATTACAGGCTATAGCTACTAGAGAGGGGTCTTTCTCTGGATCAACTTGCGGGATAACAGGCCGAACTGGATGGACAAATGTCTTTTTTCAGCCTTATGTACTATGTTACTATGTTACATTATCAGGTTTGTGCGACATTAACGTATCCTTGTGCATTAATACATTTTTAACAAAAAAACTCTTTCCGGAATTTGAGGGTCCTGCTAGAATACACGAAAAAAGGGTGTTGAAATTACGCAGTCATGTTTAATAGCCAAAAGGCAGCGTTGTAAAGTCAACCGTCAGCTGTCTCTTTGTGTAGACGCACTTTTGCGTTTTACGTAATGGTCTTGTCTCTATGGTCAAACGCTTCCTATTTCTGAAAATGCCGTCTTGCTCGATGCCTATTGTTTTCTGCGTCTCAGGGTCGTTGTTGTGTGATTAATCCAACACAAGGTCTTTTAAACTGTCAAAATTAACAAGCCGTGTGTTAGCGACATTGAGTGTTATACCCTTAACCTTCAATACGGTTTTTCCGTTGTTAAGTTTGTAGCCGTAAGTCTTTGGGCCAGCGGATACAAACTCGGTAATGTGGGCATCGTCGGGTATTTCACTAGTTAGTTCATCGAGAAAATCACCCAAGGGGGCCTCCATTCAGACCCCTTACTCACGAATATGACGGAGTCTGTGTTGTGATAAAGGCAACGTTCCTGTAGCCTGTCTAGGAGCTTGTATAATTCGAGTCTGGCATAGGCGGTTGTAAAACAGGCTATAAAAATGTTTGTGTTTTTGTTGTGGGTGTAGCGCTCTTTTACATAGCGCCAATTGACTACGGCCGTATCGTCATCAATGAAATTAACCTCCGAGAAGTCGTAGTACGGCACAAAAGCTAATTTGAAAAGCTTGTCAGGGTCCGTGACTATGCTGGTACGTGACAAGTTTGAATGCTGGTCAAACTTACCCCACAAAGAGTTTAGGAACAGTTTTGAAATTTGTCTTTTTGCGGGGTTTACAGATATCTTATCAGATCGCAAGCAGACATCATCTTTTTTTTTAAATGCTGCTATGTAAGCCGTTTTTTCAGAATCCGTTTTACACCAACTGGGATAACCGGAAGCCTCCTGTTTATCTCTGAGGTGTAATTTGATGTACGGTGCAAACAAATCGTCTGTTGTATTCGGAAAATGCCAGATCTCGTAGATCTCGGCAATCCTGTAACCTTTTTCAACAGCTAAAATTATCTCTATGGTGCACCATGTACCGGTTAGTGACCGCTCATCGTCTGTGTGGCTGCAAATGTCTTTCTGACTGCTCAAGGCGCATGTGTAACATAGCGGAAACATTTGTTTTTTATTTAGCTTTACAGGGAGGACCGGAAAAAATAAATCTCGGGGCGGGTACACTTTAACGCGTGCAATGCCAAAGTATTTTTTGATGTAGCCAAAATGATCATAAATGATTTTTGGGTGTCCTACAGGGTAAGTCTTAGTTTTATTAACAAAAGGGTACAGACTGGTGAAATCGTAATAATGTTTCATCGGCCTGCACCTTGTGTTAAAGTTTAATGGCGTTAGTGCGCCCGCTGTAAAGCGCGTCACGAGGATCCAAAGGAGTCGGGAATTTCATTTTAATCAGAAAGTCTTTGACCCCCGAATCGTTTGCAATCATTTCCCGCCACTCGTATTCCCACAGGACGCGGACCGTAAAGCCTTGTCTCTGTAGTCAACTTTTCCTGACTAGGAAAGATTAGCACAAAAGTTATAGCACACAGGACACCCGTGATAAAAACATCCCTGAAATTCAAAAGCGTTGTGTTTACCGTTAACAAAAGCATACCCGTCCAAAAAATATTTACCGACCTTTTTTTCACCGCCCTTTAACGCGTGTTGTATAGAAATGCCTTCAGCATGTTCAAGGTACATGAGCCACTGTATAGCGGTTGTTGAAAAACGTTTCTGGGTCTTGTGGTAATTATCTGCAGGTACAATTGCTATGGTATTTTTGGGTAGAAATTTAAACCGATACATGGCCATGCACACGGATGCCAATGTGATAAGCTGGAGTTCTTTGTAAGTCTCTATGCAGTTGTCCTACATATCGGGCAACATGTATTATTAGACTGCTCCGCACAATTCTGGCTCTGGCACGCTTTACAAAACTGCATACAACCGTGTTGGTATTTATGTTTGTATACAGTGCAACAAACGTCGCAAAAATAATCGAAGCCGATAAAGGCTTTTAGATTTTTTATGCCATAATAATGCTTTTCATGGTGCAATATATAGACGGTCTTTTCTTTAGCGGTGCGGGCTGTGTGATAATAACGCCACTGTCCCCTATTGTGGTACAAAATTTTTATTGTGATGTTGAATTTTTCTTCAAATTCAGCAACGTCAGTAAAAGACACCAAATACCCCTCAGTTATTTGTAAGTCTCTATGCAGTTGTCGAGCTTTCTCTAACAAGGCGACATCGCTCAAAGCAGCACCCTCCAAAATAGCGTAAACACTAGCGGCCAGACAGACGTTATTATCGTAATTATTAAAATCGTATAAATGTTGTTTTTTACGATCAATAATCCGACTATACGCGACACTACCCAAACGTCTTCTGGCCCCACCACGGCGGCCCCTGACAATGATGACAACTACGCTGCTGGACACTATGTGTTCCGGTTACAAGTGGGTGATGCAAGGGTGTCCACCCCTCTCCTCAATGCCAAGGAATACGATCCTCCCAGATCTCCTCCTCTACAGGATTTAAGGTGATACGAAGAATAGTGAAGCACCCTTGAGAATCTTATCTTAAAAGGTTTTATTCTACTTACAACAGATCAGTAGACAAAAGGCATAAAATACAGAGTGATCGTCACATTCCTGCCCAACCTGGGTTTCGCTGCCTCGCTTCCTCAGGGGCAATGACTGAGCATGCTCACCATCGAGCCCTTTAAATAGCCCAGCTGTCTCACTATACAAGTGGGTGTGATTCCGATCAATATAATATACTTTCAAATTACAAGTTTTAGATCATATATCATAAAATTACAATCAGCAATTCATTAGGTGCAATCACCTTTACACTATAGACAAAAATAACAAAAAATACAGCCACACACGAGAGCAACTTCTTACTCCCTATTATCAAGTCAAACTAATTTCCGCTAGTGTCCGCATTTAATATATAATCAGCCTTATTATGGGGATCATTTCTCCAAACAGTTTTCTCTTATCTTAAAAATATTCCAACTTTAACTTTTATAGTTCTATCTTCCTATATATTATGTCCCGTCTTAGCGTATTCAGCAGGTAATCTCCGTCTGCTCCCAGAATACCCCATCGATGTCTACCGCCCACTTTCGGAGCGTCCGCTCATATCTGGAGCATCACTCAATTGGTCTCCTCCCATTTTTGGAGCATCACTAGGGCGGACACCACCTTCTTGATGCTCCAAAAATGGGTGATGCCGTCTAAACGTAATTGTATGAAATCACCCGGATTGACGTCCCGTAAAATCCTATCTAACAATGTCTGTATAGAAGCATGTATTGCATCAAGAGCGTCAACAAACGAGCAAATGGCTTCGAGGTTAGCGAATCTGAAGTGCTCCGTGTACATGGTACTGTTAAAATTCGTTAAGTCACGCTGTTGCTGATATACACGTTCTAGATAAACGGATCTAACATTTTGTGGTCCAGGGGGTTCGTCTGTAATAACCGTGTTATAGGGCTTGTCGCCATTTTGCGGATCGCCTGAATGACTGCGCTTTGACTGCATATTTGAAGGTCTATTAGTGTGCGAGCTGTTTGGCCGACTGTGCCCCGCTTGTGCGGTCTGCGGTTGCTGATGTGTTTGTCCAGCATTCAGACGAGCCGACGCACCAGTCTTGTTATGACATTCCTGTCTTTTTTTGCGAACTATTTTGTTCGGACGCGCCGGCAGCCCATTGTTACGCCGGTGACGCCTTTTTTCTTTAGCTATTTTAGAACGTTTAACTGAAAAGCTGATTTTTATAGCCTTTTTTAACTTTCGAACCCTAGCACTTGCAGCTGTTTTTGCGCTTTTAAAAGGACGTCCACCTCCACCAGTCATAACTAGTCAGTCGCGGCATAGCAGCTCTTTTTCAAGAGCGTCAAGATGCACAATCAGTCGTATGCATTTGGCCCGCGTCGCGTGTATTTGGCCCTCAGTATTTTTGTTGGGGCTGTTAAACGCTAGAGACATATAGTCTTTAACGTAACATTTTAAATGCAACGCCACGCGGGGCCATTTTGTCATTACATTTCGCGATATCCCTCAACGCGTCGTACGTCTCGCCACCCCGACAATAACAGGAATGGCCAAGAGGCGCGTATCGCTGTTGGAGTTCGCTTATCTGTTGTACGTTGCTGCATGTGTCTGGCGTATCAAATGTGATGCGCTTTTTACAAGGCATTACATCCTGTGTATTGGGTACTGGTGTTATGTCGCATAAAGCTGTAATATCATTTATTACACTAGTTGGCTCACCACTCTGCAGAACCGGCATCTGTGTTGTTAGAACTCCCGCTAACGGTGTAAACTGCTTCTGGGGCTGTTTAGCTGTCGCGCGTCGTCTCTCTTTAGCGATTCGTGCTTTGTTGTTTTCTTTTCTTTTGGCTGAATTTTAAAAGATATAAATATTAAGAATTTTAAAGCGCTATAATTAAACAGCTATTATAAACATATAGAAAAAATTACTAGAATTTATATAGTTGGGTTATTTGGATGTATAGATACATAGCTAGATAAATGGGTAGATAGATAGATAACTAGATTGATCGATAGATATGTCATTATGCCTTTTATTAAAAATTTAAAGACAAGCAGCCGGCTGTATGTATTAAGAACATCAAGCGGCTCTAGTTAAAACAGAGCGCCGTGTAATATTAACTTACGTGCATCAGAACAGCGGATAACCGACATTGCGGTATTTTCAGACAGCCAACTGTCGCGGGCGTTGGTGGTCGCCTCTGGAGGTTCGGGGACTGAAACAGTTCTGTTGACATGTGCGCTACTACCAGGGAGCTGAAAAACTTTAAATTACAAGGTTTGATTAAACATCATTGTTTATACTCGCTTAAAAGTTATAGACATTTTGAGCCGCTGTATAGGGAGCCTTACCCGTTGTGTTAGATTTCTTTGATACCTCTTTGGAGACACCGGTCGTGGCCATTTTTCTTTTCAGCGCTGTATTTAAAAAAGTATTAGACTTATAGACATTGTTTAAAATATATCACAGCCGCAATGCATTTTTCTCCTTACGCTCTTTGACCCGCTTGCAACGCTTTTGTAGGGTCTCATCGGAGAGTGTCGCGATATCATCAATTGTATACACTTTTCTTTCCATCGCTGTGTTTTAAAAAAGTGTATTAGAAATATAGATAATGTTTAAAACAGACAACATCAAAGAAGTCGATAGAGCCTTACGTGTTCTGGCTAGCCGGATCATCTGTTTTATTTCATTTCGCCCGGGGGTTGTGAGATCGATAACTCGCGACGGATCGTTCTCCTTTAGCGCGTCAGAATTGCTGTTGCTAGTAACTTCAATGCTTGAATGTTCTGTATTTCTAGTATCAATGGCGCTGTTCGCAATTCTTAAAATGTCTAGGCGTTGCTCGTCTGTAATAAAAGGGCCTGAAATATAACTGGACCTAAAACTATATACGTACTAAAACCCTAAGATGGTTATACTTACCGAACAGGCAAGGAGACGTCGGATTGTAATCGGGTTCACATAAAATGCCAGTATGAGATAGCGCTATGCTGGGCGACGCGTCTGAAAGCAATTGTACGACTCATAGAAATCATCGGTCGCCATGAGCATCTGCGCATCGGGTATATTGTCATCGCCCCATAGATTTTGGTAAGAATCCATCTAACGAAATGTATATTGTTAGTTAAACAGCATTTGTGGGGGGGGGCCGCTTTAACCCCCCCCCTATAAATAGGAAAGATAGCTATATAGATAGATAGCTATCAGATAGATGGAAAGATAGATAGATAGATAGATAGATTGATTGATTGAATTTAGATAGTTGGGTCTTTGGCTGTATGTATACATAGATAGATAAATGGGTCGTTAGATAGCTAGGCCGGTAGCTAACAGATAGCTGGAAAGTTAGATAGATAGATAGATATGAGATAGATAGATAGATAGACAGATAGATAGATAAATTGATTGAATTTAGATAGTTGGTGGTCTTTGTCGGTATGTATACATAGATAGATAAATGGATAGATAGATATATAGATAGATGGATATATAGATAGATAGATAGCTTGATAGATAGCTAGATAGACGTTACATAGATTCCGATAACATAAACCATGTTCAATAAATAGTGAAAGACATTGTTAGTTAAAATATAACAGCCTTTGTATGTGGCAAAAGAAAGACAGTGAAGCATTACGAATTATAAATAAGCACAGTTACATAGATAGAGCTAACATAAATCATATTCAAAAATAGTAAAAGATTTAAAAGCACAACCGCCGAATGGTGCTTACCTTTTGCTGTGTTTAATGCCTTAGGGACCTATGCCTGTATGTGCATACGTATCTCTGTGCTAACCATGTCCAGAATGTGTCCTGTTTATATAGGCTGTGGGCCTGTTGTAAACCACAACATGTTGCAACTATTAGCACAGTCACTATTTGCTGTCTCTCAAATAGCTAGATTATGTTTATAAGAATTTATATGTTTATTATAGGCCTTTTTATGCCCAAATCTTAATTTTATATCAAAAACTTATCAAAGTGTTATAAATGGACATATCCAAAAAGATTTTTTATCAAAATGAAACTTATCAATCTGTATAATTTGATATAAATGCATATCAAAGCGGTTGGCTTTTATATCAAAACCTTATGTTTACACATTAAGTAGTTGCTGTCTTTTCAAATAGTTAGCTTATGTTTTATAAGAATTTATATGTTTATTATAGGCCTTTTTATGTCCAAAGCTTAATTTTATATTAAAAACTTATCAAAGTGTTAGAAATGGGCATATCCAAAAAGATTTTTATCAAAATGAAACTTAATAACCTGTTTAATTTGCTATAAATGCATATCAAAGCGGTTGGCTTTTATATAAAAAAAAACTTGTGCTTTTGTATTCATTTGGACATTAGCTTAGGACATGAGATTTCACCATCTGTAGTAAGCTGTACTCAACATCCTGTTCTAGCCCTACCAGTAATCTGAGAAGAATGTCTGGGAGGATGTTGCCATCTGTAGTAAGAAGCTGACAGAAGTGGTAAGACATTAATGGACTAATACAAATGTAGCAAGAATCAATATAAATTTAAGAGCCAATTTATTTTTTTATTTGTAACTGCCGGACATTAGATTTCACCATCTGTAGTAAGCTGTACTCAACATCCTGTTCTAGCCCTACCAGTAATCTGAGAAGAATGTCTGGGAGGATGTTGCCATCTGTAGTAAGAAGCTGACAGAAGTGGTAAGACATTAATGGACTAATACTCTTTATATCAAACAATATCAAGCGATATAAACTTAATATCAAACAGTATCAAGCGATATAAACTTTATATCAAACACTATCAATCAATATAAAAGGGGCGGGGTTAGCTGTATAAAAGTGGGCGTGGTACCTGTCACTTTTAGTTTGACGAAACATATACCCTCTTACTACTGACTCGGTCGAAAGCCTTCTCAGCGTCCAGGGTGACCATAACCGTTGGTATTCTAGTTCGGTTCACAAAATCAACCAAGTTCAATACTCTTCTTGAATTGTCTGTAATCTGACGCCCTTGTGCAAAGCCTACTTGATCTGGGGCCACTAGGGTTGGGATGATAGCGGCTAGGTGGGATGCTAAGATCTTTGCGTAGATTTTAAAGTATAACTGTCATATATTTTTTGGGGTCCCAGGAAAGAAGATGGAGGCAGCATATCCGGTATAAAAAAACCTTTAATGGGAACCGCCAAGTGAACAAGCGTGCAACAGGTCGTGACGTTTCGGCTGGTCCGAAGCCTTTATCAAACACAATGTGAAATCTAAAAGTACCTGCTAAAATACATTAAAACACGCCCACTCACACAGGAGTGGCCAATAACACAGTGAGTAAGGTGCTGATGTCATCAAAGATGCGTCCTCCAGTGCTCCTACATAGTGTCTAAGTATACACCCACCATAGGTATAAGATCCATTACCCCACATACCTTCAGGGCACACATGTTCCTAGGCGTCCCTGGGCCGCCAGCACGCATGTCAGGGGAGGAGGAGTCACGTCACTACATGACTAACTCAAGGTCACCTGATCGCGAGCAGCTCCACCCTTACGATCATCGCATCATCTCGAACATCCCATAGCATGTGCGCCGTTGCCAGGGACACCTATGAGCCGGTCCGCACACCTCCACGTGATGAGAGCGATCACCTCACATCCCCACGTCATCAGCGGTCGGATTCTCAATCAAGTGGTGCGGTAATCGCAACTCACCGCCAACCACCCTACATCATCTGGCACAATCGGGGACCGTCCGGAGGGGTGCGGGCAGAGTCTCCCAACATCCATGTCTCCAGCCGAAACCCGGCCTAGGTGACGTCATGGCCCCGCCTATCTGTCATCCAGCCAGCTCCGTGTTGCCAGAGACGCATCCAGGATTCAACACCGCCCACATCAGTGACGTGCAGCGGGAGACAACCACATTCAGAGCAGGGGTGCAGACAGGAGCGAACCCCATAATCTCTCAGTGTGCCATGATCCTGTGTGGGTTGGAAACTTGTGTATATGTGAATTAATAACAAAACAAGATACAATTAAAAACACTATACAGAGAACCAATACAGATCAAAGGTCACTTGGAACAATTACACATTTGTCACAGAGAAGTCTACATTCATTCCAAATGGCTGGAGTGCTCAAATCTCAAAGATCCATTTAAGCTCTTTTTTACATAGAATCCGATCCTTGTCCCCCCCCCCCCCACGTCTCAGTGGGCCAACAGAATCAATGATTCTAAACCTGAGTTGGTTGACCGAGTGTCCACGTTCCAGGAAGTGCTTCGCCACCGGCTTGTCAATCTGGGCCCTGCGAATATTGCTCTTATGGGAGTTAATACGCTCCCTGGCTTCCATTGTGGTTTCCCCTATGTAAATAAGGCCACACGGGCACATGATCATGTATATCACGTCCCGTGATCTACATTTGAAGAAATTCTTAATCTTATAGGGCTTGCCACTATAGGGATGGGCAAAGGTATCTCCCTTTAACATGTTGCCGCAGTTGCAACAACCAAGGCAGGGGAAACATCCCAACTTCCTTGGTGCCAGATACCTTTGCCCATCCCCATGTGGCTCACCAACCTCGGTTCTTACCAATTTATCACATAGGTTGGCCCCTCTCTTGTATGCCATCATAGGGAAGCCCACAAATTCGTCTATCATGGGTAGCCCTTTCTGTAGAATGTGCCATTCTTTGCGTATAATATGCGCTATGTCACCACTGTTGGTTCCATACGTTGAAACAAACGGGATCCATTTATGGTCCCTCTCCTTCTTCCTTCCATATTTTTTGGGGGACGTATTGGATTGTGGTGATTAATATCACCTTGGTGGCCCTATTTCAACTTTTCACTGTGTACTTAATTACCCCTTAATTCCACAGTTTAGTTCCCTGTACTGCCTATTTTTACCTGTGCTTAAAATCAGGTTGCTAAGCATGGTCCATCTATGTGTTGAAGGACGGACGCAGAAGCCAGGGACTGTAAATAAATGATTAAAGCCAGGTCCTTCCCAGCAGCTGATAACAGTGCCTGGGCTGTGTGCACTTTTCCCTGTCCCTGCGCTTGGTAGATGCTCCCTCACTCAGCAGACTTGGAGAATGCAGAGCCGAAGCAGCGCCGACCAGGGAAGGGAGATCTGCCATCTGCTCAGTGTATAAATGAAAGCAATATGTGGTAAAAAGGAACCCTTTGTGCTGCAGGAGATTAACCCTTTAGGGGGAGGGCTCTGGTTACTGACACTTTTTGGGGGCTATTGTTACTGGCTAGTGAGGGCAGGCGGGATTAGCCTCAGGGTGAGGGCAGTGGCGCCCATCTTAACTGAATAGTGTGTTGTGCCTTTTCATAGGTAAATGCATTGATATCCAATTATTTTAGTCAAGATGAATGTTCATTCCCTTTAAGAGCCATGCTCGACTATAGTTACAATTTTGTATGTCTTGAGAAGGCCAAAGTAAGGTCGCACGAAGGTTTCTACTTTTTAGTGTTATTCTTCTCATGAATGTACCAGTCTGAGAAGAGGCCTTCTTATCTACTTTTAAATTTATTACAGAAGATAAAGATAAGCTCTATGCAGCTGGTGATAATTACCTATACAATTAGGCATTTATCAATGAAGCAAATATATAATATTCATGTATTCATTTAATGAGCCTTAGTTCTTAGCATAAGTCAATTAGTAGGACATATATATATATATATTACTTAATATTATATTGTTATATGTTATGAAGACAACATGTATCCAGTATATTATATATATTTCTCATTAGGAGAATCTTTGTCTCTAAAAGAGTGTCTGTGAAGATGTGTGTTTTGTAACAATTATTCACATCTTTGGTGTAACAGGAGATACTGATATCTCTGTGAGAAAACAAAGCCATTGAAGTTATTTACGATCCACAAATAAACAGTGTGACAAACATTCAGAGAGACGCCTAGAGGTCTGTCTCTAATTGCTACAAGTGTCAGAATTAATCCCTATAGCCTTGAATTAAAGCTTTTGTATATTATACCTTTATATTATACCTTTATTCAGACTTACAGAAGTTAACCCTTTATACTATGATGCAAATAGCTTACACAGCAGTGCCACCTAGGTATGAGTAGGTGACATTACAACAGTAGCAAAAGTGCATTCTGGGTGAGGTTATGATGTCATTTCTTATCAATAGTCACGCCCATCCGACTATGATTGGAAACTTCCAAATTAGGAAGGTGTGTCTAACTGATAAGTTGGTGATCATAAACCATACACAGGGGGGAGAAAAGACACACACACAAGAAAGAGAGGAAAGAGAAGTTAAGCTGTCTAGAGGGGTCTATCAAGATGGAAGCCATGGTGAGATGCGCTATGATGGACCACCCAGCTTTCCTAGGAGCAGAAGTGAGATTTCTACTAGGACTTGGTAAGAGACGCAGAAAATGATATTTCATTTTATTAAGACTAATTTGATAGTGTGGGTGAAATTATACCATCTAGATTGGCGAATAAATAAATAATTAAATTAATTGATCATCTCCATATTGAGATGTAGTCTTAGGATATTGTGAGGCTTCATTCTACCTGCAGAAGAATCTAGACTCATAATCTAGCAAAGCATTAAATGATTGCTTATATATATATATATTGATAGAACATTCTTCGCCAAGCTAATTGATGGATTCCCACAGGAAATACTTATTTCAAGTCCTTCCCTTTTAAGATATGGTCTAGGAAAGATCCTAGATCCCTGTTATTTGTCTTAATATTCTTACCAAAGTTATATGTGTGAAAATAGTCCAGGATGGGGCGGAAGGATACAGTTATCTCTTCTAAGTTATATCCTTGGATGGATTTGCCCATCTTGAGGTCATGTGATGTGTAGTTGGTTAGAGGGGGGTGGAATGTATTTAGCATTCCATATTGACGTCTAGGATTAGACATGCCCGTCCTGATATCATGAGGTTTCCTCTGAACAGTAGTATTGTATATAACTTATGTTCCTACTTTGATATCCTAACCTAATAATAGCTTGGTTATAATGTGACAAGTTATTTCCACTCACATGTATTGTTAAGCTTGTAATGCTTTATATTAACGCTATATATATTCATTTGCATGTATCATTGTGTTTATTTACTTATATATGTTTATAATCTTGTAACCAATAAATCTGCATACTTTTATAAACCTGTGTATTATTGTATAATGCAGAACTACATGTTTTATCATTAACGTCATCTCACGTCAAAAAGAACTTATTTATCTGAGGAAATAGTCGGACTCAGATGTGAATTGTATCAATTAGGTTGTCTACAATTCACCAGGTCATAATTTTAAGAATTTATGACACATTTTATAAAAAAAAATATTTTTATGGTTAATTATTTTTATGACCATAATTAATAATTCTTAATTGAATTATTACAACCCGACAAGTGAAATTGCAGTTTTATGCAGACTGGTTGCTAAGGGCTGAATCTTATTAAATATGGGGTAAGTCAGTCTAATTGTAACTGATTCTGGAATATCATGTTATTAGTAACTACATATACGAAAATTAAAAATAAGGGTCTAAGTGTGACAGTTATCCTTTAAGATCTGAATTAAATAAGGAGATGGGGTGGAAATTTTGAGGGGTGGAGGGATCCTTACCAGATTTGGGTAGAGTCACGATAACCGCTTCCAACATTTCTTTGGGCATTTTACCTGTTTCCATGGCACAAGACAGCGATGCGTGGAGATGTGGTAACAAATGGTCAGAGAAGGTCTTAAAATAAGAATTTGGAAGCCCATCTGGGCCGGGACTTTTATTATGCGGCAAACCTTTTATCACCTTAAAGAGGACCTTTCACTTGTATAAGCTATGTGAACTGAGTATGCTGCCATATAGAGCGGCGCCCGGGGATCTCACTGCACTTACTATTATCCCTGGGCGCCACTCCGTTCTCCCGTTATAGGCTCCGGTACCTTTGCTCCTTAAGTTATAGTAGGCGGGTCTTCCCTTGTCCTGTGGGCGTCTCCTTCTCCTAGGCTGCAGCACTGGCAAATCGCAGCGCACAGCTCACAGCCTGGGAGCTTTTTTTTCTCCCAGGCTGTGAGCAGTGCGCTGCGATTGGCCAGCGCTGCAGCCTAGGAGAAGGAGACGCCCACAGGACAAGGCAAGACCCGCCTACTATAACTTAAGAAGCAAAGGTACCGAAGCCTATAACGGGGGAACAGAGCCGCGCCCAGGGATAATAGTAAGTGCAGTGAGATCCTCGGGCGCCGCTCTATATGGCAGCATACTCCGTTCATATAGTTTATACAAGTGGAAGGTCCTCTTTAAGTAGTTCGGCCTGGGTGACAGGAGCACAAAGGGATTCGCTTTGCCTTTTATCTTAAGAGGGCAACGTTAAGGATCCTAGAAAATCATCTATGTCTCCAGGGGAGGCGGGGTTGAAACCAGTTTTGTCCTTCAAGTTATACAGTTGAGAGTAGTAGGACTTAAATCTGTTGGCTATAGCTTTCAGATCATACAATTTGTAGGATTTAGACGGGTCCCAGAGAAAAGCAATCTTTGATTTTATGGCTCTTGCTTTAACCCGGCTTGCTAGCAACCTCCCTGCTCTATTAGTTTGCGAGTACTATGTAGCTTTAGTTCTCTTGAGCCATAGCTCGTATGAATGCAAGAAACTTTCTCTAAGCTGGGATCTGAGGACTCTCAGTTTGTCAGAAAGCTCCAATGATGGAGAGATCTTATTTTGGGCTTCTACGGTTTGTAACTGCTTAATAAGGTCATTTTGGCATTTTTCCCTAACCTTTTTATGCGTATGGCTCAGCTTCAGTAGGATACCCCTAATAAACGCCTTATACACTGTCCATACTATAGCAGGATCTGATACAGAGGCAGTAATAAATTTGAAGTATTCTTGTAATGCCGCAGAAACTTCAGATTGGTTTTTAGTGTTAGCTAATATGAAGTCGTTAGCCCTCCATAACGGGTTTGGTGGGGCAGAAAAATCTTCCTTTATCTCTAAGGACACCAGGGCGTGATCAGACCAGGTGATCAACGAAGCTCTATCAACTAGAAACAGATCTATACGGGAGTACGACTGGTGCGCAGGGGAATAATAAGAGAAATCCCTCTCTGAAGCATGATGAATATGCCATACATCAAATAGGGAGTTAGCAAGCAGTGACGGCATAAGGGAGGGATTGCAAGCCCTGGAGATTGAGGAGGAGTCATGGGCTGGATCAGGAGCCATGTTGAAATCACTGCAGATAATTACTCTGCCTTCTTTCAGGGAACATATTTTCTTGAAAAGTTTGTTGAGAAAACGCAAAGGGCGGACATTCAGGGCGTACACCCCTACCAGAGTGTAGACAGCATTATATATAGAACATACATAGATGATGTAGCGCCCCCTGGGTCAATTACCGTATTCTTTGCTGTGTGCGCCACTGAGTTTCGTATTGCTAAGAGTACCCCCCCTCTTTTTACCTACACCATGGGAGTGAATCAAGGTTGGGAAAGAAGGATGCTTTAACCTCCCTACATCAACTTCCACTAAATGCGTCTCTTGTGCACAAAATACATCACATTTAATCAAGAGTGCCTCCCTCCACATCATCCGCCTCTTATAAGGGCTGTTCAAGCCTCTTACATTTAGAGATCTGATTGTTAACACCATTTTGTCAGGTAAAAAACAGCTAGATGGAGATCGCTTAGATGATGTGGAGGAAAGCACACCACAGCACAATGCGTTGTAATCAAATGCATAGTGACATACAGACACGGCTCGAAGAAAAAACAAAAGCAAGTATAGAAGAACAGTAACAGTGTAAACCAAAACTGACCACCCAACGAAAAGGGCAGTAATGAAGTAGCACAAGGGTTATGATGCAAAACCCCTTGTGATTTTCAGTGGGGGAATACAGTCATGCCTACCACCAGGAGGATCCAAGAAGATGAAACACATCCCTGCTCCAACAAACTACAAGGTGGTTAACAGGACCTTTCACCGATATTTCTTCTGACGTCTTCTTTCTACCTGGTGCCATTCTCCCTCTTCCTCACGGCGTAGCTGATGCTTCTCGTTATGGACATCAGCTAAAGTGATATTCCAATCAGCTAATACGGCTTTACCCTCCTCCTGTGCGGATTACCACCACGGCTCCATTCCTCTGAACTTGCAACTTTACCGGGTAACCCCACCGGTACGGAATAGAGTGGGATCTCAACACAAGAGTGATTGGAGCTAGTGTGCGTCATAGTTGTAGAGAGATCTGCAAAAAGTTTCACTGATTGGTAAGGGTCAGGCAAAGTGTCCAATTTTCTCGCTGCAGCCAGAGTGTCCGCCTTTGCTTGAAAGAAATGCAGGCGGGCCAACACATCTCGTGGTACGTCCTCAGATAGGTGCTTTGGTTTGGCAATCCTGTGTGCCCGATAAATGATAAGGTCTTGATCTGTGCAGTCAGGCAAAAGAAGCTTAATTAGCTTTTTAATAGTGTTGAGCAGCATGTCCCATATTCGAATTCGCGAAATTTCGCGAATATTCGAAAGAATATTCGTAAAATATTTGCGAATATTCAAATTCGTTATTATTTCGCATATGCGATAATTCGAATTTTTGCATCGCATAATACATATTATGCGATACATTTAACACTCTAACCCGACAACCGTCACTTCACTGTGTTGTCAAAATATACCATCGGATCTAAGTTTTCCGTACGTTAGTGAGAACTCAGTTCCGATGGTATATTTTAACTAACTAGGGATAATAGCATTTTTCAAAAATTAGCCTATTAGCTGGCTGTTAGATAATTCGCCTATTCGCTATATTCATTTATTCGCTACATAACCACCTAAAATATGAAGTGTGATGAGATTGTTCGCGCGCACATGCGCGCGCATTATAGGCGTGGTTTATCGCGAGTACGTCAGGGTCAATCAATAGCATTTTTCAAATATTCGCCCAACCGCTGCCTGTTAGATAATTTGCCTATTCTATATATTCGCTTATTCTCTCTATTCGTTTATTCGCTACATACACCACCTAAGTCAGTGTGTTGAGATTGTGCGCGCGCACGTGCGCGCGCATCATAAGCGTGGTTTATCGCGAGTACGTCAACTCCATTTTAAGAGTGAATCTTCAACTCCTGACAAGAGAAAATGGTGGGCACAAGATTCCATGACGAAGAGGATGAACTCCTGCTAACCGTAAGTACAACACTTCATGTCATAACATTTTGAATGCATGTTCGCACCATATCTGTATAGTATAGTTATTATTAAGCAATAGTATGTTTACATATTCGCGCATGCGCAGTCATGCGCATATATCTACGCACTAAATATAACTTTATTTTTAATCATGTCTGATTAGATAATCATCATTGTTGTAATAAGTATTGTTTTGACATCACAGCACTTTGTAAGAAGTATGTATGTATGTATGTATGGACAGCAAAGAAATATCATGCACATTGCATATACATTTTCCTGCCACACACTGCATACCACACACTGCATACCACACACAAACACATAGGGCCAGATTTATCATTACTCCGACAGCTCACTCCACTTTCACAAATGTCTAAAGTCAGTTTTAGCCAATTCAGATTTATGATCATCCCTTTTTACGGTAGCAGTTTATCCGTCAGTAAGCAGCTTTACGAAAGTCGCACGTCCTTACGAAAAAGTCGCATGTTCTATTAAAAACTCTCATAAGATAAGCATGGTCCTCACTGGAGTGACCTAGCGCATTATTTTTTTTTGCAACTTTTTAAATAGTCCCAATAGTAAATGTGTCTAGAGATTCATCTACATAAGAAAACACGGCCACTTTCATAAAACTGGCGAGCATAGTGCAGAGCAGGAGAAACTCGCAAATTTGTCCGCAGTTTTAGCGTTTGCTCATTTTCTTGCGACTTTTTCACTCCATTATTCTGACTTGAGCTAATGATAAATCTGATTCCATGTCTTATTGGTCTGGAGAAAAATTAAAAATTTCTTCCTGCCATTATTTGCTGGTTCATTTAGCGTTACCCAGGGTGCACCCCATATCGTACCGTCGCTTCACTAGACAGGTACATATCAGCTCAGCTGGCCAATATCCGATTGCTCAGACCCCACCCACATACAATCGCAATACAATCCGATCTTATAACGTGAACATTAAATATAATATTTCCACCTTCTAACAAATACTTTTTGCTGTGTTTTGGATGATATTTATTAATAATCCTTGTGTAAATATATATGTGTGTGTGTGTGTATATCTAGATAAACAGCAATCATCAATCTGTATTAGGGCTGTTTCACACGAGCAGATGCCGTGCGTGACATCCGCTACGTGAATGACAGCCAAGACCCGATTCACAAGTGCTCAATTTCATAATTTATTTTTCTGAACTGACTTGAGGACCCATTCATCTCTAAGGGGGCCACACGATGTGCGTCCCGTCTCCAGAAAAGCGGACCCGCTTTAAAAAAAAAAAAAGAACGAATATATTTTTGCACTAAATATAACTTCGTCTTTTATGATGTCTGATTAGATATTCATCATTGTTGTAATAAGTACCTTAGACAGGTACATATCAGCTCAGCTGGCCAATGTCCGATTGATCAGACCCCACACACAATCGCAATACAATCCGATCTTATAACATGAACATTAAATATAATATTTACACCTTCTAACAAATACTTTTTGCTGTATTTCTGATGATATTTATTAATAATCCTTGTATTATTGTCCTCAATTGAGGCCAAGAATAGTCATATGATATTATTGACATTGACGTGCGGTCTTCAAAATGCGTCACGCACATTGCCGGTGTCCTTTTTTTTTTTGTGTGGGTGGATATGAAAAAGACATTACGGACGTTTAAATTGAGCCTAAATCCAAATGTTGTGTGATTTCAGGGCTTCCAGCGCCAACGGTCCGCCGCCGTCTAACCACGGCGGATTTGGATGTAGTGGAGGTCTCCACAGAGGAGGATGAGCAGGCGGGCCCCTCCCACAGTCCTCGAGGTGCCACCAACCCACCTGATGTGGGGATTGTTGTGGAGGTGTCTAACGAGCCCGAACCCTCTCAAGGGCCAAAAACATCTGGCCCAGCTCCTGCTGAAGAGGAGATCGCCACCCCAGCTCCTGAAGAAGAGGATGAGGCGTTGGTTACCACCCCGCACCAGGAGGGTAAATATGTGCACACATCATTGTAATTATGTATACATCACATATTTAGAAACATTAACCCTAATTAATTAAACATTTTTCTTAAATATTAAACGGTATCTATGTTTGTGCTAATAACTTTAAAATGAGTTTACTGTTCACGGGCATAGTTCTATCTTATCGTTACACATTGTACTTAATGACAGTGGTAAAATTTAGTCAAAATTTTAATGGCATCTTTGTTAAAGAAGTAACTAATCTAAAAAAATATTAGAAATAAAATTATATAATCAAAATAAAAATTTCAATTGATGCTACAATATAGATTAATAGAGATTAAATAAATGTATACGTTTACAATCGCCATATGCATATATTATGTTTATATAATTTATTAACAGAAATATAATTCAATAACAGTTTGGTTATGCAGTCACTTTTTGAGGCCTACATAGTGTCAGCGACAAATAAATAACCCCATTTCAGAAACCACACACCCTCTATTTAATCCAAATGTATCCTATAAAGTCTGTTAATGATTTAATTGTCCAACGGTAATTTATTAAAATGTTAAAAAAATTAAAATAATTTGAACAAATTATAAATAACGAACTATTTTATTTGAAAACATTGTAGTGTTTAAATCATAAAAAAATCTTAAACGTATTACAAACAATATGTATATTTACAAACAGTTGTGCACAAAACCCTTAACTTTGGTCGCACAACAGGCTTCAGACTGCAAGGAGCACAATATGGCTTTAGGCTAAAGGATTTAAATTAATGGTAATTGGGAGCTATGTCGCATGTTAAGAGAAGATACCCTTATGTGACCCTAGAGTTGAAAACAAAACAAAGTGATTCAATTAGGCAAACTACACCCCTCAATGAATATGCTAAGCAATTAGATCAATCCGCAATTTTACATAATGAGCCAACAATTGTCTTCTAGAAAAAAACTTTCAAATTGACAAAAAAAAAAAAAAAATGAATTTACACACATTTTTTTTATTAAATAAGTGGTTACAGGACTAAATGCACCCCACATTTAGTTCCACTTTTAGCATATAATTCACCTGAACACCACCACATATGTTAATTTATTTAATTGGCTGTAGAGTTGTAACAGCCAATATCAGCTCTTGCAGGGGAACAAAACACTGGTGTCCCCTGCTTCACCTCTAAGGCAACAGGTGCTGTCGTACAGTCTTTTTTAGCATTTGTCACCTCCACATGACACCTACTTACCCCCCCCCCCCCTTCAGCTACGTAGCAGCAATGCTTATGTCTTTGAAATATGTCCAATAGGAGAGATCTAGACAGCAGGTGTTTGACAAATACCTGAAAAGGCCTTATTTTATATAATTGGCTAGCTGCTCTGGACTAGTAGATCAGCTATTAGACCACAGTTAATGAGCCATTTTGTCCCCAGGGCAAATATTTTATATTTGGCACAAAAATAGTACGGAGCAATTTTGAAAGTCATGAAACACTGCACCCTACAATTATATAGCAGGTGATGAAGATCATAAAAGTAACAATAATAATGGGACAACAAAAACCACAGTAATATCTAACAACAGACATGCACAATAACTCTTTAATCTACATAAACTAATATTATATAACACAACAAATTTAATTTAAAACTACTAAAATGTCACTAAATAATCTAATATATAACTACATTTATTATGGTATACTTTAAAAATGACACTCAAATTATCTGCACTTAACTACATACTACACAAAATTCAATAAATGACTTATTGTTAATTGATATATTTATCTCTTGTGTTTTCATAACAGTAATCAAGAAAATTTCTGCTAAAATTGCTCTAATGCAAAAGAGGCATGGGAAAATCAGGCAATTAAGAGCCCTCATTCAAAAATCCCAAAGAATGCTGCAGGAATTTGAATGCCAATATGGGGAGGACCTGAAGGAGCTCGCAAGCCTGCAGGAAGAACTGCAAAAGTTCCCTTAATTTTATTCTAATATTTCTGTTATTAAAAAAGTTTTCTTAAGTTATATTGATTCCATACTTTTTTTTTCTATAAGGTTATGTTTTTGTATAATTTTAACTGCAGACTTATCAGTAAAGGAGCCTTTAGTCCACGTTGAAAGTCAGCAGGGTTCGGACAGACAACAGCAGTAGGTACATCTTAATAGTGTAGTATAAGGCCTACACATAAATACGTTTTTTCATGACAGCAGCAGCAGGTAGTGTTGTATTATGAGGCATATACATAACAAATCAACTTGATCAAGACAGCAGCAGCAGCAGGTAGAGCTATAGTATTCTGAGGGCTACAAGTCACCTTTAAATGTACAGCAGCAGGAGCAGCAGGTATTTATAGTGTTTTATTATGAGGTATATACATAACAAATCAACTTGATCAGAACAGCAGCAGCAGTTATAGCTAACGTTATATTCTGAGGCATACAAGTCAGCGTCATCTGGACAGCAGCCGTTGGTAAAGTTAACATTGTAGGTTGATTTGTAAATTGATATTAATGATATTAACGGTCGAGTATAATCTCATCCTAACTCAGCAGGACAGGCTGCAGCGGGTAATGTGTATTCTCAAAAGGCTGAATGCTAAATCGCCATGATCAGAACAGACAGCAGCAGAATCCACAGTAGCTAGATATTAACAGTGGATTATACGGCCTATACATAACTCTCAATGATCAGGACAATAGAAGAAGTCAATGCTAACGGTGGAGTATAATGACTACACAGAATTCTGAAGTATCAGGCCAAGATCAGCATGCAGTAGGTAAGTTAAAGTAGTATTCTAATTACTGCACAAAGTTTGGCATAACTAAGCAGTACTAGAGAGTGTCAAGTTATTATATTTCAGCAGACAACATTTTTTAACAGATGGGGATGTGGAAGACCGATTATAAAAGTATAAAAAAACAGATTGAACCCCCAAGTACAGCATGTGTATTCATCGCTTACATATACAATGTTGTCCTAATAAAATAAACTATTTAGATCAAAAAATTATAACAGTTCATTATTATTATATTTTATTGAAAAGGCCAATATAACATTGTACAATAAATCATTTATCAAAAAAAAAGACCGTTGCCCATCTTGGCTCGTATGATGAAAAGTGGGGTTGCAGCGAGTTGTCAGAACTATTGGGTATGAATAAAGTCCATAATTATAAGGCCTATATAAGAGCATGGACATGAGCCTAAGGGACAACCATTTTTGTCTTATTTTAAAAGGCAGAGTGAATTTTTTCTAACTCTGAAATTGCTAACCTAAGGTTTACGATATGTACCAAAGTGTTTACCTAAGTCTGTTTTTGTGAGAAGGAGATGTACCAAGGTCTAATGAAATGTAATTGCCTAGATAAGACAATGTATTTGAGTTCTGATGATTTTTAGTGAATAGAAAGACTCTAATCTTTCTTGGTGGTTTTATATGAATCAATGTATGAGTAGATTGATTTTATATTATCAATTTTAATAGGTGTGCTGAATATATAGTATATATATATAAGAGTATGGTCCTTATAGCTATATTCAGTATTAAGAGTAGAAACGAGGTACATATTCCATTTTTAGAATCTCTCTCAGTGTAACACACAAATTAATTATTTCTTTCCTTGAGGTTTTCTTGAATGGAGAAATGTGGACACATGTGATCATGAACAAACCCTGTCGCTTCCAAGAACAATGAATTGAGATAGCCCTGTTTATCTTGATTTAATTAGGTCTGGTCAAAAGATTTAAGGATAAACCAGGTGGTTGACGAAGTAAAAAAGCCATTGCCTATTCAAGATCTTCTCAAGGTTTTGTCTGAAACCTTAGATAACATTTATTGCTAGTATATTAGATAAGAGAAAGAAGTGAGTGGTTTGATTTTTGTATGGAATACTATTGCCATCTAGTGTTAGGGTAAAATACTAGAGGGAGGTTATATTGATTATAAAGTGAGGTCACTAGTTAATGATAAAACTTGGCCAAGCCCTTTCTAAGATAGGATAAAAAGATGGTATGGGCTGACAGAAAGGATCGATCTCTAGAGCTATCTAGCTCTCTCTCTGAACATCATCAAAAGACCAGATCCAGCCCTGACCACCTTTTCAGTCATTGGAGGCAGCCATCTTAGAACCATTGAAACTGATTTCTGCTAGCTGACATTTTGGTATAGTATAACCTTACCTATATTTTATAGGATAATTAATTAATATAATACATATCTATATATATATATTCAATTAACCATACTTTGTGTATAGTATCTGTTTTGGAATAAGATTGGGTTGTACCTGCAGCATCATCCTGAAAACTAATCCAATACAGGGAGATTGAAAATATACTAGTGAAAGCACGGTATTATCTCCAAGGAACTGAATTCACTTCTAGACCAGTATGGTTGATAATATATATATATTTATATAGATAAAAGATAAACTAGATTTGGGTTTAATCGGACATTTGTCGGCTGAGAGAAATCAAGTACTAAATTGATTTTAAATATAATTGAGGGGTATTATTATAAGAAGGCATAGACTGTCAATCGGAGACAGCATAACTATTCCGACAGAGTCAGTTTAAAGATCTTCAGGAACCAGAAGCCATAATTGTTGCTCCTACCAGAGAGCTGATCAATCAGATTTACCTAGATGCTTGGAAATTTGCATACGGAACTGTCGTTCGTCCAGTTGTAATCTATGGAGGAACACAAACGTCTAATTCACTGCGCCAGATATTTCAAGGCTGCAACATCCTTTGTGCGACACCTGGGAGGTTACTGGACGTTATTAACAAGGAGAAGATTGGCTTGAGCCAAGTGAAATACCTTGTTCTGTATGAAGCTGATCGTATGCTGGGTATGGGTTTTATGGAAGATGTAAGAAAATTGTTGTCAAGTCAAGGAATGCCAAAAAGAGAAGAAAGGTAAACTTTAATGTTCAGTGCCACGTTCCCTACGCCCAAACAAAATCTTGCTAGAGAGATTTTGAAGCCAGATTATCTGTTCGTGGTTGTCGGACCAGTTAGTGGCGCGTGCAGTGATGTCGAACAGCAGATAATTGAAGTGGAAGAGTATGGAAAGAGGGCTATGTCACGGATGATCCGCGAGTATATTGAACCGTCCTCCCAATATTATCAATATTACTCTCCCTTATTGATCAGTAGGTCTATTAAAAATGAATTATTTCCCTAGGCCCCAGAACCTACAATTTGATTACTCAGAGCTAGAGTTGAGCGAACACCTGGATGTTCGGGTTCGAGAAGTTCGGCCGAACATCCCGGAAATGTTCGGGTTCGGGATCCGAACCCGATCCGAACTTCGTCCCGAACCCGAACCCCATTGAAGTCAATGGGGACCCGAACTTTTCGGCACTAAAACGGCTGTAAAACAGCCCAGGAAAGGGCTAGAGGGCTGCAAAAGGCAGCAACATGTAGGTAAATCCCCTGCAAACAAATGTGGATAGGGAAATTAATTAAAATAAAAATTAAATAAATAAAAATTAACCAAAATCAATTGGAGAGAGGTTCCATAGCAGAGAATCTGGCTTCCCGTCACCCACCACTGGAACAGTCCATTCTCAGATATTTAGGCCCCGGCACCCAGGCAGAGGAGAGAGGTCCCGTAACAGAGAATCTGTCTTCATGTCAGCAGAGAATTAGTCTGCATGTCATAGCAGAGAATGAGGCTTCACGTCAGCCACCACTGCAACAGTCCATTGGCATATATTTAGGCCTAGCACACAGGCAGAGGAGAGAGGTCCCGTAACAGAGAATCTGGCTTCATGTCAGCAGAGAATCAGTCTGCATGTCATAGCAGAGAATGAGGCTTCACGTCAGCCACCACTGCAACAGTCCATTGGCATATATTTAGGCCCAGCACACACACAGGCAGAGGAGAGAGGTCCCGTAACAGAGAATCTGGCTTCATGTCAGCAGAGAATCAGTCTGCATGTCATAGCAGAGAATGAGGCTTCACGTCAGCCACCACTGCAACAGTCCATTGGCATATATTTAGGCCCAGCACACACACAGGCAGAGGAGAGAGGTCCCGTAACAGAGAATCTGGCTTCATGTCAGCAGAGAATCAGTCTGCATGTCATAGCAGAGAATGAGGCTTCACGTCAGCCACCACTGCAACAGTCCATTGGCATATATTTAGGCCCAGCACACACACAGGCAGAGGAGAGAGGTCCCGTAACAGAGAATCTGGCTTCATGTCAGCAGAGAATCAGTCTGCATGTCATAGCAGAGAATGAGGCTTCACGTCAGCCACCACTGCAACAGTCCATTGGCATATATTTAGGCCCAGCACACACACAGGCAGAGGAGAGAGGTCCCGTAACAGAGAATCTGTCTTCATGTCAGCAGAGAATTAGTCTGCATGTCATAGCAGAGAATGAGGCTTCACGTCACCCACCACTGCAACAGTCCATTGGCATATATTTAGGCCTAGCACACAGGCAGAGCAGAGAGGTCCCGTAACAGACAATCTGGCTTCATGACAGCAGAGAATCAGTCTGCATGTCATAGCAGAGAATGAGGCTTCACGTCACCCACCACTGCAACAGTCCATTGGCATATATTTAGGCCTAGCACACAGGCAGAGCAGAGAGGTCCCGTAACAGACAATCTGGCTTCATGTCAGCAGAGAATCAGTCTGCATGTCATAGCAGAGAATGAGGCTTCACGTCACCCACCACTGCAACAGTCCATTGGCATATATTTAGGCCTAGCACACAGGCAGAGCAGAGAGGTCCCGTAACAGACAATCTGGCTTCATGACAGCAGAGAATCAGTCTGCATGTCATAGCAGAGAATGAGGCTTCACGTCACCCACCACTGCAACAGTCCATTGGCATATATTTAGGCCTAGCACACAGGCAGAGCAGAGAGGTCCCGTAACAGACAATCTGGCTTCATGTCAGCAGAGAATCAGTCTGCATGTCATAGCAGAGAATGAGGCTTCACGTCACCCACCACTGCAACAGTCCATTGGCATATATTTAGGCCTAGCACACAGGCAGAGCAGAGAGGTCCCGTAACAGACGATCTGGCTTCATGTCAGCAGAGAATCAGTCTGCATGTCATAGCAGAGAATCAGGCTTCATGTCAGCCACCACTGCAACAGTCCATTGGCATATATTTAGGCCTAGCACACAGGCAGAGGAGAGGTTCATTCAACTTTGGGTAGCATCGCAATATAATGGTAAAATGAAAATAAAAATAGGATTGAATGAGGAAGTGCCCTGGAGTCCAATAATATATGGTTATGGGGAGGTAGTTAATGTCTAATCTGGACAAGGGACGGACAGGTCCTGTGGGATCCATGCCTGGTTCATTTTTATGAACGTCAGCTTGTCCACATTGGCTGTAGACAGGCGGCTGCGTTTGTCTGTAATGACGCCCCCTGCCGTGCTGAATACACGTTCAGACAAAACGCTGGCTGCCGGGCAGGCCAGCACCTCCAAGGCATAAAAGGCTAGCTCTGGCCACGTGGACAATTTAGAGACCCAGAAGTTGAATGGGGCCGAACCATCAGTCAGTACGTGGAGGGGTGTGCACACGTACTGTTCCACCATGTTAGTGAAATGTTGCCTCCTGCTAACACGTTGCGTATCAGGTGGTGGTGCAGTTAGCTGTGGCGTGTTGACAAAAGTTTTCCACATCTCTGCCATGCTAACCCTGCCCTCAGAGGAGCTGGCCGTGACACAGCTGCCTTGGCGACCTCTTGCTCCTCCTCTGCCTTGGCCTTGGGCTTCCACTTGTTCCCCTGTGACATTTGGGAATGCTCTCAGTAGCGCGTCTACCAACGTGCGCTTGTACTCGCGCATCTTCCTATCACGCTCCAGTGCAGGAAGTAAGGTGGGCACATTGTCTTTGTAGCGTGGATCCAGCAGGGTGGCAACCCAGTAGTCCGCACAGGTTAAAATGTGGGCAACTCTGCTGTCGTTGCGCAGGCACTGCAGCATGTAGTCGCTCATGTGTGCCAGGCTGCCCAGGGGTAAGGACAAGCTGTCCTCTGTGGGAGGCGTATCGTCATCGTCCTGCCTTTCCCCCCAGCCACGCACCAGTGATGGACCCGAGCTGCGTTGGGTGCCACCCCGCTGTGACCATGCTTCATCCTCATCCTCCTCCACCTCCTCCTCATCCTCGTCCTCCTCGTCCTCCAGTAGTGGGCCCTGGCTGGCCACATTTGTACCTGGCCTCTGCTGTTGCCAAAAACCTCCCTCTGAGTCACTTCGAAGAGACTGGCCTGAAAGTGCTAAAAATGACCCCTCTTCCTCCTCCTCCTCCTCCTCCTCCTGGGCCACCTCCTGTTCCATCATCGCCCTAAGTGTTTTCTCAAGGAGACATAGAAGTGGTATTGTAACGCTGATAACGGTGTCATCGCCACTGGCCATGTTGGTGGAGTACTCGAAACAGCGCAACAGGGCACACAGGTCTCGCATGGAGGCCCAGTCATTGGTGGTGAAGTGGTGCTGTTCTGTAGTGCGACTGACCCGTGCGTGCTGCAGCTGAAACTCCACTATGGCCTGCTGCTGCTCGCACAGTCTGTCCAGCATGTGCAAGGTGGAGTTCCACCTGGTGGGCACGTCGCATATGAGGCGGTGAGCGGGAAGGCCGAAGTTACGCTGTAGCGCAGACAGGCGAGCAGCGGCAGGATGTGAACGCCGGAAGCGCGAACAGACGGCCCGCACTTTATGCAGCAGCTCTGACATGTCGGGGTAGTTGTGAATGAACTTCTGCACCACCAAATTCAGCACATGCGCCAAGCAAGGGATGTGCGTCAAATTGGCTAGTCCCAGAGCTGCAACGAGATTTCGCCCATTATCACACACCACCAGGCCGGGCTTGAGGCTCACCGGCAGCAACCACTCGTCGGTCTGTTGTTCAATACCCCGCCACAACTCCTGTGCGGTGTGGGGCCTGTCCCCCAAACATATGAGTTTCAGAATGGCCTGCTGACGTTTACCCCGGGCTGTGCTGAAGTTGGTGGTGAAGGTGTGTGGCTGACTGGATGAGCAGGTGGAAGAAGAGGAGGAGGAAGCCGAGAAGGAGGAGGTGGCAACAGGAGGCAAAGAATGTTGCCCTGCGATCCTTGGCGGCGGCAGGACGTGCGCCAAACAGCTCTCCGCCTGGGGCCCAGCTGCCACTACATTTACCCAGTGTGCAGTTAGGGAGATATAGCGTCCCTGGCCGTGCTTACTGGTCCACGTATCTGTGGTTAGGTGGACCTTGCTACAGATGGCGTTGCGCAGTGCACACTTGATTTTATCGGATACTTGGTTGTGCAGGGAAGGCACGGCTCTCTTGGAGAAGTAGTGCCGGCTGGGAACAACATACTGTGGGACAGCAAGCGACATGAGCTGTTTGAAGCTGTCTGTGTCCACCAGCCTAAATGACAGCATTTCATAGGCCAGTAGTTTAGAAATGCTGGCATTCAGGGCCAGGGATCGAGGGTGGCTAGGTGGGAATTTACGCTTTCTATCAAATGTTTGTGAGATGGAGAGCTGAACGCTGGCGTGTGACATGGTTGAGACGCTTGGTGACGGAGGTGGTGGTGGTGGTGTTGGTGGTACATCCCCTGTTTGCTGGGCGGCAGGTGCCAACGTTCCTCCAGAGGCGGAGGAAGAGGCCGAGGCGGCAGCAGCAGAATAGGCCGAGGCGGCAGCAGCAGAAGAGGTAGCAGGGGGAGCCTGAGTGACTTCCTTGGTTTTAAGGTGTTTACTCCACTGCAGTTCATGCTTTGCATGCAGGTGCCTGGTCATGCAGGTTGTGCTCAGGTTCAGAACGTTAATGCCTCGCTTCAGGCTCTGATGGCACAGCGTGCAAACCACTCGGGTCTTGTCGTCAGCACATTGTTTGAAGAAGTGCCATGCCAGGGAACTCCTTGAAGCTGCCTTTGGGGTGCTCGGTCCCAGATGGCGGCGGTCAGTAGCAGGCGGAGTCTCTTGGCGGCGGGTGTTCTGCTTTTGCCCACTGCTCCCTCTTTTGCTACGCTGTTGGCTCGGTCTCACCACTGCCTCTTCCTCCGAACTGTGAAAGTCAGTGGCACGACCTTCATTCCATGTGGGGTCTAGGACCTCATCGTCCCCTGCATCGTCTTCCACCCAGTCTTGATCCCTGACCTCCTGTTCAGTCTGCACACTGCAGAAAGACGCAGCAGTTGGCACCTGTGTTTCGTCATCATCAGAGACATGCTGAGGTGGTATTCCCATGTCCTCATCATCAGGAAACATAAGTGGTTGTGCGTCAGTGCATTCTATGTCTTTCACCGCTGGGGAAGGGCTAGGTGGATGCCCTTGGGAAACCCTGCCAGCGGAGTCTTCAAACAGCATAAGAGACTGCTGCATAACTTGAGGCTGAGACAGTTTCCCTGGTATGCATGGGGGTGATGTGACAGACTGATGGGGTTGGTTTTCAGGCGCCATCTGTGCGCTTTCTGCAGAAGACTGGGTGGGAGATAATGTGAACGTGCTGGATCCACTGTCGGCCACCCAATTGACTAATGCCTGTACCTGCTCAGGCCTTACCATCCTTAGAACGGCATTGGGCCCCACCATATATCGCTGTAAATTCTGGCGGCTACTGGGACCTGAGGTAGTTGGTACACTAGGACGTGTGGATGTGGCAGAACGGCCACGTCCTCTCCCAGCACCAGAGGGTCCACTAACACCACCACGACCATGTCCACGTCCGCGTCCCTTACTAGATGTTTTTCTCATTGTTATGGTTCACCACAACAACAAATATATTATTTGGCCCAATGTATTGTATTCAAATTCAGCGGGATATAAATTTGAGGCCTAGTATTTAGGCGCTGGGTGACCGGTATGGATTTAGTGACAGAATTAGACTTGGAAATGCACAGAAGCGTGTGTGTGAAGTTATTCTGAATGACCCAATGTGCACCTTGAATATTATATACCCTTTTTGGGATAGATTTCAAATAGCTCTAATATAGCAGGAACCACTAAATTATGAAATTGCTAAATTGGGAATTGTACTTCAACCCAGAACAAAAAATGTGCTTTGACGGGCACTAAATAACTTTCCCAGCTACAACAGTACAGCGGTAACGAGAGATTTAGAGGGATTTAAATTTGAGGCCTAGTATTTAGGCGCTGGGTGACAGGTATGGGTTTAGTGACAGAATTAGACTTGGAAATACACAGTAGCGGGTGTGTGTGAAGTTATTCTGAATGACCCAATGTGCACCTTCAATATTATATACCCTTTTTGGGATAGATTTCAAATAGCTCTGATATAGCAGGAACCACTAAATTATGAAATTGCTAAATTGGGAATTGTACTTCAACCCAGAACAAAAAATGTGCTTTGACGGACACTAAATATCTTGCCCAGCAACAACAGTACAGCGGTGGGTAACGAGAGATTTAGAGGGAATTTAAATTTGAGGCCTAGTATTTAGGCGCTGGGTCACCGGTATGGATTTAGTGACAGAATTAGACTTGGAAATGCACAGAAGCGTGTGTGTGAAGTTATTCTGAATGACCCTATGTGCACCTTCAATATTATATACCCTTTTAGGGATAGATTTCAAATAGCTCTGATATAGCAGAAACCACTAAATTATGAAATTGCTAAATTGGGAATTGTACTTCAACCCAGAACAAAAAATGTGCTTTGACGGACACTAAATATCTTGCCCAGCAACAACAGTACAGCGGTGGGTAACGAGAGATTTAGAGGGATTTAAATTTGAGGCCTAGTATTTAGGCGCTGGGTGACAGGTATGGGTTTAGTGACAGAATTAGACTTGGAAATACACAGTAGCGGGTGTGTGTGAAGTTATTCTGAATGACCCAATGTGCACCTTCAATATTATATACCCTTTTTGGGATAGATTTCAAATAGCTCTGATATAGCAGGAACCACTAAATTATGAAATTGCTAAATTGGGAATTGTACTTCAACCCAGAACAAAAAATGTGCTTTGACGGACACTAAATATCTTGCCCAGCAACAACAGTACAGCGGTGGGTAACGAGAGATTTAGAGGGATTTAAATTTGAGGCCTAGTATTTAGGCGCTGGGTGACAGGTATGGGTTTAGTGACAGAATTAGACTTGGAAATACACAGTAGCGGGTGTGTGTGAAGTTATTCTGAATGACCCAATGTGCACCTTCAATATTATATACCCTTTTTGGGATAGATTTCAAATAGCTCTGATATAGCAGGAACCACTAAATTATGAAATTGCTAAATTGGGAATTGTATTTCAACCCAGAACAAGAAATGTGCTTGAACGGACACTAAATAACTCGCCCAGCTACAGCACTAGGGACAGATTTAGCTGGATATAAATTTGAGGCCTAGTATTTAGGCGCTGGGTGACCGGTATGGATTTAGTGACAGAATTAGACTGGGATATGGCCAAAAAATGAACAGACTATTGCTGGTTAAATGCACTTGGTGTGACAGCTTCACCCTGATGTAGGCTTTAGCCAAAAAACAACCACACCATTGAGGGTTAAATGCACTTGGTGACAGGCGCAGCTTGCCCCTGATTTTGTATATGGCCAAAAAATGAACAGACTATTGCTGGTTAAATGCACTTGGTGTGACAGCTTCACCCTGATGTAGGCTTTAGCCAAAAAACAACCACACCATTGAGGGTTAAATGCACTTGGTGACAGGCGCAGCTTGCCCCTGATTTTGTATATGGCCAAAAAATGAACAGACTATTGCTGGTTAAATGCACTTGGTGTGACAGCTTCACCCTGATGTAGGCTTTAGCCAAAAAACAACCACACCATTGAGGGTTAAATGCACTTGGTGACAGGCGCAGCTTGCCCCTGATTTTGTATATGGCCAAAAAATGAACAGACTATTGCTGGTTAAATGCACTTGGTGTGACAGCTTCACCCTGATGTAGGCTTTAGCCAAAAAACAACCACACCATTGAGGGTTAAATGCACTTGGTCGCAGCTTGTGCTGGCGCACCACAAGACACAAAATGGCCGCCGATCACCCCAGAAAAATGAGACTGACAAACGGTCTGTGCAGCCTAAAAACAGTGAGCAATTGAGGATCAGCAGCTCAATGATCCACAGCTGCAGATCGATCAGTTAATCAAGTCCTTTGGAGGAGTTAATCTGCCTAATCTCGCCCTACTGTCGCAGCCGCAACCTCTCCCTACGCTAATCAGAGCAGAGTGACGGGCGGCGCTATGTGACTCCAGCTTAAATAGAGGCTGGGTCACATGGTGCTCTGGCCAATCACAGCCATGCCAATAGTAGGCATGGCTGTGATGGCCTCTTGGGGCAAGTAGTATGACGCTTGTTGATTGGCTGCTTTGCAGCCTTTCAAAAAGCGCCAAGAAAGCGTCACAAAAGCGCGAAGAAAGCGACGAACACCGAACCCGAACCCGGACTTTTACGAAAATGTCCGGGTTCGGGTCCGTGTCACGGACACCCCAAAATTCGGTACGAACCCGAACTATACAGTTCGAGTTCGCTCATCCCTACTCAGAGCGTCTCCTTCTGTTTACCCAGAGAACAACATAGCCCTTTTGTTCAAGTCAGTCAATAGATGCCCAGCAGATAACGCAATTACAGCTGGTTTTCTTAGGTTGTCAAAAGAACTTCCTTTCTGCAGAGATATCACAGCTAGGTGTGAAGACTACACCTGGGGGGAAACATTTGGTGTTGCTGCCATAAGGGGTTGGTAAGATAGCTTGATTCAGACAGGCCGGCACCAAGGTTCCTAGATTGACACATGAATCTGAGATATGATTTTTACCTTTTTAAGTGAGACCATGCATCTTACGGACGTAAAAATTACATCATCGTGTCACTCAGAATTCACTGGACATGTACATATGGCAAATATAACTCTAGGAGATGCCCAGATAAAGTTATGGTGTTACCCCATCAGAAAACCAGTTATAATAGTCATATTTGGTATCCCTGGACTCCATATTTTGTGGGGAATGTGAATGTGTGCTTGTTACTTGTGTACAGCGGAGACATCCCGAGATATGGCACATACCATATTTCAGGACTGGCATTCCTCTCAGGGATACAGCCTGCCCAGCAGGCGGACTCTCAATTCCCTGCCTTGATTCTTGGACCCTTTATAACAAAGACCTAGAATCTGTTACGGTTTCGTGACGTATTGTGGCCGCGGCGGTCGCAGTTCGTCACAGGCTAAACTGCTGGAACTTTTACAACTCATAGGCCATGAGCGCACAATGGTTTTTGTGGAAACCAAAAAGATGGCGGATTTAATTGCAACATTTCTTTGTCAAGAAAAAATCCCCTGCACAAGCATTCACGGGGACAGAGAGCAAAGAGAGCGGGAGAAAGCTCTGGGCGACTTCCGCTCTGGACAGTGTCCTGTGATTGTTGCCACGTCTGTTGCTGCCAGAGGATTAGATATCGAGAACGTCCATCATGTGATAAATTTTGACATCCCTGGCGATGTTGACGAATATGTTCACAGGATCGGCCGAACCGGACGCTGCGGCAACACTGGAAAAGCCATTTATTTTTTTAATAAGATTGGTGATGACGAGCAAAAAATTGTCCGTGGACTAGTGAAAGTTTTAACCGATGCTCACCAGGAGGTACCTTGTGCCGGCATACATACATAATTCCTCTGGGTAGCCGTCTTATATGCTTCTGGCATATGTAAAAAAACAGTGAACTCTCATCTTCCTGAAGCCTGAAGCCTGGGTCACCTATGATATAGATGGACACTTTTATTATCACTACTCTGTGATGCCGGCTATAAAAGGTCATAAAGGCTATACCAGGCCCAGCTCATCCTGTCCTTTAAGATATACCCCGGTCACGTGAGGTCTCTGTGTGTGCGCAGACTCCGTCAAAGACCACTAGGTCACAGCTGTGGGATCCGGAGCAATCGGATCCATAGTTCGTGACAGTACCTGCTTGGCTTGAAGAGATGGCGTTCAGTGCCCATGGCATGCCAACCTTTAGTTCACAGCCAAGCAAATTTGCTTCAGTGGATAGCAGGAAGAGAGGTGACTTCCAGGAGGACAACGGTTACAGCAATGCTGGCATTTCACAACCTGCAGCGCGGGCGGCAGCGGAGGAGGACAAAGATTTGGGCTAGTCGGACGTGGTTAAGCAGATGAGACATTCTTGCAGATTCAGTTTTACATGAAACAATATGTTGTATGTTTGTAAAAATGAGAATTTTGTTTATCGCACTCCAGTATTTTAGGTAGTAATTTGCCGTTAGGAAATTTACTTATTTTGGTTCATTGTAAATGGCTGCTTTGAAAACTTTAGAGCACAAAATTAAAGTTTTCTTTACTTTGAAAAAAAAAAAAGACCGTAATTTATAATAGAAAATTATTGTTTAACGCACATTAATTAACCTTTGTGTGAACACACTATTACCTTTCAAATGTATTATTGAACAAAACTTTAGATTACAAAATACAAATCTACATTCAAAATGTATAATAAATATATATAGAGTATCAACCAAATTTTAACAAAAAATAAATTTATACTTTTGAAAAAGTATCTTTAAATTAAAAAAAGTATCAAATTATCCATACTGTGATCCAAATTTCAACCTCAATAATACAATATTGCATAGTAAAATTGTCTTCAGTTATATTAGTTCAATTATTTTAAAAAATTTGAAACATCAAATGTGTCTGGAAAAAAAAAAAAAAAATTGATGAGTCAGCAAAGAAATAACTAGCATGATTCTGATATAGTGTCCGTTTGTTAAACTGGACATGTTGGAGCATAGCTTCCTCAAAAAAGACATCAACATGTGATGCAATGAGTAGAATCACTCCCAAAATGGTGACATGGCTTCAAGATTATTATTCTGTCAGCAGGTAATTTTGAAAGATTAAAGTCTATTATTATATTACACTAGCATGTGAAAATAATCATTATATATTGTCAAGAAGTAAGATTACATTTAAATGTATATATCTATATATACATGTGGCAATAACGCTCCATTACCAAAACCGGATTACCACACGGATGAGTATAACGCCAGTAACACCCAACCATGTAGAGAGGTCAACACGGAAGCCAGGCATCCTTTCCAGGACAACCGACAACACCATGTTAGAACCTAAGTCTGTATTAAAATAATAAATAAAACAAAAAACTTTCATTAGGTTTATCAATCAGTCTTGTACAATGTTAAGTGCACAAAACCTTTTGAAAATGGAATCCCACATGCGGTCCCCACCTTGCTAAAGTAAGAACCACAACATGGACGCCAACAACCCAATCAAAGCAAAATTAAATTTTTTAAAATAAAATAAAACAAAATAAATTATTTTGGTGAATGAAGCGTAAAACCGCATGAATGTATTAAACGAAAACATTTTTATTCTATCTATATTCCAATCAAATTCTTGACACTATACGATGAATAGTGCACATTCGCAAATATTAAACATGAACACCATTTTATGAAAATAATAATACTCAATACTAGTCATATTGCAAGGGCTAATAAGTGGTCCATGCTGGTTCTCCTTTGCATGATCTTGAAAAAAAAAATTCCACAGTTAGATTTTAATAATTTAGTATATTTCAGACACATTACTTGGCAGCATTAGGCCAGACAGTAGCAGTAAAATAGTAACGCAACAGTAGAAGTTATACAAATCAAAGGGCCAAACAATTAAGGATAACTACTGAAACTACCATTAAAACAGAAAAATCTGTTATCTAAAGACCACACATAGCTAAACTAAACTCTGCAGGAACAGGGCAGACAAAAGCAGGTAAATGTAAACACCATAGTAAAAGGTCTACACCAAGTTCGCCTAACCCTGCAGGATAGGCAGCATCATAATTTAATGTTAAAATTGGAGAATAAAGAGTAATTAGAAATACATGTTCAGGAAATACAGATGGATGCAGCATCAACTAGATGGAATTTTGAAATGGTTGAGCATAAGGTCTACACATAACTTGGCACAACTCAGCAGGAAATGCATAATCAACATTTAAATATAATGATGTAGTGTAAGGACTAAACAAAAATCAGCCTGATCAGCAAATTCAATCGCAGCATCAACAGGATGGAAGATAAAAAATATCTATTAAAAGGCCTAAACATAGCTCCGAATAACATATCAGGACAGTCAGCAGCACGTTCAAAGTTGGCAGCAGCAATGTGTACTGCTGAATGGGAAACCAACAGGCCATGGTAAGCCCATAAATGAAATATGACATGTCAGTCAGCAGCACGTTCAAAGTTGGCAGCAGCAATGTGTAATGCCGAATGGCAAACCAACAGGCCATGGGAAGCCCATAAATGAAATATGACATGTCAGTCAGCAGCACGTTCAAAGTTGGCAGCAGCAATGTGTACTGCTGAATGGGAAACCAACAGACCATGGTAGGCCCATAACTTAAAAAAAATGCAACTCTGACAGCAGCAGGTATTCAGTGTGTTGAGGAAATTTGATGACATGCATGATAATAAAAAAAATTGGCATTCTAGAATGATTATTTTGATTATATTAAGATTTTGCTTCATAAATAAAAATTTATAATATATAAATAAGTAAATATATAAATAAATATTAAAAAAAATAATAAAAAACAACGTAGTTTTGGAGGGAGAGACAAGGAGAGGGATGGACAAGGGACCCTTCAACGGCCTGAACCGACAGCGGGGGCCAAGAAGTCACTGCCGATCCAGGACTCGTTCATTTTAATGAATGTAAGTCTGTCCACTGAGTCTGTGGACAGACGGGTCCGCTTGTCCATGACCACCCCACCTGCCGCGCTAAATGTCCGCTCAGACAGTACGCTGGGCAAGATAGTAACTCCAGCGCATACTGAGCGAGCTCGCGGCAGGTGTCCAGCCTGGCAACCCAGTACTCCATGGGGTCGTCGGTGGTCATGCTGTCGGAAGCACCAACGGACCCCATGTAGTCTGCCACCATGCGGGCCAGCCGCTGGTGGTGACTGCTGCTGCTGCTGCTACTGGGTCGCGCAGACTGGTAGAACTACCTTCCTCCTCATCAGTGCTGCTGATTCCTGACAAGGGAGGTGGCACCCATTCTCTGTCACCCTCCTCTTCGTCCCCCGATATGTCAGACACAGGGCCAACCAGTGGTGGACTGAGGGGAACAGCAGAAGTGGGGCCCCTGACCTGGCTCCTCTGTCCCCTCGCTGACGCCTGGGTCTGACTAGGTGTGGGGTTTCGCTGGCTGAAACCGCCCGCACCTGTTGGAAGGGATGTCACTGGGGTACATACAGGTGGTACCTCCTCCATCTCCTCCTCCATCCCTTCCATAAGGTCCTGACCCTCAGGACTGAAGTGCAAATCTGCCTCCTGCATTACCTCCCCCAAGGTGTCCCTCTCACTGTCGCTGTCAAACAGGAGCAGGGACGATTCTTGGGGGCTGGGGGTTGGTCCTACAGGAGACGAAGTGCAGCTGCTGCTCGGAGCCGGGGCAGAGGACTCTGTGGCACTGGCTTGTGCCACAAGAGACACAACTTCCTCGGCATCCTGAGAGGAAATTCTCCTGCTGCCAGTGGCAAAAAAATCACGAATAAGGCGGTCGCCCCTGACACCTGTGTCCGCACCTCGGTGGGTAGAGGAGCGGCCCCGTGCTGGCAGCTGTCCAGCACTGGGACCAACTACTCTCCTACCCCTGCTGCTCTATTGTGAAGACCTCATTATTTTTTTTTTTTATTTATACAAAAATTAAATTATATGATTTGATTTAGGGAAAAAGTTTATATATGGTAAATCAACGTAAATATATATTTTATTTTAAACTAACAAAGTACGTAGACACTGACAATACACCGAATAACCAGTAAAAGAAAAAAACTAAAACTAATAAACTTTTTTTTGTCTTTTTTTTTTTTTTTAACAAAGGACGTAGACACTGACGCGGACAAAAAACACGGAATAACCAGAAAAAGAAAAACACTAAAACTAATAAACTTTTTTTTGTCTTTTTTTTTATCTCACAGAGGACGTAGACACTGACGCGGACAAAAAACACGGAATAACCAGTAAAAGAAAAACACTAAAACTAATGAACTTTTTTTTGTCTTTTTTTTTTTTAACTAACAAAGGACGTAGACACTGACAGGACACAAACTAAACAATAATAAACGAAAACTAATAAACTTTTTTTTTTTTAATTACAAACACTATACTAAACTAGAAAACAAAAAAACAACTAAAGCCGACACTATAACTAACCTACACCCTTCACTAGAAACTATCAGCTAACTAATCTATTCACTAACCTAAATAAATTATTATATTTCTCCTAACTATGCCCTACACTGCACCCTGCACTAGAAACTATCAGCTAATCTATTCACTAACCTAAATAAATGATAATTTTTCTCCTAACTCTGTACCCTAATCTTTAACCTATCAGCTACACTATTACCTAACCTAAATAAATGATTATTTTTCTCTTACTAGGCCCTACACTGCACCCTGCACTAGAAACTATCGGGTACACTAATCTATATAAATGATTATTTTTCTCCTAACTCTGTACCCTAATCTTTATCCTATCAGCTACACTAACCTACCCTATCTAAAACTATCAGATTAATTCGATTTACAAGTTGCTTTTAAAAAAGCAAAGCACTGCACAGTTCCAAGATCCTCTCTCAATCACCACCACATGAAACTGCACAAAATGGCTGCCGTGACAAAATCTTATATAGTAATGGGGTGGGCAACTTTCTGATTGGTTGCTAGGGATGTTGCTAACCTGTTGGACTCCTTCTCATTGGCCCACAATCTAAAATGAGGGAGGGACTAGTGTCCTCACAAAGTGCCGATATTCGCATGTGCGCTAATAAAATCGCCTTACGAAGATTCGCAACTCAATTCAATCACTAATGTAAGAATGCAAAGCCCTTTGCCTCTGTTCTGGGACAAGTGCCGATATTCGCACGTGCGCTAATATAATCGCCTTACGAAGATTCGCGCCTCAATCACTTTCTAGGCAATGTGAGTAAGATCTGAGCTTTTGGACTTTTGGGAATCAATCGAGATACAGTGGGGGGTGATGACAGTAGTTGACAGAGTACAGATCAATGTAATCTGTAAGGTGGAAAGTAAAATAAAACATACGAATATTCGTAAATCGAATTTTACGAAGTTCTAAGTATTCGCGAATATGGTGCTATACTATATGAATGCACAGGCCTTTGCCTTCTCTGTTCTGGGGACAAGTGTAGATATTCGCATGTGCGCTAATAAAATCGCCTTACGAAGATTCGCAACTCAATTCAATCACTAATGTATGAATGCAAAGCCCTTTGCCTCTGTTCTGGGACAAGTGCGGATATTCGCCTGTGCGCTAATATAATCTCCTTACGAAGATTCGCGCCTCAATCACTTTCTAGGCAATGTGAGACTTTTGGGAATCAATCGAGACACAGTGGGGGTGATGACAGTAGTTGACAGAGTACAGATCAATGTAATCTGTAAGGTGGAAAGTAAAATAAAAATACGAATATTCGTAAATCGAATTTTACGAAGTTCAAAGTATTCGCGAATATGGTGATATACTATATGAATGCACAGGCCTTTGCCTTCTCTGTTCTGGGGACAAGTGTAGATATTCAAATGTGCGCTAATAAAATCGCCTTACGAAGATTCGCAACTCAATTCAATCACTAATGTATGAATGCAAAGCCCTTTGCCTCTGTTCTGGGACAAGTGCCGATATTCGCCTGTGCGCTAATATAATCGCCTTACGAAGATTCGCGCCTCAATCACTTTCTAGGCAATGTGAGTAAGATCTGAGCTTTTGGACCTTTGGGAAACAATCAATAATATGTGTACTGTAATTTTGTGAAAAAAAAAACAAAAAAAAAACGAATATTCGTTTTTACGAATATCTAGCACTATATTCGAAATATTCGCGAAATCGCGAAGTTGCGATATTTGCCCAAAAAATTTGCTTTTCGAATATTCGCTACTGCAAATTACATTTTGTTGCCCTAAATGGGTATTTTTTTAATAGCAGAATAGAACAACAGTATCTAAATGGTGTATCTCACAGGTACAAATGCAGACTAGGCTGCAATTTAAGATTTTTGCCCAAAATGGGTGTTTTTCTATTAGAATAGAAAAACAGTATCTAAATGGTGTATCTAGGCTTGGAGGTCTGTAGCCAGGACCGATTCCGGCACTCCGCACAGCTTCAGATTATTCCTGCGGGACCTATCTTCAAGGTCCACCACTTTTGCTTTTAAATATGCAATTTCTTCCGATTGGGCATCATGGGAGTCTATAAGATCATTGTGCGATTCAGCAAAATCACCCATTTTGTGCTCCACATGCTGAACTCTGTTGTCCAGATCTGTAACAGATTTTTGAACCGGGGCAATTAATTGCGACAAGTGGCTGGTGACCGAATGGTTAAAAGCCAAGAGCATGTCCTTCAATAGTATGCTAGACGCCGGTTTGTCATTTGTAGGGAAATTGCAAAGCACCTTCGACAGAGTGTCGGTGTCTGTCGAGCCATGGCTTCCGCATGTTTCCTGGGCTTCTGTCCCAGGGTCCTGCAGCCTAGGTCTTTGTTTCGCCAGACTTGCGTTCGGGGACTGTCACGCCGCAGGGCTACCTAGAGGCGCCATTTTATGCCCCATCCTGCCCTCTTTACTTGCAAGCTCACCCGATTGGATCTGTAGTGGGGATCCACGAGAGCTCTGCTGCTGCAAACCACCTCCATGAGAACATGGTGGACTGTTCACTGCATCTGGCTGAATGAACAGAAATCATTATCGTCCCAACCATAGGAGGGAAATGTCTGTACCCTCAGACCCCTCGGAATTAAGGATTTAGGAATGTATTGTTCTAATGTGGCCTTAGTCCACCATGTTCTAATCCGCTTATGAAGCAAATTTTTGAACCGCGTCTTGAGTTCCCTCGTGCTCCGCTGACCCGAATCCTCCACGCAGCCTGCATCTCCCGAAAATACCGCTTCCACCTGGGAAATCCAGGTTTAATCACGTGATCTATAATCCATATTAGATTCTTCTGTAATCAAACAGGAAAAATAGTTAAATACCAACAATAGCTGAAACCAGCAAATATCTCCCGCGTGGTGAGACAACCATAAAACGCCTATACAAAATACAACAAACCCGCTTATAATGAACGTATACAATTCTTTATTAAACAAATATGCTGACATACATAATAAAATACAATCAAGAGATGCAGAGGAGTATGGATCGAAAACCTCCAAACCATATGATATAACAATGATAATGCTGCATAAAGTCACTGCGGTGTGTGTGCTGCACCAGAAAGGGGAACATATATATGCCGGAAAAAAGCCCTCCAATCAAGTACACATCAGCATGCCAAAAAGGTATATGCACAAAGGCCGGCATCAAAGATGTAAAGAGTGTCAATATAATCCTAGCAAAAACACACAGTGACAAGCATAAAATGAGAATTTTGGGCAAAATTCTTAAATTGAGACCTAGTCTACATCTGTACTTGTGAGATACACCCTTTAGATAGTGTTGTTCTATTCTGCTATAAAAAAAAAACATTTAGGGCAAAAAAATTAATTTTCCAGCCTTTGCTGCATATGTCATAGTGATCCCTTTAGATCAGGCATGTCCAAACTGCGGCCCTCCAGCTGTTCCAAAACTACAACTCCCAGCATGCCTGGAGTTGTAGTTTTGCAACAGCTGGAGGGCCGCAGTTTGGACATGCCTGCTTTAGATACTGTTGTTCTATTCTGCTAATAGAAAAACACCCATTTTGGGTAAAAATCCTAAATTGCGGCCTAGTCTGCATCTGTACCTGTGAAATACACAATTTAGATACTGTTGTTCTATTCTGCTATTAGAAAAAAAAACATTTTGGGCAAAAATCTTAAATTGCGGCCTAGTCTACATCTGTACTTGTGAAATACACGCTTTAGATAGTGTTGTTCTATTCTGCTATTAAAAAAAACCCATTTAGGGCAAAAAACATAATTTTCCAGCCTTTGCTACATATGTCATTGTGAGATACACCATTTAGATACTGTTGTTCTATTCTAATAGAAAAACACCCATTTTGGGCAAAAATTTTAAATTGCAGCCTAGTCTGCATTTGTACCTGTGAGATACACCATTTAGATACTGTTGTTCTATTCTGCTATTAAAAAAATACCCATTTAGGGCAACAAAATGTAATTTGCAGCATATGTCATTGTGAGATACACCATTTAGATACTGTTGTTCTATTCTGCTTTTTAAAAAAACACTCATTTTGGACAAAAATCTTAATTTGAGGCCTAGTCTGCATCTGTACGTGTGAGATACACCCTTTAGATAGTTTTGTTTTATTCTGATATTAAAAAAACACCCATATAGGGCAAAAATTTAAATTTTTGCAGCCTTTGCTGCATCTGTCATTGTGAGATACACCCTTTAGATACTGTTGTTCTATTCTGCTATTAAAAAAAACACTCATTTTGGACAAAAATCTTAATTTGAGGCCTAGTCTGCATCTGTACGTGTGAGATACACCCTTTAGATAGTTTTGTTTTATTCTGATATTAAAAAAACACCCATATAGGGCAAAAATTTAAATTTTTGCAGCCTTTGCTGCATCTGTCATTGTGAGATACACCCTTTAGATACTGTTGTTCTATTCTGCTATTAGAAAAACATCCATTTTGGCAAAAATCTTAAATTGTGCCTAGTCTACATCTGTATGTGTGAGATACACCAGTTAGATACTGTTGTTATATTCTGCTATTAAAAAAACACCCATTTAGGGCAAGATCCTGATCGTGGTGCTGCTGGTGGAGCTCCTGTCACAGGGATCGGACGTGGTCGATCTGTGCTAGCTACACGCACAAGTGAAACACCTTCCTCAGGTGCATGTAGGCGATAGAACCTGCCAAGCAGTCTGAGCCCCAAGTCATGCAGCAGTCTCTTCTGCTTTTTGATGACTCTGTTAGCAGGGTTTCCCAGGTCATCCTCCTAGCCCTGCCCCAGAAGTGGAATAGATTGAGTGCACTGATGCCCAACCACTTGTGTTTCAGGATGATTACATGGGAGGACCATCGCAGCATGTCTTGGAGGATGACAAAACACAGGTGCCAGCTGCTGGGGCATTCGAAAGTGTGCAGACCGACAAGGAGGGCAGTGGTGAAGACTGGGTGGTATATGATGTGGAGGACGATGAGGCCCTCAACGCCACATGGAATCAAGGTCATGCGAATGACCTGTGTAGTTCGGAGGAAGAGGCGTTGATTAGTGATGATCGAGTACCAACGTGTTTGTGTGTTCGGGTGTTCGGTCCAAACACATTGCGATATTCGTGCACTCAGCCAAGCACCCGAGTATAATGGAAGTCAATGGGAGGCGACCAGGCACCCCCTGCTCGGATGAGGGGAGGGTGCCTGGTTCATAGGAAAAGGTCTGAAAGTAAGAGCTGAGTGACGTGCGGCGCTACGTGACTCCGTGCTTATATAGAGGCTGGGTCACATGCTGCACTGGCCAATCAAAGCCATGCCATTAGTAGGCATGGCTGTGATGGCTTCTAAGGGCACACAAATTAAACACTTGTTGATTGGCCCTGCAGCCTTTCAAAAAGCGCCATTAAATCGCCGAACACCAAACTCGAACCCAAACTTTTACTGAAATGTTCGAGTTCAGGTCCAGGGCCAAAAAATCCTAAAGTTCGGTACAAATCTTGTATTGTGGAACTATAACTTAAGGTTAAACTTGAACTTGAACAAGTTGTTAAAGTCTCAGTCAGCAAAAATTCCAGGTTTGCCCTCCATATTTTTTTTCTTCCAGAGTGCTACTGCTGCCTGAAAGTCAAAATTGCACTCAACAGTATCCTGTGTTAAGGCAATTGAAGGTGTGTCTTCAGAGATTCTTGAGAGAGCTTCAAGATGTCTATATGTTAATCTACTTAGTTTGCTTGACTTTATCCTGTTTTGTGTGGAAAATCCATGTTTACAGCTTGCAGTGGATAATGGTAGAGTAAGAGCTATTGAAGCCTGAGCGCAAAATTCTGGATACACTAGCACATTATCTACTTATTATCTAAAAGTCAGCCATTTTCATGCCCTTGTACCTTTTAAGAAGGTCTGACACTTCTACCCATTTGTTTCGTAAACTTTCCTCATCTGGAAGTTTGCACTGATAGGTGAACGCTTCAGCTTCTGGTACACAAAACTTTTGAACAATATTGTTCAATGAGTCATCTTTTGAAATGACATGGGGAGTAGACATCGGGTTTAAAACTTGATCCAGATCAGATCAAAAAGATAAATCTGTTAAATTAAATCGCTCACTCAAATTAATTTTCCTTAACAATTTTTAAATTTCCACTACGGATGTACTGTGAATGCTAATTTTAATCTCTCTGTAATAGCTTTCCTTTGCAGACATCTGGGACATGAACACTGCAAGATGCTTTCCTGGCATCCTTTTCATATTTTCTAGTACAACTGTTACAGTCCTAAGTTCAGTAAGTAAAACAGAATAGTTGATGTCCTCTAACTGAAACATTTTGCTGGCTCAATTGATTACCTCCAGAACATCTCTAAGTAGACAAAGAATGGCAATAAAACCATATTCTGAACATCCTTTAAGAAATCCAGGTGCTCGGTCAGCTAATACACTGTTTTTTGGTAGCCACCAAATCAGTCAGAACTAAAATGACAGCTGTCATGTAGAGCATCAACTGCTCTTCCTAGAGAAAGCCATCTTATTGAGCAAATTTCTTTAAGTAAAATTTGATTCTCCTTTAACATTTCCTGCATTTTGTGTCGTTTTTCATGACCTATTGTAGAACTATTAAAATAACCATAAAGCGCAGCAATGAGATGTTGCTCAATGATGAGCTATACAATGAAAATGCAACATTATAACAAGCATGGTCTGTAGTTTTTTTCCTACACCATTGTGCATGCCTACCATCACTGCTGCCCCATCAGTGCTAAGGCCTATGATTTTAGAAATAGAGACACATTTTGTCTCAAAAAACAATTTTAAGATGTTAACAATTGAATCTGATGAACACTCTCCATTTAGTTCTAAATTGGCCCAAAAATGTGTTTGTGGCGCACCATTATTTATCATTCTGACATAAAATATCATTTTATGATCCTCAAAAAAGCTTGTCAAGTCCAGCTCAGGTGTACAAGATGAAAACTTTATTCCAATGGCAATTAAAAAATTGCGGTACCTACAGATATGTTACGCGTTTCAGACCATTAACAATCTAGGTCCATCATGTCATGCTTGGTCTGAAACGCGTAACATATCTGTGTGTACCGCAAGTTTTTATTTGCCTTTGGAATAAAGTTTTCATCTTGTACACCTGAGCTGGACTTGACAAGCTTTTTAGCGGTTCATCTAGAGTGCAAACCAGGTCCTACGTCCGTGCTCGTTGCAAGAGGTCACAGGTGAGAGCTGCCTTCTTCTTTTCTATCATTTTATGATGCACTGCAATATCAGTAGATTCATCAATTAATAAAGAAACACATGGACTTTTTTTTACTTAATCATCTATGTCAGATGCAAGTGCATCTGACCTGACCAACTCCATCTCTGTAAGAGTATTATGATGCAGATTAATATGCTTTTCCTTGATATCATTATGTTCTAATTATTTTATTAATGTCATTAGAGGTTTGAATTTTGATTGAGACATTTCTTCTTTTGCCATTGTATAAAAAAAGATGTCCCGAACTATTTGCCGGCGAACAGTTCCCGGCGAATATCGCATGTTCGCGTTCGCCACGGCGGGCGAACATATGTGATGTTCGGTCCGCCTCCTATACGTCATCATTGAGCAAACATTGACCCTGTACCTCACAGTCAGCAGACACATTCCAGCCAATCAGCATACCCTCCCTCCCAGACCCTCCCACCGCCTATCAAAAAGCAAGGACAGCAGCCATCTTAGATTAATTCTGAAGCTGCAGTGTCACAAAGTTGTAATCGCAATGCGATTAATACAGGTTATATTAATCGCATTGCGATTACAACTTAGAGCTGGGTTCCTAATGGATATATTGATAGAATATAACGAAGATTGAGAATATAGTGCTATATTCGTTGTCAATTCTAGCAATACAACCATTAGGAACTCAGCTCTAAGTTGAATTCGCAATGCGATTAATATAACCTGCATTAATCGCATTGCGATTACAACTTTCTCAAATCTGACAGTACATTCTAGCATGGAGTCGTTCCCATGGTGATTGGGACGCTCCATGAGCACGGAAGTCGGCAGAAGCTCTAAGTTGAAATCGCAATGCAATTTATAGAACTGGAATTAATGGCATTGTGATTTCAACTTTACATACACCGAAAAGGGACACTCCACCTCTCCTCCTCTATATAGAACCTCCTCCCTCACACAGAATTCATACACCAGCTCCATCTGACAGCTGCTGCTCTCTTTAGGGATTGGAACCCAGCGCTCCGGCAATGAAATAGGAACAGCCACTCAGCGGGCCCCTCCATACTCTGAGGATCTGATCACCACCAGATATTTAGGGCATAGCCAAGCTATAATGTTCCTGTGTCAGCCTACAGAACTGAAAAAGCAGCTTTGGCAGTGACTGGAGCATAATAGCAGATTTACTGATTCTTTTTTTTTTCTAGCATAGTGTCAGCCTACAGAGCTGAAAATGGAGATCTGGATGTGACTGGAGTATAAACGCAGGTTTAATGTTTTTATGGTATTTTTCTTTACCCAAGGGTGGTCAAAGTCACTTTTAAAACGGCGGTCACCGTTAAAGCGGCGGCCATAGTGAAAGTCACTGTTATTTTAAAATAAAACTACCATAAATAAATACCCGAGCAACGTCGGGTCATCAGCTAGGAGATGGACAAAAAGCACCGTAAAGGGATGCAAAAAATGGAGGAGCTACTTTTCCAACTCACAATGTTACCATAGAGGCCATTTTTTTATTTTGTTAATGAATCGTTTTTTCTGAGTTATAACGCGTGATTAATTTTTTTTTTTTATGTTATGTTATGGTGTCATTGTTACTGATAACTTTATTGTAAGGCCCCTTTAGTCCAGTGAGGCAAAGCTATGCGTAGGCCTTGAACTACAATGGAAACTTACTATCTGCCTGCTGCTGCTGTTGTCCTGATTTTTGAGAGTTCTGCATAGACCTTATACTCCACCGTTAACAAATACTGCTGCTATTATCCTCACCACTATGAGTTCTGTGTAGGCCTTAGGGCTGTTTCACACGAGTGAGTCCATTGCGGGAATCACGCTCCGTGTGTGAGTGATCCTCTGCTCTGGACTTGCAGGAGCGCACGGCATTATCATGATTTATAATGCTATGTGCCTCTGCTTGACCTTGTTTCTACAGAATCATATTGACAGCTTTATGTCACTATGAATCTGTGGAAAAAAGGCCATGCAGAGACACATAGCATTATAAATCATGATAACGCTGTGCGCTCCTGCAAGTCCAGAGCAGAGGATCACTCACACACGGAGCGTGATTCCCGCAATGGACTCGCTCGTGTAGCCCTAATACTACCCAATTTCCATGTACCTGTGGCTGCTGTATGTCATGATACTGATGAGTTTCGGCTGGAAAAAATAAAACAGAAAACCAAAAATGATTTAAAACAAAACCACACTTTATAAATAAAATATAAAAAAAATTGTTTTAACAAACAGAAAATAAATAATAAATAAAACTAAGGCAAGGCTTTCAGGACATCATGCTGGTTGAGCAGCTTCGCTATGGCCTTCTGATGCCACGCCTCCATGGCCTTCATTTCTTGCGCAAACTTCAGCCTGACAGCCCTCATCCGCCTGGAGTGCTCCCGCTGCAGCCTAATAATTTTTTTTCTCATTTCTTTTAGTACTGTCCAAAAAAAAATAATTATTGACAATCAGATTAAATAACTTTTATTGATTAGTGTATAAAGTAGCTGGCCATTAAAATCGCAATCAGTTATAAATTTCTTTACTTAGGAATATTTCAATAGAGTATTTTATTAATTTTTTTTAGTGGGATGAGTTGACTGTTTGATTGGTACTATTTTTGGGAGCAGACGTCTTTTCTATTGCTTGGTGTTGCTATTTTTGATATGTAAGCTGACAAAAAAAATGGCTCATTTTTTTGGGGCGCTGTTTTATTTTTTATTTTTTTCAGTGTCCAACAGAGGGGTTAAGTCATGTGATAATTTTTTATGAGCACGTTAATAGGGACGCGGCAATTCCATAATATGTCAACTTTTTAAAATATTTAACTTTTGCACAATAACAACAGTTTAGAGGCCGTGAAAAAACAGATTTTACTGTCTCCGTGAGAGTCATATTTTCTTTTCATATTGTCTCAAGTAGTGTATCATTTATTGCGGGATTAGGTGACAGTTTGATTGGTACTATTTTGGGTTGCATACGCCTTTTTGATCTCTTGGGGTTGGAATTTATGTCATGGAACGTATATACAAAATATGTCTATAAAATATGTCTGTTTTTGACACTTTTATAATTTTTGTATGGGATTAGCCAAAGGGGTAAGGTCATGCTATATTATTATAGAGCTAGTTTGTACGGATTTCCATTTCATTCCACCTGTCCTCTACCATAAGTGTGTATTTGGGGGAAGGGGGCAGAAAACAATAGGCTTTTTAATTTGCTCATTAACAAGCCTATTGTTTCTGCTTCCCTTCCTCCAGATACACACTCAAACAGAAATGGCAGGAGTACACATGAATGCTATGTCGCAATTGTGACATTTGATGTACTGCAGTCATATATGAACTGGCTAACTGTCTATCCATCAGTGATATCAATATGGCACAATAGTGATTGCTATTCCTATGCTGGACATTGCTATTCCTCCTCTGGACATAGATAGAGGAAATCTAGCACTCCTACTGTATGTGCAGGCATTATTTTTCCTTTATACCAGAGAGGCAACCACCTCTCTATATATACTGTACATTCCCACTATAGCTAATTTTATCACCCAAAGCTGGAACAGAAGAGGGGACATCCTTTGCGTCCGGGTTTTTGGACTGAGTGCCCAGACAGATATAGTGGCACAGGTCACTCCCGTACTCCATCAAGCCTTTTTAATAAAGTTAGGATTAAAAATGCTGTTCTTTTCAAGTGTGGACAGGAGATGTGAAAACTGAACCTGCAGAGAAATGAGCATGGTCTCTGACAGACCCTAAAGAGTGATGATATACTAATATTTTTGTTACACTGCTTGGAGTGAATGCAAAGTGGGGGACTTTAGGTTATGCAATATCTGAAGTCTGAATAAAAATTAGAGGTTGAACTTGAACTTGTTTATAATTGCTTTCTTGATTAAAATCTGCCTGTGGTAAAGACTAAACTGACACCTGTATGTGTGTGGGGACATTTTTTAAATTAAAAACATCAACAGATTATATTTACCCTCCTGGCTGTGGGTGGTCACCACCTCGTCTTCTTCCTCCTCCTCATCCTCCTGGACCTCATCTGCCTCAGGTGGGTTATCTTTTCACTATTTACATTTAAAGGGGCTGTCCGGGCTCAGAGCTGAACCCGGACCTACCCTTATTTTCACCCAGGCAGCCCCCTGAAGCTAGCATTGAAGCATCTCATGCTCTGATGCGCTCCCTTGCCCAGCGCTAAACCGGGCAGGGCACAGGCTCTTTTGTTTATCATAACACACTGTAGGACGGAAGCTTCCACCCGACAGTGTGTTCAGTGACATCATCGGCTCTGATGGGCGGGCTTTAGCACTGCCCTAGCCGTTGTACTAGCTGGGGCAGCCCCATGAAGAGCCCCGGAACGTCACTGGATCTCCAAAAAATGCCTTTGCCCTGCACGATTTAGCGCATGGCAAAAGGAGAGCATCAGAGCATGAACTGCTCCGATGCTTAAGTCAGGGGGGCTGCCTGGGTGAAAATGAAGGAATGTCCGGGTTCAGCACTCTGGAAGTGGAACAAGGCAGAACCACAGGGTGGCGGGCAGCAGTCTGAAAAACAAAACCAACCAGAAAGTGGCATTAGTGATAGGGTGGAGTACTCACATTATGCTATACACCCCAATTGACCGTTCACTAAACAGGCAGCAGAGGTGGCAGTGGGTGAAGTAGGTAATGCCCCAGGAAGCAGCAGCAGAAACACACTGGAAGTGGAACAAGGCAGAACCACATGGTGGTGGGCAGCAGTCTGAAAAACAAAACCAACCACAAAGTGGCATTAGTGATAGGGTGGGGTACTCACATTATGCTATACACCCCAATTGACAGTTCACTAACCTGGCAGTGGCAGCGGTAGGTGAAGGAAGGTGATGCTTCAGGCAGCAAGCACTGTGGAAGTGGAAGGCGGCCAAACCACGGGGTGGCGGGCTGGAAGCAGCAGTGGGTAGAACTCTGGCTAGTAGCTAATGGTAGCACTACTGGCAGTGGATGGCAGTCCAAAATGGAAGATGACAGGATGGCAGTGGGTAGCAGTGGTGGCAGCATATTGCACTTCGAAAATGAAGGTGAAAGGGTGAGCTGGTGGCAGGTAGCAGTGGCACTCCGAAAGGGAACACAGGGTGGTCTGGTGGCAGGCAGGCAGCATAGGTGATCTGGTAGGTGGCTTGGTGGTGATCTAACAAAGTGACGTCACATCCAGTGATGAGTAGAAAGTTCTGACTTAGAGTACTACCCATCTAAGATCTAACGGATGCTAAAAATGGGTACACAGTCACTAGGACAATATGGCCTTTTAGGGATTAATAACAATTACGTCATCCACTTGCACACACAGAGCAGTCGCTCCTCTAGATGCAAGTGGATGAAATGATTTATATATTCCAAGTCTGAGGAAGATCAAGACGGTAGGCAACAGGATTGATGACAGACAAGATTTTGTAAGGCCCAATAAACTTAGGACCCAACTTCCAGGAGGGAACCTTTAATTTGATATTCTTAGTAGACAACCACACCAGATCACCAACATTCAGGTCTGGACCAGGCACACGTCTCTTATCCGCCACACGCTTATATCTCTCACTCATGCTCTTTAGATTATCCTGAATCTTTTGCCAAATAGATGACAAAGACGAGGAGAATCTGTCCTCATCAGGTAAACCAGAAGACCCCTCTCCCGAGAATGTCCCAAACTGCGGATGAAACCCATATGCGTCAAAAAATTGTGACTTATCAGAGGACTCCTGACGACGGTTATTTAAAGCAAACTCAGCAAGGGACAAAAAGAACACCAATCCTCCTGATTCTCCGCCACAAAACAGCGCAGATATGTCTCCAGATTCTGATTGACATGCTCTGTCTGGCCATTCGACTGTGGGTAGAAAGCAGTAGAGAATAACAACCGAACCCCCAAGCAAGAACAGAAAGCCTTCCAGAATCTGGAAACAAACTGCGTGCCCCTATCAGAGACTATGTCTGAAGGAATACAGTGCAATTTGACAATGTGATCAATAAATGCCTGCGCCAACGTCTTAGCATTGGGCAAGCCAGGAAAAGGGATGAAATGCACCATTTTGCTAAAACGGTCCACCACCACCACAATCACAGTCTTCCCCGAGGAACGAGGCAGGTCCGTTATGAAGTCCATGGACAGATGTGTCCAAGGACGGGAAGGAGTGGGTAAAGGAAGGAGAGGACCTGATGGCCGTGAATGAGGGACTTTGGCACAAGCGCAGGTATCGCAGGCTGCCACAAAACCCTCAACCTACTTACGAAGCCCTGGCCACCAGAATCTCTGAGCGATGAGATCCACTGTGGCTCTTGCCCCCGGGTGCCCAGCAAGGACCGTATCGTGGTGTTCCTTAAAAATCTTGTGTCTTAAAGCGAGAGGCACAAACAACCTCCCAGGAGGACAAAGATCAGGAGCCTCTGCCTGGGCTACCTGAACCTCTGCCTCCAATTCAGGATAAAGAGCAGAGACCACCACACCTTCAGCCAAAATGGGACCCGGGTCTTCAAAATTCCCACCTCCCGGAAAACAACGTGACAGGGCATCTACCTTCACATTCTTAACCCCAGGGCGGAACGTGACAACAAAATTAAACCTTGAAAAGAACAAAGACCATCTGGCCTGTCTCGGGTTCAAACGCTTGGCTGACTCCAAGTAGGCCAGATTTTTATGGTCAGTAAACACGGTAATAGGGTGTCTGGCTCCCTCTAGCCAATGGCGCCATTCCTCAAAAGCCAACTTGATGGCCAACAACTCCCTATCTCCCACATCGTAATTTCTCTCTGCGGAGGAGAGTTTCTTCGAGAAAAAGGCACACGTCGCCATTTGGCAGGAGAGGAACCCTGAGACAAAACCGCACCCACACCCACCTCAGAAGCATCAACCTCAACTATGAAGGGTAGAGAAATATCAGGTTGTACCAAGATGGGAGCGGAAGCAAAACTCTCCTTGATATTAGAAAAGGCCTTACGCGCCTCTACCGACCAGGAATAAAAATCTACCCCCTTTCTGGTCATATCAGTGAGTGGTTTAACAACAGAGGAATAATTCAAAATAAACTTCCTGTAATAATTGGCAAAGCCCAAAAAACGCATCAGCGCCTTCTGATTCTCAGGAAGTTCCTACTCAAGCAGAGCGCGGACCTTTTCGGGGTCCATGCGAAAACCAGAAGCGGAGAGAAGATACCCCAGAAATTGAATTTCTGGAACCGCAAACACACATTTTTCCAGTTTCACGTATAATTTATTCTCCCTCAGGATGAGCAAGACCTGACGTAAGTGTTCCTTATGAGTTTTTAAATCAGGAGAAAAAATTAAATTTCCCCATTAAATGAAAAAAAATGCTGTTCACTAGAGTTGAGCGAACACCTGGATGTTCGGGTTCGAGAAGTTCGGCCGAACTTCCCGGAAATGTTCGGGTTCGGGATCCGAACCCGATCCGAACTTCGTCCCGAACCCGAACCCGAACCCCATTGAAGTCAATGGGGACCCGAACTTTTCGGTACTAAAAAGGCTGTAAGACAGCCCAGGAAAGGGCTAGAGGGCTGCAAAAGGCAGCAACATGTAGGTAAATCCCCTGCAAACAAATGTGGATAGGGAAATGAATTAAAATAAAAATTAAATAAATAAAAATTAACCAAAATCAATTGGAGAGAGGTCCCATAGCACAGAATCTGGCTTCACGTCACCCACCACTAGAACAGTCCATTCTCAGATATTTAGGCCCCGGCACCCAGGCAGAGGAGAGAGGGCCCGTAACAGAGAATCTGTCTTCATGTCAGTAGAGAATCAGTCTTCATGTCATAGCAGAGAATCAGACTTCATGTCATAGTAGAGAATCAGGCTTCACGTCACCCACCACTGTAACAGTCCATTTTCATAAATTTAGGCCCAGCACCCAGGCAGAGGAGAGAGGTCCCGTAACAGAGAATCTGGCTTCATGTCAGCAGAGAATCAGTCTTCATATCATAGCAGAGAATCAGGCTTCACGTCAGCCACCACTGCAACAGTCCATTGTCATAAATTTAGGCCCAGCACCCAGGCAGAGGAGAGAGGTCCCGTAACAGAGAATCAGGCTTCACGTCAGCCACCAGTGCAACAGTCCATTGGCATATATTTAGGCCCAGCACCCAGGCAGAGGAGAGAGGTCCCGTAGCAGAGAATCTGTCTTCATGTCAGCAGAGAATCAGTCTGCATGTCATAGCAGAGAATCAGGCTTCACGTCAGCCACCACTGCAACAGTCCATTGTCATAAATTTAGGCCCAGCACCCAGGCAGAGGAGAGAGGTCCCGTAACAGAGAATCTGGCTTCATGTCAGCAGAGAATTAGTCTGCATGTCATAGCAGAGAATCATGCTTCACGTCACCCACCACTGTAACAGTCCATTTTCATAAATTTAGGCCCAGCACCCAGGCAGAGGAGAGAGGTCCCGTAACAGACAATCAGGCTTCACGTCAGCCACCAGTGCAACAGTCCATTGGCATATATTTAGGCCCAGCACCCAGGCAGAGGAGAGAGGTCCCGTAGCAGAGAATCTGTCTTCATGTCAGCAGAGAATCAGTCTGCATGTCATAGCAGAGAATCAGGCTTCACGTCAGCCACCACTGCAACAGTCCATTGTCATAAATTTAGGCCCAGCACCCAGGCAGAGGAGAGAGGTCCCGAAACAGAGAATCTGGCTTTATGTCAGCAGAGAATTAGTCTGCATGTCATAGCAGAAAATCAGGCTTCAGGTCACCCAACATTGGAACAGTCCATTGTCATATATTTAGGCCCCGGCACCCAGACAGAGGAGAGGTTCATTCAAATTTGGGTAGCCTCGCAATATAATGGTAAAATGAAAATAAAAATAGGATTGAATGAGGAAGTGCCCTGGAGTACAATAATATATGGTTATGGGGAGGTAGTTAATGTCTAATCTGGACAAGGGACGGACAGGTCCTGTGGGATCCATGCCTGGTTCATTTTTATGAACGTCAGCTTGTCCACATTGGCTGTAGACAGGCGGCTGCGTTTGTCTGTAATGACACCCCCTGCCGTGCTGAATACACGTTCAGACAAAACGCTGGCCGCCGGGCAGGCCAGCACCTCCAAGGCATAAAAGGCTAGCTCTGGCCAGGTGGACAATTTAGAGACCCAGTAGTTGAATGGGGCCGAACCATCAGTCAGTACGTGGAGGGGTGTGCACACGTACTGTTCCACCATGTTAGTGAAATGTTGCCTCCTGCTAACACGTTGCGTATCAGGTGGTGGTGCAGTTAGCTGTGGCGTGTTGACAAAACTTTTCCACATCTCTGCCATGCTAACCCTGCCCTCAGAGGAGCTGGCCGTGACACAGCTGCCTTGGCGACCTCTTGCTCCTCCTCTGCCTTGGCCTTGGGCTTCCACTTGTTCCCCTGTGACATTTGGGAATTCTCTCAGTAGCGCGTCTACCAACGTGCGCTTGTACTCGCGCATCTTCCTATCACGCTCCAGTGCAGGAAGTAAGGTGGGCACATTGTCTTTGTACCGTGGATCCAGCAGGGTGGCAACCCAGTAGTCCGCACACGTTAAAATGTGGGCAACTCTGCTGTCGTTGCGCAGGCACTGCAGCATGTAGTCGCTCATGTGTGCCAGGCTGCCCAGGGGTAAGGACAAGCTGTCCTCTGTGGGAGGCGTATCGTCATCGTCCTGCCTTTCCCCCCAGCCACGCACCAGTGATGGACCCGAGCTGCATTGGGTGCCACCCCGCTGTGACCATGCTTCATCCTCATCCTCCACCTCCTCCTCATCCTCGTCCTCCTCGTCCTCCAGTAGTGGGCCCTGGCTGGCCACATTTGTACCTGGCCTCTGCTATTGCCAAAAACCTCCCTCTGAGTCACTTCGAAGAGACTGGCCTGAAAGTGCTAAAAATGACCCCTCTTCCTCCTCCTCCTGGGCCACCTCCTCTTCCATCATCGCCCTAAGTGTTTTCTCAAGGAGACATAGAAGTGGTATTGTAACGCTGATAACGGCGTCATCGCCACTGGCCATGTTGGTGGAGTACTCGAAACAGCGCAACAGAGCACACAGGTCTCGCATGGAGGCCCAGTCATTGGTGGTGAAGTGGTGCTGTTCTGTAGTGCGACTGACCCGTGCGTGCTGCAGCTGAAACTCCACTATGGCCTGCTGCTGCTCGCACAGTCTGTCCAGCATGTGCAAGGTGGAGTTCCACTTGGTGGGCACGTCGCATATGAGGCGGTGAGCGGGAAGGCCGAAGTTACGCTGTAGCGCAGACAGGCGAGCAGCAGCAGGATGTGAACGCCGGAAGCGCGAACAGACGGCCCGCACTTTATGCAGCAGCTCTGACATGTCGGGGTAGTTGTGAATGAACTTCTGCACCACCAAATTCAGCACATGCGCCAAGCAAAGGATGTGCGTCAAACTGGCTAGTCCCAGAGCTGCAACGAGATTTCGCCCATTATCACACACCACCAGGCCGGGCTTGAGGCTCACCGGCAGCAACCACTCGTCGGTCTGTTGTTCTATACCCTGCCACAACTCCTGTGCGGTGTGGGGCCTGTCCCCCAAACATATGAGTTTCAGAATGGCCTGCTGACGTTTACCCCGGGCTGTGCTGAAGTTGGTGGTGAAGGTGTGTGGCTGACTAGATGAGCAGGTGGAAGAAGAGGAGGAGGAAGTCGAGTAGGAGGAGGTGGCAACAGGAGGCAAAGAATGTTGCCCTGCGATCCTTGGCGGCGGAAGGACGTTTGCCAAACAGCTCTCCGCCTGGGGCCCAGCTGCCACTACAATTACCCAGTGTGCAGTTAGGGAGATATAGCGTCCCTGGCCGTGCTTACTGGTCCACGTGTCTGTGGTTAGGTGGACCTTGCCACAGATGGCGTTGCGCAGTGCACACTTGATTTTATCGGATACTTGGTTGTGCAGGGAAGGCACGGCTCTCTTGGAGAAGTAGTGCCGGCTGGGAACAACATACTGTGGGACAGCAAGCGACATGAGCTGTTTGAAGCTGTCTGTGTCCACCAGCCTAAATGACAGCATTTCATAGGCCAGTAGTTTAGAAATGCTGGCATTCAGGGCCAGGGATCGAGGGTGGCTAGGTGGGAATTTACGCTTTCTCTCAAATGTTTGTGAGATGGAGAGCTGAACGCTGTCGTGTGACATGGTTGAGATGCTTGGTGACGGAGGTGGTGGTGGTGTTGGTGGTACATCCCCTGTTTGCTGGGCGGCAGGTGCCAATGTTCCTCCAGAGGCGGAGGAAGAGGCCGAGGCAGCAGCAGCAGAAGAGGCCGAGGCGGCAGCAGCAGAAGAGGTAGCAGGGGGAGCCTGACTGACTTCCTTGGTTTTAAGGTGTTTACTCCACTGCAGTTCATGCTTTGCATGCAGGTGCCTGGTCATGCAGGTTGTGCTCAGGTTCAGAACGTTAATGCCTCGCTTCAGGCTCTGATGGCACAGTGTGCAAACCACTCGGGTCTTGTCGTCAGCACATTGTTTGAAGAAGTGCCATGCCAGGGAACTCCTTGAAGCTGCCTTTGGGGTGCTCGGTCCCAGATGGCGGCGGTCAGTAGCAGGCGGAGTCTCTTGGCGGCGGGTGTTCTGCTTTTGCCCACTGCTCCCTCTTTTGCTACGCTGTTGGCTCGGTCTCACCACTGCCTCTTCCTCCGAACTGTGAAAGTCAGTGGCACGACCTTCATTCCATGTGGGGTCTAGGACCTCATCGTCCCCTGCATCGTCTTCCACCCAGTCTTGATCCCTGACCTCCTGTTCAGTCTGCACACTGCAGAAAGACGCAGCAGTTGGCACCTGTGTTTCGTCATCATCAGAGACATGCTGAGGTGGTATTCCCATGTCCTCATCATCAGGAAACATAAGTGGTTGTGCGTCAGTGCATTCTATGTCTTCCACCGCTGGGGAAGGGCTAGGTGGATGCCCTTGGGAAACCCTGCCAGCGGAGTCTTCAAACAGCATAAGAGACTGCTGCATAACTTGAGGCTCAGACAGTTTCCCTGGTATGCATGGGGGTGATGTGACAGACTGATAGGGTTGGTTTTCAGGCGCCATCTGTGCGCTTTCTGCAGAAGACTGGGTGGGAGATAATGTGAACGTGCTGGATCCACTTTCGGCCAACCAATTGACTAATGCCTGTACCTGCTCAGGCCTTACCATCCTTAGAATGGCATTGGGTCCCACCATATATCGCTGTAAATTCTGGCGGCTACTGGGACCTGAGGTAGTTGGTACACTAGGACGTGTGGATGTGGCAGAACAGCCACGTCCTCTCCCAGCACCAGAGGGTCCACTAACACCACCACGACCATGTCCACGTCCGCGTCCCTTACTAGATGTTTTCCTCATTGTTATCGTTCACCACAACAACAAAAATATTATTTGGCCCAATGTATTGTATTCAAATTCAGCTGAATATAAATTTGAGGCCTAGTATTTAGGCGCTGGGAGACCGGTATAGATTTACTGACAGAATTAGACTTGGAAATGCACAGTAGCGTGTGTGTGAAGTTATTCTGAATGACCCTATGTGCACCTTGAATATTATATACCCTTTTAGGGATAGATTTCAAATAGCTCTGATATAGCAGAAACCACTAAATTATGAAATTGCTAAATTGGGAATTGTATTTCAACCCAGAACAAAAAATGTGCTTTGACGGACACTAAATAACTTGCCCAGCCAGAACAGTACAGCGGTAAAGACAGATTTAGCGGGATATAAATTTGAGGCCTAGTATTTAGGCGCTGGGTGACCGGTATGGATTTACTGACAGAATTAGACTGGGATATGGCCAAAAAATAACCACACTATTGCTGGTTAAATGCACTTGGTGTGACAGCTTGACCAACCACACTACTGAGGGTTAAATGCACTTGGTGACGGGCGCAGCTTGCCCCTGATGTAGTATATGGCCAAAAAAATAAACAGACTATTGCTGGTTAAATGCACTTGGTGTGACAGCTTCACCCTGATGTAGGCTTTAGCCAAAAAACAACCACACCATTGAGGGTTAAATGCACTTGGTGACAGGCGCAGCTTGCCCCTGATGTAGTATATGGCCAAAAAATAAACAGACTATTGCTGGTTAAATGCACTTGGTGTGACAGCTTCACCCTGATGTAGGCTTTAGCCAAAAAACAACCACACCATTGAGGGTTAAATGCACTTGGTCGCAGCTTGTGCTGGCGCACCACAAGACACAAAATGGCCGCCGATCACCCCAGAAAAAAGTGACTGACAAACGGTCTGGCCAGCCTAAAAACAGTGAGCAATTGAATTTCAGCAGCTCAATGATGCACAGCTGCAGATCGATCGATTAATCAAGTCCTTTGGAGGAGTTAATCTGCCTAATCTCGCCCTACTGTCGCAGCCGCAACCTCTCCCTACGCTAATCAGAGCAGAGTGACGGGCGGCGCTATGTGACTCCAGCTTAAATAGAGGCTGGGTTACATGGTCTCTGGCCAATCACAGCTATGCCAATAGTAGGCATGGCTGTGACGGCCTCTTGGGGCAAGAAGTATGACGCTTGTTGATTGGCTGCTTTGCAGCCTTTCAAAAAGCGCCAAGAAAGCGTCACAAAAGCGCCAAGAAAGCGACGAACACCGAACCCGAACTTTTACGAAAATGTCCGGGTTCGGGTCCGTGTCACGGACACCCCAAAATTCGGTACGAACCCGAACTATACAGTTCGAGTTCGCTCATCCCTACTGTTCACGAAATGCTGAAAAACGGCTGGAGCATTCATCAAACCAAAAGGCATAACCAAATTCTCAAAATGGCCCTCAGGGGTATTGAAGGCCGCCTTCCATTCGTCTCCTTCTCTGACCCTGACCAGGTTGTATGCCCCTCTTAGATCTAATTTGGAAAAAACTTTATCCCCAACAATCTGGTTAAACAGGTCCGGGATCAGAGGAAGCGGATAAGGGTCACAAATTGTGATACTGTTCAGCTCCCTGAAATCCAGACAAGGTCTTAAAGAACCATCTTTTTTCTTAACAAAGAAAAAAACAGCGCCTGGGATGAGATTAATAGGGCAATCGTACTCCCTGTGCGGGGGCAAATCCTGAACTCCACTCTCAGAGAAGACATCCGAAAATTCTGAGAGAAAAGATGGTACAGTCTTAGTAGAAACCTCAGAAACAGATGTCGTGAGGCAATTCTCTCTGCAAAAGTCGCTCCAACCATTTATTTGCCTCGCTTGCCAATCAATGGTAGGGTTATGTTTAGTGAGCCAGGGTAGCCCCAACACTAGAGGAGTAGGCAATCCGCTAAGGACGAAACATGACACATCCTCAACATGAGCATCACTCACAATTAAACGGATATTGTGAACTATGCCCTTTAATAATTTCTGAGAAAGTGGAGCGGAATCAATAGCAAGAACAGGAATATCCTTTACCAAAGTGCATACCTGGAAACCATGAGTTATAGCAAATTGATTATCAATGAGATTGATAGCTGCGCCAGTATCTACAAAAATCTCACAAAAAATGTTCTTGCTCTCTAGCGCCACCCTGGCAGGCAGGACAAAACGGGAACTACAAGCAAACGGAAAACCATCAAATTTCCTCCTCAACCCTGCCAATGTTAACAGATGGAACATTTTTTCCTTTTTGTTTCTTTATTACTCCTAAAAAACTGCCTGAATCTCCTAGAGGGACAAACATTTGCCAAATGATTTATACCTCCACAACAAAAACAAACCCTCCCATGCGAGCTGAATCTTCTATTGTCAGAAGCAATCAACCCCAGCTGCATGGGCTCCTGCTCAGAAGGGGCTGACAGCGACTGAGACCCCTGCGCACAGAATGAGACCGCTGCACTGTCCTGGGATTGAGTATGACAGGAAGGAGTGATCTCTCCTCTCTCTCTAAGACGCCTGTCAATACGAACAGCCCGAGACATGGCAGAGTCCAAGCAGGTAGGCCTCTAATGAAAGGCAAATGCATCTTTCAATCCCTCTGAAAGACCATGGCAAAATTGACTTCGGAGTGCAGCATCATTCCAACCAGTATCAGCTGCCCATCTCCGAAATTCTGAGCAGTATATCTCTGCGGATTGTTTCCCCTGCATAACAGACGTAGTCTAGACTCAGCCAAAGCAATACGATCCGGACCATCATATATCTGACCCAGTGCTAAAAAGAATTCATCTACTGAACAGAGGGGCCATGCCCCCACCGGCAGCGAAAAGGCCCAGGACTGAGCGTTATCCCTGAGCAGCGATATAATGATCCCCACCCTCCGTTCCTCGTCACCAGAGGAATGGGTAAGAAGGTGAAAATGGAGTTTGCAAGCCTCTCTAAAACGCACAAAATTCTCACTACCCCCGGAGAACGTATCCGGGAGCGAGATCTTAGGCTCAGAACAAACTCCATGAACGCAAGCTGAACCGGTCACTTGAAACTGAGAAAGTCTTACGGAGATCTGCTACCTCCAATGAAAGACCCTGCAAGCGTTTAGTCAAAAGTGAAACCGGATCCATGCTTGAGACGGTTTATAATGTCACGGAAGGTGTACAGGAAACAAGACAACACAAAATGAATATACGACTCACTGGATCCAAAACTAAGGAACAAAAGGGAGACCCCTGCATCAGACCTGGCTCTCTCCCTTACTGCTCAGCCTATGCGATAATCCAATCGGTAGATGATCACATATCCTCGTACCTCGACTGTATAACACCTGAACACCCTATAATAGTGAGGGGACACGACCACCGGCTCCCTACACTAGATACAGAGGGAGTCAGGGTCACCTGGGATCCAGCAAACAGAAAAACACAAATGAATGCACAACACTTATCTTGTAGAAGACTGGGAAGTAGGATCAGCATGCACACACACTCCAGGAAGCAATATAAACCGCAGACTGATGCACTATGGGGAGGAATTTAAAGGGATGCAATCAGTCCAACTACATGACAGCTAAGAGAGGCTAACGAGATTAGGAACTGAAAGCAAAACAAAGGAAGCTCAAGGAGGAGGTTCTGAAAGGCATCTGTCAGAGCTTCTCAGATGTCTGGAAGTGACAGTCATAGCAGAGAATCAGGCTTCACGTCACCCACCACTGGAACAGGCCACTGTCAGATATTTAGTCCCCGGCACCCAGACAGAGGAGAGAGGTCCCATAGCAGAGAATAAGGCTTCATGTCATAGCAGAGAATCAGGCATCATGTCATAGCAGAGAATCAGGTTTCAGGTCACCCACCACTGGAACAGGCCATTGTCAGATATTTAGGCCCTGGCACCCAGACAGAGGAGAGAGGTCCCATAGCAGAGATTCAGGCTTCATGTCATAGCAGAGAATCATGCTTCATGTCACCCAACACTGGAACAGGCCACTGTCAGATATTTTTAGGCCCCGGCACCCAGACAGAGGAGAGAGGTCCCATAGCAGAGATTCAGGCTTCATGTCATAGCAGAGAATCATGCTTCATGTCACCCAACACTGGAACAGGCCACTGTCAGATATTTTTCGGCCCCGCCACCCAGACAGAGGAGAGAGGTCCCATAGCAGAGATTCAGGCTTCATGTCATAGCAGAGAATCAGGCTTCATGTCACCCAACACTGGAACAGGCCACTGTCAGATATTTTTCGGCCCCGACACCCAGACAGAGGAGAGGTTCATTCAACTTTGGGTTGCCCCACAATATAATGGTAAAATGAAAATAAAAAGAGGTTTGAATGAGGAAGTGCCCTGGAGTACAATAATATATGGTTAAGGGGAGGTAGTTATAAATGTCTAATCTGCACAAGGGATGGACAGGTCCCGTGGGATCCATGCCTGGTTCATTTTTATGAACGTCAGCTTGTCCACATTGGCTGTAGACAGGCGGCTGCATTTGTCTGTAATGACGCCCCCTGCCGTGCTGAATACACGTTCAGACAAAACGCTGGCCGCCGGGCAGGCCAGCACCTCCAAGGCATAAAAGGCTAGCTCTGGCCACGTGGACAATTTGGAAACCCAGAAGTTGAATGGGGCCGAACCATCAGTCAGTACGTGGAGGGGTGTGCACACGTACTGTTCCACCATGTTAGTGAAATGTTGCCTCCTGCTAACACGTTCCGTATCAGGTGGTGGTGCAGTTAGCTGTGGCGTGTTGACAAAACATTTCCACATCTCTGCCATGCTAACTCTGCCCTCAGAGGAGCTGGCCGTGACACAGCTGCGTTGGCCACCTCTTGCTCCTCCTCTGCCTTGGCCTTGGGCTTCCACTTGTTCCCCTGTGACATTTGGGAATGCTCTCAGTAGCGCGTCTACCAATGTGCGCTTGTACTCGCGCATCTTCCTATCACGCTCCAGTGCAGGAAGTAAGGTGGGCACATTGTCTTTGTACCGTGGATCCAGCAGGGTGGCAACCCAGTAGTCCGCAAACATTAAAATGTGGGCAACTCTGCTGTCGTTGCGCAGGCACTGCAGCATGTAGTCGCTCATGTGTGCCAGGCTGCCCAGAGGTAAGGACAAGCTGTCCTCTGTGGGAGGCGTATCGTCATCGTCCTGCGTTTCCCCCCACCTTGCCACAGATGGCGTTGCGCAGTGAACACTTGATTTTATCGGATACTTGGTTGTGCAGGGAAGGCAAGGCTTTCTTGGAGAAGTAGTGGCGGCTGGGAACAACATACTGTGGGACAGCAAACGACATGAGCTTTTTGAAGCTGTCTGTGTCCACCAGCCTGAATTACAGCATTTCATAGGCCAGTAGTTTAGAAATGCTGGCATTCAGGGCCAGGGATCGAGGGTGGCTAGGTGGGAATTTACGCTTTCTCTCAAATGTTTGTGAGATGAAGAGCTGAACGCTACCGTGTGACATGGTTGAGATGCTTGGTGACGGAGGTGGTGGTGTTGGTGGTAGATCCTCTGTTTGCTGGGCTGCAGGTGCCAGCGTTCCTCCAGAGGCGGAGGAAGAGGCTGAGGCGGCAGCTGCAGAAGAGGCTGAGCCGGCAGCAGCAGAAGAGGCAGCAAGGGGAGCCTGAGTGAGTTCCTTGTTTTTAAGGTGTTTACTCCACTGCAGTTCATGCTTTGCATGCAGGTGCCTGGTCATGCAGGTTGTGCTAAGGTTCAGAACATTAATGCCTCGCTTCAGGCTCTGATGGCACAGCGTGCAAACCACTCAGGTCTTGTCATCAGCACATTGTTTGAAGAAGTGCCATGCCAGGGAAATCCTTGAAGCTGGCTTTGAGGTGCTCGGTCCCAGATGGCAGCGGTCAGTGGCAGGCGGAGTCTCTTGGGGGCGGGTGTGCTGCTTTTGCCCACTGCTCCCTCTTTTGCTACGCTGTTGGCTCGGTCTCACCACTGCCTTTTCCTCCGAACTCTGAAAGTCAGTGGCACGACCTTCATTCCATGTGGGGTCTAGGACCTTATCGTCCCCTGCATCGTCTTTCACCCAGTCTTCCTCCCTGACCTCCTGTTCAGTCTGCACACTGCAGAAAGACGCAGCAGTTGGCACCTGTGTTTCGTCATCATCAGAGACTTGCTAAGGTGGTATTCCCATGTCCTCATCATCAGGAAACATAAGTGGTTGTGCGTCAGTGCATTCTATGTCTTCAATCTCTGGGGAAGGGCTAGGTGGATGTCCTTGGGAAACCCTGCCAGCAGAGTCTTCAAACAGCATAAGAGACTGCTGCATAACTTGAGGCTCAGACAGTTTCCCTGATATGCATGGGGGTGATGTGACAGACTGATGGGCTTGGTTTTCAGGCGTCATCTGTGCGCTTTCTGCAGAAGACTGGGTGGGAGATAATGTGAATGTGCTGGATCCACTGTCGGCCACCCAATTGACTAATGCCTGTACTTGCTCAGGCCTTACCATCCTTAGAACGGGATTGGGCCCCACCAAATATCGCTGTAAATTCTGGCAGCTACTGGGACCTGAGGTAGTTGGTTCACTAGGACGTGTGGCTGTGGCAGAACGGCCACGTTCTCTCCCAGCACCAGAGGGTCCACTAACACCACCACGACCATGTCTGCGTCCATTACTAGATGTTTTCCTCATTGTTACTGTTCACCACCATAAGAAAAAAATATTTGGCCCAATGTATTGAATTCAAATTCAGGCCTTTTTTTTTTACAGACACCTCACACTATCTGGCTATCTATTTAGGTACTGTATTACACTAATACAGGCACAGCAGTAACAACAGATTTAGCTGAATATAAATTGTAGGCCTAGCATTTAGGCCCTGAATGACAGGCATCCCTTTTACGGACAGAATTAGACTTGGAAATTCACAGTAGCGTGTGAAGTTATTGAGGATGACCCTATCCGCACCTTCAATCTAATATACCCTTTTATGGATAGATTTAAACTTGGCCTGATACAGCAGAAACCACTGATTTAGGGAATTGCTAATTTGGGAATTGTATTTCAACACAGAAAAAAAAATATCTTTTGCCAGACAGCAGACAGTATTACAATTGGCTAGCCACAGTTGAAACACCAGATTTAGGGTACTGCTATTTTGGCAATTGTATTTCACTCCTCAATAAAATAGCAAGCACAGCCAAGCCCCTGATGTAGGATATAGCCAAATAAAAAAAACACTATTGATGGTTAACTGTACTTGGTGGCAGCTTGCGCTGGCGCACCACAAGACACGAAATGGCCGCCGATCACCCCAGAAAAAAAGTGACAGAAAAACGCTCTGGGCAGCCTAAAAAGTGAGCAATTAAATAGCAGAGGTTAAATGATTCACAGCTGTAGATCGATCACTTCATTAAGTGTTTTGGAAGAGTAAAGCACTGCCTAATCTGGCCCTAACAGCAGCAGCATCCTATCCCTACACTGATCAGAGCAGAGTAACGTGCGGCGCTACGTGACTCCAGCTTAAATAGAGGCTGGGTCACATGCTGTACTGGCCAATCACAGCCATGCCAATAGTAGGCAAGGCTGTGATGGCCTCTTGGAGCAAGTAGTATGACATTTGTTGATTGGCTGCTTTGCAGCCTTTCAAAAAGCGCCAAGAAAGCGCCGAACACCGAACACAGACTTTTACGAAAATGTTCGGGTCCGTGTCACGAACACCCCAAAATTTGGTACGAACCCGAACTATACAGTTCGGGTTCGCTCATCCCCAACCAAGAGGACAATGCAGTACAGAGGGATAAGCAAGGAAAGGTCAGGAGAAGCCGGGGTCATAAATACCAGGAGAGTCGAGAAGTACCAAAGGAGTCCGCAAAGAATAGTCAGGTGGAAGCCGGGGTCAATTTACCAGGAAGGATGCGCAGTACAGGAGGAGCAGGCAAAGGATCGTCAGGGAACAGGATCAAGTAAGTACACAACAACTGCCAGGAACTTAATTTAACAGGCAACCTGTGGCCAGCAGGCTGCCTGTATTTATAGTGGGGAGTGAGGGTCATATAACATGGCCAGCGTCACATGATCGACAGACCAACCAGTCGAGCACCGAGTGATCAGCTCGGCGCTCAAGGCAGAGCTAGGAGCAGGGAGCCTCCCAGCTAGCAAAGGCACCCTGGGAACAAGGTCAAACACAGATCTTCTCTCCAGTAGCTAAGCAGCAGGTCTGCGGATGATGGGAGACTGAGTGCGCCTTCGGAACCCCGTTACAGTACCCCCTCTTTTACGAGGGGCCATCGGACCTAAGACTTCAGGTGATGGCCTTTCAGGGTGTTCTAAATGAAACTTTCGAACAAGTATGAACCTCCCTGGCAGGTACCCAAGATCTCTCTTTAGGTCCATACCCCTTACAGTGAATCAGGTACTGCAAGGAATTAAGCACCTTCCTGACATCCACTATTTTAGACACCACATACTCAACAGCATTATTAACAAGAATCGTCAGAGGCGAGGCTTTCGATGGTACTACCAGTTCAAAATATTTTTTAAGTAGAGATTTATGGAACACATTATGAATGTGGAATGACTCGGGCAGCTCCAACCTAAATGATACCGGGTTAATCACCTCCATGATCTTATATGGTCCAATAAAACGAGGAGCAAACTTTTTAGAATCTACCTTAAGAGAGAGATTCTTGGAGGACAACCATACCTTATCCCCAACCTGAAAATTCACCCCCCTTGAACGTCTATCGACCTTGAGTTTCTGAGAACTTTGAGCCTTTTTTTAAGTTTGATTGAACCCGGGCCCAAACTGTGCACAGTTCAGAGGAAGTCTATCCACCTCAGGGTTAGAGGAGGAGACGGATGACCCAGAATGAAAACGGGGATGGGAACCATGGTTACAAAAGAAAGGTGAAACCCCAGCAGAAGAGTTGACACGGTTATTCAAAGCAAATTCAGCTAATGGAAGAAATTTCACCCATAATTGCTGGTCATCAGCAACATACAACCTCAAGAATTGTTCCACAGACTGATTAAGGCGTTCAGTCTGCCCATTACTCTTAGGGTGGTAGGCAGAGGAAAAAGACAATGAAATGTGACATTTTTGACAGAAGGCCCTCCAGAATTTGGACACAAACTGCACACCCCTGTCAGAAACAATACTTTCTGGGATACCATGCAATCAAACAATTTCTTTCCCAAAAATAGACGCCAGGATTTTGGCATTTGGGAGTTTAGACAGGGGAATGAAATGGACCATCTTGCTAAACCTATCAACCACTACCCAAACTACCGTCTTACCCTCAGCCTGCGGTAGGTCAGTTATAAAGTCCATTGAGATATGGGACCAGGGTCTACTGGGAATGGGTAGGGGTCGTAGGTTACCAGCAGGCGAGTCCTAGGTGTCTTGGACCTGGCACAAACCTCACAGGCTGACACGTAGGACTTGACATCCCTAGTTAGAGTGGGCCACCAATAAGACCTAGAAACCAGATCCTTAGTGCCCTCAAAACCCAGATGTCCACAAAAGGCAGAATCGTGACACTCACCCAACAGCTGGAAATGAAATTGTAAGGGAACAAACAACTTATCTGTTGGGGTGGATACCGGTGCCAGATGTTGTTCAGCCCTAATGCGAGCCGAGATATCCTGGGTTAGAGCTGCTATGAAGATTTTTGCTGGTAGGATGGATTCAGGTGGTACCTCAGTAGGTTGAAAAGCATGGAAGCTCCGAGATAACGTGTCAGCCTTCACATTTTTACTTCCCGGCCTGAACGAAATGGAAAAATCAAAACGAGTAAAAAACAGAGCCCATCTGGCTTGACGGGGATTCAACCTCTTAGCAGACTCGAGAAACATAAGGTTTTTATGGTCAGTGACAACAGTTACACAATGCCTTGCCCCCTCCAGAAAATGCCTCCACTCCTCAAATGCCCATTTAATGGCCAGCAGCTCCCTATTCCCTATGTCGTAGTTTCTCTCAGTGGGAGAGAATTTCCTGGAGAAGAAGGCACATGGTCTCAGGTTAGTGAGGCTAGCAGGACCTTGTGAAAGGACTGCTCCTGCGCCGTCCTAGGACGCATCCACCTTCACAATAAAAGGCCTCCCCTGATCAGGCTGGATCAGAATGGGAGCGCTACTGAATGGCTTTTTTAATTTTTCAAATGAAGAAATGGCCTCAGTAGACCAATTCTCCAAATTGGCCCCTTTCTTAGTAAGGTCGGTCAACGGTTTAGCAATTACGGAAAAATTCATAATAAATTTACAATAGTAATTGGTGAAACCTAAGAACCGTTGTAAGGCCTTTAAGGATGAAGGTTTTACCCATTCCTTAATTGCTAGTACCTTACCAGGATCCATCTTGAAGGCGTGAGGAGTCAGAACATGCCCTAGAAACAGAATCTCCTGTACACCAAAGACACATTTCTCTTGCTTAGCGGATAGCTGATTCTCCCTCAACACCTCTAATACTTGTTTAACATGAGACAGATGGGATTCGAACTCAGGAGAGAATATCAAAATGTTGTCAAGATAGACAATAACAAATTTGCCTAAGAACTCCCTAAGAATGTCATTCATGAAGTTTTGGAACACAGCTGGGGCATTGCTGAGTCCAAAAGGCATCACCTGATATTCAAAGTGTCCTGCTGGAGTATTGAACGCCGTCTTCCATTCGTCTCCCTCCTTGATTCGGATTAGATTGTATGCCCCTTTCAGATCAATCTTGGAAAACCAGGTTGCCCCCAGAACCTGGTTAAATAAAGCCGGAATCAATGGGAGGGAGTATCTAATATGCCCTTTACCAAGGCTCTCCTTAATATAATCTTCCATGGCCTTGTGTTCGGGCTTAGAAAGATTATAAATTCACCCCTTAGGAAACTTGGCCCCCTCTACTAGCTCTATAGTACAATCATAAGGTCTATGGGAGGGGGGGTAGAACCTCCGGAATATTCCCTAATAACAGTGGGTAAAGTATCAGACTTTACTGAGACCCCAGCCTGTACCACGGACAAGCACGAGTCACACTTAGGCCCCCATCTCACCAACTCCCCCTTGGACCAATCTATAGTGGGGTTATGTAGTCGAAGCCATGGGAACCCTAGTACCACCTCAACCGGTAGGTTCTCCAGGACAAAAAGGGAACATCTCTCTGAGTGGCATACACCCACGGTTAGAGAAATCTCTGAGGTACATTAGCTCACCGTACCACCAATAAGAGGAGTAGCATCAATAGCCATTACATGGATAGGAGTTGGTAAAGCAAACATTGGAATACCCAATCTTACAGCGTACTCAGAGTCAATAAAGCTGGCCGCTGAGCCAGAATCAATAAAGGCCTTACCCGGCCATTTATCTACCCCCAGAGAAATCGTAATGGGTACCAAAAGCTTACATTTAGAAAAATCAGGGTGTACCTGGTCTTTAGGTTGCCTTGCCTTAGGAGACTTGACAGAAAGGACCTTCTTAGGACACTGGTTGATCCAATGGTCAGGATCTCCACAGTAAAAGTATTCTCCATGTCTGCGGCGAAGATTCCCTCGGGTCATGCCAACCTGCATGGGTTCCTCGGTGGAGACCTCAGCATTGTCTCTGGGATAGGCCTCTGGCTGGACCACCATCTGGGAAGAGAACTGTCATTCCTGTCGTCTCTCTCTAACCCGTCGGTCAAGTCAGACAACAAGGGTCATCATCTCCTCTAAGGTCTCTGGAAGTTGATAACTGACCAGAAGATCCTTTAAATTATCAGACGGACCTGACCTGAACTGACTCTTCAGGGCTGGTTCATTCCATCCTGAGGGGACACACCACCTTCTGAATTGGGTGCAATAATCCTCCGCAGGTAGCTTGCCTGAACCAGTGCCTTTAGAGCCGTCTCGGCTACTAGAGCCCTGTTTGGTTCATCATAGAGGGTACCCAGGGCCTGAAAGAACCCCTCCACAGAAGTTAAACAACTGGCGCCAGCAGGTAAAGAGAACGCCCAGTCCTGGGCATCACCCTGTAGTCGGGAAATGATAATGCCCACGCGTTGACTCTCGGGGCCAGAGGACACGGGGCGCAAATGGAAGTAAAGTCTGCAACTCTCCTTAAAAGAGAAAAACTTCTTCCGGTCTCCAGAAAAGGGTTCTGGGAGCTTAATCTGGGGCTCAAAATGCGGACTGGAGGCCTGAGGAGTGGAAGAACCTTGCCCTAACTCAAAAGAACTGAGTTTTTCTCCTAGCTCCTGCACCATCTGCATCAAATTAGAGACATGGTCAGTCAGGGTCACCAGAGGATTCATTATACAGTGGTTATTGGGCCTGTTAATCTGTAATGGTCACGTACACACACACACACACACACACACACACAGGGGGGAGGATAGTGACCACTGCGCTTCCACCCTCACCCCTGGCCCTGCTTACTTGCCTCACGAGTCCTGATGACAGGGGACAACTGTATGGCAGTCCCTAACTTAGAATACATGCGGAAGGACAGACAAGACAAATAACGGATAGTGAACGGACCGGGTCAAAACCAAGAGGACAATGCAGTACAGTGGGATAAGCAAAGAAAGGTCAGGAGAAGCCAGGGTCATAAATACCAGGAGAGTCGAGAAATACCAAAGGAGTCCGCAAAGGTCAATATACCAGGAAGGATGCGCAGTACAGGAGGAGCAGGCAAAGGATCGTCAGGGAACAGGATCAGGTAAGTACACAGGTATCCAACAACTGCCAGGAACCTAAATTAACAGGCAACCTGTGGCCAGCAGGCTGCCTGTATTTATAGTGGCCAGCGTCACATGACCGACAGACCGACCAGTCGAGCACCGAGTGATCAGCTCGGCGCTCAAGGCAGAGCTAGGAGCAGGGAGCATCCCAGCTAGCAAAGCCACCATGGGAACGAGGTCAAACACAGATTCTCGCTCCCGAAGCTAAGCAGCAGGTCTGTGGCTCATGGGAGACCGAGTGCGCCTTCGGAACCCCGTTACAATACCCTTGTTTTTGGTGGAAGGGGTGCATAGGAATACAGTATATTAGCTACATTAACAACAACACATGTAAAGTGCCCTTATGTTCATCAGCATTCCTCTGGTGGAGTTGAGAAGTCATGGTCAATCCAGGCCTTGTTCATTTTTATATGAGTCAACCTGTCAGCATTTTCAGTTGACAGGCGGATACGCTTATCTGTTATAATGCCACCAGCAGCACTAAATACACGCTCAGACAAAACGCTGGCAGCAGGGCAAGCCAGCACCTCCAAAGCGTAAAGCGCCAGTTCGTGCCACATGTCCAGCTTGGACACCCAGTAGTTGTAAGGCACTGAAGGATCATTGAGGACTCTGACATGGTCTGCAATGTACTCTTTCACCATCTTTCAAAAAATTTCTTTCCTTGTGACAGTAGGCCGCACATCAGTGTGAGGGTGCTGTCGGGGTGTCATGAAACTGTCCCAGGCTTTGGAGAGTGTTGCCTTGCGTCTGTTGGAACTGCTAAGTGTTCCCTTTGTCTTCCCTCCTCGGAAGTACAGACTCTGCCGCCAGAGTTGTCAGATGGAAAATTTTGACTCCAACTCCAATAAGGCAATCAGAATAGCTCCCTGGATTAATAACCCCTCTCTAGTAGCTATAGCCTATAATATTATTACACTCCAGAAATTCATCCAAGCCCCTCTTGAATTATTTTATTGTACTCACCATCACCACCTCCTCAGGCAGAGAGTTCCATAGTCTCACTGCTCTTACCGTAAAGAATCCTCTTGTATGTTTGTGTACAAACCTTCTTTCCTCCAGACGCAGAGTCACAGTCCTGGGGATAAATAAATGATGGGAGAGATCTCTGTACTGCCCCCTGATATATTTATACATAGTTATTAGATCTCCCCTCAGTATTCTTTTTTATAAAGTGAATAACCCTAATGTTGATATTCTTTCAGGGTACTGTAGTTGACTAGTGATTTGTAAAGTGGTAGGACTATGTTCCCATCACGGGCATTTATGCCCCTTTTGATGCAACCCATTATCTTATTGGCCTTGGCAGCTTAGTTTGCTGTTTATTAAAATTCCTAGGTCCTTTTCCATGTCAGTGTTACCCAGTGTGTTACCATTTAGTATGTACGGGTGATTTGTATTATTCCTTCCTATGTACATAACCTTACATTTGTCAGTGTTAAACCTCATCTACCACTTCTCTGCCCAAGCCTCTAATCTATCCAGATCCATCTGTAGCTGTATTGTGTCCTCTTCAGTGTTAATTACTTTACACAGTTTAGTGTCATCTGCAGAGAGGCATCCAGGCCTGCGTCTTGGATAGGGGATTGGGCAGCATGTAACACAGGGGAAGAGGAGGCAGTGGTGTGACCCGCAGACACAGATTGTGGACCCATGCATTTGGCCCACCTATTAGGGTGCTTTGATGCCATGTGGCGGATCATGCTGGCGGTGGTGAGGTTGCTAGTGTTCACGCTCCAGCTCATTTTGGTCGTCCGCACTTTCCTCAAAATCGGGGCACCAGATCTCAGGTCCCTCTTCAAGCATGCTTGACGAGAGGGTAAAATCAATTAATAGCGATGAAAAGAGGTCCTAGGCAGATGTCGCAATAACTCAAAGTTGCGTAAAACCTCACAGAGGTCAGACATCCATACCCATTCCTCGCTTGTGAATAGCGGAAGCTGACTGGAAAGGCGATGACTATGTTGCAGCTGGTATTCCACAACTGCCCTCTGCTGCTCACAAAGCCTGGCCAACATGTGGAAAGTGGAATTCCAACGCATGCTCATGTCAGCTGGTGAGCTGGCAATTTCAGGCGCTGCTGCAGCATTGACAGACTGGCTGAAGCTGTCAGAGACTTGCGGAAATGTGCACACATGCGGCGCACCTTCACAAGTAGCTCCAGGCGAAATTGGGGTATGTTTTCAGAAACTGCTAAATCACAAGGTTGAATACTTGGGCAAGGCATGGGATATGTCTAAGGTTGCCAAGCTCCAAAGCCGCCACCGAGTTACGGCCATTATCAGACGCAACCATGCCTGGTTCTAAGTTGAGTGGCGAGAGCCAAAGCTCAGTCTGGTCTCTTATCTCCTGCCACAGCTCTGTGGCGGTGTGCTGTTTGTCACCTAGGCAGATCAGCTTCAGCACAGCCTGTTGCTGCTTCCCCACTGCCAACATCAGGCTGCGGAAGGCCTCAGTGTCCACAAGCCTAAATATTTCCAGGGCCAGTATGGCCTGTAGGTAGGTGGCTGGGTATTTGCGCTTGCATTCAAATGCCTGGGGTAATCACATTTTAATGTTGCGCTGGGACAGGGAAGTGGATGTGGTCGCTGATGGTGCTTGCGAAGGTCCAGGTGCAGGGCGGGAGGCATCCGGGCCTGCGTCTTGGATAGGGGATTGGCCAGCACGTAATACAGTGGAAGAGGATGCAGTGGTGTGACCCGCAGACACAGATTGTGGAATCAGGCATTCGGCCCACCTATTAGGGTGCTTTGATGCCATGTTCATGCTGGTGGTGGTGAGGTTGCTAGTGTTCACTCCCCAGCCCATTTTGGTCGTCCGCACTATCCCCAAAATCTCAGGTCCCTCTTCAAGCGTTCTTGGCGAGATGGCCAAATCAATTAATGGCGAGGAAAAGAGGTCCTCGGAAGAGGTCGCAATAACGCCTGTACAAGCGTCATAGACTCCTGTTCAGGCATTTTTCTCCATGGAAAAAGACTAAGGCGTACCAATACGCCTTAAACTTTTCCCTGCCATTCATCAGTGCAGTGAGCGCTGCGAACAGCAATGGCAGCACAGCGATGCTGCTGCTGCTTGAAACAACAAATGACAACGCTCCTTACAGTAAGGAGCTTAGTGATTGGTCAGTTTTAGCAGGCTGCCGGAGCTTATGGCACACCACTCTGACGTAAAGAAGGAGGCGCACGATCGTCACTGACAGGGTAAGTGGCCTTGGTGTAGCGCCTTGTTTTTCCTTGTCCAGCCTCACATGCTTTATGAGCCTGATCCCAATGAACACATATGGATATGTGAGCTATAGCAGTGCTCGAGCGCGGTGTGCGTGGTGTGCGTCCTGTCAGGGACCAGCCCTGCTAGTTCGGTAACTCCACAGCTCGCACAGGCTACCCATAAGTGATGGCCTGCAGCATGATGAGTGTTGTGTCACCGTGTAAACGTTTCAGTTTCCCACGCTTATCTGTAGTACAGCTCCTATAGTTCAGGCAGTGTGCGTCATGAGGAGTACATTTGTTACCCATAGCAACCGGAGACAGCCTGTTCTGTAATTAGAGGAAGCAGCCACAGTCTGTTCATAAGTCATAACTAGGGATGAGCGAACCCAAACTGTACAGTTCGGGTTCGTACCGAATTTTGGGGTGTCCGTGACATGGACCAGAACCCGAACATTTTCGTAAAAGTCTGGGTTCGGGTTCGGTGTTCGGCGCTTTCTTGGCGCTTTTTGAAAGGCTGCAAAGCAGCCAATCAACAAGCGTCATACTACTTGCCCCAAGAGGCCATCACAGCCATGCCTACTATTGGCATGGCTGTGATTGGCCAGTGCAGCATGTGACCCAGGCTCTATTTAAGCTGGAGTCACGTAGCGCCGCACGTCACTCTGTTCTGATCAGTGTACGGAGAGGATGCAGATGCTGCTGTTAGGGCGAGATTAGGCAGGGATTTACTCAGCAAAAACACTTAATGAAGTGATCGATCTACAGCTGTGGATCATTCAACTGCTGCTATTTAATTGCTCACTGTTTTTAGGCTGCCCAGAGCGTTTTTATGTCACTATTTTCTGGGGTGATCGGCGGCCATTTTGTGTCTTGTGGTGCGCCAGCACAAGCTGCCACCAAATACATTTAACCATCAATAGTGTTTTGTTTTGTTTTGCTATATCCTACATCAGGTGCTTGGCTGTGCTTGCTATTTTATTGAGGGGTGAAATACAATTGCCAAAATAGCAGTACCCTAAATCTGGTGTTTCAGCTGTGGCTAGCCAATTTTAATACTGTCTGCTGTCTGGCAAAGGATATATTTTTGTTCTGGGTTGAAATACAATTCCCAACTTAGCAATTCCCTAAATCAGTGGTTTCTGCTGTATCAGGCCAACTTTAAATCTATCCATAAAAGAGTATATTAGATTGAAGGTGCGGATAGGGTCATCCTCAATAACTTCACACGCTACCGTGCATTTCCAAGTCTAATTCTGTCCGTAAACGTATACCTGTCATCCAGCGCCTAAATAATAGGCCTACAATTTATATTCAGCTAAATCTGTTCTTACTGCTGTGGCTGGTCAATTTATTTAGTGTCAGCCAAAGCACAGTTTTCGGTCTGAGTTGAAATACAATTCCCAACTTAGCAATTCCCTAAATCAGTGGTTTCTGCTGTATCAGGCCAACTTTAAATCTATCCATAAAAGGGTATATTAGATTGAAGGTGCTGACAGGGTCATCCTCAATAACTTCACACGCTACCGTGCATTTCCAAGTCTAATTCTGTCCGTAAACGTATACCTGTCATCCAGGGCCTAAATACTAGGCCTACAATTTATATTCAGCTAAATCTGTGGTTATTGCTGTGACTGGTCAAGTTATTTAGTGTCCTTCAAAGCACAGTTTTTGTACTGGGTTGAAATACAATTCCCAACTGAGCAATTCCCTAAATCTGTGGTTTCTGCTGTATCAGGCCAACTTTATTCTATCCATAAAAGGGTATATTAGATTAAAGGTGCTGATAGGGTCATCCTCAATAACTTCACACGCTACCGTGCATTTCCAAGTCTAATTCTGTCCGTAAACGTATACCTGTCATCCAGCGCCTAAATAATAGGCCTATAATTTATATTCAGCTAAATCTGTTGTTACTGTTGTGCCTGTATTAGTGTAATACGGTACCTAAATAGATAGCCAGATAGTGTTAGGTGTCTGTAAAAAAAAAAAAAAAAAAAGGCCTGAATTGGAATTCAATACATTGGGCCAAATATCTTTTTCTTATTGTTGTGAACAGTAACAATGAGGAAAACATCTAGTAAGGGACGCAGACATGGTCGTGGTGGTGTTAGTGGACCCTCTGGTTCTGGGAGAGGACGTGGCCGTTCTGCCACAGCCACACATCCTAGTGTACCAACTACCTCAGGTCCCAGTAGAGGCCAGAAATTACAGCGATATTTGGTGGGGCCCAATGCCGTTCTAAGGATGGTAAGGCCTGAGCAGGTACAGGCATTAGTCAATTGGGTGGCCGACAGTGGATCCAGCACATTCACATTATCTCCCACCCAGTCTTCTGCTGAAAGCGCACAGATGGCGCCTGAAAACCAAGCCCATTTAGTCTGTCACATTACCCCCATGCATATCAGGGAAACTGTCTGAGCCTCAAGTTATGCAGCAGTCTCTTATGCTGTTTGAAGACTCTCACTCAATTGGCTCTGTATAATAGTTTTGTTCTCTACAGTAAGGCTGGGAGAACACGATCCTTCCTCAAATTTCAGGAAGACATCATCAAGAACCTCCTGTATCCAGGAGGTTCCATGGCCCCATCCACCAGTGTAGTTAGCCGTCTACACGAGCGACATTTCCCCAATGTTGTTGCTGGTACCTCAACCCAACCGTCACCCCGAAAAAGATGTCGTGTCTGTAGCAGGAGTGGAATAAGGCGTGACACCCGCTATTTCTGTCCTGACTGCCCTGACCACCCTTCCCTATGCTTAGGGGAGTGTTTCCTGAAGTACCACACACAGGTACACCTAGCATAGGGATCACATCTCACCAGGACAGGCACACAGGGCTATTAGGGCCCATTCACACACAGTGCTGCTGCAAACCTCTCCTTTCACCTGGGACAAAGTGCATAATGCACTTCGCCACATCTTTGGGCGATTTGCGCTTTGCACATTGTCCCATGGGGAAGGAGAGGTTTGTCCTATAAAGGTAAAAAAAAACAAGCAAAAAAAAAAAAAAAACACCAGTAAGCAAAAAAGTTAACGTTCAGTTCCAAAAGTTAAATAAAGTTTATATGTTCTGTTCAAAGGCTATTATAAAGTTAATAAAATTTACTGCGTTGCGGCCTGTTTTTTTTTTTTTTTTTTTTTTTTTACCTTCCAGGTGGACCAACTGATCGACTAGCTGCAGCACTGATGTGCATTCTGACAGAAGCATTGCGCTGCTGTCAGATTACACAAAAGTCGGTGTATGCGGCGCTGCAAGGTGAGATTTCTCCTCTGCAGTAAAAGATACGTTTGCCGAGGCATATGAGTTGAGGAGGTGGCGGTGTTCATATGCTTTGGCAAACACTTTGTATATAAAAAAAAAATCCCGGCAATGATTTATTCATCCACATCGATTGATGTGAATGGAGAAATCTGGTTTGCCAGGGCATACGAGCTAAGTGGGTATGGATGTTGGGCGGAGCTCCTATGTCCTGGCAGACGCCTTTCCCCTTCTTTTTTTTTTTTGGGCAGAGATTTTTTCATCCACATTGATCGATGTGAATAAAGATATCTGTGCCGTTCATTTTTTTCTTTCAGCCCAGAGGCTCATTACCTGTATGCTCAATATAAGGAGAATAGCAGAAACTCCTATTGCTGGCCATACATGTAATGATTGCGGAGACCCTCAAATGCCAGGGCAGTACAAACACCCCCCAAATGACCCCATTTTGGAAAGAAGACACCCCAAGGTATTCGCTGAGGGGCATATTGAGTCCATGAAAGATTGAATTTTTTGTCCCAAATTAGCGGAAAGTGAGACTTTGTGAGAAAAAACAACAAAAAAAATCAATTTCCGCTAACTTATGCAAAAAAAAAAAAATAATTCTAGGAACTCGCAGGCCCCTCATTGAATACCTTTGAAACAGAAAACTGCAGCACTCTCCAGCCTTGATCCTTAATGCTTTATTTCACCAAGACAAATGCGACGTTTCGATCCGAGTACATGATTTACGTACTGCAATGCCCCTGTGGACTTCTTTATGTGGGAGAGATCACTCAAGAATTTAGAAAGAGAACAAATCAACACCGGTATGACATACGTAAACTGTTACGAGGAGTGAAGGAGACCGACAGTTCCAAGACAGAGTTACCTGTCCCAGAGCATTTCCTCAACTATAATCATAATGTTTTGCAACTACGTTTCCGCATTATTGATGGAGTTCCACCCCAAAGAAGAGGGGGAGATAGGGAGAAGCTCTTAAAAAGGATGGAGTTGAGGTGGATTTACGAGTTACAAACACTCGAACCCAAAGGCCTCAACAGGGAGTTTAGGATTGGCTCACTCTACTGACTGCACAGAGTCAAGTAGCCTCCACACTTGTTGAATAATACTATATTCTATCTAAGTATAATCATTTTTTTAATGAAGTTAGTACCCAACCTGAGAGGTTGTGCTTTTGATAATGATTTAGTAATTTTTTATGTCTCTTATATTTACACAATTTCTCTTCTGTTTATAGATGACTGTGTATGTGGGTGTGACCTGGGGACGCAAACTGAGGTAACAGAACATTTACAATCGAATGGTAGCCCAGTTATTATCATTTTTTGTTATTATTTTTGTGTTCACCCAATGAGGGGGCAAATTTTGGATCTATTTAAACACACTAGACGATAATATGCTGGTTTCACTACTTATTCCATATATGGGAGAATGAGATATACAGTCCCTGTGGAACAGCCGTATGATATACAGTATGTATATAGTGGAGGGGGTTGAAGTGCTTGAGATGACCTAGCGGTCGGAATTATAGATGTATACCCGGTGACGGGGATACCTATTATCCGACTAGATGGGTTTGAATGGTTGGCCTTATAGGACGGACGTCCCTTCAGGTTGGAAGGTATGCCCCCCTAAAAATGTTTGGGGTGGCCTATAGCTACATTCGTTGACCCCATGACTGGGGAAGACGCGTCGCCACTATGACCACCATGCTTGTATGGTGAGGGTGGGCACAAGCTCACTCCAGGACAGGGGGGATATTTACCCCTAGTGAACTGGATTGAATAGTGCCACTCTATATATATATATGAGTCTATGGACCCTGTATTAATTATCATGAGGCTAAACTTTGTGACTGGGTACTCTAATCTTAAGATATGGATGAGTAGTGGACACCTGGTACATACAGCCACCTATAGCCTTCCTATAAATAGGTTACTCAAGCTAACACCGATGTGTAATCAACCCCCAGTTTTAATAATCATAGACCGATTTGCCCCATATAATTGGTAAACACACATAATAATAAACATGAAAGCCTGGTTTGTAAACTTTACATAGGGTACGATGTTTTGAATTACCATGGCAACGGACGTAGGGGCGTTACGCAGTGGCGTGAGACTAGAAGCTGGATCCCGCCGCCGCTGAGGCTAGCGCGCTCTATTCTGGTGGTGACGTGGAAGAGAGGCGCCTGGTCTCCATGGTACTGGCTGAGCGTCCTGAGGCTGACGTCATGGGATAGACACGCAGGCGCAGGTGCATTTGATATTGAGAAACGCTGAAGTAAGCGAGGCGATCTGCCTTCCACATAGTTATAGTTGCCTCAGCGGCAGATTCCCCAGGTTCACGCCATACATCACAGTAAGATGATGGAGTCTTATTTCTATGTATGCACAATAGATAAAGTTTAAGAATGGTGGATCAGGTTAACCCCGCTGTTAGACGAACAGAAGAAGGGGCGGTACGCACAGTTTTCTTTAATGATGTATTTGCATAATTGATTAGGTCAGATGACCAACTTAGTAGGGTATATGTATCTGGCTTTGAGTTCACATTGTTAGATTGCTTGAGAAAGATCACACTGATCGAAACGTCGCATTTGTCTTGGTGAAATAAAGCATTAAGGATCAAGGCTGGAGAGTGCTGCAGTTTTCTGTTTCAATTGTACCTGGATTTGGGGAAGTATAGGACTGGCTTCTGACACGGCGAGCACCACCACAGTGGGGAAACAACCAATTTTTGTAGTGCTGCTACTTTTTTTTCTTTTTATTTGTCATTGAATACCTTGGGATGTCTTCTTTCCAAAATGGGGTCACATGTGGGGTATTTATACTGCCCTGGCTTTTTAGGGGCCCTAAAGCATGAGAAGAAGTCTGGGATCCAAATGTCTAAAAATGCCCTCCTAAAAGGAATTTGGGCACCTTTGCGCATCTAGGCTGCAAATAAGTGTCACACATGTGGTATCACCGTACTCAGGAGAAGTTGGGGAATGTGTTTTGGGGTGTCATTTTACATATACCCATGCTGGGTGAAATAAATATCTTGGTCAAATGCCACCTTTATTAAAAAAAAAATGGGAAAAGTTGTCTTTTGCCGATATATTTCTCTCACCCAGCATGGGTATATGTAAAATGACCCCCCAAAACACATTCCCCAACTTCTCCTGAGTACGGCGATACCACATGTGTGACACTTTTTTGCCGCCTAGGTGGGCAAAGGGGCCCACATTCCAAATTTCACCGGCCATTTTTTACAGATTTGGATTTCAAACTACTTTGCATGCATTTGGGCACCTAAAATGCCAGGGCGGTATAATTACCCCACAAGTAACGCCATTTTGGAAAGAAGACACCCCAAGGTATTTCCTGATGGGCATAGTGAGTTCATGGAAGTTTTTATTTTTTAATAAATTTAATTATACCACCACTTTAGGTATGTGTGCAGTGGTATCTAATTACACCCAAATATAACAGATACATTTTGTAAGCTGGGATTCATTAAAACGTAACCTTTACTAGGTCATTTAAAATAATATTTCACACTGGGTGAGAGACGACAATAACAACAAACTACCTCCACTATATCACATCAATTATTAGTGAATGAATGAAAAAGGTGGATCTCACCTCATCTGAGCAGGATCCACGACCGTGGAGGAAGGTCCTGGCAGTTGGTAGTGCCTGTGACCAGTGTGACCAGGGTGCTTGTGTCGTGATTGGCACTATTTTCACTCCTAATACACCCTATTATGGCTTTCCTGCCTTCCTAGGGGTCAGGGGCTGTTCTTGTAGCCTGCCTACCACACATGGAGCACCCACCCCGACAGGGGTGACCCCACACCGACCCTTTCCCTCAGTATGGGTCTAGTGTTCTATAAAGCCCTAATTACAACGCCCTACATGCCATGTTTCTGTCTTTCTTTCCAGACATTGTCAGGGGACTTCGCACATGTATTCAAGGGCAACTACAAATAAAAATTACAGACATACACTCAATATAGGTCACATATAGTTCTGAGTACCGCATATACAATAGCTTGTGAACAGGCTCAGTGTACCTACTAGAGATCAAGGTGGTTTTAGCCTCGTATCATCAATCAGGATAGTGGGTAATTCTTATCCTCTCTGTAGCATGGGAAGTGTCCCATGTCAGTCAGTGTCTCACCACAAATAGCAATGATTTAGGTGAGCACTGAATAATTGTTAACCGCCTCCTCATATATCTCTACTCTCGGTGAGTGTACGCCCCCCATGATTACTTGCCTCACCTGTCCGAATCCATGAGAATGCATGTTGCTCCATGTGGAACGCATGCCGCTCGCGTGCGTTCCACCGGACCGGAAGCTCGAATCACATGGTGCGGGCTAACCGGAAGTGAGGTCAGGGCCTGCGTCTGAGCATTGCTAGTTGCATAGCAACCTCTAGGCTCATAACGCATGGCCTGATCGCAAGGCAAATGATGACTCGCCTACTCTTTGTATATGCACAATCGCATTCCGGATTTAAAATTAGCAGGACCGCCAAGCACCCACCACACTACTCAAAATGCCAGCTGATAGCTGGGCCATGGAAACCGATGTGTATTCACTGGAGTACAAAAATGTGGCATATTTAATACGGTTACCCCCGTTAGTATTCTAACCAAGTCCACCATCAGATCCCACATGCTCATTTCAAATGAGAGCATCTGAGATCCAAGGGGGACCTAGCCAGACTGCGACATATTTAATCCAGTTGCCCCTGTTTATATTCTAACCAGGTCCACTATCAGATCCCATATGCTCAAACCTTTAAACGAGAGCACATGAGATCCAAGGGGGACCTAGCCAGACTGCATCCTTTTATTGTGACTTAAGTCATAAAAAGCAGCAATAGTTCTGTTGTTCATTTAGACCGGATGGGTGGACCGTTCTAAGATAGAAGATCCATTTCGCCACATGATGAGCATGTGGGATCTGATGGTGGACTTGGTTAGAATACTAACGGGGGTAACCATATTAAATATGCCACATTTTTGTACTCCAGTGAATACACATTGGTTTCCATGGCCCAGCTATCAGCTGGCATTTTGAGTAGTGTGGTGGGTGCTTGGCGGTCCTGCTAATTTTAAATCCGGAATGCGATTGTTCATATACAAAGAGTAGGCAAGTCATCATTTGCCTTGCGATCGGGCCGTGCGTTATGAGCCTAGAGGTTGCTATGCAACTAGCAGCGCTCAGACGCAGGCCCTGACCTCACTTCCGGTTAGCCCGCACCATGTGATTCGAGCTTTTGGTCCGGTGGAACGCACGCGAGCGGCGTGCGTTCCACATGGAGCAACATGCATTCTGATGGATTCGGACAGATGAGGCAAGTAATCATGGGGGGCGTACACTCACCGAGAGTAGAGGTATATGAGGAGGCGGTTAACAACTATTCAGTGGTCACCCAAATCACTGCCATTTGTGGTGAGACACTGACTGACATGGGACACTTCCCATGCTACAGAGAGGATAAGAATTACCCACTATCCTGATTGATGATACAAGGCTAAAACCACCTTGATCTCTAGTAAGTACACTGAGTCTGTTCACAAGCTATTGTATATGTGGTACTCAGAACTATATGTGACCTATATTGAGTGTATGTCTGTAATTTGTATTTGTAGTTGCTCTTGAATACATGTGCGAAGTCCCCTGATGATGTCTGGAAAAAAAGACAGAAACATGGCATGTAGGGCGTTGTAATTAGGGCTTTATAGAACACTAGACCCATACTGAGGGAAAGGGTGGGTGTGGGGGCACCCCTGTCGGGGCGGGTGCTCCATGTGTGGTAGGCAGGCTACAAGAACAGCCCCTGACCCCTAGGAAGGCAGGAAAGCCATAATAGGGTGTATTAGGAGTGGATATAGTGCCAATCACGACACAAGCACCCTGGTCACACCGGTCACAGGCACTACCAACTGCCAGGACCTTCCTCCACGGTCGTGGATCCTGCTCAGATGAGGTGAGATCCACCCTTTTTCATTCATTCACAAAAAATTGATGTGATATAGTGGAGGTAGTTTGTTGTTATTGTCGTCTCTCACCCAGTGTGAAATATTATTTTAAATGACCTAGTAAAGGTTACGTTTTAAAGTTTTTATTTTTTGTCACAAGTTAGTGGAATATGAGACTTTGTAAGAAAAAAAAATCATCATTTTACGCTAACTTGTGACAAAAAATCAAAAGTTCTATGAACTCACTATGCCCATCAGCGAATACCTTAGGGTGTCTACTTTCTGAAATGGGGTCATTTGTGGGGTTTTTCCACTGTCTGGGCATTGTAGAACCTCAGGAAACATGACAGGTCCTCAAAGTCAGAGCTGCTTAAAAAAGCGGAAATTCACATTTTTGTACCATAGTTTGTAAATGCTATAACTTTTACCCAAACATTTTTTTATTTTTTTACCCAAAGTTTTATTTTATCAAAGACATGTAGAACAATTAATTTAGCAAAAAATTTATATATGGATTTCGTTTTTTTTTAACAAATTTACAACTGAAAGCGAAAAATGTCATTTTTTTGCAAAAATTTTGTTAAATTTCGATTAATAACAAAAAAAGTAAAAATGCCAGCAGCAATGAAATACCACCAAATAAAATCTCTATTAGTGAGAAGAAAAGGAGGTAAAATTCATTTGGGTGGTAAGTTGCATGACCGAGCAATAAACGGTGAAAGTAGTGTAGTGCAGAAGTGTAAAAAGTGGCCTGGTCTTTACGGGTGTTTCAGCTAGCGGGGTTGAAGTGGTTAATGTATATATAAACAACTAGACGTGTATATATATTTATGTGTGTGTGAAACATATGAAATCATCCAGAGACATCATACATTGGTCCCGCGCTGTGTGTATAACTCTATATATGTATACAATCACAGCGATGTAGAGATGTATGACGTAACCGGGTGATTTTGTACATGTCAAAACCGGTATTAAGCAATCATTTGCAAAAAAAAGTGACAAAACCCCTGTTTTATGAATCCCCAGACTCTTGTATTTTGTCTGCTGTTCATGTAGTTACCCCTATTTTGCCCTTTAAATGTACAAAAACCACCTTATCTGCCTGTGACGCAACACAATGGATATTGCCCGTGACATAATCCACAAACACAATGGATATTGCCTGTGATACATTTAGCAAACACAATGCTCTTAGTCATCGGCGGCATGGAACTATGTCCGGCCCCTTGATCCAATTATCTACAGGATAGAGAGGAGAGATTTTACTGTTCCTGTGGGAGTGTGTTATCTCTCACTGTATATTGATTAGTCACTGTATTTTGTGTGCCTGTTCCCCACAAGGGCCCCGTGTGAGTAACCCTTGCCGGAGGACTTGATAAAAGGCTGAGCTGTGGCCATCAATAAAGTTGATCGTTTTTACCCCCTTCTAGAAGTCCTGGATCATGTTTGTGGGGGATTGGGAGCTATATATTCACAACACCTTTGTATTTACTTGATTTTTGGGAGACACTGTACGGATTTACTCAGCTGGAGTGTAGGATATCTGTGACAAGAATAAAATACGGATATGGTAAAGTTAACACTAGAGATGTCGCAAACATAAAATTTTCCGTTCACGAACGGCGAGCGCGAATTTCTGCAAATGTTTGCGAGCGGGAAAACCGGGTGAACCGCCATAGACTTCAATAGGCAGGCGAATTTTAAAACCCACAGGGACTCTTTCTGGCCACAATAGTGATGGAAAGGTTGTTTCAAGGGGACTAACACCTGGACTGTGGCATGCCGGAGGGAGATCCATGGCAAAAACTCCCATGGAAAACTACGTAGTTGACGCAGAGTCGGGTTTTAATCCATAAAGGGCATAAATCACCTAACATTCCTAAATTGTTTGGAATAACGTGCTTTAAAACATCAGGTATGACAGTGCTTCACAATGACAGACCAAACTCCCTGTTTAACGCACCGCAAACAACCGCAAACAGTCCATTTGCACGACCTCAAACTCCTCATTTGCACATGGTTGGATACCAAGCTAGCCATGTCCCGTTCCTTGTCCTCACTGACGTCATTGAAAGTCTCTTCCTCCACCTAGCAACGTACAACACCAAGGGTCCCCAAAAGGTGACAACAAGCCCCCTGGGACGCCTGCTGTGTTTGGTCTTCCACCTCCTCAACGCCACCTTCCTCCTCTGAGTCCTCTTCTTCAGACTCCTCTCTCTGCGTTATTATAAGGTGTGTTAAGTAGTACTATTCCTATCAGTTTAATCCCTGTTATGTCCCCTATCAGGGGACATGTATATGGAATCGATTTTAGGAACCAGGAGATGGAAAAAGATGCTTGGTTGTTCCTCCTACTTCCAATTTGGGGCACTGCGCGTGCAATGTACTGTGTGTGCCACCAGATATGAGTGATGTGTTAAGTAGTACTATTCCTAGCAGTTTAATCCCTGTTACGTCTCCTATCAGGGACCGGTCTTTGGAATAGATTTTAGGAACCGGGAGATGGAAAAAGATGCTTAGTCGGTCCTCCTAATTCCAATCCGGGGCACTGCGCGTGCACCGTGCAATGTACTGTGCCACCAGATATGAGTGGTGTGTTAAGTAGTACTATTACTATCAGTTTAATCCCTGTTACGTCCTCTATCAGAGGATGTGTATGGAATAGATTTTAGACAACCGCAAAGAGTTGTCAATAGTTGACACACTCATGACATAAATTTTATTCCTCTATGCGTCAATCTTGGTGTAGTGATGACTGTGCTCGTGTGCACGTTTGGGAGATTGCAGGCGATGGGGTTTTTCAAAGCCTATGGTCGTGCTGAGGTAGTTCAGTGATAGTTAAAAGACCCAGAAAACAATGATTCTGCAGTGTGGGCCCATTGTTGGCCTAGTAGGCTTTAATGATCACCTTAGGCTACTTTCACACCTGTGTTATGTGCGGATCCGTCTGGTATCTGCACAGACGGATCCGCACCTATAATGCATACATTTTTTATTTTTTTTTGTTCATGATAATGCAAACGGATCCGTTTTGACTTTACATTGAAAGTCAATGGGGGACAGATCCGTTTGAAAATTGAGCCATATTGTGTCAACTTCAAACGGCTCCGTCCCCATTGACTTACATTGTAAGTCTGGACGGATCCGTTTGCCTCCGCACAGCCAGGCGGACACCCTCAGGTGTCCGCCTGCTGAGCGGAGCGGAGGACAAACGGTGCCAGACTGATGCATTCTGAGCGGATCCGCATCCACTCAGAATGCATTAGGGCTGGACGGATCCGTTCGGGGCCGCTTGTGAGAGCCTTCAAACGGAACTCGCAAGCGGAGCCCCGAATGCTAGTGTGAAAGTAGCCTTAGATGATCACAAAAAAAATTGTTTTTTCTATGCAAAATTTTCCAGCCGATCGCTTTTGGTCTGTTCACAATGAAGCAACGACCTTATCATCTGGGGTGTGCCAACATTGCCATTGCCAACACACTCATAGAGGTGGTCACTTCATTGTGATATGCAAGCCCCTTCACCACAACAAGGTAACAATCACGAAGGGGAATTGACACATGTTATGTGCCTTTTCTTTTGTTTGTTTTTTGCAGCCACAGTGCAGCACCAGACGCCTGAAAAATTAGGCATGTACACATGCCTGAAAAATTAGGTGTTTCCCAGGCAGAAAGTGGAAAAAATTGCAGCTTGAACCCTAGTTGGTGGCGGATAAGTCACGCAAGTCATCCGGCATTCAGAGATAAAATACAGAAGCGTGTGGACCATTTTTAGTCCATGGCAGCTCATCAGTCATCACGCCTTTTTTAGTCGAATGTATTGTCCACTGTCAGTCCCTTCGGGATCCATCCTTCATTCATCTTAATAAAGGTGAGGTAATCTAGACTTTTTTGACCTAGGCGACTTATCTTCTCAGTGACAATACCTCCTGCTGCACTGAAGGTCCTTTCTGACAGGACACTTGAAGCGGGGCAGGCCAGAAGTTCTATCGCAAATTGGGATAGTTCAGGCCACAGGTCAACCCTGCACACCCAGTAGTCAAGGGGTTCATCGCTCCTCAGAGTGTCGATATCTGCAGTTAAGGCGAGTATTTTGCTACTTGTCGGTCGAGTGGTTCTCTGAGGGTGGACCCCGAAGGGCTGTGGCGATGCGTAGCCCTGCATGTCCTCCATCAACAACACATCTGTAAAGCGTCCTGTCCTTGGCGGCGTGGTCGTGGTAGGAGGAGGATTAATTTCCCCTCTTCCCCTGTTAGATTCCCGTTGTGCTGTGATATTACCCTTATATGCTGTGTAAGGCATACTTTTTAATTTATTTTGGAACTGCTGCATCCTTTCTGACTTCCGGTAATTCTGTAACATTTCAGGCACTTTCTGCTTATACCGGGGGTCTAGTAGCATGGCCACCCAGTACAGGTCGTTCTCCTTCAGCCTTTTTATACGAGGGTCCCTCAACAGGCACGACAGCATGAAAGACCCCATTTGCACAAGGTTGGATGCCGAGCTCCTGATGTCCCGTTCCTTGTCCTCACTGATCTCACTGAAGGTCTGTTCTTCCCCCCAGCCACGTACAACACCATGGGTACCGGATAGGTGACAACAAGCACCCTGGGATGCCTGCTGTGATTAGTCTTCCTCCTCCTTAAAGCCACATTCCTCCTCTGACTCCTCTTCCTCGGACTCCTCTTCCAGTCTGCAGACTGCCCGATCCCCTGAAGACGCCATGTATATGGCGAAACATGTCGGGGGGCAGCGTTTAGATTTTTAGACCTCAGTGCGCCCAAAGTGTGCAATTCTATCTGGCTAGTCAACAGGCAGCTAAGGAAGCCAAGGTGCCGCAATAATAAATGACAGTAGCTAATAGCATGAGCAGTTAGCTGACCGAACACAGGCAGCAAGCGCAGTAGATGAACCGCCGCCAGTTACAGCCAGAAGAAACGGCAACAATGTTACAGTACCAGTGATAGCTAATGAATTGCTAATAGGTAGCAGATAACAGAATTGCAGATCTACACAAAAAGTAGCAGCATATACAAATACATGTAACCACATAGCTATTGGAAACAAAGTGTTGTAACTATATGGCCACAGCTTGAGAAGTCTGACAAGTAGCAGCAAGCAGGCAGCTGAATAAGCAATCCAAACTGCTTCAGAACTCCAACACTAGTCCTGTAATAATCAGCAGCTTACAGCAAAAGGTCACAAATGCAGCACTTATAGAGCCATCAAAAATAGGTACCAACGGCCAGCTACAAGTGAGTATCTGCAATCAACACACTGCTACTGCAATAATAGTGTGAAAAGCTAATTAAAAAAAATAAATAAAAAAATTGCACACACTGGAGCACTGGAGATAGTTTTAATGTAGTAGGTTAGACATTAGAAAAACGTTCACAATTTATTATTAAAAAAGCAATTAATAAAAGTTACATTTTAAATAAATAAAAAACATAATATGCACCTGTCAAGAGTAGGCAATTAGTAGTCTATGACTATATGTAAATATAACACTGCAAATACTGACTCTTTGCATAAATGTCATGTAATTGTTGATAAAAGCCTTTGAAACGTATGAAGTGCGTGCAATTATATTTCACTACATCACAGAAACAACTGAAACAAAGATCTAAAAGCAGTTTATCAGCAAACTTTGTGAAAACTAATATTTGTGTCATTCGCAAAACTTTTGGCCACGACTGTACACTACTGTTAAACCAGATATGAGTTGCACTGGTGTGACACTGTGCCCTGGCAGGGCCTGAAACGCACACGCGTGCAGGCAACTAACTGCTATTATTTCACAGTCAAATATTATTATTATTTTTTTATGTACACTACTGTTACACCAGATATAAGTTGCACTGGTGTGACACTGTGCCCTGGCAGGGCTTGAAACGCACACGCGTGCAGACATCTGCCAGCTATTATTTCACAGTCAAATATATATATTTTTTTATGTAAACTACTGTTACACCAAATATGAGTTGCACTGGTGTGACACTGTGCCGTGGCAGGGCCTGAAACACACACGTGTGCAGGCAACTAACTGCTATTATTTCACAGTCAAATTTGTTTTTGTTTTGTTTATGTACACTACTGTTACACCAGATATGAGATGCACTGGTGTGACACTGTGCCCTGGCAGGGCCTGAAACGCACACGCGTGCAGACATCTGACAGCTATTATTTCACAGTCAAATTTATATTTCTTTTCTAAATGTACACTACTGTTACACTAGATATGAGTTGCACTGGTGTGACACTGTGCCGTGGCAGGGCCTGAAACGCACACGCGTGCAGACATCTGACAGCTATTATTTCACAGTCAAATTTATATTTCTTTTCTAAATGTACACTACTGTTACACTAGATATGAGTTGCACTGGTGTGACACTGTGCCGTGGCAGGGCCTGAAACGCACACGCGTGCAGACATCTGACAGCTATTATTTCACAGTCAAATTTATATTTCTTTTCTAAATGTACACTACTGTTACACTAGATATGAGTTGCACTGGTGTGACACTGTGCCGTGGCAGGGCCTGAAACACACACGCGAGCAGGCAACTGACTGCTATTATATTACAGTCAAAAAAGTTTATATTTTTTTTTAAATGCAGGCTATTGTGACACCAGATATGAGTGGTGGCACTGGGCAAGTGGGCACAGTATACGCTGTGAGCCTGACACACACTGGCAGGCAACTGCAATTAGATTACACAGGAAAAAAAAATAAAGCAGACTGATGTTCTAGCCCTAAAAAGGGCTTTTTGGGGTGCTGTCTTTACAGCAGAGATCAGATGAGTCTTTCAGGACTGGAGTGGACACTGAATACACTAGCCTAGCTATCGATTTCCCTATTAAATCAGCAGCAGCACTGTCCCTCCTCTCACTAAGAATGCAGATTCTGAATGAATCTAAAATGGATGCTGTCCAGGAGGTGGGAGGGTCTGGGAGGGAGGGTCTGCTGCTGATTGGCTGGAATATGTCTGCTGACTGTGAGGTACAGGGTCAAAGTTTACTCAATGATGATGAATAGGGGGCAGATCGAACATCACATATGTTCGCCCACCGTAGCGAACGCGAACAAGCAAAGTTCGCCGGGAACTGTTCGCCGGCGAATAGTTTGGGACATCTCTAGTTAACACACATGCTTTATGAGACATGTTATGTAAACTAAATGAAATGTTATGCGTCAATATTATATTTTTTTATGGATTTTGTTTCAAGAAAATGTGATGAGTTAATCAATTTGATTTTAGAGGTAATGTGTTAACCCTACTACATCTGTACGGATTAGCAGCATTACTGTATATATACATTACAGAGTGTTGTAGAGAGAGGGACCAAATTCATGTAAGCATTGTACCTGGGCATAATCTTGAACTATACTCTACTTCTCGATCATAGTTTAGCCGCTTGATGTCACACCATTTTTTGGGGATGGCTGGTATTTCATCCCACACTCCATATTTTGGATATCATTCAGATTGAAAAGACAGTACTATCTCCATTTTGTCCTTTTTTTTTCGTGGTCCGGTCATATCCCCGAAGAAGAAATTGCTGATGGACGAAGATGAAAGCATATATTCAAAACATTTTTAGTATACCACATATTAAACATTTATCCCCCCCCCCCAAAAAAAAAAACATTTTGAAAGTTAAATTTACATTTTCATGTTACTGTTAAGAATCCTGATTCTATTGAGATTCTATGTGTGTGGGCTCTGACAAATAAGATATTGCCCAGGTAAGCTGAGATGTACCGTATGTGTTGTATAGCTGGTTCGCCTAGCCGGGGTGCACCCTGTGTAACGCAAAATGAACCGGCAAAACCTTACATTCTGACTAAGAAAGCTCTTGGTCATAAAACAGAATCTCCACATATAGTGTGTGGTATATATTTAGTGGCAGGAAAATGTATGTGCATGTGATAGAGTTTTTGCATGCACCATACATACATGCTACTAACATCATGCCCTAACCAAAGAAGAATGCTAATTTCACCAATTCGCAATATATACTATAACCAGTTAAAATGTGTTGAATTGACTTTCAGACAAAAATAAATAAAAAATCGTATCAATATAGATAATAATCGCATCTACAAATATTTCTGAATTTGATCTGCAGAACAATCATTGTGCTGCTACAATATGTACAAAAACAACATATATGCTTTAAGAGAATATTACTTACAGTTAATATGATGTTGTCCTCATCTTTCTCAAATATGTCTCTAAACTTATACATACTTCCAGTAGTCATTGTATTCATTCACTTGTCAAGTTCAATCAACTAGTCATGAATGCTTGATGAAGGGTAGTTCACACTGGTCACTGGGCGGTTCGAATACTGTAAATTACGTCAGACGCTTTTTCATGCACGTTTACATTACCCGCTTTATTTAAATTAGGGAGAGCGATAGCGAATATAATAAATCGAATATTATTCGGAAAAAAAAAAAAATACATTCGAAATCGATTTCGATTATTGCACCCGCCCGTTGCCGTACTGGTGCTTCTTCTTGCTTGGCCTGCCTGACCGAGGTAATCTTTTAAGCTCGTCTAGCCAAATTTTTGTTTATCAAACTATTAGAGATCGGCTGAATATTGCCATATATTCTTTACATTGGAATATCCACAAATATTCGAAAAAAAATTATATTTAGCAATATAGCGAATATATTCGTTATTTAGAATATTTTTATTTATTTATTTTTTCAATGGGTACTGGTAATCAACTCTGGCATACTCCTCCCCGACAAGCATCCCCGTCACCATGGGAACGCCTGTGGGTTAGAAAATACCATTGGATCTGAGTTTTCCCTAAGATCGTGAAAATTCAGATCATATGGTATATTCTAACCCACAGGCGTTCCCATGGTGACGGGGACGCTTGTCTGGGAGGAGTATGCCAAAGTGGAATAACAGTAGAGATTGTAAAAAAAGACTAATATTCTAAATAACGAATGTATTCATTATATTGCTTTATATTAGTTTTTTCGAATATTCTAAAAAACAAAGTTATAGCAATATAGCGAATATTCGTAAAATACACATATAGTCATTAGCCAACCAATAGGAAAGTTGCCTTATACAGTTAAAATCGCAATACGCGAATAATTAAATTGCATATTAATCGCGCTAAATAGAATAATGACGAATATTCGATTTCAACAAATATAAGACAAATATTCCATTAAATATTCGTTAAATATCGCAAAATCGAATATGGTACCTCCCGCTCATCACTACAGTTGAGGAACCTGGGAGAGATATAACCCCCTTCAGGGATTTTCCCATGCATTTTACAGTTCACATCGCCACAATACGCACATGACAATTTTCTGTTTTCTATTTTTAAACAATAGTTTTATTTATATATTTTTCTCATTTCACTTTACCAACTTAGACTATTGTGTTCTGATCCATCACATAAAATTCAGACTAACAAAACATTGAACTTAAGGCTGTAATGTAACAAAATACAAAAAAAAATGCCAAGGGGGGTGAATACTTTTGCAAGGCACTGTATGGTTACAATCTTCCTTTTCTCGTCCTCATCATATCAACAATCTTATTAGGCTGCCCTCGCTTCTAATGTTTTAGAAGGTCAGCTCAGCAGCAGACCCCCAGCCATAATTTTTTCCATGGTCAGATCAGCAGCAGGCATTTACCGCTAATGTTTTAGAGAGTCAGCTCAGCAGCAGACCCTCACCCCTGAAGTTTTAGATGGTCAGCTCAGCAGCAGACCCTCGCCCCTAATGTTTTAGAGGGTTACCAGCAGGCCCTTGATCGTAATGTTTTTGAGGGTCACCAGCAGGCCATCAATCATAATTTTTGAAGGGTGTGTATGATGCCCTCCTTTATATGTAAGGCTACTTTCATGCAGGCATTTTGGCTTTCCGTTTGTGAGATCCATTCAGGGCTCTCATAAGCAATCCAAAACAGATCAGTTTTGCCCTAATGCATTTTGAATGGAAAAGGACCCGCTCAGAATGCAACAGTTTGCCTCATTTTTCCTCCTTTCCGCTTTGGAGGCGTACACCAAAACGCGTTTTGGTGTCCGTCTGACAAAACTGAGCCAAACAGATCCATTCTGACACACAATATAAGTCAATGGGGACGGATCCATTTTCTATGACACAATAGAAAACTGATTCATCCTCCATTGACTTTCAGTGGTGTTCAAGACGGATCCGTCTTGGCAATGTTAAAGATAATACAAACGGATCCGTTCTGAACGAATGCAGACATTTGTATTTACTAAATACACTGTTCCGCACCAAACGTGAAAGTAGTCTAAGTTGTTTTTTGTACGTTAAGCCACATTAAGCTTTCAAAAAAACAAGCTTAATGTCACTCATTTACCTTGTGAGTAACCAAAATCCAAGAAACCTCCAGAAAATGGTTTGAAAGCTGAGATCTTAGGTTGTACAAAGTTTCAAGGCAATTGATTGAGGTTTAGGCACATTATGGTACATTAAGCTACAGTAAGCCATTTTAACATTTAATGTTTTAGGATGTCCCAATAAACAGATCTGCCAGGATAATCTGATGTCTTGCAGGGGGGAAGAAAAGCTCAGACATGAAAATTAGGTATTGGGGGCATAAGTATGGAAAGTGAGGGGTGTTAGGAGCACAGAAAAAGAATTTAGATTTTCGAACCGGACAGCCTCTTTTTATTGTTTTTCATTGTTATTACAATGGTAAGAATTTTTTATAAGCGTATATATGTATATCTGTTAGTGTTACATAGTAAGCATACATTGGTTTTGCCTTGTGTAGTCACATATTTATTAATACATTTTTGTATAAGCCAAAATACTGTATATTAATGCAGATATTGAACTCGTCTGAAAGAACCAATCCTAGGACTAAAAGCTCCCCAGTCACTGTATCTCCTGTATTCTGCAGGTCTCAGGTAATACTGACGTCCCTTGTAGTTGGGCTCCTCATAGAACATCCAGTAGCCATCAAGCACCTGGCAGGAGTAGATGTCATGGTAGTGGAATTGCTCATGGACATGAGGACAATCTTCAGTGAACTCCATCATCTGACCTTTGAAATCTTCTTTTTCATAGACTCTAAGCCTGAATGGTCCTCGATGCTGTGTTTTAGAAAAACATATAATAAGTTTAAAATCAGTGACTCTCATGATGAAAAAAGGTGTATTCCATAAAACAACACCTCTGTTTAATACATTTGGCTTGTTGACAAATTTCATTTATATAGTCTTTAAATAAGTTTTTTGCCGCTCCTCCATAAAAAAAATCTTTAGAGGGGTTGTGCAAGAATGGAGGGGGGGGGGGGTCTGATTTTACATCTTCGCAGCCAATCATTGGCTTTGGCGGAGACTGGATTCCATTGTGTCATGTGACCATTGGTCATGACATAGAAGGAGCCGATTTCCGCTGTTGCAACGTCAAACCAGATGTTTACAGCAAGGGAACCCAGCTGAGCATCGCAGGCTTGGAGGAGAAAAAGTGAGGAGCCAGCACCAGTAAGCAGGTAAGTAATCTTCCCTTTACCGGTCCAGCCCAGTTGGGGGTTGCCAAAACACACCTGCTCTTGCACAACCCCTTTAAAAACTTTGTGTTTTTTTTTTTCAGGTCTATTTTTCACTAAATTTTGTGTCAAGATCTGAAAGTAAAAAGTATCACACATATTGAAATACAGAAGAAAGCATGAATATTCCCAAATAATGTTCACATCCCTGTGGGTCATGCAATACAGATCCTGTTATTGAAATGATAACTATATTTACCTGTGGAGTCAAACGGCAGGATCTGATGGAGTCATTGTAACCCAGCCATTGGTGGAAATCGGGATATTCCCCTTTTCTAAGAAAATACTGATGTCCTCTGTAGTTGGGAGATTCATACAGGATCCAGTTTCCGTTTTCTACTCGGATAGAATTGCAGTGGTTCAAATATGAAGACAGATCTGAGGAATCAGAGATGCACTCATAAGAGCGACCCTGAAAATTTTTGCCCTCGTAGAAAATAATCTGCAGAAATATTAAGGAAATAAAACAACTTAAAAGTTTAATGGATCTTAAATGTCACATACTAAATTTGAAACAATCTCAAATAATATAAATTGCACTGGTTTTTATATGCAGGCAGGGGCAGTGATATGTCATGCAGAGCTACTGCCTGTACCCACTCCACTCAACTAAATCCTGGCATAGCACATCCATGCAGGGCTTCCTGTACTCATGTGTTATGTAGAGCATTTAGCTAAGTGGACCATGCATTAGGAGATCGCTGCTCCTGTCTGTCCCTGTCCACCCAGCTAGATCCTGGTATAGCACACAGGTGCAGGGTTTAATGCACTCATATTCTATGCAGAGCTTTTAGCTGAGCGGAGAGGGTACATCCACGAGCAGCAATGTGTAATGCATAATCTGCTGCATGTGCCCACTCTGCTCAACTAAATCCTGGTATAGCGGATCAGTGCTTTTAGCGATGTGCTATGCAGTGCTCCTGCTTGGGCCTCTGCTCCTGCCTGTACTGAGCTGTAGCATCGATTCCTGTGGAATCTGTACACTGCATACTGTACATAAAAAGCGCTATATGCACGCTGAACTTTGGGTGCCTCTTTCTGCATCAAAACTATAAAATTGATTAAAAAAAGGGTTGAAGGAAATCCAGCTCCACTTTGATAAAGGAATATTAATTTATTTTGCTTGCGGTAAAATCTCATTCATCAGTTACAAAAATAGCAGTCTTGTCTACGCATTTCAGGCTACCAGAGACAATTCCAAAAAAATGCACCCTCCCCTTTTAAAGGGGAGGGTGCACCTGTATTCACAAATTGTCTTCACAGGCCTGCAACCGCCCCCAAGAAAAGGTGCCACACCTTCAAATAGCTCTTCTCATGAAAAATAAAAGAAAAAACAAAAGAACATTGAACCATACATATACATAGTAAAGATGACTATGCAAAAGAAGGAAGGGTACGCATAAGGTGTATGCTGGATATACACAAATTATTTTGTTGAAGTATAGTGTAATAAAAGTCAAATTAAATTAAACAAAAAGGAGGCAAAAAAGGAGAAGAAAAATCTCCCAAGAGTACTCCCCCCAAAAAAGCGTACCTCAATTGCAATACAACCCATGCTGTTTATTTGATTACATGTAAAAAATGTAAACTGCAATACTCGGGTTGTAACATCAATGCAATTAAATTCAGAATACGCAAACACATCACTGATGTGCCCCACCATGGAAATCGCAATGTATCTGCAGCTAGCCTGCATTTTGCCATGGTGGGGATACATCAGATATAGTGGTACAGGGCATAGAAAAAGTTTTTTTGCCTAAACGTGGAGGAGACCACAGTAGAAAATTATTAAATAGAGAGTCTTTCTGGATTTTTGCATTAAATACGCGCCAACCAGATGGTTTAAATAAACTCTCCCTTTTTTTGGGGAGTACTCTTGGGAGATTTTTCTTTTCCTTTTTTGCCTCTTTTTTTGTTTAATTTAATTTGACTTTTATTACATTCCACTATACTTCAACAAAATAATTTGTGTATATCCAGCATACACCTTATGCGTATCCTTCCTTCTTTTGCATAGTTATCTTTACTATGTATATGTATGGTTCAATGTTCTTTTGTTTTTTCTTTTATTTTTCATGAGAAGAGCTATTTGAAGGTGTGGCACCTTTTCTTGTGGGTGGTTGCAGGCCTGTGAAGACAATTAGTGAATATAGGTGCACCCTCCCCTTTAAAAGGTCTAATTTTTAATGTCTTACTGCAGCGGTTCTCAACCTAGGGGTCGATCGGCCCTTTCCGGGGGGTCGTCTGAGGCTTCCTATTGTGGGTCGCCCGCACAACAACAGCGGCCCCTTATCATCACGCACAGGAAGTGATGTCCTATCACTGCCTGTGCTTGAATGAGCATGACGTCTGGACGGGTAAGTCAGCCGCCTGTCTGCTGAGGTCCGAGTTTTTTCATTAATGACACCGCCGCTGAGCACCACTGCCACCAATGATTTAATTGAGCCTGGCTGAGCCTGGCTAATTTTATTTTAATTATTTGGCTGAGCAAGGCTTAATTTATTTGAGGGGACATGAAGCACCGCTGATTTATTTATTTGGGGGACCCTGAGCACTTCTGATTTATTTATTTGGGGGACCCTGAGCACCGCTGATTTATTTATTTGGGGGAGACCCGAAGCCCCGCTGATTTATTTATTTGGGGGACCCTGAGCACTTCTGATTTATTTATTTGGGGGGGGCTTGAAGCACCACTGATTTATTTATGAGGGGTACCCTGAGCACCACTGATTTTTTTATTTTTATTTTTGGGGGGGGGGGGGTACTGTGAGCACCACAGATTTTTTTTTTTTAGGGGGTATTTGTTGTTTATTATTTATTTTAAAGTTATTTATTTGGTTTACAAATATTTTGTATTTATGCTAAAGTTCTGTGGTTATGAATGAATACTTGTGTATTTGAATTAACATTTGGTGTATTGGCGTCTGTGCGTGTTTTTGGTGGGTCAAAAAGATATTTACATTACAATTCATAACAGTAGCAAAATTAGTTATGACGTAGAAAGGAAAAAAATGTAATGGTTGGGGGTCACCACAAAATGAGGAACTGTATTAAGGGGTCACGGCTTTAGAAAGGTTGAGAACCACTGTCTTACTGTGTCATGAGTAAGGGCTGGAATTGTCTCTGGTAGCCCGAAACGCGTAGACAAGACTGCTATTTTTGTAACTGATGGATGAGATTTTACCGCAAACAAAATAAATTTATATTCCTTTATCAAAGTGGAGCTGGATTTCCTTCAACCCTTTTTTGCACATAGCTGCCCGTTACCTGACTCGGGCTATCCGTGCTCACAGCTGAATGAGGAGCAGGTGAGAGCTGCTGAACTTTCCTTTTCTTAATAAAATTGATAAATACATGAGACAAAAAATGAGTTATGGCATTTTGAAATAAATTTGTATAAAAGTTTGGATACTTCAGATACAATATTTTTATGCATTTTAAGAATAGATAAGTAAATAAAAAATGTCAACATGACAGAATACAGTGATATACGTATGTCCACTGGCAGGATAACCCAAGCTTTGGTTCATATTAGAATATATAGAATAAGTGCCACACATTCACCATAGAGTAGCATGCTTTCAAATTTGGCATGATTTAAATGGCACTTACCTTAACCATCTTTGCTGTACCTGTGCTGTAGGGGCTATGAACTGTGCAATGGTAAGAGTGGAAGACCTTTTATACATGTGGTCCTGCTGATGTAGATGCATGCAGTGCAAATGACACTGACCTTTCTTTGTTTACTATGTAGAATGTATAGTTCTTTTTTCTTCTTTTGCTCAAGTGATCAATTCTATTCATTGCTTAAACCCTTCAATACAACTACAAGCATGTTTCTCCAGGTTTACAATAGTGTAATGGTCTCTGGGTGTGTGAAAATGTACATCTAAAAAATAAAATATACTGGGAAAGAATTTAAATACTGGCATTTTATGCACCAGTCTTATCCATATTTCACTTTAGTTAAAGGCACCAAATGTATTAAAGGGATTGTCTGGCCATATCTATTAATGACCTATCCTCGTGATAGGTCATCAGTAGAGATGTTGCGAACATAAAATTTTCCGTTCGCGAACAGCGAACGCGGGTTTTCGCTAATGTTCGTGAACGGGCGAACCGCCATTGACTTCAATGGGCAGGCAAATTTTAAAGCCCACAGGGACTCTTTCTGGCCACAATAGTGATGGAAAAGTTGTTTCAAGGGGACTAACACCTGGACTGTGGCCTGCCGGAGGGGGATCCATGGCAAAACTCCCATGGAAAATTACGTAGTTGACGCAGAATCGGGTTTTAATCCATAAAGGGCATAAATTACCTAACATTCCTAAATTGTTTGTAATAACGTGCTTTAAAACATCAGGTATGATGTTTTATCGATCAGGTAGTGTAACGGTTACGCCCGCTTCACAGTGACAGACCAAACTCCCTGTTTAACGCACCGCAAGCAAACGCAAACAGTCCATTTGCACAACCACAAACTCCCCATTTGCACAAGGTTGGATACCAAGCTAGCCATGTCCCGTTCCTTGTCCTCACTGATGTCATTGAAGGTCTCTTCCTCCACCCAGCCACGTACAACACCAAGGGTCCCCGAAAGGTGATAACAAGCCCCCTGGGATGCCTGCTGTGTTTGGTCTTCCACCTCCTCCAAGCCACCTTCCTCCTTTGACTCCTCTTCTTCAGACTCCTCTCTCTGTGTTACCTCTCTGCGTTATTATAAGGTGTGTTAAGTAGTGCTATTCTTATCAGTTTAATCCCTGTTACGTCCCCTATCAGGGGACATGTATATGGCATCGATTTTAGGAACCGGGAGATGGAAAAAGATGCTTGGTTGGTCCTCTTAATTCCAATTTGGGGCACTGCGCGTGCGCTGTGTAATGTACTTTGCAATCCCAATATGTGTGGTGTGTTAAGTAGTACTATTCCTATCAGTTTAATCCCTGTTACGGCTACTAGTATTATTATTATTATTATAAGGTGTGTTAAGTAGTACTATTCCTAGCAGTTTAATCCCTGTTACGTCTCCTATCAGGGGCCGGTCTTTGGAATAGATTTTAGGAACCGGGAGATGGAAAAAGATGCTTAGTCGGTCCTCTTACTTCCAATTTGGGGCACTGCGCGTGCGCCGTGCAATGTACTGTGCCACCAGATATGAGTGGTGTGTTAAGTAGTACTATTACTATCAGTTTAATCCCTGTTACGTCCCCTATCAGAGGACGTGTATGAAATAGATTTTAGACAACCGCAAAGAGTTGTCAATAGTTGACACACTCATGACATAAATTGTATTCCTCTATGCGTCAATCTTGGTGTAGTGATGACTGTGCTCGTGTGCACGTTTGGGAGATTGCAGGCAATGGGGTTTTTTCAAAGCCTATGGTCGTGCTGAGGTAGTTCAGTGACAGATAAGTGACCCAGAAAACAATGATTCTGCAGTGTGGGCACATTGTTGGCCTAGTAGGCTTTAATGATCAGCTTAGATGATCACAAAGAAAATTAATGTTTTTTTCTATGCAAAATTATCCAGCCGATTGCTTTTGGTCTGTTCACAATGAAGCAACGACCTTATCATCTGGGGTGTGCCAACATTGCCATTGCAAACACACTCATAGAGGTGGTCGCTTCATTGTGATACGCAAGCCCCTTCACCACAACAAGGTAACTATCATGAAGGGGAATTGACACATGTATGTGCCTTTTTTTTTTTTTTTTTTTTTGATTTTTGAAGCCACAGTGAAGCACTAGAGGCCAGAAAAATTAGGCATGTACACATGCCTGAAAAATTAGATATTGCTGCAGCCGCTGCTGTTGCAGCGGCCAGAAAAATTGATGTTTCCCAGGCAGAAAGTGCCCTAAAAAATTGCGGCATGTACCCTAGTTGGTGGCGGATAAGTCACACAAGTCATCCGGCATTCAGATATAAAATACAGCAGCGTGTGGACCATTTTTAGCCAAAGGCAGCTCATCTCAGTCATCAGGCCTTTTTTAGTTGAATGTATCGCCCACTGTCAGTCCCTTTGGGATCCATCCCTCATTCATCTTAATAAAGGTGAGGTAATCTAGACTTTTTTGACCTAGGCGACTTCTTTTGTCAGTGACAATGCCTCCTGCTGAACTGAAGGTCCTTTCTGACAGGACACTTGAAGTGGGGCAGGCCAGAAGTTCTATCGCAAATTGGGATAGCTCAGGCCACAGGTCAACCCTGCACACCCAGTAGTCAAGGGGTTCCTCACTCCTCAGAGTGTCGATATCTGCAGTTAAGGCAAGGTAGTCTGCTACCTGTCGGTCAAGTCGTTCTCTGAGGGTGGACTCCGAAGGGCTGTGACGATGCGTAGGACTTAAAAAGCTCTGCATGTCCTCCATCAACAACACGTCTGTAAAGCATCCTGTCCTTGCCGGCGTGGTCGTGGTAGGAGGAGGATTACTTTCACCTCTTCCCCTGTTAGATTCCCGTTGTGCTGTGACATTACCCTTATATGCTGTGTAAGGCATACTTTTTAATTTATTTTGGAACTGCTGCATCCTTTCCGACTTTTCAGGCACTTTCTGCTTATAGTAGGCTGGCCACCCAGTACAGGTCGTTCTCCTTCAGCCTTTTTATACGAGGGTCCCTCAACAGGCACGACAGCATGAAAGACCCCATTTGCACAAGGCTGGATGCCGAGCTCCTCATGTCCCGTTCCTCGTCCTCACTGATCTCACTGAAGGTCTGTTCTTCCCCCCAGCCACGTACAACACCATGGGTACCAGATAGGTGACAACGAGCACCCTGGGATGCCTGCTGTGGTTGGTCTTCCTCCTCCTCAAAGCCACATTCCTCCTCTGACTCCTCCTCCTCAGACTCCTCTTCCAGCGTTGCCACAGGTCCAGCAAGCGATGCTGATAAGGCTGTTTCTGGTGGTGATGATGGTGACCACAACTCTTCCTCTTCCTCTTCACGCTCACCTATGGCCTGATCCAGCACTCTTCGCAGGGCACGCTCCAGGAAGAAAACAAATGGGATGATGTCGCTGATGGTGCCTTCAGTGCGACTAACTAGGTTTGTCACCTCCTCAAAAGGACGCATGAGCCTACAGACATTGCGCATGAGCGTCCAGTAACGTGGCAAAAAAATTCCCAGCTCCGCAGAGGCTGTCCTAGCACCCCAGTCATACAAATACTCGTTGACGGCTATTTATTGTTGGAGCAGGCGGTCGAACATTAGGAGTGTTGAATTCCAACGTGTCGGGCTGTCGCAAATCAAGCGCCTCATTGGCATGTTGTTTTGGTGCTGAATATCTGAAAAGTGCGCCATGGCCGTGTACGAACGCCTGAAATGGCCACACACCTTCCTGGCCTGCTTGAGGACGTCCTGTAAGCCTGGGTACTTATGCACAAAGCGTTGTACGATCAGATTACACACATGTGCCATGCACGGCACATGTGTCAACTTGCCCAAATTCAATGCCGCCAACAAATTGCTTTCGTTGTCACACACTATTTTGCCAATCTCCAGTTGGTGGGGAGTCAGCCACTGATCCACCTTTGCGTTCAGGGTGGACAGGAGTGCTGGTCCGGTGTGACTCTCTGCTTTCAGGCAAGTCAACCACAAGACGGCGTGACACTGTCGTATCCGGGATGTGGAATAGCCCCTGGGGAGCTGGGGGGGTTGCCGTTGATGTGGAGCAAGACGCAGCAGAAGAAGAGGACTCAGCTGAGGAGGTTATGGAAGAGGATGGAGTAGGAGGAGTAGAGGAGGTGGCAGCAGGCCTGCCTGCAAGTCGTGGCGGTGTCACCAACTCCCCTGCAGAGCCACGCATTCCATGCTTGGCAGCCGTCAGCAGGTTTACCCAATGCGCAGTCTAGGTGATATACCTGCCCTGACCATGCTTTTCAGACCAGGTATCAGTGGTCAGATGGACCCTTGCCCCAACACTGTGTGTCAGACATGCCATGACTTCCTTTTGCACAATCGAGTACAGGTTGGGGATTGCCTTTTGTGCAAAGAAATTTCGTCCAGGGACCTTCCACTGTGGTGTCCCAATAGCTACAAATTTTTTGAAGGCCGCAGACTCCACCAGCTTGTATGGTAAAATCTGGCGGGCTAAGAGTTCCGATACGCCAGCTGTCAGACGCCGAGCAAGGGGGTGACTTTGTGACATTGGCTTCTCACGCTCAAATATGTCCTTGACAGACACCTGACTGTGGGCAGATGAGCAGGAACTGCCACACAGTTTCACTCCTAGTTAACCCTGCTCACTTCTTTTTTTACTATTTTTGAAAAGTGGCTGGAGAAAAGTAAAGTCGATAAATATTAAGAAGGTAAATTGCTGAACTTAACTACAAGTGTCCATTCACAATCATTTTATTGTTCCTTTGCTCTTAGGGCCTCATTTTCAAAGGGCTTCAAAATCCAAGCTTTAGCTAAAAAAAAATTGTGCTTTTAACATATATATCATAGTTCTTAGTTTCAGTCTATATTTTTAATGAAAGTAGAGAGAATTTCAAACCGTTTTCATATTTTGATCAATGATATGCACTTTGAAATGGGCATACATATAAACCTAAAATTAGAAATCTGTCATAAGGGTTAATTAAGTTCAGCTTATGAGGTCATTGTATAGCGGTCAATAATAAAAACTCTTTTCTGTGTTAACAAAGAGGCGTAACGTTTTTTGTTCTGTTCTGCTCTTGTGACAAATTTCAACTTAGTGAAACCTTTCTGCACACTGATAAAGAGTGGCATCTTTTTTCCAGGTTTTTCTTCTGTGTATTCTAAAACATGCTCATGTGCTTAAGAGCCTATTGTGATGTAATGATATTGACAGATATTTAGAACATCAGGTCAATGATGCTGTGGCTCTTATGGCTTAGTTTATCTCATGCTTTAATTAGAATTTATGATTTTGTTATGTGCTTCAGAATTACATAGAACAGTCAGAGAAACAAGATAATAAACAGATCACATTTAAACTATTAGTTTATTACAATATTACTGCTAAAAGGCCTGAGTAGTGAGTACCCACATTACCATCACCAAATGCAGAAGAAAATCACGTCTTTAAAGACTATGTCTAAATACAACTTTATCAGCTGTGATCATTGTGAGGGAGATAAAAGGCAGCAGTAGGCGCTATAGCAGATACATATTGAAAAATATCAATGGTGTATCTACTCAAGTATTCTATACTTGTATTTTGACATTAGTCTTAATCTAGTTTATTAGTTTAACATTTTTGGTAGACATAAAATACAAAGGCAAAGCCTAATATATTTAGAGGTTTATTTAACCCCTTCATGACTGCAATACGTTTATATACGTGATATTTGCACATGCCTCATGCAGCTATCACGTCTATAAACGTCAAACCAGCTCTTTAATCCACGTGCTGCAAAGCGCTTGGATTAAAGCTTCTGCCCCTGCACTGCTGCTGTTACGGACAGCATACAGTGCAGTAATGCCAGCAAGAGACCAATCAGAGTGGCCCCTTGCCGGCAATCGATCCGATTGGTTAGTCTGTGCAGACTAACCAATCGGATCGCGGCAGTGAAAAAATGCCGGCTTCAAGGTCTGATCTGCGCTCTGCAGATCAGAGCCAGAAATCAGGTAGTGTCTCTGTGCTCCCCAATCTGCGCGCATCCAACCGCCCCTGTCCGCGCCTGCCCCTGATGCAGTTCCCCCGACCCATCCATATTCATGTAGTCTGCCCCTGATGCGGTCCGCCCCCTCCCCACCCCATACATTCATCCTGCCCCCACTTGCTCCTGCCCCTCAATGCTGGTTATACCTTCCCCCTCCCCCTTTCCAGCACTGCCCCCTTTGCCCTCTTGCGGTGCGGTCCCCCTGCTCTGTTTGATGGCAGCGGCTCCATTCCTGAGCCGCCGCTATCAGCAGCGAGTGTCAACTCTATTCTGACACTCTGCTGTAACCCCATAGATGCCGCAGTTGCGGCATCCATGGGGTTAATAGAGGGAGGGGCTCCCTCTCTCAACCATCGGGGCTGCTGCGCTGTGATGGCAGCACCCGATGGTTGCCATGGCAATTGGACTCTTTTGCAAAGCTGTTGCCACCTATAGGGCATCTAATAGTATTATACTTTGCAATGCAAGAGCATTGCAAAGTATAGTACAGCCATCAGCCCCACTGAATCTTCATGATCCAAGAGGGACTTGATAAAAAAAGAAAGTGAAAATAATAATAAAAATATGTAAATTTTAAAAATAAATTACCTTTTCCTATGAAAAATAAAATAAAATACTTATTAGGTGTCACCGTGGCCGCAATGACCGTCTCTATAAATATATCACATGATAGCACAAGATAGCACAAGACGATCAGCATAAAAATTAAAAAACATATGGCGTTCAGAAAATGGACACACACAAAAACATAATTTCTTTTTCAAAAATGCTTTATTATGTAAAACTAAAACATACAAAGAAAGTAGACATATTTGATATCATTCCGTCCGGAACAACCTGCTCTATAAAAATAGCACATGATCTACCCTATCAGATGAATCTTGTAAAAAAACAAAACGGTGCCAAAACAGCCATTTTTCGGTTACCTTGCCTCACAAAAAACGTAATATAGAGCAATTAAAAATCATATGTACCCCAAAATAGTACCAATAAAACTGGCACCTTATCCCCTAGTTTCTAAAATAGGGTCACTTTTTGGGAGTTTCTACTGTATGGGTGCATCAGGGGGGCTTTAAATGGGACATCAAAACCAATCCAGCATAATCTGCCTTCCAAAAACCGTATGGCATTCCTTTCCTTCTGTGCCCTGCCATGTGCCCGTACAGCAGTTTACGACCACATGTGGGGTGTTTCTGTTAACCACGGAATCAGGGTAATAAATATTGAGTTTTGTTTGGCTGTTAACCCTCAATGTGTTAAAGAAAAAAATGTAATAAAATGGAAAATCTGCCAAAAAAGTGAATATAAAATATATATATATATATATATATATATATATATATATATTTGTACTCTGTAATCCCATGAAAATTATGAGGGGGATGTATGCAATGGACGGGTACTTTCACCGGAATACTGAAAGATGTTTGCAGTTAATGTATATATAAACAATGAGACGTGTATATATATTTGTGTGTGTAAAACATATGAAATGATCCGGTGACATCATACATGGGTCCCGCGCTGTGTGTATAACTCTCTATATGTATACAATCACAGCGAGGGAGAGATGTATGACGTAACCGGATGATTTTGTACATGTCAAAACTGGAATTAAGTAATCACTTGTAATAAAAAGAAATTGCGACAAAACCCCTGTTTTATGAATGCCCAGACTCTTGTATTTTGTCTGCTGTTCATGTAGCTATCCCTATTTCGCCCTTTAAATTTACAAAAACCACCTTATCTGCCTGTGACGCAGTTAGCGAACACAATGGACATTAGCAAACACAATGGATATTGCCCGTTACACAATCCACAAACACAATGGATATTGCCTATGATTTGGGATGAGTGAACCCGAACTGTATAGTTCGGGTTCGTACCGAATTTTGGGGTGTCCGTGACACGGACCCGAACATTTTCGTAAAAGTCCGGGTTCGGGTTCGGTGTTCGTCGCTTTCATGGCGCTTTTTGAAAGGCTGCAAAGCAGCCAATCAACAAGCGTCATACTACTTGCCCCAAGAGGCCGTCACAGCCATGCCTACTATTGGCATGGCTGTGATTGGCCAGTGCAGCATGTGACCCAGCCTCTATTTAAGCTGGAGTCACGTAGCGCCGCACGTCAAACTGCTCTGAACAGTGTAGGGAGAGGTTGCAGCTGCGACTGTTAGGGCGAGATTAGGCAGTGATTGACTCCTCCAAAAGACTTAGTCAGTGATCGATCTACAGCTGTGGATCATTGAACTGCTGCTATTCAATTGCTCACTGTTTTTAGGCTGCCCAGAGCGTTTTTCAGTTACTTTTTTCGGGGGTGATCGGCGGCCATTTTGTGTCTTCTGGTGCGCCAGCACAAGCTGCCACCAAATACATTTAACCATCAATAGTGTGGTTATTTTTTGGCTATATCCTACATCAGGGGCAAGCTGTCACCAAGTGCATTTAACCATCAATAGTGTGGTTAATTTTTGGCTATATCCTACATCAGGGGCTTGGCTGTGCTTGCTATTTTATTGAGGGGTGAAATACAATTGCCAAAATAGCAGTACCCTAAATCTGGTGTTTCAGCTGTGGCCAGCCAATTGTAATACTGTCTGCTGTCTGGCAAAGGATATATTTTTGTTCAGGGTTGAAATACAATTCCCAACTTAGCAATTTCCTAAATTAGTGGTTTCTGCTGTATCAGGGCTACTTTAAATCTAATCATTAAAAGGGTATATTAGATTCAAGGTGCTGATAGGGTCATTCTCAATAACTTCACACACACGCTACTGTGCAATTCCAAGTCTAATTCTGTCTGTAAACGTATACCTGTCACCCAGCGCCTAAATAATAGGCCTCAAATTTATATTCATCTAAATCTGTGGTTATTGCTGTGGCTGGTCAAGTTATTTAGTGTCAGTCAAAGCACAATTTTTCTTCTGGGTTGAAATACAATTCCCAACTTAGCAATTCTCTAAATTAGTGGTTTCTGCTGTATCAGGCCTACTTTAAATCTATCCCTAAAAGGGTATATTAGATTCACGGTGCTGATAGGGTCATTCTCAATAACTTCAAACACACGCTACTGTGCAATTCCAAGTCTAATTCTGTGTGTAAACGTATACCTGTCACCCAGCGCCTAAATAATAGGCCTCAAATTTATATTCATCTAAATCTGTGGTTATTGCTGTGGCTGGTCAAGTTATTTAGTGTCCGTCAAAGCACAGTTTTTCTTCTGGGTTGAAATACAATTCCCAACTTAGCAATTCTCTAAATTAGTGGTTTCTGCTGTATCAGGCCTACTTTAAATCTATCCCAAAAAGGGTATATTAGATTCAAGGTTCTGATAGGGTCATTCTCAATAACTTCACACACACGCTACTGTGCAATTCCAAGTCTAATTCTGTGTGTAAACGTATACCTGTCACCCAGCGCCTTAATACTAGGCCTCAAATTTATATTCAGCTAAATCTGTGGTTATTGCTGTTGTCGGGCATATTTATATCTGCACATTAAAGTCTGACAATATTAGAACCAAAATGGAGATTCACATTACCTTTAAGAGGCCAAACTCTCTGTTGGAATAAGCCAGATAAGTTTTAAAAGTTATTGCCAACAGATGTGGTATCTTAGAGAATGTAATGGGTCTCACATAAACTGTCTCAACTACCGGGGTCAAGAGAGGTTATTGCTTAAAACACTGGTTTCTCTAAACATGTCTGTCTGAGGAACAATGGGTGTTTCATGGCTAAACCATGATCTGATAAGAGACGTCCATAAAACACATCTGGTGTGGAATGGATGTCTATTCATATATGTATATATATATATATATATATATATATATAAAACACAAATAATGCAGCAGCACAGTCAGAGCCAGTGGACTGGGTGCAAATCCCCACAGAGGCAGGCCACTCCTCCACGGTATATAGAAAATGAAAGAACGAGGCAGCACTTCCAGCTTTTGGTGTACGGGTGAAGACCCCAAACTTTAATCCAAGCGACGTTTCGGCCTACTCAATGAGGCCTTTATCAAGCTACATAACAGTGCAAATAACTGGGTATATATACCCACACTACAATACAAGTGAGTGGCAATCAGTGGTTACACCTGTTAACAATCAAGTCACATGACCTAAGACTACATCGTCACATGGTGTTCCAACGTAATAAACATAATACTTTTGCTCCTTTTTGTGCATCAAAAAGTGCTCATCTTATTAATAAGAACATAAGTAATGTGCGCAACAATTACAGTGCATATACAATACATCATATATAGAGGATCAAAGCCCCTTTTATATAGTGAACCATTATGTGGTGCAGTACATAAAGAGTTAAAATCATCTGCTGCAGTTGCAGCTGTACCTTATTAAAAGTTGGACGGAGCTCACCATCTAAAGACATTTCACTTGTCCACATCACCATGCTGTCAGCGTTGGCGTCCCCCAGTCGGCGGTGCGCCTGCGCCGGACCAGACGGCTCTGGCCCCGCCCCCGACAGCGCCACGCCCCCACGTCACGCTCCAATGGACCGCAGCGTCATCCACCGGAACGCACGCAGGAGCCGCAGTTGCTGGGGGAGGGAGGCCAGACCATGTGGCTCAGCGCACGTCACATCGCAGGCGGGACCCAGCCGTCACCATGGCGATGTAAACAAGCTTAGACAGGCGGACGAGCCCAGCGCGGCCAGAGCAAGTACATGCGCACAGATCCAGACATAAGAATGTGTTTGGAAATGGCCAAGGGGGAGGAAAATCAAACCCAGCCACCAGCTCAAGCGATTACATCATCCCCCTTTTCCATCACCATCCACTTCATGTGGTGTGGCTGTCATGGGACACACTCCTCCCATCAACCTGCACATATTCAAGATAACGTGTATGTCAGGTCACTGACCCTCAACTATGTGGTCAGTAACGCGCATACACCAACATTCAAGCCGTACATTGTAAAACAGTGTTGGACACATAGTGCAATCATGTAATAGTCCCAGGCCGTCTGACGTCGTCCCGTATGTCTCCACACGTAGTAACAATATCAAATCCATATCCAAAGGACTAGGGTGGCTCCATCCAATACCAAGATAAAAGTTCATCAAGCTAATCAAAACATCCTGGAAAAGAGAAAATACAGTGTCAGTATATAATGGTAGTATATTCAAAAAGCGTGCACTGTTATGTTTCTCCTACACCAGACTCAACGATCGAGAACCCCCCACGTAGATGAGCACCACACATATCCTTTATCCATATAGTTCCCACCTACACTCAGCATTGAGGCCATCTGGTTTCAGTGTGTGTAATCTGTGTATCCACAAGATCTCACGTTGCTTCAACAATTTTTCCCTATTGCCTCCCCTTTTAAGTGGGGGGATATGGTCAATGACCCTGAATTTAAGATCCCTTTCTTTGTGTCCCGCTTCAACAAAATGTTTAGGCACCGGGAGGTCTCTCCTCTTCTGACGGATCGAGTACCTGTGGTAGTTCATTCTGGTCTTGACCTCGCAGATCGTTTCCCCTACATAAAGGAGATTGCAGGGGCAAGACAAGAGGTATACCACGAATGAACTATCACAGGTCAGAAAATGTCTGATTTCAAACTGGGTATTCAGTACTGGATGTACGAATTTGTCCCCTTTCAGCATATAATTGCAATTAACACAGTTTAAACATGGGTAGCACCCATTTTTCTTGCGACCTATATAGGTTTGAACGGGGGCCTTACCCCCGGTAACATCTGCTCTCACCAGTTTGTCCTTCAGACTGTCCGCTCTCCTATACGACATCAGGGGGGGCACAGCAAACTCCTTCACCTTTTTAAAGCTGTTGTTTAATATCGGCCAATGCTTCTTAATGGCTCCCGCTATCTGATAGCTACCCTCATTATAGGTGGAGATGAAAGGTACCCTACTATGTTTGGTCGCCTCACTGGTCCTCCTAGTTTCCATCCCATCCAACTGTCTGTGTACCAAACTTCTCGGGTACCCTCTCCTGATGAATTTGTCTGCCATCTGCGACAACCTTGTCTTGCGCAATATAGGGTCTTTCACTATGCGTTGCACACGGAGAAACTGACTCCGTGGCAAAGTCTTAACCATAGATCTCGGATGGCAGCTCTCAAACCTCAATAGCTTGTTACAGTCAGTTGGCTTTGTATATAAGTCAGTAACCAATGAGGTGCCCTGTTTTCTTACCATGGTATCCAAAAATTGGACCTGCTCGGTGGAGTGTACAAGCGTGAACTGGATCTCAGGATCCATATTGTTCAAAAAAGTGTGGAACTCTGCCAACTCATCCTCAGTGCCCTCCCAGATGACAAAAACATCATCTATGTATCTCCACCACCCCCGCACTAGGCTGAAGTGGTGGGACACATAGACGTGTTCAGCCTCTAGGGCAGACATGAACATGTTGGCATAAGTTGGCGCCATGTTTGAACCCATTGCGGTTCCCCGCTGTTGTAGGTAATACCCATCCTGAAACGCAAAGTAATTGTATCTCAAAACTACACCGAGCAGGTCCAATATGAACTCCCTACACTCATCAGTGTATGGGGACTGAGCCAGAAACCTTCTGACTGCCTCTACACCTCTATCATGATTGATAGAGGTGTAGAGGCTCACCACATCAAAAGAAGCCAGCAGCGTATGTGCCGTTACTTGCACGTTAGCAATCTTATTCAGAAAATCACCAGTGTCTCGTACATATGATTTTGCCCCAACAGCGTAACATCTCAATATCTTGTCTAAGAAAATGGCCAAATTAGAGAACACTGACTCCCTCCCGGACACAATGGGTCTCCCAGGGGGATTCTGTAAGCTTTTGTGAATTTTAGGTAACACATATATCAATGGTGTCTTGGGCTGTGTGATCAATAAATATTTGTACAGGGCTTCATCAATCAGACCTCCTGATAGGGCTCCATCCAATATTCCCGTGATGACCTTGATAACCTCAAACTTAGGATCATGATTAAGTCTCCTATATACCAGGGAGTCTCCTAATTGTCTCAATATCTCGGAGACGTACCATTGGGTGTCCATCACAACAACGGCCCCCCCCTTATCGGCCGGTTTGACCGTGAGGGAGCCGTTGTTGCAAAGTTCACCCAACGCACATATCTCCGCAGACGTCATGTTGGGATGTCTGAGACCTCCCACAGTTATGGATTCCTTCAATGACTCAATATCAGCCCTCACTGCATTGATATATGTGTCAATGGCTGGATTCTTAATCTGTGGTGTGAAGTCACCCTTGGCATATAAGCCCACACTGCGAAGGGAGAGTTCACAGCCACGCTGGGTATCGACATTAGTCATTTGTCTATCGGTTTCAGAAAACCACACCTTTAACTTAAGGCTTCTAAAGAATTTTTGCAGGTCTACTTCTAGTTGGAACCAGTCCACTCCCACCGCGGGATAAAAAGATAGACCTTTAGATAAAAGTTCGGTCTGTGCATCGGTCAGTACATGGGAAGATATATTTACCACTATGGATTCTTTTTCCTTGCTGGCCGATTCCTTACACTCCATTTTTCTCCATTTAAATTGTCTCCGCCCACCACGTCTGGTCCTTTTGGATCCATAGCAGGGCCTAAAAAATCATCATGCTGTTGTGTGACTTGAGTGGCTCCTTCTCCATTGGTAGGTACCATTCTCCTCCTAGGGTTGGGGTTATTCCATTTGCTGTTATTAGGGTTACCAGAGAATGGTTGACGTCTCTGTCCTTTTGGTTCTTGCCAGGTATAGACATTACCTCGTCTATAGTCCTCTTCATCCCGCTGCCATTTGCGTTGTTTGATCGCCTCCTGTTCCTTCCTGTATTTATCCAAATAGGTAGAGCAATTGGTCAAATATGTATCAAAGTCCTGTACAGGGAGGGCTTCCTTAAGCCTAATCAGAGCTCCTTCAAGGTGCTCACGTACGGTGCCCAATTCATATTGCAGGAACTCCAAATTCAACAGTATCACATCGAGGGCATATTTGTTTGAGATCTGTGTAAATTTATGCGCAAACTTACTGTCTGCTGGAAACAGACTTGGCTTCAATTGGGAGCGCATTCCCCTTGGGATTCTGTGTGACTTATAGTATTCCGCTAAAGTCGCCAGGTGCAGCTCCATAGATGCCAGTCGTTTGCCATCCGCCTCATAGCCTTTTTTCAGCTCTGTAACAGACGGGGTGGATAAAAACGTGCAGTCGCTCACCAGATCGTGGAGGATCCTCTCTTCATCTTGCCTGGTGTAGTAGAACACATCGGCGGGGTCTCTCTCAGTAGTTTCCATTTTCTGGTCAATTCAGTGCTAAGCTGCCAAGTCCTTAGATACAAAACACAAATAATGCAGCAGCACAGTCAGAGCCAGTGGACTGGGTGCAAATCCCCACAGAGGCAGGCCACTCCTCCACGGTATATAGAAAATGAAAGAACGAGGCAGCACTTCCAGCTTTTGGTGTACGGGTGAAGACCCCAAACTTTAATCCAAGCGACGTTTCGGCCTACTCAATGAGGCCTTTATCAAGCTACATAACAGTGCAAATAACTGGGTATATATACCCACACTACAATACAAGTGAGTGGCAATCAGTGGTTACACCTGTTAACAATCAAGTCACATGACCTAAGACTACATCGTCACATGGTGTTCCAACGTAATAAACATAATACTTTTGCTCCTTTTTGTGCATCAAAAAGTGCTCATCTTATTAATAAGAACATAAGTAATGTGCGCAACAATTACAGTGCATATACAATACATCATATATAGAGGATCAAAGCCCCTTTTATATAGTGAACCATTATGTGGTGCAGTACATAAAGAGTTAAAATCATCTGCTGCAGTTGCAGCTGTACCTTATTAAAAGTTGGACAGAGCTCACCATCTAAAGACATTTCACTTGTCCACATCACCATGCTGTCAGCGTTGGCGTCCCCCAGTCGGCGGTGCGCCTGCGCCGGACCAGACGGCTCTGGCCCCGCCCCCTGGAAGTGCTGCCTCGTTCTTTCATTTTCTATATATATATATATATATATATATATATATATATTCCTGTGTGCATTTATTTAGCGTTTGAACTTGTTAATGATTCATATATACTATGCAATATTGATGTATTATAACCAAGTATTATCAATGTATATGTATCAATGAGAATATATTCTATAGAAGCATATAAGCTGATTTTCTACTAAGAGGATATTGTTTTAGAGAAGAACTTCGTTATCTTAGATGGCAATTAATCAGTCGTTTGGATGGCTAAGATACACAAGCCAGGAGAAAACTTTCTAAAAACCATTATACTCTTATCTGCCCCATAAATTCAAGGATTAGGGAAACTTCTAATACTGCCAGTCAGTCTGAGCAAAGTGTCAGAAAGAGTCCCTCCTAATTGATTTAGGGTGGACAAGGTCAAAGTTTAAGTGGTGTAATAAAACCATATATATGTCAATTTTTTAAATTGCTATATGATACAACAGTGCCATCAAGTTGTAGATGAGCAGAAGTTTCAAAGGAATGCCAATAAAAGGACATCATCCCCATGATTACCATACGTCACACCCACCTTATCTAATTGGAAATCCCTAATCCAAGAGGGGATGGGCATAGATAAGGATGAGAATATCTAATCCAGTTTTTGGGAGAAGGGGAAGGCAAGGCACTTGAGATCACTTGAGACAAACATCACTTGGGACTTCTTCAGAGAAATTCAATGCAAGGCACTTGAGAAACACTTCAGAGCACTTGGGAATTCATTCATCAGCATCACTTTACTTGTCAGGAACGTACCACAGGACGGGATAGATCTGAATCTTGGAAAGCTGGGTCCCTTCTAAAAGATCTTTATCCCAAAGCCAGGGGTAATGTATGATTTATTTTGTTTGCAGTAATTATAAATCGCTCCAATTGGCATATAGTTGAGACCCCATTATTAGTAGGTCAATAGTGTTAAAACAATAGTTTTATGGGAAATTTTAATGAACGTGCACATCATTAGAATTCCTGTAATATTGCTATCAGAGTGGAATCTATGATCGTATTTTATTATCCGTAGTTAGGCCAACGGGCGTATTTATAAGGTGTCTCTTACTGCCATATTCTTTGATTGAGCATAAGGGATCACATATTCATTTCTATAGTTTTTTTTGTTGTTGTTGCATTATAATATTTTGATAACCAATACACTAATCGGTAATAATTAGATAAGAGAAAAAGTAGTACTGTATTATACTTGGTGTAGTAAATTAAGTGAGCCCGGCATAAACGGTGGAGCACCATCTTGTGGTCAATTTTGATATTATCTTTGTATTCATTTGTATGCCATTTTTACTGCTTGTATTTATAATAAATTATATTTTGTATAATTAATTGCACCATGTTTCATTAGCTGCACATATTAACTTTAGATCTCATCAATAAAAGAACTGGCGTTTATATCCGTCAATGACATTTTTATTTTTTAATTTTTCATATTTCATAAAAATATGAAATCATAATTTTTATGATTTCATATCTTATATGAAATAAATACCCGACACTGTAGCTGGTCAAGTTATTTTGTGTCCGTCAAAGCACAGTTTTTGTAATGGGTTGAAATTCAATTCCCAACTTAGCAATTTCCTAAATTAGTGGTTTCTGCTGTATCAGGCCTACTTTAAATCTATCCCTAAAAGGGTATATTAGATTCAAGGTGCAGATAGGGTCATTCTCAATAACTTCACACACACTCTACTGTGCAATTCAAAGTCTAATTCTGTCTGTAAACGTATACCTGTCACCCAGCACCTAAATAATAGGCCTCAAATTTATATTTATCTAAATCTGTGGTTATTGCTGTGGCTAGTCAAGTTATTTAGTGTCCGTCAAAGCACAGTTTTTGTTCTGGGTTGAAATACAATTCCCAACTTAGCAATTTCCTAAATTAGTGGCTTCTGCTGTATCAGACCTACTTTAAATCTATCCAAAAAAGGGTATATTAGATTCAAGGTGCTGATAGGGTCATCCACAATAACTTCACACGCTACTGTGCATTTCCAAGTCTAATTCTGTCCGTAAACGTATACCTGTCATCCAGCGCCTAAATACTAGGCCTCAAATTTATATTCAGCTAAATCTGTCGTTACTGCTGTGCCTTTATTAGTGTAATACGGTACCTAAATAGATAGCCAGATAGTGTTAGGTATCTGTAAAAAAAGGCCTGAATTTGATTACAATACATTGGGCCAAATAATATTCTTATTGTGGTGAACGGTAACAATGAGGAAAACATCTAGTAAGGGATGCGGACATGGTCGTGGTGGTGTTAGTGGACCCTCTGGTGCTGGGAGAGGACGTGCCACAGCCACACGTCCTAGTGTACCAACTACCTCAGGTCCCAGAAGCCGCCATAATTTACAGTGATATTTGGTGGGGCCCAATGCCGTACTAAGGATGGTAAGGCCTGAGCAGGTACAGGCATTAGTCAATTGGGTGGCCGACAGTGGATCCAGCACGTTCACATTATCTGCCACCCAGTCTTCTGCAGAAAGCGCACAGACGGCGCCTGAAAACCAAGCCCATCAGTCTGTCACATCACCCCCATGCATACCAGGGAAACTGTCTGAGCCTCAAGTTATGCAGCAGTCTCTTATGCTGTTTGAAGACTCCGTTGGCAGGGTTTCCCAAGGGCATCCACCTAGCCCTTCCCCAGCGGTGGAAGACATAGAATGCACTGACGCACAACCACTTATGTTTCCTGATGATGAGAACATTGGAATACCACCTCAGCACGTTTCTGATGATGACGAAACACAGGTGCCAACTGCTGTGTCTTTCTGCAGTGTGCAGACTGAACAGGAGGTCAGGGATCAAGACTGGGTGGAAGACGATGCAGGGGTCGATGAGGTCCTAGACCCCACATGGAATGAAGGTCGTGCCACTGACTTTCACAGTTCCGAGGAAGAGGCAGTGGTGAGACCGAGCCAACAGCGTAGCAAAAGAGGGAGCAGTGGGCAAAAGCAGAACACCCGCCGCCAAGAGACTCCGCCTGCTACTGACCGCCGCCATCTGGGACCGAGCACCCCAAAGGCAGCTTCAAGGAGTTCCCTGGCATGAGACTTCTTAAAACAATGTGCTGACGACAAGACCCGAGTGGTTTGCACGCTGTGCCATCAGAGCCTGAAGCGAGGCATTAACGTTCTGAACCTTATCACAACTTGCATGACCAGGCACCTGCATGCAAAGCATGAACTGCAGTGGAGTAAACACCTTAAAAACAAGGAAGTCACTCAGGCTCCCCCTGCTACCTCTCCTGCTGCTGCTGCCGCCGCCTCGGCCTCTTCTGCTGCTGCCGCCTCGTCCTCTTCCTCTGCCTCTGGAGGAACGTTGGCACCTGCTGCCCAGCAAACAGGGGATGTACCACCAACACCAGCACCTCCGTCACCAAGCATCTCAACCATGTCACACGGCAGCGTTCAGCTCTCCATCTCACAAACATTTGAGAGAAAGCGTAAATTCCCACCTACCCACCCTCGATCCCTGGCCCTGAATGCCAGCATTTCTAAACTACTGGCCTATGAAATGCTGTCATTTAGGCTGGTGGACACAGACAGCTTCAAACAGCTCATGTCGCTTGCTGTCCCACAGTATGTTGTTCCCAGCCGGCACTACTTCTCCAAAAGAGCCGTGCCTTCCCTGCACAACCAAGTATCCGATAAAATCAAGTGTTCACTGCGCAACGCCATCTGTGGCAAGGTCCACCTAACCAAAGATATGTGGACCAGTAAGCACGGCCAGGGACGCTATATCTCCCTAACTGCACACTGGGTAAATGTAGTGGCGGCTGGGCCCCAGGCGGAGAGCGGTTTGGCGCACGTCCTTTCGCCGCCAAGGATCGCAAGGCAACATTCTTTGCCTCCTGTTGCCTCCTCCTCCTACTCGGCTTCCTCCTCCTCTTCTTCCACCTGCTCATCCAGTCAGCCACACACCTTCACCACCAACTTCAGCACAGCCCGGGGTAAACGTCAGCAGGCCATTCTGAAACTCATATGTTTGGGGGACAGGCCCCACAACGCACAAGAGTTGTGGCGGGGTATAGAACAACAGACCGACGCGTGGTTGCTGCGGGTGAGCCTCAAGCCGGGCCTGGTGCTGTGCGATAATGGGTGAAATCTTGTTGCAGCTCTGGGACTAGCCGGTTTGACGCACATCCCTTGCCTGGCACATGTGCTGAATTTGGTGGTGCAGAAGTTCATTCACAACTACCCTGACATGTCAGAGCTGCTGCATAAAGTGCGGGCCGTCTGTTCGCGCTTCCGGCGTTCACATCCTGCCGCTGCTCGCCTGTCTGCGCTACAGCGTAACTTCGGCCTTCCCGCTCACCGCCTCATATGCGACGTGCCCACCAGGTGGAACTCCACCTTGCACATGCTGGACAGACTGTGCGAGCAGCAGCAGGCCATAGTGGAGTTTCAGCTGCAGCACGCACGGGTCAGTCGCACTGCGGAACAGCACCACTTTACCACCAATGACTGGGCCTCCATTCGAGACCTATGTGCCCTGTTGCGCTGTTTCGAGTACTCCACCAACATGGCTAGTGGCGATGACGCCGTTATCAGCGTTACAATACCACTTCTATGTCTCCTTGAGAAAACACTTAGGGCGATGATGGAAGAGGAGGAGGAGGAAGAGGGGTCATTTTTAGCACTTTCAGGCCAGTCTCTTCGAAGTGACTCAGAGGGAGGTTTTTTGCAACAGCAGAGGCCAGGTACAAATGTGGCCAGCCAGGGCCCACTACTGCAGGAGGAGGAGGAGGAGGATGAGGAGGAGGATGAGGATGAAGCATGGTCACAGCGGGGTGGCACCCAACGCAGCTCGGGCCCATCACTGGTGCGTGGCTGGGGGGAAACGCAGGACGATGACGATACGCCTCCCACAGAGGACAGCTTGTCCTTACCTCTGGGCAGCCTGGCACACATGAGCGACTACATGCTGCAGTGCCTGCGCAATGACAGCAGAGTTGCCCACATTTTAACATGGGTGGACTACTGGGTTGCCACCCTGCTGGATCCACGGTACAAAGACAATGTGCCCACCTTACTTCCAGCACTGGAGCGTGATAGGAAGATGCGCGAGTACAAGCGCACGTTGGTAGACGCAGTACTGAAAGCATTCCCAAATGTCACAGGGGAACAAGTGGAAGCCCAAGGCCAAGGCAGAGGAGGAGCAAGAGGTCGCCAAGACAGCTGTGTCACAGCCAGCTCCTCTGAGGGCAGGGTTAGCATGGCAGAGATGTGGAAAAGTTTTGTCAACACGCCACAGCTAACTGCACCACCACCTGATACGCAACGTGTTAGCAGGAGGCAACATTTCACTAACATGGTGGAACAGTACGTGTGCACACCCGTCCACGTACTGACTGATGGTTCGGCCCCATTCAACTTCTGGGTCTCTAAATTGTCCACGTGGCCAGAGCTAGCCTTTTATGCCTTGGAGGTGCTGGCCTGCCCGGCGGCCAGCGTTTTGTTTGAAAGTGTATTCAGCACGGCAGGGGGCGTCATTACAGACAAACGCAGCCGCCTGTCTACAGCCAATGTGGACAAGCTGACGTTCATAAAAATGAACCAGGCATGGATACCACAGGACCTGTCCATCCCTTGTGCAGATTAGACATTAACTACCTCCCCTTAACCATATATTATTGTACTCCAGGGCACTTCCTCATTCAATCCTATTTTTATTTTCATTTTACCATTATATTGCGGGGCAACCCAAAGTTGAATGAACCTCTCCTCTGTCTGGGTGCCGGGGCCTAAATATATGACAATGGACTGTTCCAATGTTGGGTGACGTGAAGCATGATTCTCTGCTATGACATGAAGACTGATTCTCTGCTGACATGAAGCCATATTCTCTGTTACGGGACCTCTCTCCTCTGCCTGGATGCCGGGGCCTAAATATCTGACAATGGACTGTTCCAGTGGTGGGTGACGTGAAGCATGATTCTCTGCTATGACATGAAGACTGATTCTCTGCTGACATGAAGCCAGATTCTCTGTTACGGGACCTCTCTCCTCTGCCTGGGCGCCTGGGCCTAAATATCTGACAATGGACTGTTCCAGTGTTGGGTGACGTGAAGCATGATTCTCTGCTATGACATGAAGACTGATTCTCTGCTGACATGAAGCCAGATTCTCTGTTAAGGGACCTCTCTCCTCTGCCTGGGCGCCTGGGCCTAAATATCTGACAATGGACTGTTCCAGTGTTGGGTGACGTGAAGCCAGATTCTCTGCTATGGGACCTCTCTCCAATTGATATTGGTTAATTTTCATTTATTTTATTTTTATTTTTATTAATTTCCCTATCCACATTTGTTTGCAGGGGATTAACCTACATGTTGCTGCCTTTTGCAGCCCTCTAGCCCTTTCCTGGGCTGTTTTACAGCCTTTTTAGTCCCGAAAAGTTCGGGTCCCCATTGACTTCAATAGGGTTTGGGACGAAGTTCGGGTCGGGTTCGGATCCCGAACCCGAACATTTCCGGGAAGTTCGGCCGAACTTCTCGAACCCGAACATCCAGGTGTTCGCTCAACTCTACCTATGATACATTTAGCAAACACAATTATCTCCAGGATAGAGAGGAGAGATTTTACTGTTCATGTGGGAGTGTGTTATATCTTATTGTATATTGATTGGTCACTGCATTTTGTGTGCCTGTTCCCCACAAGGGCCCCTTGTGAGTAACCCTTGCCGGAGGACTTGATAAAAAGCTGAGCTGTGGCCATCAATAAAGTTGATAATTTTTACCCCCTCCTGGAAGTCCAGGATCCTGTTTGTGGGGGATTGGGAGCTATAGAGTCACAACACCTTTGGATTTACTTAATTTTTGGGAGACACTGTACGGATTTACTTAGCTGGAGTGTAAAATATCTGTAACAAGAATAAAATACTGATGTGGTAAAGTTAACACACATGCTTTATGAGACATGTTATGTAAACTAAATGAAATGTTATGCGTCAATATTATATTTTTTTTATGGATTTTGTTTAAAAAAAACGTGATGAGTTAATAAATTTGATTTAAGAGGTGATGTGTTAACCCTACTACTAGAGTTGAGCGAACACCTGGATGTTCGGGTTCGAGAAGTTCGGCCGAACATCCCGGAAATGTTCGGGTTCGGGATCCGAACCCGATCCGAACTTCGTCCCGAACCCGAACCCCATTGAAGTCAATGGGGACCCGAACTTTTCGGCACTAAAACGGCTGTAAAACAGCCCAGGAAAGGGCTAGAGGGCTGCAAAAGGCAGCAACATGTAGGTAAATCCCCTGCAAACAAATGTGGATAGGGAAATTAATTAAAATAAAAATTAAATAAATAAAAATTAACCAAAATCAATTGGAGAGAGGTTCCATAGCAGAGAATCTGGCTTCCCGTCACCCACCACTGGAACAGTCCATTCTCAGATATTTAGGCCCCGGCACCCAGGCAGAGGAGAGAGGTCCCGTAACAGAGAATCTGTCTTCATGTCAGCAGAGAATTAGTCTGCATGTCATAGCAGAGAATGAGGCTTCACGTCAGCCACCACTGCAACAGTCCATTGGCATATATTTAGGCCTAGCACACAGGCAGAGGAGAGAGGTCCCGTAACAGAGAATCTGGCTTCATGTCAGCAGAGAATCAGTCTGCATGTCATAGCAGAGAATGAGGCTTCACGTCAGCCACCACTGCAACAGTCCATTGGCATATATTTAGGCCCAGCACACACACAGGCAGAGGAGAGAGGTCCCGTAACAGAGAATCTGGCTTCATGTCAGCAGAGAATCAGTCTGCATGTCATAGCAGAGAATGAGGCTTCACGTCAGCCACCACTGCAACAGTCCATTGGCATATATTTAGGCCCAGCACACACACAGGCAGAGGAGAGAGGTCCCGTAACAGAGAATCTGGCTTCATGTCAGCAGAGAATCAGTCTGCATGTCATAGCAGAGAATGAGGCTTCACGTCAGCCACCACTGCAACAGTCCATTGGCATATATTTAGGCCCAGCACACACACAGGCAGAGGAGAGAGGTCCCGTAACAGAGAATCTGGCTTCATGTCAGCAGAGAATCAGTCTGCATGTCATAGCAGAGAATGAGGCTTCACGTCAGCCACCACTGCAACAGTCCATTGGCATATATTTAGGCCCAGCACACACACAGGCAGAGGAGAGAGGTCCCGTAACAGAGAATCTGTCTTCATGTCAGCAGAGAATTAGTCTGCATGTCATAGCAGAGAATGAGGCTTCACGTCACCCACCACTGCAACAGTCCATTGGCATATATTTAGGCCTAGCACACAGGCAGAGCAGAGAGGTCCCGTAACAGACAATCTGGCTTCATGACAGCAGAGAATCAGTCTGCATGTCATAGCAGAGAATGAGGCTTCACGTCACCCACCACTGCAACAGTCCATTGGCATATATTTAGGCCTAGCACACAGGCAGAGCAGAGAGGTCCCGTAACAGACAATCTGGCTTCATGTCAGCAGAGAATCAGTCTGCATGTCATAGCAGAGAATGAGGCTTCACGTCAGCCACCACTGCAACAGTCCATTGGCATATATTTAGGCCCAGCACACACACAGGCAGAGGAGAGAGGTCCCGTAACAGACAATCTGGCTTCATGTCAGCAGAGAATTAGTCTGCATGTCATAGCAGAGAATGAGGCTTCACGTCACCCACCACTGCAACAGTCCATTGGCATATATTCAGGCCCAGCACCCAGGCAGAGGAGAGAGGTCCCGTAACAGAGGATCTGGCTTCATGTCAGCAGAGAATCAGTCTGCATGTCATAGCAGAGAATGAGGCTTCACGTCAGCCACCACTGCAACAGTCCATTGTCATAAATTTAGGCCCAGCACCCAGGCAGAGGAGAGAGGTCCCGTAACAGAGGATCTGGCTTCATGTCAGCAGAGAATCAGTCTGCATGTCATAGCAGAGAATCAGGCTTCACGTCAGCCACCACTGCAACAGTCCATTGTCATAAATTTAGGCCCAGCACCCAGGCAGAGGAGAGAGGTCCCGTAACAGACAATCTGGCTTCATGTCAGCAGAGAATTAGTCTGCATGTCATAGCAGAGAATCAGGCTTCATGTCAGCCACCACTGCAACAGTCCATTGGCATATATTTAGGCCTAGCACACAGGCAGAGGAGAGGTTCATTCAACTTTGGGTAGCATCGCAATATAATGGTAAAATGAAAATAAAAATAGGATTGAATGAGGAAGTGCCCTGGAGTCCAATAATATATGGTTATGGGGAGGTAGTTAATGTCTAATCTGGACAAGGGACGGACAGGTCCTGTGGGATCCATGCCTGGTTCATTTTTATGAACGTCAGCTTGTCCACATTGGCTGTAGACAGGCGGCTGCGTTTGTCTGTAATGACGCCCCCTGCCGTGCTGAATACACGTTCAGACAAAACGCTGGCTGCCGGGCAGGCCAGCACCTCCAAGGCATAAAAGGCTAGCTCTGGCCACGTGGACAATTTAGAGACCCAGAAGTTGAATGGGGCCGAACCATCAGTCAGTACGTGGAGGGGTGTGCACACGTACTGTTCCACCATGTTAGTGAAATGTTGCCTCCTGCTAACACGTTGCGTATCAGGTGGTGGTGCAGTTAGCTGTGGCGTGTTGACAAAAGTTTTCCACATCTCTGCCATGCTAACCCTGCCCTCAGAGGAGCTGGCCGTGACACAGCTGCCTTGGCGACCTCTTGCTCCTCCTCTGCCTTGGCCTTGGGCTTCCACTTGTTCCCCTGTGACATTTGGGAATGCTCTCAGTAGCGCGTCTACCAACGTGCGCTTGTACTCGCGCATCTTCCTATCACGCTCCAGTGCAGGAAGTAAGGTGGGCACATTGTCTTTGTAGCGTGGATCCAGCAGGGTGGCAACCCAGTAGTCCGCACAGGTTAAAATGTGGGCAACTCTGCTGTCGTTGCGCAGGCACTGCAGCATGTAGTCGCTCATGTGTGCCAGGCTGCCCAGGGGTAAGGACAAGCTGTCCTCTGTGGGAGGCGTATCGTCATCGTCCTGCCTTTCCCCCCAGCCACGCACCAGTGATGGACCCGAGCTGCGTTGGGTGCCACCCCGCTGTGACCATGCTTCATCCTCATCCTCCTCCACCTCCTCCTCATCCTCGTCCTCCTCGTCCTCCAGTAGTGGGCCCTGGCTGGCCACATTTGTACCTGGCCTCTGCTGTTGCAAAAAACCTCCCTCTGAGTCACTTCGAAGAGACTGGCCTGAAAGTGCTAAAAATGACCCCTCTTCCTCATCCTCCTCCTCCTCCTCCTGGGCCACCTCCTGTTCCATCATCGCCCTAAGTGTTTTCTCAAGGAGACATAGAAGTGGTATTGTAACGCTGATAACGGTGTCATCGCCACTGGCCATGTTGGTGGAGTACTCGAAACAGCGCAACAGGGCACACAGGTCTCGCATGGAGGCCCAGTCATTGGTGGTGAAGTGGTGCTGTTCTGTAGTGCGACTGACCCGTGCGTGCTGCAGCTGAAACTCCACTATGGCCTGCTGCTGCTCGCACAGTCTGTCCAGCATGTGCAAGGTGGAGTTCCACCTGGTGGGCACGTCGCATATGAGGCGGTGAGCGGGAAGGCCGAAGTTACGCTGTAGCGCAGACAGGCGAGCAGCGGCAGGATGTGAACGCCGGAAGCGCGAACAGACGGCCCGCACTTTATGCAGCAGCTCTGACATGTCGGGGTAGTTGTGAATGAACTTCTGCACCACCAAATTCAGCACATGCGCCAAGCAAGGGATGTGCGTCAAATTGGCTAGTCCCAGAGCTGCAACGAGATTTCGCCCATTATCACACACCACCAGGCCGGGCTTGAGGCTCACCGGCAGCAACCACTCGTCGGTCTGTTGTTCAATACCCCGCCACAACTCCTGTGCGGTGTGGGGCCTGTCCCCCAAACATATGAGTTTCAGAATGGCCTGCTGACGTTTACCCCGGGCTGTGCTGAAGTTGGTGGTGAAGGTGTGTGGCTGACTGGATGAGCAGGTGGAAGAAGAGGAGGAGGAAGCCGAGAAGGAGGAGGTGGCAACAGGAGGCAAAGAATGTTGCCCTGCGATCCTTGGCGGCGGCAGGACGTGCGCCAAACAGCTCTCCGCCTGGGGCCCAGCTGCCACTACATTTACCCAGTGTGCAGTTAGGGAGATATAGCGTCCCTGGCCGTGCTTACTGGTCCACGTATCTGTGGTTAGGTGGACCTTGCTACAGATGGCGTTGCGCAGTGCACACTTGATTTTATCGGATACTTGGTTGTGCAGGGAAGGCACGGCTCTCTTGGAGAAGTAGTGCCGGCTGGGAACAACATACTGTGGGACAGCAAGCGACATGAGCTGTTTGAAGCTGTCTGTGTCCACCAGCCTAAATGACAGCATTTCATAGGCCAGTAGTTTAGAAATGCTGGCATTCAGGGCCAGGGATCGAGGGTGGCTAGGTGGGAATTTACGCTTTCTATCAAATGTTTGTGAGATGGAGAGCTGAACGCTGGCGTGTGACATGGTTGAGACGCTTGGTGACGGAGGTGGTGGTGGTGGTGTTGGTGGTACATCCCCTGTTTGCTGGGCGGCAGGTGCCAACGTTCCTCCAGAGGCGGAGGAAGAGGCCGAGGCGGCAGCAGCAGAATAGGCCGAGGCGGCAGCAGCAGAAGAGGTAGCAGGGGGAGCCTGAGTGACTTCCTTGGTTTTAAGGTGTTTACTCCACTGCAGTTCATGCTTTGCATGCAGGTGCCTGGTCATGCAGGTTGTGCTCAGGTTCAGAACGTTAATGCCTCGCTTCAGGCTCTGATGGCACAGCGTGCAAACCACTCGGGTCTTGTCGTCAGCACATTGTTTGAAGAAGTGCCATGCCAGGGAACTCCTTGAAGCTGCCTTTGGGGTGCTCGGTCCCAGATGGCGGCGGTCAGTAGCAGGCGGAGTCTCTTGGCGGCGGGTGTTCTGCTTTTGCCCACTGCTCCCTCTTTTGCTACGCTGTTGGCTCGGTCTCACCACTGCCTCTTCCTCCGAACTGTGAAAGTCAGTGGCACGACCTTCATTCCATGTGGGGTCTAGGACCTCATCGTCCCCTGCATCGTCTTCCACCCAGTCTTGATCCCTGACCTCCTGTTCAGTCTGCACACTGCAGAAAGACGCAGCAGTTGGCACCTGTGTTTCGTCATCATCAGAGACATGCTGAGGTGGTATTCCCATGTCCTCATCATCAGGAAACATAAGTGGTTGTGCGTCAGTGCATTCTATGTCTTTCACCGCTGGGGAAGGGCTAGGTGGATGCCCTTGGGAAACCCTGCCAGCGGAGTCTTCAAACAGCATAAGAGACTGCTGCATAACTTGAGGCTGAGACAGTTTCCCTGGTATGCATGGGGGTGATGTGACAGACTGATGGGGTTGGTTTTCAGGCGCCATCTGTGCGCTTTCTGCAGAAGACTGGGTGGGAGATAATGTGAACGTGCTGGATCCACTGTCGGCCACCCAATTGACTAATGCCTGTACCTGCTCAGGCCTTACCATCCTTAGAACGGCATTGGGCCCCACTATATATCGCTGTAAATTCTGGCGGCTACTGGGACCTGAGGTAGTTGGTACACTAGGACGTGTGGATGTGGCAGAACGGCCACGTCCTCTCCCAGCACCAGAGGGTCCACTAACACCACCACGACCATGTCCACGTCCGCGTCCCTTACTAGATGTTTTTCTCATTGTTATGGTTCACCACAACAACAAATATATTATTTGGCCCAATGTATTGTATTCAAATTCAGCGGGATATAAATTTGAGGCCTAGTATTTAGGCGCTGGGTGACCGGTATGGATTTAGTGACAGAATTAGACTTGGAAATGCACAGAAGCGTGTGTGTGAAGTTATTCTGAATGACCCAATGTGCACCTTGAATATTATATACCCTTTTTGGGATAGATTTCAAATAGCTCTGATATAGCAGGAACCACTAAATTATGAAATTGCTAAATTGGGAATTGTACTTCAACCCAGAACAAAAAATGTGCTTTGACGGGCACTAAATAACTTTCCCAGCTACAACAGTACAGCGGTAACGAGAGATTTAGAGGGATTTAAATTTGAGGCCTAGTATTTAGGCGCTGGGTGACAGGTATGGGTTTAGTGACAGAATTAGACTTGGAAATACACAGTAGCGGGTGTGTGTGAAGTTATTCTGAATGACCCAATGTGCACCTTCAATATTATATACCCTTTTTGGGATAGATTTCAAATAGCTCTGATATAGCAGGAACCACTAAATTATGAAATTGCTAAATTGGGAATTGTACTTCAACCCAGAACAAAAAATGTGCTTTGACGGACACTAAATATCTTGCCCAGCAACAACAGTACAGTGGTGGGTAACGAGAGATTTAGAGGGATTTAAATTTGAGGCCTAGTATTTAGGCGCTGGGTCACCGGTATGGATTTAGTGACAGAATTAGACTTGGAAATGCACAGAAGCGTGTGTGTGAAGTTATTCTGAATGACCCTATGTGCACCTTCAATATTATATACCCTTTTAGGGATAGATTTCAAATAGCTCTGATATAGCAGAAACCACTAAATTATGAAATTGCTAAATTGGGAATTGTACTTCAACCCAGAACAAAAAATGTGCTTTGACGGACACTAAATATCTTGCCCAGCAACAACAGTACAGCGGTGGGTAACGAGAGATTTAGAGGGATTTAAATTTGAGGCCTAGTATTTAGGCGCTGGGTCACCGGTATGGATTTAGTGACAGAATTAGACTTGGAAATGCACAGAAGCGTGTGTGTGAAGTTATTCTGAATGACCCTATGTGCACCTTCAATATTATATACCCTTTTAGGGATAGATTTCAAATAGCTCTGATATAGCAGAAACCACTAAATTATGAAATTGCTAAATTGGGAATTGTACTTCAACCCAGAACAAAAAATGTGCTTTGACGGACACTAAATATCTTGCCCAGCAACAACAGTACAGCGGTGGGTAACGAGAGATTTAGAGGGATTTAAATTTGAGGCCTAGTATTTAGGCGCTGGGTGACAGGTATGGGTTTAGTGACAGAATTAGACTTGGAAATACACAGTAGCGGGTGTGTGTGAAGTTATTCTGAATGACCCAATGTGCACCTTCAATATTATATACCCTTTTTGGGATAGATTTCAAATAGCTCTGATATAGCAGGAACCACTAAATTATGAAATTGCTAAATTGGGAATTGTACTTCAACCCAGAACAAAAAATGTGCTTTGACGGACACTAAATATCTTGCCCAGCAACAACAGTACAGCGGTGGGTAACGAGAGATTTAGAGGGATTTAAATTTGAGGCCTAGTATTTAGGCGCTGGGTCACCGGTATGGATTTAGTGACAGAATTAGACTTGGAAATGCACAGAAGCGTGTGTGTGAAGTTATTCTGAATGACCCTATGTGCACCTTCAATATTATATACCCTTTTAGGGATAGATTTCAAATAGCTCTGATATAGCAGAAACCACTAAATTATGAAATTGCTAAATTGGGAATTGTACTTCAACCCAGAACAAAAAATGTGCTTTGACGGACACTAAATATCTTGCCCAGCAACAACAGTACAGCGGTGGGTAACGAGAGATTTAGAGGGATTTAAATTTGAGGCCTAGTATTTAGGCGCTGGGTCACCGGTATGGATTTAGTGACAGAATTAGACTTGGAAATGCACAGAAGCGTGTGTGTGAAGTTATTCTGAATGACCCTATGTGCACCTTCAATATTATATACCCTTTTAGGGATAGATTTCAAATAGCTCTGATATAGCAGAAACCACTAAATTATGAAATTGCTAAATTGGGAATTGTACTTCAACCCAGAACAAAAAATGTGCTTTGACGGACACTAAATATCTTGCCCAGCAACAACAGTACAGTGGTGGGTAACGAGAGATTTAGAGGGATTTAAATTTGAGGCCTAGTATTTAGGCGCTGGGTCACCGGTATGGATTTAGTGACAGAATTAGACTTGGAAATGCACAGAAGCGTGTGTGTGAAGTTATTCTGAATGACCCTATGTGCACCTTCAATATTATATACCCTTTTAGGGATAGATTTCAAATAGCTCTGATATAGCAGAAACCACTAAATTATGAAATTGCTAAATTGGGAATTGTACTTCAACCCAGAAAAAAAAATGTGCTTTGACGGACACTAAATATCTTGCCCAGCAACAACAGTACAGCGGTGGGTAACGAGAGATTTAGAGGGATTTAAATTTGAGGCCTAGTATTTAGGCGCTGGGTGACAGGTATGGGTTTAGTGACAGAATTAGACTTGGAAATACACAGTAGCGGGTGTGTGTGAAGTTATTCTGAATGACCCAATGTGCACCTTCAATATTATATACCCTTTTTGGGATAGATTTCAAATAGCTCTGATATAGCAGGAACCACTAAATTATGAAATTGCTAAATTGGGAATTGTATTTCAACCCAGAACAAGAAATGTGCTTGAACGGACACTAAATAACTCGCCCAGCTACAGCACTAGGGACAGATTTAGCTGGATATAAATTTGAGGCCTAGTATTTAGGCGCTGGGTGACCGGTATGGATTTAGTGACAGAATTAGACTGGGATATGGCCAAAAAATGAACAGACTATTGCTGGTTAAATGCACTTGGTGTGACAGCTTCACCCTGATGTAGGCTTTAGCCAAAAAACAACCACACCATTGAGGGTTAAATGCACTTGGTGACAGGCGCAGCTTGCCCCTGATTTTGTATATGGCCAAAAAATGAACAGACTATTGCTGGTTAAATGCACTTGGTGTGACAGCTTCACCCTGATGTAGGCTTTAGCCAAAAAACAACCACACCATTGAGGGTTAAATGCACTTGGTGACAGGCGCAGCTTGCCCCTGATTTTGTATATGGCCAAAAAATGAACAGACTATTGCTGGTTAAATGCACTTGGTGTGACAGCTTCACCCTGATGTAGGCTTTAGCCAAAAAACAACCACACCATTGAGGGTTAAATGCACTTGGTGACAGGCGCAGCTTGCCCCTGATTTTGTATATGGCCAAAAAATGAACAGACTATTGCTGGTTAAATGCACTTGGTGTGACAGCTTCACCCTGATGTAGGCTTTAGCCAAAAAACAACCACACCATTGAGGGTTAAATGCACTTGGTCGCAGCTTGTGCTGGCGCACCACAAGACACAAAATGGCCGCCGATCACCCCAGAAAAATGAGACTGACAAACGGTCTGTGCAGCCTAAAAACAGTGAGCAATTGAGGATCAGCAGCTCAATGATCCACAGCTGCAGATCGATCAGTTAATCAAGTCCTTTGGAGGAGTTAATCTGCCTAATCTCGCCCTACTGTCGCAGCCGCAACCTCTCCCTACGCTAATCAGAGCAGAGTGACGGGCGGCGCTATGTGACTCCAGCTTAAATAGAGGCTGGGTCACATGGTGCTCTGGCCAATCACAGCCATGCCAATAGTAGGCATGGCTGTGATGGCCTCTTGGGGCAAGTAGTATGACGCTTGTTGATTGGCTGCTTTGCAGCCTTTCAAAAAGCGCCAAGAAAGCGTCACAAAAGCGCGAAGAAAGCGACGAACACCGAACCCGAACCCGGACTTTTACGAAAATGTCCGGGTTCGGGTCCGTGTCACGGACACCCCAAAATTCGGTACGAACCCGAACTATACAGTTCGAGTTCGCTCATCCCTACCTACTACAGCTATACAGATTAGCAGCATTACTTTATATATATATTACAGAGTGTTGTAGAGAGAGGGACCAAATTCATGTAAGCATTGTACCTGGGCATAATCTTGAACTATACTCTACTTCTCGATCATAGTTTAGACGCTTGATGTCACACCATTTTTTGGGGATGGCAGGTATTTCATGCCACACTCCATATTTTGGATATAATTCAAATTGAAAAGACAGTACTTTCTCCATTTTGTCCTTTTTTTTTCGTGGTCGTGGTCCGGTCATATCCCCAAAGAATAAATTGCTGATGGATGAAGATGAAAGCATATATTCAAAACATTTTTAGTATACCACATATTAAATATTTATCCAAAAAAAAAAACATTTTGAAAGTTAAATTTAAATTTTCATGTTACTGTTAAGAATCCTGATTTTAATAAGATGTGTGTGAGCTCTGACAATTAAGAAATTGCCCAGGTAAGCTGAGATGTACCTGTCTTCTTAAGGCATGGTACCGTATGTGTTGTATAGCTGGTTCGCCTAGCCAGGGTGCACCCTGTGTAACGCAAAATGAACCGGCAAAACCTTACATTCTGACTAAGAAAGCTCTTGGTCATAAAATATAATCTCTATATATATATATATATTGTGTGTGTGTTATATAGTGTGTGGTCTATATTTAGTGGCAAGAGAATTAATGTGCTATGTACATGTGATAGAGTTTTTGCATGGACCATACATACATGCTACTAACATCGTGCGCCGACGAAACAAGAATGCTTATTTCACCAATTCGCAATATATACTATAACCAGTTAAAGTGTGTTAAATTGACTTTCAGACAAAAATAAATAAAAAATCGTATCAATATAGATGATAATCGCATTTACAAATATTACAAAATTCGTGATCTACAGAACAATCATTGTGCTGCATGCAATATGTACAAAAACAACATATATGCTTTAAAAAAATATTACTTACAGTTAATATGATGTCCTCATCTTTCTCAAATATGTCTCTAAACTTTTACGTACTTCCAGTAGTCATTGTATTCATTCACTTGTCAAGTTCAATCAACTAGTCATGAATGCTTGATGAAGGGTAGTTCACACTGGTCACTGGGTGGTTCGAATACTGTAAATTACGTCAGACGCTTTTTCACGCACATATACGTTAACCGCTTTATTTAAATTTGGGAGAGCGATAGCGAATATAATAATTTGAATATTATTCAGAAAAAAAAAAATACATTCAAAATCACGATTTTGATTATTGCACCCGGCCGTGTCCGTTCTGCTGCTTCTTCCTGCTTGGCCTGCCTCACCGAGGTAATCTTCTAAGCCCGTCTAGCCACATCGTTTATTAAACTATTAGAGATCGGCTGAATATTGCCATATATTCTTTTCATTGGAATATCTGCGAATATTCGAAAAAACTAATATGTAGCAATATTGTGAATATACTCATTATTTAGAATATTTTTATTGATTTATTTTTTCAATGTGTACTGTTAATCAACTTTGGCATACTCCACCACGACGAGCGCCCCAGTCACCATGGGAACGCCTGTGGATAAGAGAACAGTAGAGATTGAAAAAAAATAACAAATATATTCGCTATATTGCTTTATATTCGTTTTTTCGAATATTCTAAAAAACAAAGTTATAGCAATATAGCGAATATTCGTAAAATACACATATAGCCATTAGCCAACCAATAGGAAAGTTGCCTTATACAGTTAAAATCGCAATACGCAAATAATTAAATCGCATATTAATCGCGCTAAATAGAATAATGACGAATATTCGATTTCAATGAATATAAGATGAATATTCAATCGAATATTCACAAAATATCGCAAAATCGAATATGGCACCTCCCGCTTATCACTACAGTTGAGGAACCTGGGAGAGATATAACCCCCTTCAGGGATTTTCCCATGCATTTTACAGTTCACATCGCCACAATACGCACATGACAGTTTTCTGTTTTCTATTTTTAAACAATAGTTTTATTTATATATTTTTCTCATTTCACTTCACCAACTTAGACTATTGTGTTCTGATCCATCACATAAAATTCAGATTAACAAAACATTGAACTTAAGGCTGTAATGTAACAAAATACAAAAAAGGCACTGTATGTTTTAATCTTCCTTTTCTCGTCCTCCTCGTCCTCATCATATCAACAATCTTATTAGGCTGCCCTAATGTTTTAAAAGGTCAGCTCAGCAGCAGGCCCCCAGATATAATTTTTTTCGATTGTCAGCTCAGCAGCAGACCCTCGCCCATACATTTTTCCATGGTCAGCTCAGCAGGAGGCACTCGCCCCTAATGTTTTAGATGGTCAGCTCAGCAGCAGGCCCTCACCCATAATTTTTTCCATGGTCAGATCAGCAGAAGGCACTCGCCCCTAATGTTTTAGAGAGACAGCTTGGCAGCATACCCTCACCCTCTCAAGTTTTAGATGGTCAGCTCAGCAGCAGACCCTCACCCCAATTTTTTTAGATGGTCACCTCAGCAGCAGACCCTCACCCCTAATATTTTAGAGAGTCAGCTCAGCAACAGACCCTCACCCCTAATGTTTTAGATGGTCAGCTTGGCAGCAGGCCCTCGCCCATAATTTTTTCATGGTCAGCTCAGCAGCAGACCCTCGCCACTAATGTTTTAGATGGTCAGATCAGCAGCAGGCCCTCGCCTCTAATGTTTTAGAGGGTCACCAGCAGGCCCTTGATCGTAATGTTTTTGAGGGTCACCAGCAGGCCATCAATCATAATTTTTCAAGGGTGTGTATGATGCCCTCCTTTATATGTAAGGCTACTTTCACACTGGCGTTTTGGCTTTCCGTTTATAAGATCCGTTCATAAGCAGTCCAAAACAGATCAGTTTTGGCCTAATGCATTCTGAATGGAAAAGGATCAGCTCAGAATGCATCAGTTTTAGTCTCCATACCGCTTTAGAGGCGTACACCAAAACGCTGCTTGCAGCGTTTTGGTGTCCGTCTGACAAAACTGAGCCTAACAGATGCATTCTGACACACAATGTAAGTCAATGGGGACGGATCCATTTTCTATGACACAATAGAAAACTGATTTATCCTCTATTGACTTTTAGTGGTGTTCAAGACGAATCCGTTTTGGCAATGTTAAAGATAATACAAACGGATCCACTCTGAACGAATGCAGACATTTGTATTATCTAAATGGATCTGTCTGTGCAGATCCATGATGGATCCGCACCAAACGCGAGTGTGAAAGTGGCCTAAGTTGTTTTTTGTACGTTAAGCCACATTAAGCTCCCCAAAAAACAAGCTTACTGTCACTCATTTGCCTTGTGGGTAACCAAAATCCAAGAAACTTCCAGGATAGGATTTGGAAGCTGAGATCTTAGGTTGTGCAAAGTTTCAAGGCAATTGATTGAGGTTTAGGCACATTATGGTACATTAAGCTACAGTAAGCCATTTTAACATTACATTTTTTAGGATGTCCCAGTAAACAGATCTGCCAGGATAATCTGATGTCTGACAGGGGGGAAGAAAAGCTCAGACATGAAAATCAAGAATTTTGATTTTCGGACCGGACAACCTCTTTTTATTGTTTTTCATTGTTATTACAATTGTAAGAATTTTTAATAAGTGTATGTATGTATATCTGTTAGTGTTACATAGTAAGCATACAATGGTTTTGCCTTGTGTAGTCACATATTTATTAATATATTTTTGTATAAGCCAAAATACTGTATATTAATGCAGATATTGAACTCGTCTGAAAGAACCAATCCTAGGACTAAAAGCTCCCCAGTCGCTGTATCTCCTGTATTCTGCAGGTCTCAGGTAATACTGACGTCCCTTGTAGTTGGGCTCCTCATAGAACATCCAGTAACCATCAAGCACCTGGCAGGAGTAGATGTCATTGTAGTGGAATTGCTCATGGACATGAGGACAATCTTCAGTGAACTCCATCATCTGACCTTTGAAATCTTCTTTTTCATAGACTCTAAGCCTGAATGGTCCTCGATGCTGTGTTTTAGAAAAACATATAATAAGTTTAAAATCAGTGACTCTCATGATGGAAAAAGGTGTGTTCCATAAAACAACACCTCTGTTTAATACATTTGGCTTGTTGACAAATTTCATTTATATAGTCTTTAAATAAGTTTTTGCCGCTCCTCCATAAAAAAAATCTTTAAAGGGGTTGTGCAAGAATGGAGGGGGGGTCTGATTTTACATCTTCGCAGCCAATCATTGGCTGTGGCAGAGACTGGATTCCATTGTGTCATGTGACCATTTCTGCTGTTGCGACGTCAAACCAGGTGTTTACAGCAAGGGAACCCAGCTGAGCATCGCAGGCTTGGAGAAGAAAAAGTGAGGAGCCAGCACCAGTAAGCAGGTAAGTAATCTTCCCTTTACCGGTCCAGCTAAGTTGGGGGTCACCAAAACACACCTGTTCTTGCACAACCCCTTTAAAAACTTTCTGTTTTTTCAGGTCTATTTTTCACTAAATTTTGTATAAAGATCTGTAAGTAAAAAGTATCACACATATTGAAATATAGAAGAAAGAATGAATATTCCCAAATAGTGTTCACATACCTGTGGGTCATGCAATACAGATCCTATTATTGAAATGATAAATATATTTACCTGTGGAGTCAAACGGCAGGATCTGATGGAGTCATTGTAACCCAGCCATTGGTGGAAATCGGGATATTCCCCTTTTCTAAGAAAATACTGATGTCCTCTGTAGTTGGGATATTCATACAGGATCCAGTTTCCGTTTTCTACTCGGATAGAATTGCAGTGGTTGAAATATGAAGACAGATCTGAGGAATCAGAGATGCACTCATAAGAGCGACCCTGGAAATTTTTGCCCTCGTAGAAGATAATCTGCAGAAATATTAATGAAAAAAAAAAAAAAAACTTAAAAGTTCAGTGGATCTTAAATGTCACATACTAAATTTGGAACAATCTCAAATAATATAAATTGCACTGGTTTTTATATGCAGGCAGGGGCAGTGATATGTCATGCAGAGCTACTGCCTGTACCCACTCCACTCAACTAAATCCTGGCATAGCACATCCATGCAGGGCTTCCTGTACTCATGTGTTATGTAGAGCATTTAGCTAAGTGGACCATGCACTAGGAGATCGCTGCTCCTGTCTGTCCCTGTCCACTCAGCTAGACCCTGGTATAGCACACAGGTGCAGGGTTTAATGCACTCATATTCTATGCAGAGCTTTTAGCTGAGCGGAGAGGGTACATCCACGAGCAGCAATGTGTAATGCATAAACTGCTGCATGTGCCCACTCTGCTCAACTAAATCCTGGTATAGCGGATCAGTGCTTTTAGCGATGTGCTATGCAGTGCTCCTGCTTGGGCCTCTGCTCCTGCCTGTACTGAGCTGTAGCATCGATTCCTGTGGAATCTGTACACTGCATATTGTACATACAAAGCGCTATATGCACGCTGAACTTTGGGTGCCTCTTTCTGCATCAAAACTATAAAATTGATAAATACATATTAGAAAATGAGTTATGGCATTTTAAAATACATTTTTATAAAAGTTTGGATACTTCAGATACTATTTTTTCATGCATTTTAAGAATAGATAAGTAAATAAAAAATTTCAACATGACAGAATACAGTGATATACGTATGTCCACTGGCAGGATTACCCAAGCTTTGGTTCATATTAGAATATATAGAATAAGTGCCACACATTCACCATAGAGTAGCATGCTTTAAAATTTGGAATGATTAAAATGGCACTTACCTTAACCATCTTTGCTGTACCTGTGCTGTAGGGGCTATGAACTGTGCAATGGTAAGAGTGGAAGACCTTTTATACATGTGGTCCTGCTGATGTAGATGCATGCAGTGCAAATGACACTGACCTTTCTTTGTTTACTATGTAGAATGTATAGTTCTTTTTTCTTCTTTTGCTCAAGTGATCAATTCTATTCATTGCTTAAACCCTTCAATACAACTACAAGCATGTTTCTCCAGGTTTACAATAGTGTAATGGTCTCTGGGTGTGTGAAAATGTACATCTAAAAAATAAAATATACTGGGAAAGAATTTTAATACTGGCATTTTATGCACCAGTCTTATCCATATTTCACTTTAGTTAAAGGCACCAAATGTATTAAAGGGATATTCCGGCCATATCTATTAATGACCTATCCTCGTGATAGGTCATCAGTATCTAATCAGTAGTGTTGAGCGCAAATATTCGAATCGTGAATATCGCCACTTTTAGAATTCGGGAATATTTGGAATATAGTGCTATATCCTCGTATTCGTGAATAGTGCTGATTGCGAATATTCTAATCGCTAATTTATCATGAATATCGGCACTTAGCAACATCCCTAGCAACCAATAGGAAAGTTGCCTACCCCTTAGTGTTTATCGCAAATATTCTAATCGCAAATTTTTATTGTGAATCTGTTACATTGCCGATTTTTCGCAATCAAGTAAATAATGACTGGAGATCTCGAATTCTCAAATTTGTGAATTTATGGCGAATATTCAGCCAAAAATTCACAAAATATTGCGAATTCGAATATTGCCTATGCTGTTCACCACTACTAATCAGCAGAGTCCGCCACCCGGCACCGCCACCAATCAGCTGCTTGAAGAGGAGACAGCGCTTCTCTTTATCAGGCCTCACGCACACGGCCGTTGTGTGGTCGTTCCATGCATTGGGGACCACAATTTGCGGTCCCCAATGCACGGGCAACATCTGTGTGGCGGCCTGAATGGATGAAACTTGAATGGGTCCCTGATGTGTCCGCACCGTAAAAAAATAAAACACGTCCTATTTTTTTGCGATGCAGAGGCATGGACAGAAACACCATGGAAGCACTCAAGTGAATGGGTCCGCATCCGTGATGGGGGGTGCACATGTGAGGGCCGCAATACAGCCACGGCCGGGCAATGGCCATGTGCATGAGGCCTTACACTGCACTTAGTCTTGGAAGTGCAGTGTAATACAAGTACTCACTCCATTCAAGTGAAGGGAGCAAGTACTTTGAATTATACTATGCCACTATGCTCAACAGGAGAGGACGCATAGTTAAAAGATGAGAGCACCACTTCTCCTTGTCAAGCAGCTGATCGCAGGAGTGTCGGGTGTCAGACCCCTGACAAACAGATATTGATGAGCTATCCTGAGGATAGGTCATCAATATATATGGCTGGACAATCCCTTTCAGAGGTGCATCATCTTAACATGTTTGTTGCATCTTTAGCTGGCCTTATGTATGAAATTTAAATCTATGCTATGAACAGGGATAGATTTGTTGTATAAGTTGCATCAATTCCTATCTTAAAGGGGTTATCCAGGATATTTTAACTGATTATCTACTAGGTAGGTCACCAGTATCTGATCAGTGGGGGACAGGTGATCAGCTGCTAGAGAAGGCTCCATCACCCACAGTAGTGCTGCAGCCTTCTCTTAGCTCCCTAAGTACAGCACCGTACATTGTATAGTGCAGAGTAACTTGCTATATTAAGCATCTGCAGATCCTGCTGATAAGTAAGGGAAACCGGGCCAAAGACATTCTCATCATCACACCACCACTAGGCCAGTATCATCTAAGTGCTGAATCACCACCAACCAACCTGCCTCAATATCCTTGCTGGTGCCAGAAGAGAATTGCATTAAAGTCTGCTGCCACTGTTTGCATTTTCAAGTTCCACCTTGCACATAGTAAAAGGAATTTGTTACGTTCAATTCTGGCCTCATTCTTCAGTGCTACAACCAGTGGCGTACACAAAATCCATGGGGCCCCGGTGCGAAACTGATCCATGGGGCCCCCTCCCTGTCGCCCACCCCACCTTCCCCCCCAACCCGTCACAAGAATTTACTTGGGCCCCCTGGATTGGGATTAATAATGCTCCGTGCCTCTCTGTGATCTCTTTACTACAAAATCACAGTGAGATAAAGTTGTCACTGTGATTTTGTAGCAAATAGATCACAGAGAGACAAAGAGCATTATCAATCATGTTAGTGCTCTGTTTCTACGCTGTCCAGTACGGGGCTTGGCTCTCTTTCACGCAGCGGATTACCCGCACAGGATCCGCTCATGTGAAAGAGCCCTGAGCCCAATGCATGGCTACACTCACCCAGTCCTAACTAATAAAATCTGGTCCTACCTCATCCAGGGTGTCGCTGGCGTGATGTCCACTGGATCCAGAACAAGGTCCCTGTGGTGATAGAGAAAAAAAAGAATAATCACATAAGGAAGGGACGGTGACTGCCCCTGTGAAATCACCAGCAGGGGGCGCTGTGCTGGCCTGTGACACTGAGCCATGCCAATGTATAGCATACATTTCCCCTAAGTGCTACTACACAGTACTAATGCCCACCTTGTGGTCCCTTTAAAATAGTTATGTCCTCCTTGTGGCCCCTCACAGTAGTTATGGCCAGATATATGCCCCCCTTACAGTAGTTATGGCCAGGTGTATCCCCCTCACAGTAGTAATGCCCAGATATGTGGCCCCTCACAGTAGTAATGGCCAGATATATGCCCCCCTTACAGTAGTTATGGCCAGGTGTATCCCCCTCACAGTAGTAATGCCCAGATATGTGTCCCCTCACAGTAGTTATGGCCAGAAATATGCCCCCCTTACAGTAGTTATGCCCAGATGTGTCCCCCTCACAGTAGTAATGCCCAGATATGTGTCCCCCTCACAGTAGTAGTAATGCCCAGATATGTGTCCCCCTCACAGTAGTAGTTATGTCCAGATATGTGCCCCCTTACAGTAGTTATGGCCAGATGTGTCCCCCTCACTGTAGTTATGCCCAGATATGTGTCCCCCTAGGACAGCGGGCAAAATGGAATATATATACAGCGGAGGCAAAAAATGGAATACATACACAGGGGAAAAATGGAATATATACAAAGGGGGCAACATGGATATATATATATATATATACAGGGGCCCTGTGTGTGTATATATATATATATATATATCCATGTTGCCCCCTTTGTATATATTCCATTTGTCCCGTGTATGTTTTCCATTTTTTGACGCTTCTGTATATATTAAATTTTTGGTATTACTATTTTGCCAAGTATTTCGGGTCGGGCCCCTATGAAGGATTTGCCGCACTGCCAGATGCTCCCTGTGTTCCCTGTGAGCCGGCACATACAAAAAAAAATAAAAAATAAATAACTTACCTACTCTGAACCTGCTCTGCTCCCGCCGTCTTGTTCATAATCCCTTCTTCTGGCGTGCGTCGGCCGCGTCATACCGTCAACCGGCGTGATCCCGTGAGACTTGGCGCGAGGGTCACGGGTCTGGAGCAAGGGTGGAGGAGGGGCCGCCGCGCAAGGTAGTAACTGCGAGTGCGCAGTGCTGCACTGCCGGCCAGACACAGAGGCCGGGGCCCGACCGGCCATATACTCTTAAAACCTTTTTCAAAATCATTTGCGGTGGGGCCTTGGGTACAGCACTACTGCAGGGGCCAGGGGTCCACAGGCGGCCGGGCCCCCTGGAGTGCCGGGCCCGGTCGCAACTGCGACCGCTGCGACCCCTGTATGTACGCGCCTGGCTACAACTTTCACTACAACAGGCCCCAGGGAGCACGACCTGAGGTAGGACACAGTGACACAATCACACTACTCCAGGGCCACTACCACTCCCATTCTCCACACTGGCTCCCACAGGGGTTTGCTGCACGTTTCACTCCTTTTTTTTTACTATTTTTGAAAAGTGGCTGGAAAAAAGTAAAGTCGATAATTATTGGGCAAATTTTCTGGAAATTCTTCAAATAAAAGTATTTTTTTTCTCAAAGAGAACAAAGTTTTAGCAGAGCTTAATAAGTATACAAGATTTACATATCTAGGAAAGATTAGGAGAGAAAATAATAAAAGACAAGCGCAAAATACGTAATCATTTAGTCCTAATAATGCTCATGTCTAAGATATAATAAAGAAGTTTTCAGAGAAGGTAAATTACTGAATTTAACTTCCAGTGTCCATTCACAATCATTTGATTGTTCCTTTGCTCTTAGGGCTTCATTTTGAAAGGGCTTCAAAATCCAAGCTTTAGCTAAAAAAGAAATTGTGCTATTAACATAGATATCATAGTTCTTAGTTTCAGTCTATATTTTTAATGAAAGTAGAGAGAATTTCAAACCGTTTTCATATTTTGATCAATGATATGCTCTTGGAAATGGGCATACATATAAACCTAAAATTAGAAATCTGTCAAAAGGGTTAAGTTCAGCTTATGAGGTCATTGTATAGAGGTCAATAATAAAAACTCTTTTCTCTGTTAACAAAGAAACGTAAAGTTTTTTGTTCTGTTCTGCTCTTGTGACAAATTTCGACTTATAGTGAAACCTTTCTGCACACTGATAAAGAGTGGCATCTTTTTTCCAGGTTTTTCTTCTGTGTATTCTAAAACATGCTCATGTGCTTAAGAGCCTATTGTGATGTAATGATATTGACAGATATTTAGAACATCAGGTCAATGATGCTGTGGCTCTTGTGGCTTAGTTTATATCATGCTTTAATTAGAATTTATGATTTTGTTATGTGCTTCAAAATTACATAGAACAGTCAGAGGAACAGGATAATAAACAGATCACATTTAAACTATTAGTTTATTACAATATTACTGCTAAAAGGCCTGAGTAGTGAGTACCCACATTAGGCTACTTTCACACTAGCGTTCGATCGGATCCGCTCTGAACGGATCCGCTCATATTAATGCAGACGGTGGCTCCGTTCAGAACGGATCCGTCTGCATTATATTGGCAAAAAATGGCTAAGTGTGAAATTAGCCTGAGCGGATCCGTCCAGACTTTTACATTGAAAGTCAATGGGGGACGGATCCGTTTGAAGATTGAGCCATATTGTGGCATCTTCAAACGTATCCGTCCCCATTGACTTACATTGTAAGTCTGGACGGATCCGCACGCCTCCGCACGGCCAGGCGGACACCCGAACGCTGCAAGCAGCGTTCAGGTGTCCGCCTGCTGAGCGGAGCGGAGGCTGAACGCCGCCAGACTGATGCAGTCTGAGCGGATCCGCATCCATTCAGACTGCATCAGGGCTGGACGGAAGCGTTCGGGTCCGCTCGTGAGCCCCTTCAAACGGAGCTCACGAGCGGACAGCCGAACGCTAGTGTGAAACTAGCCTTACCATCACCAAATGCAGAAGAAAATCATGTCTTTAAAGACTATGTCTAAATACAAGAGCTTAAACTTTATCAGCTGTGATCATTGTGAGGGAGACAAAAGGCAGCAGTAGGCGCTATAGCAGATACATATTAAAAAATATCAATGGTGTATCTACTCTCAAGTATTCTATACTTGTATTTTGACATTAGTCTTAATCTAGTTTATTAGTTTAACATTTTTGGTAGACATAAAATGCAAAGGCAAAGCCTAATATATTTAGAGGTACTATACGTGATACGTTTATATACGTGATATTTGCACATGCCCCATGCAGCTATCACGTCTATAAACGTCAAACCAGCTCTTTAATCCAAGCGCTGCAAAGCGCTTGGATTAAAGCTTCTGCCCCTGCACTGCTGCTGTTACGGACAGCATACAGTGCAGTAATGCCGGCAAGGGACCAATCAGAGTGGTCCCTTGCCGGCAATCGATCGGATTGGTTAGTCTGTGCAGACTAACCAATCGGATCGCGGCAGTAAAAAAATGCTGGTTTCAGGCTCTTATCTGCGCTCTGCACATCAGAGCCTGAAATAAGGTAGTGTCTCTGTGCCCCCCAATCTGTGCGCCTCCAACCCCCCCTGTCCACGCCTGCCCCTGATGCAGTTCCCCCGCCCCATCCATATTCATGTAGTCTGCCCCTGATGTGGTCCGCCCCCTCCCTGCCCCATACATTCATCCTGCCCTCATTTTCTCCTGCCCTCAATGCTGGCCATACCTTCCCCCTCCCCCTTTTCAGGACTGCCCCATTTGCCCTCTTGTAGTGCGGTCCCCCTGCTGTGTTTGATGGCGCAGCTCCATTCCTGAGCCGCCGCTATCAGCAGCGAGTGTCAGCTCTATGCTGACACTCTGCTGTAACCCCATAGATTCCGCGGTTGCGGCATCCATGAGGTTAATAGAGGGAGGGGGCTCCCTCTCTCAACCATCGGGGCTGCCGCGCTGTGACGGCAGCACCTGATGGTTGCCATGGCAATCAGACGCTTTTGCAAAGCAGTTGCCACCTACAGGGCATCTAATAGTATTATACTTTGCAATGCAAGAGCAATGCAAAATATAGTACAGCCATCAGCCCCACTGGATCTTCATGATCCAAGAGGGACTTGATAAAAAAAGAAAGTGAAAATACTAAAAGTAAAAATAAAAAAAAAAATAAAAATGAAAAATGAAAAATAAAATAAAATACACAACTGATGTGTTACCGCGTAACGACCGTCTCTATAAATATATCACATGATAGACCCCATCTGATGAACACCATAAAAAAATTTAATTTTTTTTTTTTAAAGCCATTTTTGTCACCTTACATCACAAAAAGTGCAACACCAAGCCATCAAAAAGGTGTATATCAAACAAAATGGTACCAATAAAACTGTCACCTCTTCCCTCAAAAAATGAGATCCTACATAAGAAAATCGCTCAAAAAAATAAAAAAAAACTATAGTTCTTAGAACATTGAGACACTAAAACATATTTTTTTATTCAAATATGCTATTATTGTGTTAAAGTGAAATAAATAAAAAAAAGTATACATATTAGGTATCGCCGCATCTGTAATAACCTGCTCGATAAAAATATCACATGACCTAACCCCTCAGATGAACACCGTAAAAAAAACAGTGCCAAAAAAGCTATTTTTGTCACCTTACATCACAAAAAGTGCAACAGCAAGTGATCAAAAAAGCTTATGACCCCCAAAGACTATGTTGACACTAAAACATAATTTTTTGGGTTTTAGAAATGCTATTAATGTGTAAAACTTAAATAAATAAGAAAAAGTACACATATTAGGTATTGCCCCGTCCGTAATGATCTGCTCTAAAAAACTATCACATGACCTAACTCCTCACATGAATGCTGTAAAAATAAATAAATGAAAACTGTTCCAAAACAGCCAATTTTTGGGTCACTTTGCCCCATAAAGTGTAATAATGAATGATCAAAAAATCCTATGTACTTAAAAATGGTACCAATAAAAACCTCAACACTTTCTGCAAAAAAAGAGCCCCTGCACAAGACGATCAGCAGAAAAATAAAAAAAACATATGGCTTTCAGAAAATGGACACTCAAAAACATAATTTATTTTTCAAAAATGCTTTATTATGTAAAACTGAAACAAACAAAGAAAGTAGACATATTTGATATCATTCCGTCTGGAACAACCTGCTTTATAAAAATAGCACATGATCTACCCTGTCAGATGAATCTTGTAAAAAAACAAAACGGTGCCAAAACAGCCATTTTTCGGTTACCTTGCCTCACAAAAAACTTAATATATAGAGCAATTAAAATCATATGTACCCCAAAATAGTACCAATAAAACTGGCACCTTATCCCCTATTTTCTAAAATAGGGTCACTTTTTGGGAGTTTCTACTGTATGGGTGCATCAGGGGGGCTTTAAATGGGACATGGCATCTAAAACCAATCCAGCAAAATCTGCCTTTCAAAAACCGCATGGCATTCCTTTGCTTCTGTGCCCTGCCATGTGCCCGTACAGCAGTTTACGACCACATGTGGGGTGTTTCTGTAGACCGCGGAATCAGGGTAATAAATATTGAGTTTTGTTTGGCTGTTAACCCTCAATGTGTTAAAGAAAAAATATAATAAAATGGAAAAATCTGCCAAAAAAGTGAATATATAATATATATATATATATATATATATATATGTACTCTGTAATCCCATGAAAATTATGATGGGGATGTATGCAATGGACGGGTCCTTTCACCGGAATACTGAAAGATGTTTGCTGTTAATGTATATATAAACAACGAGACGTATATATATTTATGTGTGTGTGAAACATATGAAATCATCCGGTGACATCATACATGGGTCCCGCGCTGTGTGTATAACTCTATATATGTATACAGTCACAGCGAGGGAGAGATGTATGAGGTAACCGGATGATTTTGTACATGTCAAAACTGGTATTAAGTAATCACTAAAACCCCTATTTTATGAATGCCCAGACTCTTGTATTTTGTCTGCTATTCATGTAGTTACCCCTATTTCGCCCTTTAAATGTACAAAAACCACATTATCTGCCTGTGAGGCAGTTAGCGAACACAATGGACATTAGCGAATTGTCCGTGACACAATCCACAAACACAATGGATATTGCCTGTGATACATTTAGCAAACACAATGGTCTTAGTCATCGACCTCATGGAACTATGTCCGTCCCCTTTATCCAATTATCTCCAGGATAGAGAGGAGAAATTTTACTGTTCATGTGGGAATGTGTTATATCTTAATGTATATTGATTGGTCACTGCATTTTGTGTGCCTGTTCCCCACAAGGGCCCCGTGTGAGTAACCCTTGCTGGAGGACTTGATAAAAGGCTGAGCTGTGGCCATCAATAAAGTTGATCGTTTTTACCCCCTTCCGGAAGTCCTGGATCCTGTTTGTGGGGGATAGGGAGCTATATATTCACAACACCTTTGGATTTACTTAATTTTTGGGAGACGCTGTACGGATTTACTCAGCTGGAGTGTAAGATATCTGTAACAATAATAAAATACGGATGTGGTAAAGTTAACACACATGCTTTATGAGACATTTTATGTAAACTAAATGAAATGTTATGCGTCAATATTATATATTTTTATGGATTTTGTTTCAAGAAAACGTGATGAGTTCAAAAATTTGATTTAAGAGGTAATGTGTTAACCCTACTACATCTGTACGGATTAGCATCATTACTGTATATATACATTACAGAGTGTTGTAGAGAGGGGGACCATATTCATGTAAGCATTGTACCTGGGCATAATCTTGAACTATACTCTACTCTACTCGATCATAGTTTAGCCGCTTGATGTCACACCATTTTTTGGGGATGGCTGGTATTTCATGCCACACTCCATATTTGGGATATAATTCAGATTGAAAAGACAATACTATCTCCATTTTGTCCTTTTTTTTCGTGGTCCGGTCATATCCCCGAAGAAGAAATTGCTGATGGATGAAGATGAAAGCATATATTCAAAACATTTTTAGTATACCACATATTAAATATTTATCCCCAAAAAAAAACGTTTTGAAAGTTAAATTTAAATTTTCATGTTACTGTTAAGAATCCTGAATTTATTGAGATTCTCTGTGTGTTGGCTCTGACAATTATGATATTGCCCAGGTAAGCTGAGATGTACCTGTCTTCTTAAGGCATGGTGCCGTATGTGTTGTAAAGCTGGTTCGCCTAGACGGGGTGCACCCTGTGTAACGCAAAATGAACCGGCAAAACCTTGCATTCAGACTAAGCAAGCTCTTGGTCATAAAATAGTTGAAAGTTGCCTTATACAGTTAAAATCGCAATGCGCAAATATTGAAATTCCATATTAATCGCGCTAAATAGAATAATGAAGAATTTTCGATTTCAACAAATATAAGACGAATATTTAATCGAATATTTGTGAAATATTACAAAATCGAATATGGCACCTCCCACTCATCACTACAGTTGAGGAAACTGGGAGAGATATAACCCCCTTCAGGGACTTTCTTATGCATTTTACAGTTCACATCGCCACAATACGCACATGACAATTTTCTGTTTTCTATTTTTAAACAATAGTTTTATTTATATATTTTTCTCATTTCACTTCACCAACTTAGACTATTGTGTTCTGATCCATCACATAAAATTCAGATTAACAAAACATTGAACTTAAGGCTGTAATGTTACAAAATACAAAAAAAGCCAAGAGGGGTGAATACTTTTGCAAGGCACTGTATGGTTCAATCTTCCTTTTCTCGTCCTCCTCGTTCTCATTATATCAACAAACTTATTAGGCTGCCCTCGCTCCTAATGTTTTAGAGGGTCAGCTCAACAGCAGGCCCCCAGCCATAATTTTTTTCATGGTCAGATCAGCTGAAGGCCCTCGCCTCTAATGTTTTAGAGGGTCACCAGCAGGCCCTTGATCATAATGTTTTTTAGAGTCACCAGCAGGCCATCAATCATAATTTTTCAAGGGTGTGTATGATGCCCTCCTTTATATGTAAGGCTACTTTCACACAGGCGTTTTAGATTTCCGTTTGTGAGATCCGTTCAGGGCTCTCATAAGCAATCCAAAACAGATCAGTTTTGCCCTAATGCATTCTGAATGGAAAAGGATCAGCTCAGAATGCATCAGTTTGCCTAATTTTGCTTCCGTTCCGTCTCCATTCCACTTTGGAGGCGTTTCGACCGTCTGACAAAACTGAGCCAAACAGATCCTTTCTGACACACAATGTAAGTCAATGGGGATGGATCCATTTGCTATGACACAATAGAAAAACGGATTCATCCTTCATTGACTTTCAGTGGTGTTCAAGACGGATCCGTCTTGGCAATGTTAAAGAAAATACAAATGGATCTATTCTGAACGAATGCAGACATTTGTATTATCTAAATGGATCTGTCTGTGCAGATCCATGACGGATCTGCACCAAACACAAGTGTGAAAGTAGCCTAAGTTGTTTTTTGTACATTAAGCCACATTAAGCTCCCCAAAAACAAGCTTAATGTCACTCATTTGCCTTGTGGGTAATCAAAATCCAGGAAACCTCCAGGATAGGGTATGGAAGCTGAGATCTTAGGTTGTGCAAAGTTTCAAGGCAATTGATTGAGGTTTAGGCACATTATGGTACATTAAGCTACAGTAAGCCATTTTAACATTAAATGTTTTAGGATGTCCCGGTAAACAGATCTGCCAGGATAATCTGATGTCTGACAGGGGGGAAGAAAAGCTCAGACATGAAAATCAAGAATTTTGATTTTCGGACCACACAACCTCTTTTTATTGTTTTTCATTGTTATTGCAATGGTAAGAATTTTTAATAAGTGTATGTATGTATATCTGTAAGTGTTACATAGTAAGCATACAATGGTTTTGCCTTGTGTAGTCACATATTTATTAATACATTTTTGTATAAGCCAAAATACTGTATATTAATGCAGATATTGAACTCGTCTGAAAGAACCAATCCTAGGACTAAAAGCTCCCCAGTCGCTGTATCTCCTGTATTCTGCAGGTCTCAGGTAATACTGACGTCCCTTGTAGTTGGGCTCCTCATAGAACATCCAGTAACCATCAAGCACCTGGCAGGAGTAGATGTCATTGTAGTGGAATTGCTCATGGACATGAGGACAATCTTCAGTGAACTCCATCATCTGACCTTTGAAATCTTCTTTTTCATAGACTCTAAGCCTGAATGGTCCTCGATGCTGTGTTTTAGAAAAACATATAATAAGTTTAAAATCAGTGACTCTCATGATGAAAAAAGGTGTGTTCCATAAAACAACACCTCTGTTTAATACATTTGGCTTGTTGACAAATTTCATTTATATAGTCTTTAAAAAAGTTTTTGCTGCTCCTCCATAAAAAAAATCTTTAAAGGGGTTGTGCAAGAATGGAGGGGGGGTCTGATTTTACATCTTCGCAGCCAATCATTGGCTGTGGCAGAGACTGGATTCCATTGTGTCATGTGACCATTTCTGCTGTTGCGACGTCAAACCAGGTGTTTACAGCAAGGGAACCCAGCTGAGCATCGCAGGCTTGGAGAAGAAAAAGTGAGGAGCCAGCACCAGTAAGCAGGTAAGTAATCTTCCCTTTACCGGTCCAGCCAAGTTGGGGGTTGCCAAAACACACCTGTTCTTGCACAACCCATTTAAAAACTTTCTGTTTTTTCAGGTCTATTTTACACTAAATTTAGTATAAAGATCTGTAAGTAAAAAGTATCACACATATTGAAATATAGAAGAAAGAATGAATAGTCCCAAATAATGTTCACATCCCTGTGGGTCATACAATACAGATCCTATTATTGAAATGATAAATATATTTACCTGTGGAGTCAAACGGCAGGATCTGATGGAGTCATTGTAACCCAGCCATTGGTGGAAATCGGGATATTCCCCTTTTCTAAGAAAATACTGATGTCCTCTGTAGTTGGGATATTCATACAGGATCCAGTTTCCGTTTTCTACTCGGATAGAATTGCAATGGTTGAAATATGAAGACAGATCTGAGGAATCAGAGATGCACTCATAAGAGAGACCCTGAAAATTTTTGCCCTCGTAGAAGATAATCTGCTGAAATATTAATGAAAAAAAAAAACAACTTAAAGGTTCAGTGGATCTTAAATGTCACATACTAAATTTGGAACAATCTCAAATAATATAAATTGCACTGGTTTTTATATGCAGGCAGGGGCAGTGATATGTCATGCAGAGCTACTGCCTGTACCCACTCCACTCAACTAAATCCTGGCATAGCACATCCATGCAGGGCTTCCTGTACTCATGTGTTATGTAGAGCATTTAGCTAAGTGGACCATGCACTAGGAGATCGCTGCTCCTGTCTGTCCCTGTCCACCCAGCTAGATCCTGGTATAGCACACAGGTGCAGGGTTTAATGCACTCATATTCTATGCAGAGCTTTTAGCTGAGCGGAGAGGGTACATCCACGAGCAGCAATGTGTAATGCATAAACTGCTGCATGTGCCCACTCTGCTCAACTAAATCCTGGTATAGCGGATCAGTGCTTTTAGCGATGTGCTATGCAGTGCTCCTGCTTGGGCCTCTGCTCCTGCCTGTACTGAGCTGTAGCATCGATTCCTGTGGAATCTGTACACTGCATACTGTACATAAAAAGCGCTATATGCACGCTGAACTTTGGGTGCCTCTTTCTGCATCAAAACTATAAAATTGATAAATAAATATAAAAAAAATGAGTTATGGCATTTTGAAATACATTTGTATAAAAGTTTGGATACTTCAGATACAATTTTTTCATGCATTTTAAGAATAGATAAGTAAATAAAAAATTTTAACATGACAGAATACAGTGATATACGTATGTCCACTGGCAGGATAACCCAAGCTTTGGTTCATATTAGAATATATAGAATAAGTGGCACACGTTCACCATAGAGTAGCATGCTTTAAAATTTGGCATGATTTAAATGGCACTTACCTTAACCATCTTTGCTGTACCTGTGCTGTAGGGGCTATGCACTGTGCAATGGTAAGAGTGGAACACCTTTTATACATGTGGTCCTGCTGATGTAGATGCATGCAGTGCAAATGATACTGACCTTTCTTTGTTTACTATGTAGAATGTATAGTTCTTTTTTCTTCTTTTGCTCAAGTGATCAATTCTATTCATTGCTTAAACCCTTCAATACAACTACAAGCATGTTTCTCCAGGTTTACAATAGTGTAATGGTCTCTGGGTGTGTGAAAATGTACATCTAAAAAATAAAATATACTGGGAAAGAATTTTAATACTGGCATTTTATGCACCAGTCTTATCCATATTTCACTTTAGTTAAAGGCACCAAATGTATTAAAGGGATATTCCGGCCATATCTATTAATGACCTATCCTCGTGATAGGTCATCAGTATTTAATAAGTAGTGTTGAGCGCAAATATTCGAATCGTGAATATCTCCACTTTTAGAATTCGGGAATATTTAGAATATAGTGCTATATACTCGTATTCGTGAATAGTGCTGATTGCGAATATTCTAATCGCAAATTTATTGCGAATATCAGCACTTAGCAACATCCCTAGCAACCAATAGGAAAGTTGCCTACCCCTTAGTGTTTATCGCGAATATTCTATTCGCAAATTTTTATCGTGAATCTATTACATTGCCGATTTTTGGCAATCAAGTAAATAATGACTGGAGATCTCGAATTCTCGAATTTGTGAATTTATGGCGAATATTCAGCCAAAAATTTGCAAAATATTGCAAATTCGAATATTGCCTATGCTGTTCATCACTACTAATCTGAAGAGTCTGCCACCCGGCACCACCACCGATCAGCTGCTTGAAGAGGAGACAGCCATTCTCTTTATCAGGCCTCACGCACATGGCCGTTGTGCGGTCGTTCCATGCATTGGGGACCACAATTTACAGTCCCCAATGCACAGGCAACATCTGTGTGGCGACCTGAATGGATCAAGACCCATTAAACTTGAATGGGTCCCTGATATGTCCGCACCGTAAAAAAAAAACAACATGTCCTATTCTTTGCGATGCAGAGGCATGGACAGAAACACCATGGAAGCACTCAAGTGAATGGGTCCGCATCCGTGATGGGAGGTGCACATGGCGGATGCCCGTGTATTGTGAACGCGCTGTATGCGGGCCGCAATACAGCCACGGCCAGGCAATGGCTATGTGCATTAGGCCTTACACTGCAGTTTGTCTCGGAAGTGCAGTGTAATACAAGTACTCACTCCATTCAAGTGAAGGAAGCAACTACTTGATATTATACTATGCCACTATGCTCAACAGGAGATGACACATAGTGTAAAGATGAGAGCACCACTTCTCCTTGTCAAGCAGCTGATCGCAGGAGTGTCGGGTGTCAGACCCCTGCCGAACAGATATTGATGAGCTATCTTGAGGATAGGTCATCAATATACAGTCACCTAAAGAATTATTAGGAACACCTGTTCTATTTCTCATTAATGCGATTATCTAGTCAACCAATCACATGGCTGTTGCTTCAATGCATGTAGGGTTGTGGTCCTGGTCAAGACAATCTCCTGAACTCCAAACTGAATATCAGAATGGGAAAGAAAGGTGGGCTACAACAGCAGAAGACCCCACCGGGTACCACTCATCTCCACTACAAATAGGAAAAAGAGGCTACAATTTGCACAAGCTCACCAAAATTGGACTGTTGAAGACTGGAAAAATGTTGCCTGGTCTGATGAGTCTCGATTTCTGTTGAGACATTGAAATGGTAGAGTCCGAATTAGGCGTAAACAGAATGAGAACATGTATCCATCATGCCTTGTTACCACTGTGCAGGCTGGTGGTGGTGGTGTAATGGTGTGGGGATGTTTTCTGGGCACACTTTAGGCCCCTTAGTGCCAATTGGCCATCGTTTAAATGCCACGGGCATTGTTTCTGACCATGTCCATCCCTTCATGACCACCATGTACACATCCTCTGATGGCTACTTCCAGCAGGATAATGCACCATGTCACAAAGCTCAAATCATTTCAAATTGGTTTCTTGAACATGACAATGAGTTCACTGTACTAAAATGGCCCCCACAGTCACCAGATCTCAACCCAATAGAGCATCTTTGGGATGTGGTGGAACGGGAGCTTCGTTCCCTGGATGTGCATCCCTCAAATCTCCATCAACTACAAGATGCTATCCTATAAATATGGGCCAACATTTCTAAAGAATGCTATCAGCACCTTGTTGAATCAATGCCACGTAGAATTAAGGCAGTTCTGAAGGCAAAAGGGGGTCCAACACCGTATTAGTATGGTGTTCCTAATAATTCTTTAGGTGAGTGTATATGGCTGGACAATCCCTTTGAGAGGTGCATTCCTCTTAACATGTTTGTTGCATCTTTAGCTGGCCTTAAGTATGAAATTGAAATCTATGCTATGAACAGGGATAGATTTGTTGTATAAGTTGCATCCATTCCTATCTTAAAAGGGTTATCCAGGATATTTTAACTGATAACCTATCTACTAGGTAGGTCATCAGTATCTGATCAGTGGGGGACAGGTGATCAACTGCTAGAGAAGGCTCCATTACTCACTGTAGTGCTGCAGCCTTCTCTTAGCTCCCTAAGTACAGCACCGTACATTGTATAGTGCAGAGTAACTTGCTATATTAAGCATCTGCAGATCCTGCTGATAAGTAAGGGAAACCAGGCCAAAGACACTCTCATCATCACACCACCACTAGGCCAGTATCATCTAAGTGCTGAATCACCACCAACCAACCTGCCTCAATATCCTTGCTGGTGCCAGAAGAGAATTGCATTAAAGTCTGCTGCCACTGTTTGCATTTTCAAGTTCCACCTTGCACATAGTAAAAAGACTTTGTTACGTTCAATTCTGGCCTCATTCTTCAGTCCTACAACTTTCACTACAACAGTCCCCAGTGAGCATGATCTGAGGTAGGACACAGTGACACAATCACACTACTCCAGGGCCACTACCACTCCCATTCTTCACACTGGCTCCCACAGGGGTTTGCTGCATGTTTCACTCCTAGTTAACCCTGCTGACTTTTTTTAAAATTATTTTTGAAAAGTAGCTGGAGAAACGTAAAGTCGATAATTATTGGTCAAATTTTCTAGAAAAATACGTAATCATTTAGTCTTAATAATGATCATGTCTAAGATATAATAAAGAAGTTTTTTAGAGAAGGTAAATTACTGAACTTAACTACCAGTGTCCATTCACAATCATTTTATTGTTCCTTTGCTCTTAGGGCTTCATTTTCAAAGGGCTTTAAAATCCAAGCTTTAGCTAAAAAAAAAAAAGAATTGGGCTATTAACATAGATATCATAGTTCTTAGTTTCAGTCTATATTTTTAATGAAAGTAGAGAGAATTTTAAACCGTTTTCATATTTTGATCAATGATATGTACTTTGAAATGGGTATACATATAAACCTAAAATCTGTCATAAGGGTTAAGTTCAGCTTATGAGGTCATTGTATAGCGGTCAATAATAAAAACTCTTTTCTGTGTTAACAAAGAAACGTAACGTTTTTTGTTCTGTTCTGCTCTTGTGACAAATTTCAACTTAGTGAAACCTTTCTGAACACTGATAAAGAGTTGAACACATTTCAGTTAGATGTAGATCTCCAACGTTTCTATAGGAGTATTCGTCTGAGAACACATTTTTCTGAGACGACCACATCCAATAATACTAACACTAGAGATAGATCCTTGATTTCCTCCACTGAGTTGGGATTACGCACAAAAAGTACCTATATGCCACCTAGGAATCAAAATGCAGTAGAAACATTCATCAGTTTGGTACAAAGGGACATCACCACATTTCAGAACCAGATTGCCCAAGGGAAGTATTGAAACTTTAATAACCTCACCAATACGGAGAGACAGGCACTCCACTCTCTTAAACAATCCAAGGAAATAATCTTTAAACCAGCAGACAAGGGAGGGGCACTGGTAATTATGGATAAAAAACAATACACAAACGAGATATTACGCCAACTAAATGACACCACCGTTTTTCAGAAACTTACCAAAAATCCGACAACTGCCATTGCCACTCAGATTAAAGACATCTTACGACATCACCTCTCAAATAAGGTTATAGACAATTCAACACTGGATTTCCTAACCCAGTCACATCCAATAACACCAGTATTTTACATTCTGCCAAAAATCCACAAAGACCTACAGAACCCACCCGGCCATCCTATAGTAGTGTCTATGGATTCTATCCTCTATCCACTGTCCAAATTTCTTGAAAAAGTCGGAAACACTTCTGGTCAAAGAAACTAAGTCCTTTCTGCTCGACACAACATCATTTCTCCAACTTATAAGACAATTAGAACCCCTACCATCATAAGCCATCCTGGTAACTTGGGATGTGGCTAGCTTATATACTTCCATACACCACAACAAGGGTATAGAAGCGGTCAACAGAATGCTACTCAGAACTGACTTACATGAAGAGGTGATTGCCCTATGTCTCGACCTCCTCAGAACAGTCTTACAGAACAACTTCTTTATGTTCCAAGATACATTTTACCTACAGAGACAAGGCACCGCTATGGGTTCAAATGTAGCACCGCCTTACGCAAATTGCTACATGGCGGACCTGGAGGAGACATACATATACCCTAATGAGTTATTCACAACCTACATTAGGGTATGGAAGAGATATATCGACGATATATTTTGTATTTGGACTGGACCAGAGGAGAGACTACTCTTTTTTCATAACTTCTTGAATTCAATTTACCCCGAGCTACAGTTCACCATACATCACAATAATCTGTCTATTGAATTTTTGGACACATTAGTCATAAAGCAACCCTCAGGAAGACTAACAACTGATCTGTACCATAAACCAACCGACAAAAACAACTTACTGCATTTTAGTAGCTTTCACCCTCCAGCAACAAAGAAATCTCTACCTAATTCCCAGTTCAAAAGGGTAGTGAACATAGCTGAAGACACACCAACCTGCAACAAGAGAATATAAGAGATGAAACAGCGATTTATGGAGAGGGGATACCCAACATACATTCTAGAGGCTCCGCAAAAGAGGCGGAGACAATGTGATACATCCAAACGCATTCCGTTTGTGCACACCTTTCACCCGAGTTCAGTGAAGGCACTTAACATCATTCGTAGCCACTGGCCCCTCCTGAAGAAAGCATACCCCAAAATAGAGGAGTTTAGTAACCCTATATTACCATAGAAGACCTAAGAACATACGAGACACCTTGGTAAGAGCAGATATAGGCCCAGGCATACACCCCCCACAACAAAAATTCCTACAGACCCAGAAGAGAGGCACTTTTCCATGCCTACATAGTTTTCAGTGCTCTAATATTCAAAAGGGTTCAACCATATTCCATCCCCATACAGGGAAAGCAATAGATGTGAGTGGTTTCTTTACCTGCGATACGGATTTTGTTGTCTACATCATAAAATGCCCATGTGGCTTGGCATATGTAGTGGAAACCTCCCAGAAAGTAAGAGATAGGATTTGTCAACATAAATACACTATCCAACATCAAAATCTACTCTTACCAGTCCCGTTACACTTCTATGAGGCAAGACACAACATAGCCCAACTAAGGTTCCAAGTGATAGAACAAGTTCCGCCACCCAGGAGGGGAGGCAATAGGATCAAGACACTGAAAAATAGGGAGGCGTATTGGATCCATACATTACAAACCCTTACCCCAAAGGGCATGAATAGGGATTACGAGGTACAGAGTTTACTCTAGATACACAATGACGAATAGAGAGGATCATTTCCTCTTTTTCTTCCCCTTCTTTCCTTTTTTCCCCCCGCCCCATCTGTAGAATGTTTGGCTTCACATCCAAATTAACCTGACATGTATTTTCTCTCAAAATTTCCTATAGGCCCTCTGATCTCCAGACTACGTGCCGCATATCAGTATCCTTTTTTTAGCCCTTAGGTATATAGTTTTTTCACTATTTCTATATGGAAAACCTTCTTATTCTCCTTTCCTCCTCTTTCTTATTACATGGATTCTGCTTTCTTTCTCTTCTTTGCCTTATCTCCCACTGATTTTTTTCACACTCCTCTTATCTCATTTGGTTTATCTCTCCCTGTTTCACAATATCTTAATTTCTTATTTCCCATAGAGGTTATTATACTGCTATACAGGTCCTTCTCAAAAAATTAGCATATTGTGATAAAGTTCATAATTTTCTGTAATGTACTGATAAACATTAGACTTTCATATATTTTAGATTCATTACACACCAACTGAAGTAGTTCAAGCCTTTTATTGTTTTAATATTGATGATTTTGGCATACAGCTCATGAAAACCCAAATTTCCTATCTCAAAAAATTAGCATATCATGAAAAGGTTCTCTAAACGAGCTATTAACCTAATCATCTGAATCAACTAATTAACTCTAAACACCTGCAAAAGATTCCCGAGGCTTTTAAAAACTCCCAGCCTGGTTCATTACTCAAAACCGCAATCATGGGTAAGACTGCCGACCTGACTGCTGTCCAGAAGGCCATCATTGACACCCTCAAGAAAGAGGGTAAGACACAGAAAGAAATTTCTGAACGAATAGGCTGTTCCCAGAGTGCTGTATCAAGGCACCTCAGTGGGAAGTCTGTGGGAAGGAAAAAGTGTGGCAGAAAACGCTGCACAACGAGAAGAGGTGACCGGACCCTGAGGAAGATTGTGGAGAAGAACCGATTCCAGACCTTGGGGGACCTGCGGAAGCAGTGGACTGAGTCTGGAGTAGAAACATCCAGAGCCACCGTGTACAGGCGTGTGCAGGAAATGGGCTACAGGTGCCGCATTCCCTAGGTCAAGCCACTTTTGAACCAGAAACAGCGGCAGAAGCGCCTGACCTGGGCTACAGAGAAGCAGCACTGGACTGTTGCATGTCATTCGGAAATCAAGGTGCCAGAGTCTGGAGGAAGACTGGGGAGAGGGAAATGCCAAAATGCCTGAAGTCCAGTGTCAAGTACCCACAGTCAGAAATGGTCTGGGGTGCCATGTCAGCTGCTGGTGTTGGTCCACTGTGTTTTATCAAGGGCAGGGTCAATGCAGCTAGCTATCAGGAGATTTTGGAGCACTTCATTCTTCCATCTGCTGAAAAGCTTTATGGAGATGAAGATTTCATTTTTCAGCACGACCTGGCACCTGCTCACAGTGCCAAAACCACTGGTAAATGGTTTACTGACCATGGTATTGCTGTGCTCAATTGGCCTGCCAACTCTCCTGACCTGAACCCCATAGAGAATCTGTGGGATATTGGGAAGAGAAAGTTGAGAGACGCAAGACCCAACACTCTGGATGAGCTTAAGGCCGCTATCGAAGCATCCTGGGCCTCCATAACACCTCAGCAGTGCCACAGGGTGATTGCCTCCATACCACGCCGCATTGAAGCAGTCATTTCTGCAAAAGGATTCCCGACCAAGTATTGAGTGCATAACTGAACAGAATTATTTGAAGGTTGACTTTTTTTGTATTAAAAACACTTTTCTTTTATTGGTCGGATGAAATATGCTAATTTTTTGAGATAGGAAATTTGGGTTTTCATGAGCTGTATGCCAAAATCATCAATATTAAAACAATAAAAGGCTTGAACTACTTCAGTTGGTGTGTAATGAATCTAAAATATATGAAAGTCTAATGTTTATCAGTACATTACAGAAAATTATGAACTTTATCACAATATGCTATTTTTTTGAGAAGGACCTGTATTCTTAGAAGTAGTTCTAGTAGTTCTCACACTTAACTGTAACTCCACCTTCCAGCTGTCACCTGTGACACTCCTGCTAGGTTGCGATCCACGGGCGGCTCACTTCCGGCCGTTGGAACGCACTTCCGGTCCCAATGGAATGCATTTCCGGTTTGATGCGTTCCACCGGCCGATTCACTTCCGTCGGGTGGAACGCATCGTGTTTGAAGCATGGAGAAGCATGCAGGCTGCCATTTGGGCGGCTATCTATATTCAATTAGCACACTAGATATAAATAAGACATGGCATGCAGACCATAGGCACACCATTTACCTCTTAGTGCTATATGCACCATCTCACCAGGTGTACACACCTCTTTCTATTCAGGCTACCGACTGCGGCATAGGTAAGCCCTACAATGGGAATCATGACCTAAACACATTGAATATTGAATTTGAATTGGTACTTAGAAGCTGGTATTAAGCGCAGTAGATTATCTCAGCCCTAATAGTAACAGTAATGATTCCAAATATGAAGTGCCTATTTCCTATAGTTCCAGGCAGAAACCGATGTGGGGTAGATGTAGGATTCCTTAATAATGTTTCTAGCATACATGTACAAAACGGATGGCTACCACATCCTGAGAATCCTTGTGCTTAATATTCCCTTGGAGACATATGTTATATCATTCCTTTGAATCAGGTGCTGTAATATGTTTTATTTACTTGCATCCCATATGTATTGTAATGGAAATGTAATTGGAATTGATTGTGGACCAGATGATTAATACTCACTCCAGAAGTGATGGCCATTTTTTAATTTATTATTGTTTAATTTGCAACTCTTTAATTTTCATTTAGACTCGGTCGTGTACTAATGATATCATGTATGTCCTTTCTCTGAAATTTTTGATGCAATTTATTCTATCACACTTGCAGTGTCTGACGAAGGCCCATGTGCCGAAAACGTTTACACACGAAATTGCCACATGTCTATATGATTGATGCACAAATAAAAAGCATTTCAACTGAAATTCAATCGCTCTGATCTTTAAACTAATTGTATACTGGGTGGGAACCCTTTACACAGCAAGACCAACATGGAGTGCAACAAAGCTCCTATAAATACACTGATAAAGAGTGGCATATTTTCCAGGTTTTTCTTCTGTGTATTCTAAAACATGCTCATGTGCTTAAGAGCCTATTGTGATGTAATGATATTGACAGATATTTAGAACATCAGGTCAATGATGCTGTGGCTCTTGTGGCTTAGTTTATCTCATGCTTTAATAAGAATTTATGATTTTGTTATGTGCTTCAGAATTACATAGAACAGTCAGAGGAACAGGATAATAAACAGATCACATTTAAACTATTAGTTTATTACAGTATTACTGCTAAAAGGCCTGAGTAGTGAGTACCCACATTACCATCACCAAATGCAGAAGAAAATCATGTCTTTAAAGACTATGTCTAAATACAAGAGCTTAAACTTTATCAGCTGTGATCATTGTGAGGGAGATAAAAGGCAGCAGTAGGCGCTATAGCAGATACATATTGAAAAATATCAATGGTGTATCTACTCTCAAGTATTCTAATCTAGCTCATTAGCTTAAAATTTTTGTTAAACATAAAATACAAAGGCAAAGCCTAATATATTTAGAGGTTTATTTAGGGCGAACATTGCAAAATTTCAGCCGTCAGATGAACCCGAACCTTTTCAGGTTTGTTTTGAATGAATCCAATAAACAGCCCGCAGCACCATTTTACTGCACATGTCAGTGGGAAAAAACAATAGGGAGTAAGAAGAAGGATGCTTACATGACCCTAAAAGGAAGTGGGGGGAGGGGGCTTGCTCTAATTGGCTCTTGAGCTGACAGACATCCTGGATAAGCAAATTAGTGCTGCTGCAGCAGCCAGGGAGGTGTCCTAAAGTAAAAGCAGAATTTTATTCTGTGCTGGGCTGTGAATGAGGGTGGTTGGGTGTAGCAATGTCTGCCAGAAAATCAATCGTAGAGAGACGGTGACAGTCAGAAATCAATAAAGCTTGCATTCTACTGCCAGTGAAGGAAAAGGCTAGCATTACAAAGAAGTAGAATTGTGTGTGTAGGGACAGATGTCCCTACATTGTAATGCTCCTGAAGAAGGGGATCTACTGTCCCCGAAACGCGTCGAGCCATTTTCACAATAAAGGTGATTGATCAGAAGTACCGGACTACCTGCTGCCTTCATCACTACGACTCTACATGCGATCCTGGCCAGGGGGGGTTCAAGTCACAGGTGTTTTATGCTTATCCTGGTGACTACCCCCCCCCCCCCCCAGTGAAGTGAGTGTTATTTAAGAGTGTGATTTTGTCCTTTGATGGGCATCTCTCACTTTTATTACGTACCTTTTATATTTTATTTGTAATTTATCCTTTCATATTAATTCCCATCAATTTTTACCAGTTTCCATCTCTGTCAACCACATTGTCATTTGACTATTAGGTTGTCAGACGGTCTTTCCTGCGGAGCAGGGTATGCTTAGGGTCTTCCACCCGGAGCACCCACCATTTAGATTTCACACCATTGCTCCTTAATACTTTTCTGTATATTTTAGTATTTATCACGGTTTAGTAGTATTCTTTACTCCTTTTAACCGCACTTGAAACAAGGTCTGGCGCTCTCTCTCTTGTATTTTTTGGGGGTCTAAACTACAAGTGATGGACTCACCAACACTGTAGATTATCACCCTATACACCTGTTCTTTATCCTTCAAGTGTTTGTAGTTACAAACACTCTTTGAGCTGCCTCGCCTCCCCTTTGTGTTATTACTATTTCAACACCACCCCTGTCGGCGCCCTATTTTTCATTCCTTTGGGATACACTTTGATCCCTACGGGTCTGAATTAACTTCCAATTTTTTCTTTTTTGCTCTTTATCTTTGTGTAGGGACAGGCCAGGAAAGCTGTCATACAGAGAGTGTGAAATGAGGAGCTGATGCTGGCTGTGTCTGCTAGCACAATTGCAGCTGCTACAAACCTCATAGCAGCTCATGTCTTAATTTTTTCCAATTTTTACAGAAATACATTTTTGGAGGGGGGTGGAATAAACACAAAACTGTAAAACATGTGTTTTACCATAGATTTAGCGTTTCAAATCTCATTGAAAACATCCAAAATACAAGTCCAAAATACCTGTCAGGGCATCTCTACATGGTTAAAGTGATTTTTATTTGCTGACATTTTTAAAACCAGGATATTTGTGTCTTATAATTCGCAGTGTAGTGAAGAATAACATCTGGGAGTGATGACATGAAATACTAGGCCGTGTTGTTTCATCTCCACTCTGTTTAAAGTTTTTTTCAGTTGAAGTTTTAAAAACAGCATTTACATGTCTTACAATTCACAGTGTAGTAAAGGATAACATCTATGAGTAATAACGTGACATACCAGGCAGCAATCTGTGTAGTTTCATCTTTACACAGTTCAAATGAAAAAAAATTAGGCTGAAGTTTTGAAAATCAGCATATACATGTCTAGGTCAAAATCTGTGTTGTTTCATCTACACACAGTTCAAATTTATATTGTTTGGGGTAGACATTTTTAAAACCAGCATATATGTGTCTTAAAATACACAGAATAGTGAAGGATAACATCACGGGACATACTAGGCCAAAATCTGTGTTTTTTCATCTCCGTACAATTCAAATTGAATTTCTTGGTGAAGTTTTAAAAACCAGCATATATGTGTCTTACAATACACAGGGTAGTGGACAAAAATATCCGTTAGTGATAATGCGGCATGCTAGTCAAAAATCAGATTTTTCATCACCATAGAATACAAATAAATTTACTTATTTTTAAGTTTTGAAAACCAGCATATACATGTCTTAAAATACAGAGAGTATAGAACAAAAATATCTGTCAAAAGGCCAAAATCTGTGTTTTATCTCCACATTGTCAAATTTTTTGGGGTTTAACTTTTTTAAACCTGCATATACGTGTGTTACCCATACGCAGTGTAGCGAAGGGTAACATCTGTAAGTAATAATGTGAACTATTAGGCATAAAGCCATGTTGCTTCATCTCCAGACACTTCAAATAATTATTTTTTTTGTTTGAAGTTTTAAAAACCAGTGTATATATATATATATATATATATATATATATATATATATATATTTAGGAGAAAGAGGATGAGATTGTGGATTGGATGGCTCTGTCCTCCTCTCAGTCACAGCAGTATGATGTGGAGGTGACTTCAGAGTCCATCTGTTCCTACACCTTGCAGCCCCAAAGAAGGTTTTCAGTGGAGCTCTGTGTTTTCACTGTCCCATCCCACTTAATTTTTTTTCTAGGAAGTGTCAAGAAAAGCCCACCATGCCCTACTGCAGACAGGCAAGAGAAACTCTCTGATAAGACTTTGTCACGGTGTCAATGTATCGGAATAAGAGATAGGTGCTAGGTCAGGACAGTGGCGGATCCAGAGCCTGGTCTCGGGAGGGGCACTTTCAGATTATTTTCTGTCCGGCGCCACAAAACAATGGTGCTTATAGAACAGACTCCACAGTGTAGGCTATATGTGTATAACAAACATATTTTACATGAAAACTTACAGTTACTTGGCTTGGCCCTTGGGGATCTCGGATGCCACTTCCACACTTTGGCCGGGGGCTCGGCGGAGCTGATGTTGTGCTTTATCCTAATGAGAAAGATTTCATAATAAGGATTTGGAGAAGGGGCAGAGGGATAGCAGAGCAGGGAGAGGCCAGTGCTGCTACTAGGGGGTCATACCATGGGGGATTAATAAAGCCCACCATAATGCCCCCCCCAGTAGTAATAATTCTCCTTATAATGTGACAGTGCAAACAATACCCCCTTGTAATGCCCCCAGTTGAGCTAATGTCCCCATAGTGCCCCCATAATGTGCCAGTATAAAATACCCCTATATAGTGCCCCTAGTAAATGACCCATAGTGCTCCACACCCTCCTTCCTCCTAGTGCCCCCCATAATGTATAAAATGCTCCAGTAGATGCCCTCAGTGTCCCCCATAATTTGCAAGTATAAAATACCCCTTCTTAGTGCCCCCCGTAGATGACCCCATAGTACTCCTTTCCCCCCTTCCCCATAGTACCCACCATAATGTGTCCCAGTATAAAATTGTACTGTACAGAGAGCCCATATAAAATACCCCTTCTTTGTGGCCTCAGTAGATGCCCCTATAGTGCCCCCAATCATGTGCCAGTATTAACAGCAGCCCCCCCCTGTGCCAGTAATAATAGCCCTCTATGCCAGTAATAGCAGCCCCCCTGTGCCAGTAATAGCAGCCCCCCTGTGCCAGTAATAACAGCCCCCAGTAATAACAGCCCCTCTGTGCCAGTAATAACAGCCCCCAGTAATAACAGCCCCTCTGTGCCAGTAATAACAGCCCCTCTATGCCAGTAATAACAGCCCCCAGTAATAAGAGCCCCTCTGTGTCAGTAATAACAGCCCCTCTGTGCCAGTAATAACAGCCCCCAGTAATAACAGCCCCCCTTTGCTAGTAATAACAGCCCCCAGGTGCCAGTAATAACAGCCCCCTTTGCCAGTAATAACAGCCCCCCCTTTGCCAGTAATAACAGCCCCCGCCAGTAATAACAGCCCTCCCTTTGCCAGTAATAACAGCCCCCGCCAGTAATAACAGTCCCCTTTGCCAGTAATAACAGCCCCCTTTGCCAGTAATAACAGCCCCCGCCAGTAATAACAGCCCCCTTCAGTAATAACAGCCCCCCCTTTGCCAGTAATAACAGCCCCCGCCAGTAATAACAGCCCCCTTTGCCAGTAATAACAGCCCCCCCTTTGCCAGTAATAACAGCCCCCCCTTTGCCAGTAATAGCAGCCCTCGCCAGTAATAACAGCCCCCCCTTTGCCAGTAATAACAGCCCCCGCCAGTAATAACAGCCCCCCCTTTGCCAGTAATAACAGCCCCCTTTGCCAATAATAACAGCCCCCTTTGCCAGTAATAACAGCCCCCCCTTTGCCAGTAATAACAGCCCCCCCTTTGCCAGTAATAACAGCCCCCGCCAGTAATAACAGCCCCCGCCAGTAAAAGTATTGTATATTAAAAAAAAAAAAAACATACTTACCTCCATGTCAGTGATGCGATGCAGGCCTCTTCTGGCCTGTGTCCCACGCTGTATGGCTCAGGCAGCCTATCAGAGGAAGGGAAAGGGACACGCCTCTCCCTCTCCTACCGCAGCACAGGCAGGCATCTGTATCGCCAACTTGGGGGGGCAATTGCCCCGTTTCCCTGCCCGCCGCCAGCTTAGGGGGGGGGCAATTGCCCCGTTGCCCCCCCCCCCGGATCCGCCACTGGGTCAGGATGCCGGGATAAGGGAGCAGGTCACCTCCTAAAGCGTCCCTAATCCTCGCTCCTAACTCCTCACCGTATGAGCAGACCTGATTGGTAGGACGGCTCATACACTGGATACCTAGGACCCTGAGAATACCTCACAAAGGAGCTGAGGAGAGGAGCCCTGTTCTTCCAGGACACGGAAGAACAGGAGTCTCAAAAGGCCTAGAAGCAGGGAAAGGAAACAACCATATGCAGCAACTAGATCGGCAGGTAAGAACACCGAAAAACACACTTACCTGCAGCTGCCACCATGACTGGAACCCATGCATACGTACTGGAGCCCTAACACCAAACAGGATGCCGTACCAGCAACTCACCCAGGTATCCAGCACACCAGACTTTGCCAGGACCCCCATGCAGCAAGATGCATGGCAGCCCTAGAGAGCGATGCATACAGGCTTGTGGTTCACCCCTCCAGGAAACCAACCCCCTTCCGGAGGACACAACTACCAGGGATAACGTCTTACATACATGCAGGGACAAACACCAACAACAGCCCAGCCATGTAACAACAATCAAGACGTACAACACACCCTGAACATAAACCCACACCTAACATACAACTTGGGGTGAGCGAACTTTAGGATTTTTGGACCCCAGACCCGAACATTTCAGTAAAAGTTTGGGTTCAGGTTCAGTGCTTGTAGTAGTATGTGGAGTTAGAAGCATTTGTTTTCGAGGCTTTCATTAAGGCCGTAAGGTTCCAATGTTTGGCGTTTGTATATCCAGAACATTTCTCTCCGTTGAGAAACGGAGAACATTTCTCTCCGTTGTAAAGTTCTGAACCTGTCGGAACAACCATCAGAGATGTGTTCAATGGGCATGATGGTTAGCTTAATGAGGTCCTTGTCATGCGTGGCCAGGAAATGTCTGGACACACTGTGTTGAAGATACCATCTATGATTGTTTAGGCGTTCTCTGAGGGTCTGGGTGGTGCGACCTACGTATTGCTGTCCGCATGCGCATTCTAAGAGGTAGATCACAAAACTTGAGGCGCAATTCATGAGGCTTTTGATAGTGAATTCTTCTCCTGTAGTATTGCTCCTGAAGGTCGTCAAACGATTATTGATGTTGTTGCAACACTTACATAATTTATGGCTGCATTTGTAGCTCCCTTTAGGGTCAGGGAACCATTCGGATGTGGTCAAGGTAGTGCGTTTTATTCTTTTTAATTTGCTCGGGGCTAGTGCACTCTTTAGTGTGCGGGCCCTCCTGAATGTGAAGTAGGGCTTGGAGGGAATGGCTTCTTTAAGATACGGATCAGCTCTCAGGATATGCCAGTGTTTGGTTATAAATAATTTTCCTCAGTATTCCATGGTTGGGATTGAAGGTGGTGATAAAGGAAGATTTGAATTTTGTCCGGTGTATCATTGTATTTGCCTTATTTTTTGTTGTGAGGCACTCCTCTTGGCTCTGCTCGTATGCTCGCTTGAAGGCCCCTTCGATTATGCCTCTTGGGTAGTTTTAGTTCTGGAATCTAGAGAGTACAGTCGGGCTTTGAGTGATAAAATCATTCGTAGATGAGCAATTCCTCCTTAAACTGACTAAAAGGAATATTCTCTTTCCATTTTTTGTAGTGCGCGCTTTTGTAGTCTAGGTAACTGTTACCGTCCGCTTTTTTGAAAAAAGTTTTTGTCAGTATTCTATTGCATTCAAAATACAAAACCAGGTCCAGGTATTCAATTAACCACCTCCCGACCGCCTAACGCACCGATGCGTCCGGGAGGTGGTTGACTTGTTCCTCCTGGACGCATCGGCGCGTCATCTCGCGAGACGCGAGATTACGTCACAGCCGGCCCGCGCATGCGCATCGCGGGCCGGCATTTCGCAGCAGAGTATTTCGTCAGCAGCCTGCCGGCCACGATCATTGGCTGGCAGGTTGCTGATTTTTTAAAAATCCAATCAGCAGCCATTTAACCCCACATATTAGTAAATATGATGGGGTTATATGGCTGCTGTGCTCTTCTGCTCCTTCTTTTGGTCGGTTGGTTCCAGCAGAGGAGCAGAGGAGCACACATCACTGTGAGTACCCACTACACCACATACTAGCCCCAGATCACCCCAATTAACCCTTTGATCACCCCTTTGATCGCCCCTGTCAATCACTAGTGAAAGGAAAAAAGTGATCAGTGCAAACTGTCACTTTATTTTTTCACTGGTATTGACCGTTAGGTTTCAGTATAGTTTAGGCCCCTTGGTTAGGTAGTTTAGGGGTCGGTTAGCGCCCAGCCCACCGCACCGCAGTCCGTTATTCGCTGATTAGCGTATCGCTAATCAGCATTTGTACTTTTATAGTATCTGGAAGTGATCAAAACTGATCACGGTCAGATCTATAATAGTACTAGTGTCACTTTAGTTCTCCCTCCACCCAAAACGCAGTGTTTGCCCGATCAGGCCTGATCGGTCGCCCACACGTGCGTTCGCCCACGCCCGCCCCACCGCAGTGACAAAAAAATATTTTTTTTTGATCGCTGCACATTCACTTTACACGCACTGCGGCGATAAAAAAATCAGTTTTGATATTTTTTATCAACCGCAGCGGCCTCCGGTACTTTGCTAGCCTCCCATTTGTAAGACAGGCTTGCTTTTTTTTTCTTGGGTAGTCTCAGGGAATACCCCTAAATTTAGTTGCCCACATGTCTAACAGGGGGTATTCCTCTGAAGAGGCCTACAGGCTTCTGACCCAGTCGGATGAGGAGTGGGAACCCTCACCTGATGAATCCAGCGGGTCAGAATACGAACCTGTAGAAAGCAGTGGCTCTCTGACCCAAAGTTCGGACGAGGAGGCTGAGGTCCCTGATAGCAGCAGGCGTACCCGGCCCCGTGTCGCTAGACCGCAGGTTGCGCAGGATCCGCTTCAAGAGCAGCAGAGTGGGGCTGGTGCTGTCGGATTACGTGGTGAGGCATACACCAGCAGCCCAGCCCTTCCTGGACCTAGTACCAGCACTGCCGTAGAACATGGTGAAGTAGCGAGCACCAGAAGGGCAGTTGAAGCTGGTACGGTGGCACGTGCAGTAGTAACCCCGTCGCAGCCACCGCAAAGACGTGCCCGTAGAGCCCCTAGAATCCCAGAGGTGCTGGCAAACCCTGATTGGCAGTCCCCAACTTCAGCCGCACCTGTAGTTCCCCCTTTCACCGCCCAGTCTGGAGTTCGGGTTGAGACAGCTCAGATCGGTTCGGCCCTGGGATTTTTTGAGCTGTTCTTGACTGCGGAGCTCTTAGACTTAGTTGTGGCAGAGACAAACCGGTATGCCACACAATTTATAACCGCTAACCCGGGAAGCTTTTATGCCCAGCCTTTCCGGTGGAAACCAGTCCAAGTTTCCGAAATTAAAACTTTTCTGGGCCTCCTCCTCAACATGGGCCTGACAAAAAAGCATGAATTGCGGTCATATTGGTCCACGAACCCGATTCATCACATGCCCATGTTCTCTGCTGCTATGTCCAGGACACGATTTGAGACCACCCTGCGTTTCCTGCACTTTAGTGATAACAGCACCTCCCGTCCCAGAGGCCACCCTGCTTTTGACCGGCTCCACAAAATTCGGCCCCTCATAGACCATTTCAACCTGAAATTTGCAGATATGTATACCCCAGAGCAAAACATCTGCGTAGACGAGTCCCTTATACATTTTACCGGGCGCCTTGGCTTCAAACAATACATCCCAAGCAAGCGCGCCCGGTATGGGGTCAAATTGTATAAGCTCTGTGAAAGGGCCACAGGCTATACACACAAATTTCGTGTCTATGAGGGAAAAGATCAGACCCTGGAGCCGGTCGGTTGCCCTGACTACCTAAGGAGCAGTGGGAAGATAGTCTGGGACTTGGTGTCACCCTTATTCGGCAAGGGGTACCATCTTTATGTGGACAATTTCTACACAAGTGTGGCCCTCTTTAGGCATTTGTTTCTAGAACGGATTGGCGCCTGTAGTACCGCGCGAACTAGTCGCGCGGGCTTCCCCCAACGGCTCGTTAGCACCCGTCTTGCAAGGGGGCAGAGGGCCGCACTGTGTAACGAAGAACTGCTCGCGGTGAAATGGAGAGACAAGCGTGACGTTTACATGCTCTCCTCCATTCACGCAGACACGACAATACAAATTGAGCGAGCAACCCGTGTCATTGAAAAGCCCCTCTCAGTCCACGACTATAACCTTCACATGGGAGGGGTGGACTTCAATGACCAGATGTTGTCTCCGTATTTAGTTTCCCGCAGAACCAGACGCTGGTATAAGAAGGTGTCTGTATATTTAATTCAATTGGCTCTGTACAATAGTTTTGTTCTCTACAGTAAGGCTGGGAGAACCTGATCCTTCCTCAAATTTCAGGAAGAGATCATCGAGAACCTCCTGTATCCAGGAGGTTCCGTGGCCCCATCCACCAGTGTAGTTAGCCGTCTACACGAGCGACATTTCCCCAATGTCGTTGCTGGTACCTCAACCCACCCGTCACCCCGAAAAAGATGTTGTGTCTGTAGCAGGAGTGGAATAAGGCGTGACACCCGCTATTTCTGTCCTGACTGTCCTGACCACCCTGCCCTATGCTTAGGGGAGTGTTTCCGAAAGTACCACACACAGGTACACCTAGCATAGGGATCATCTCACCAGGATAGGCACACAGGGCTATTAGGGCCCATTCACTCACAGCTGCTGCAAACGTCTCCTTTCACATGGGACAAAGTGCATAACGCACTTCGCCACATCTTTGGGCGATTTGCGCTTTGCACATTGACCCATGGGGAAGGAAAGGTTTGTTCTATAAAGGTAAAAAAAAAAAAAACACCAGTAAGCAAACACATTAATGTTTAGTTCAAAAAGTTAAAGTTACATGTTCTGTTCCAAAGTTAATAAAATTATTGCGTTGTGGCCTGGTTTTTTCATTTTTATTTTTTTTTGTCTTTTTACCTTCCAGGTGGACCAACCGATCTACTAGCTGCAGCACCGATGTGCATTCTGACAGAAGCATTGCGCTGCTGTCAGATTACACGCAAGTCGGTGTATGCGGCGCTGCAAGACGGGATTTTCTCCTCTGCAGTGACAGATACGTTTGCCAAGGCATACGAGCTGAGGAGGAGGCGGCGTTCCTATGCTTTGGCAAACACTTTGTATATATATAAAAAAAAAAAAAATCCCGGCAATGATTTATTCATCCACATCGATTGATGCGAATGGAGAAATCTGGTTTACCAGGGCATACGAGCTAAGTGGGTATGGATGTAGGGCGGAGCTCCTATGTCCTGGCAGACGCCTTTCCCCTCCATTTTTTCATCCACATTGATCGATGCGAATGAAGAAATCTGTGCCGTTCATTTTTTTCTTTTGGCCCAGAGGCTGAACGGAAAAAAAAATCTTATTACCTGTATGCTCAATATAAGGAGAATAGCAGAAACTCCTAATGCTGGCCATACATGTAATGATTGCGGAGACCCTCAAATGCCAGGGCAGTACAAACACCCCACAACTGACCCCATTTTGGAAAGAAGACACCCCAAGGTATTTGCTGAGGGGCATATTGAGTCCATGAAAGATTTACATTTTTGTCCTAAGTTAGCGGAAAGTGAGACTTTGTGAGAAAAAACAAAAAAAAATCAATTTCCGCTAACTTTTGCGAAAAAAAAAAAAATTTCTATGAACTTGCCAGGCCCCTCATTGGATACCTTGGGGTGTCTTCTTTCCAAAGTGGGGTCACATGTGGGGTATTTATACTGCCCTGGCTTTTTAGGGGCCCTAAAGCGTGAGAAGTCTGAGATCCAAATGTCTAAAAATGCCCTCCTAAAAGGAATTTGGGCACCTTTGCGCATCTAGGCTGCAAAAAAGTGTGACACATCTGGTATCGCCGTACTCAGAAGAAGTTGGGGAATGTGTTTTGGGGTGTCATTTTACATATACCCATGCTGGGTGAGATAAATATCTTGGTCAAAAGCCAACTTTGTATAAAAAAATGGGGAAAGTTGTCTTTTGCCAAGATATTTCTCTCACCCAGCATGGGTATATGTAAAATGGCACCCCAAAACACATTCCCCAACTTCTCCTGAGTACGGTGATACCAGATGTGTGACACTTTTTTGATGCCAAGGTGGGCAAAGGGGCACATATTCCAAAGTGCACCTTTCGGATTTTGCAGGCCATTTTTTACACATTTTGATTGCAAAGTACTTCTCACACATATGGGCCCCTAAATTGCCAGGGCAGTATAACTACCCCACAAGTGACCCCATTTTGGAAAGAAGACACCCCAAGGTATTCCGTGAGGGGCTTGGCGAGTTCCTAGAATTTTTTATTTTTTGTCGCAAGTTAGTGGAATATGAGACTTTGTAAGGAAAAAAGAGAAAAAAAAATCATCATTTTCCGCTAACTTGTGACAAAAAAAAAAAATTCGAGGAACTCGCAGTGCCCCTCACGGAATACCTTGGGGTGTCTTCTTTCCAAAATGGGGTCACTTGTGGGGTAGTTATACTGCCCTGGCAATTTAGGGGCCCAAATGTGTGAGAAGAACTTTGCAATCAAAATGTGTAAAAAATGAGCGGTGAAATCCAAAAGGTGCACTTTGGAATATGTGCCCCTTTGCCCACCTTGGCAGCAAAAAAGTGTGACACATCTGGTATTGCCGTACTCAGGAGAAGTTGGGGAATGTGTTTTGGGGTGTCATTTTACATATACCCATGCTGGGTGAAAAAAATATCTTGGTCAAATGCCAACTTTGTATAAAAAAATGGGAAAAGTTGTCTTTTGCCAAGATATTTCTCTCACCCAGCATGGGTATATGTAAAATGGCACCCCAAAACACATTCCCCAACTTCTCCTGAGTACGGTGATACCAGATGTGTGACACTTTTTTGATGCCAAGGTGGGCAAAGGGGCGCATATTCCAAAGTGCACCTTTCGGATTTCACCGGTCATTTTTTACAGATTTTGATTGCAAAGTACTTCTCACACATATGGGCCCCTAAATTGCCAGGGCAGTATAACTACCCCACAAGTGACCCCATTTTGGAAAGAAGACACCCCAAGGTATTCCGTGAGGGGCATGGCAAGTTCCTAGAATTTTTTATTTTTTGTCGCAAGTTAGTGGAATATGAGACTTTGTAAGGAAAAAAGAGAAAAGAAAAAATCATCATTTTCCGCTAACTTGTGACAAAAAAAAAAAAATTCTAGGAACTCGCAGTGCCCCTCACGGAATACCTTGGGGTGTCTTCTTTCCAAAATGGGGTCACTTGTGGCGTAGTTATACTGCCCTGGCAATTTAGGGGCCCAAATGTGTGAGAAGTACCTTGCAATCAAAATGTGTAAAAAATGACCGGCGAAACCCGAAAGGTGCACTTTGGATAATGTGCCCCTTTGCCCACCTTGGCTGCAAAAAAGTGTCACACATGTGGTATCGCCGTACTCAGGAGAAGTTGGGGAATGTGTTTTGGGGTGTCATTTTACATATACCCATGCTGGGTGAAAAAAATATCTTGGTCAAATGCCAACTTTGTATAAAAAAATGGGAAAAGTTGTCTTTTGCCAAGATATTTCTCTCACCCAGCATGGGTATATGTAAAATGACACCCCAAAACACATTCCCCAACTTCTCCTGAGTACGGCAATACCAGATGTGTGACACTTTTTTGCTGCCAAGGTGGGCAAAGGGGCACATATTCCAAAGTGCACCTTTTGGATTTCACCGCTCATTTTTTACACATTTTGATTGCAAAGTTCTTCTCACACATTTGGGCCCCTAAATTGCCAGGGCAGTATAACTACCCCACAAGTGACCCCATTTTGGAAAGAAGACACCCCAAGGTATTCTGTGAGGGGCATGGTGAGTTCCTAGAATTTTTAATTTTTTGTCGCAAGTTAGTGGAATATGAGACTTTGTAAGAAAAATAAAAAAATAAAAAATCATCATCATTTTCCGCTAACTTGTGACAAAAAATAAAAAGTTCTATGAACTCACTATGCCCATCAGCGAATACCTTAGGGTGTCTACTTTCCGAAATGGGGTCATTTGTGGGGTTTTTCTACTGTTTGGGCATTGTAGAACCTCAGGAATCATGACAGGTGCTCAGAAAATCAGAGCTGTTTCAAAAAGCGGAAATTCACATTTTTGTACCATAGTTTGTAAACGCTATAACTTTTACCCAAAACATTTTTTTTTTTTGCCCAAACATTTTTTTTTTATCAAAGACATGTAGAACAATAAATTTGGCGAAAAATTTATATATGGATGTCGTTTTTTTTGCAAAATTTTACAGCTGAAAGTGAAAAATGTCATTTTTTTGCAAAAAAATCGTTACATTTTGATTAATAACAAAAAAAGTAAAAATGTCAGCAGCAATAAAATACCACCAAATGAAAGCTCCATTAGTGAGAAGAAAAGGAGGTAAAATTCATTTGGGTGGTAAGTTGCATGACCGAGCGATAAATGATGAAAGTAGTGTAGTGCCGAAGTGTAAAAAGTGCTCTGGTCATGAAGGGGGTTTCAGCTAGCGGGGCTGAAGTGGTTAAGATCCTTGAACTGGTGAAAGTAAAGCTAAGATTCCAAGTATTGTTATTTAGATATGACACAAATGTCTGGGCTTCTTCTTTGCTCCCCTTCCAAATAAAAATCAGGTCATCGATGAACCTTTTGTAGAGCACAATCGATTCTGTCCAGTTGTGATTGTCGCTGAGAAATGCCTCTTCAAATCGACCCATGTAGAGATTTGCGAAACTTGGCGCGAATCGCGTCCCCATCGTGGTCCCTTTGCGTTGTTTGTAGATTTTCCCCTCAAACTCAAAGACATTGGTGATGTGTTTTTGTAGAAAAATGTCTACATAATGTGAGAGGTTGCTAGTTAGTGAGTTGATTCCGGAGATGATGGGCCTGCCTGGTGGATTTTTTTCATTGGCCCACACCAATCTGAAGCCAAGATCTACATTTTATCCCACTCATCACAAAGGGAACCACATAAACACATTTTTTCCCCCAGTATCAAAAGAAATAAGAAGCATCAATAAGAACCTGAAGAACAAGGATAACCTCACCCGGAAGGAGAAAAAAGCCCTTTCGGAACGCACTAAGAATGACACCTTAGTAATCAGAAATGCCGACAAAGGAGGAGGAATCGTCCTCCAAAAGAGGGTCCACTATATTACGGAGGCTAAGAGGATTCTTGACGATCCTACTTATTACGAGCCCCTCCACGCCAATCCACTGAATGAGGATAGGAGAAACCTCCTGATACTCCTAAATAAAGCAGAGGTCGACAAGATTCTGACCAAAAAAGATAAATAATATATCGTCATCGACCACCCGAACACAGCAATTTTTTACCACCTACCGAAGGTACATAAAAATGAAAAAAATTCACCAGGCGGGCCCATCATCTCTGGAATCAACTCACTAACTAGAAACCACTCACATTATGTAGACATTTTTCTACAAAAACACATCACCAGCCTTAGACATTACCAACAGGATTCACGTCCAGACACGCAGGTACTATATATTAGAAGGTAGGTGACTGTTTTTTTATGGCGCGTCTGGACGTGAATCCTGTTGGTAATGTCTAAGGCTGGTGATGTGTTTTTGTAGAAAAATGTCTACATAATGTGAGTGGTTGCTAGTTAGTGAGTTGATGCACCGTTTAATCCAAATTTTCTGCCTTAATTCCATTTTATACTTATATATATGTGTGCATATGTCTAGATATTTATACTTATACACTACGTGCAGAATTATTAGGCAAATGAGTTTTTTGACCACATCATCCTCTTTATGCATGTTGTCTTACTCCAAGCTGTATAGGCTCGAAAGCCTACTACCAATTAAGCATATTAGGTGATGTGCATCTCTGTAATGAGAAGGGGTGTGGTCTAATGACATCAACACCCTATATCAGGTGTGCATAATTATTAGGCAACTTCCTTTCCTTTGGCAAAATGGGTCAAAAGAAGGACTTGACAGGCTCAGAAAAGTCAAAAATAGTGAGATATCTTGCAGAGGGATGCAGCATTCTTAAAATTGCAAAGCTTCTGAAGCCTACTACCAATTAAGCATATTAGGTGATGTGCATCTCTGTAATGAGAAGGGGTGTGGTCTAATGACATCAACACCCTATATCAGGTGTGCATAATTATTAGGCAACTTCCTTTCCTTTGGCAAAATGGGTCAAAAGAAGGACTTGACAGGCTCAGAAAAGTCAAAAATAGTGAGATATCTTGCAGAGGGATGCAGCATTCTTAAAATTGCAAAGCTTCTGAAGCGTGATCATCGAACAATCAAGCGTTTCATTCAAAATAGTCAACAGGGTCACGAGAAGCGTGTGGAAAAACCAAGGCGCAAAATAACTGCCCATGAACTGAGAAAAGTCAAGCGTGCAGCTGCCAAGATGCCACTTGCCACCAGTTTCAGAGCTGCAACATCACTGGAGTGCCCAAAAGCACAAGATGTGCAATACTCAGAGACATGGCCAAGGTAAGAAAGGTTGAAACTCGACCACCACTGAACAAGACACACAAGCTGAAACGTCAAGACTGGGCCAAGAAATATCTCAAGACTGATTTTTCTAAGGTTTTATGGACTGATGAAATGAGAGTGAGTCTTGATGGGCCAGATGGCTGGATTGGTAAAGGGCAGAGAGCTCCAGTCCGACTCAGACGCCAGCAAGGTGGAGGTGGAGTACTGGTTTGGGCTGGTATCATCAAAGATGAGCTTGTGGGGCTTTTTTGGGTTGAGGATGGAGTCAAGCTCAACTCCCAGTCCTACTGCCAGTTTCTGGAAGACACCTTCTTCAAGCAGTGGTACAGGAAGAAGTCTGCAAGGTAAGAAAAACATGATTTTCATGCAGGACAATGCTCCATCACACGCGTCCAAGTACTCCACAACGTGGCTGGCAAGAAAGGGTATAAAAGAAGAAAATCTAATGACATGGCCTCCTTGTTCACCTGATCTGAACCCCATTGAGAACCTGTGGTCCATCATCAAATGTGATATTTACAAGGAGGGAAAACAGTACACCTCTCTGAACAGTGTCTGGGAGGCTGTGGTTGCTGCTGCACGCAATGTTGATGGTGAACAGATCAAAACACTGACAGAATCCATGGATGGCAGGCTTTTGAGTGTCCTTGCAAAGAAAGGTGGCTATATTGGTCACTGATTTGTTTTTGTTTTGTTTTTGAATGTCAGAAATGTATATTTGTGAATGTTGAGATGTTATATTGGTTTCACTGGTAAAAATAAATAATTGAAATGGGTATATATTTGTTTTTTGTTAAGTTGCCTAATAATTATGTACAGTAATAGTCACCTGCACACACAGATATCCCCCTAAAATAGCTAAAACTAAAAACAAACTAAAAACTACTTCCAAAAATATTCAGCTTTGATATTAATGAGTTTTTTGGGTTCATTGAGAACATGGTTGTTGTTCAATAATAAAATTAATCCTCAAAAATACAACTTGCCTAATAATTCTGCACTCCCTGTATGCTTATATATATTTTATTTTATATTATATATTTTTTATTTATGTTTTGTTTTTACAATTCATACGTAGCTCTCAATCTTTATTTATTGACTTCTTATAGGATTAACCGCTTTGCATTTACGCATTTATGTACCCTTTTATCCAGTCACGACTTCATGACTCATGACGGTCATGTTATCACTTATTATTACTACCAATACTCGTGACGGTCATGTTACCACTACTTTTTATCCAGTATTATCTCTTTTTACCAGACATTTCTGTAACCTGAGGCACACCAGTTTGTTTCTAATTTGTGTGATTTTGTATATATGTTGTTTTAGACTTGAAAAAGGGGTCCGCAGAACCCCAAAACGCGTTGTCACTATAACAATAAAAACCTACTGGTTTATTAAAATACTCTGGTTGCGTCTTTGTGCCTATGGTCCACCCCTCCATTCGACCCCCGGTCCAGTGGAAATATAAGCTAAGATGAATACATGAGAGGACCATCGCAGCACGTCTTGGATGATGACGAAACACAGGTGCCAACTGCTGGGGCTTTCGAAAGTGTGCAGACTGACAAGGAAGGCAGGGGTGAAGACTTGGTGGAAGATAATGTGGAGGACGATGAGGTCCTCGACCCCACATAGAAATAAGGTCATGCGAGTGACCTCTGTAGTTCGGAGGAAGAGGCGGTGGTCGCACAGAGCCACCAGCACAGCAGAAGAGAGAGCAGGGTGCAAAAGCGGAGCGGCCGTCCTCTAGACAGTACGCCTGCTACTGCCCACCACAGCAAGGGACCAAGCACACCAAAGCCAGCTCTAAGGAGTTCCCTGGTGTGGCAGTTCTTCAGACAATGTGCTGACAACAAGACACGAGTGGTTTGCACGCTGTGCAATCAGAGCCTGAAGCGAGGCATAAACGTTCTCAACCTGAGCACAACCTGCATGATCAGGCATTTAAGTGCAAAGCACGAGCTGCAGTGGAGTAGACACCTCAAACACCAAGAAAGGTCTCTGGCTCCTCCTGCTTCCTCTTCTGCTGCAGTCTCAGCCTCTTCATCCACCTCTGGAGTGACAGTGCCACCTGCCACCCCGCAAACAGAGAATCTGCCAGCAACACCAACACCTGGGTCACCAAGCATCTTCACATTGTCCCAAGGACACGTTCAGCTCATCATCTGCCAAACGCTGAAAAGGAAGAGAAAGTACCCCCCTACCCACCCGTGATTCCTAGCCCTGAATGCCAGCATTTCTAAATTACTGGCCTTTAAAATGCTGTCATTCCGTCTGGTGGAGATGGATAGTTTTAAAGGACTTTTGGCGGTGGCTGTCCCACAGTATGTCGTGCCCAGCCGCCACTACTTTTCCAGGAGAGCCATCCCTTCCCTGCACAACCAAGTAGGGGACAAAATCAGGTGTGCACTACGCAATGCCATCTGTGGCAAGGTGCACCTCACTACTGAAACGTGGACCAGTAAACACGGTCAGGGACGTTATATCTCTATAACAGCACACTGGGTAAATGCAGTGGCGGCTGGGCCTGAGGCGGATAGCAGTTTGGCGCATGTCCTTCTACCACCAAGAATAGAAGGGCGCTTCAGTTTGCCTCCTTTTGCTTCCTCCTCCTACTCTGCTTCCTCATCCTCTACCAGATTCTCATCCGGTCAGCGTAACACCTTCACCACCAACTTCAGCACAGCCAGGAGTAAACGACAGCAGACAGTTTTAAAACATATCTGTTTGGGGGACAAACCCCACAACGCGCAGGAGCTGTGGACGGACCTTGAACAACAGACCGATGAGTGGATTGTGCCAGTCATCCTCAAGCCTGGCTTGGTGTTGTGCGATAATGGGCGAAATCTCGCAGCAGCTCTGGAACTAGCAGGTTTGATGCACATCCCTTGCTTGGCGCATGTGCTGAATTTGGTGGTGCAGAGATTCCTCAAAAATTACCCCGATATGTCAGAGCTGCTGCATAAAGTGAGGGCCCTCTGAGCGTGCTTTCGGCGTTCTCACCCTCCTGTGCCTGTCAGCGCTGCAGCGTAACTTCTGCCTTCCCGCTCACCGCCTCATATGCGACGTGCCCACAAGGTGGAACTCCACCTTGCACATGCTGGCCAGACTAGTGGAGTTTCAGCTGCAGCATGCACGGGTGAGTCGCTCGGCAGAACAGCACCACTTCACCACCAATGACTGGGCCTCAATGCGAAACCTGTGTTCCAGGTTGCGCTGTTTCGAGTACTCAACCAATATGGCTAGTGTTAATAATGCCATTCTCAGCGTTACTATCCCACTTTTATGCCTCCTTGAAAAAACGGCGATGATGGAAGAGGATGTGGCACAGGAGGAGGAGGAGGAGGAGGAAGAGGGATCATTTTGTAGGGTTTCCAGCCAGTCCTTCCCAAGTTGCTCCAAGGGTGGGTTCCTGCACCCACAAAAGCCAGGTACACAATTGTCCAGCCAGGGCACAGTTCTGGAGGATGAGGAGGTGAAGGATGAGAAGATGGAGGAGGAGGAACCATGTTCACAGCAGGGTGGCACCCAGACCAGCTCATGGCCATCACTGGTGCGTGGCTGGGGGGATACAGAGGACACAGACGATACACCTCCCACAGAGCTTTTCGTTGCCTCTGGGCAGCCTGGCACACATTAGCAATTAGATGCTGCAGTGTCTACGCAATGACCGCCGAGTTGCCCACATTCTAACTTTCCCTGATTACTGGGTGGCTACGCTGCTGGATACCCGTTACAAGGACAACGTACCGTCCTTAATTCCCTCACTGGAGCGTGATCGTAAGATGCTCGAGTACAAGCGCACGCTGGTAGACGCGCTGCTGGTGACATTACCACCTGACAGCGGGGGTACAGTGGAAGCACAAGGCGAAGGCAGAGAATGAGGAAGAGGTCGCCAATGCAGCTGGGGCACTGCCACCACCTCAGAAGGCAGGGTTAGCATGGCCGAAATGTGGAAACGCTTTGTCAGCACGCCACAACAACCAGCACCACCAGCTGATATGTAACGTCTTAGCAGGAGGCAGTATTTCACCAACATGGTGGAGCAGTATGTGTGCACACGCCTACAAGTACTAAATGACGGGTCTGTGCCCGTGGACAAGCTCACGTTCATTAAAATGAACCAGGCATAGATCCCTCAGGACTTGTCCGTACCTTGTGCAGAATAGACATGTATACCGACACTAACCAGCCATTGTTATACTGCAGCACAATTGCTTATTCTTGTATTTTGGATATTTCGCATCTTTTAGAGTGTACCCTAATGTAAAAAAATAAAATTAAAACCAAAAACCTGTGTTGGTTACCTCGTCCTCCTCCACCGCCGCTTCCACCTACACCGCTACGTCCACCTACACCGCTACGTACACTGCCTCCTCAAACTCCTACTCCATATGTAACTCCACCTCATAAATCAAATTTTTTTAAAATTTATTTTATTTTATATCATTTCATTACTTTGTCATTTACATTTTCGGGTGAACTTCACCAATTTTTGTGTGTATAGTACCACTTGTATACCTAGTAGACCATTAAAAATATATAAAAAAAATTGTCAGTTACATTTTTGGATAAAATTCACCAATTTTTGGATGTATAGTACCACTGCTATACCTAGTAGACCGGTAAAAAAACTAAAAAATAAAAATTGTCATTTACATTTTTTTTTTTAATTCACAAATTTTTGGGTGTACCTGCACTCTGCTCATGATCAGGGCATTATTAATCAAAAGGAATTGGGCTGTTTACTTGTGACCTACCCCACAATACCTACGTTCTATTTGTTACCCAAAGTGCACAAGCAGCTGTCAACTCCACCAGGCTGTCCCATCGTGGAAGGTAATAATAACATGTGTGAACCCATATGCAGATTAGTCGACCATGTCTTACGACCTCTGGTTGAAAGCCTTCCTTCCCATCTTAAAGATACCGGTGACATCTTACGCAAACTAAATGGTATACAGCTGGAGGAAGACATGTTGATCGTGACCTGTGATGTGGAATCACTGTACACCTCCATATGTCATAAGGCCGGAATGACAGCAGTGGCTCAATTCTTGGCAATGTCAGACATTGAGGGTGAGTATGCCTCTTTTATTTTACAGATCTTAGACTTTGCCCTCAGTCACAATTTTTTCACGTTTACAGCTCCAGAGAATGGCCATGGGGGTGGCCTGTGTGCCGTCCTATGCCAACCTTTTCCTGGGGCTGTGGGAGAGAGGTCTCTTTCTCACTGACCCTGTCCCCTTCATTGATAGGGTGCACATTTGGAATGGTTAAATTGACGATGTGCTCATGTTCTGGCAGGGTACGACTGTGGAGTTGGACTCTTTCATGACGAATTTGAACAAGAATGATCTTAACATCCACCTTACATATAAGTCTGGCCAAAGTGATATGGACTTTTTGGAAGTGCTTTTACAAGTGGACCAGGATGGCTATATTCATACTGATCTCCATCGGAAACCCACCTCTGTTAACAGTATTCTACATGCCAGGTCTTCTCATCCAAGGAAACTGATCGAAGGTATCCCTACGGGTCAATATTTGCGACTCAGGTGAATATGCTCTAATGACGATCTTTTTGAAAAGCGAGCGCAAGAATTGACCAAGAGATTTAGGGAAAGGGGGTACACCGAATCCTCACTGAAGAAGGGTTATTTCAGAGCTAAGTGAGCTGGGAAGGATGATCTTTTACAACAACGGCCGAAGGTGATAAAGAATTCCCAGAGGCGTATGGTACGTTTTATTACCACCTTTAATTCGGGTCATAATGCTGTGTTGAAATCATTGAAGAAACATTGGAATATTCTGTACATGGACCCGATTTTGAAACAACATTTATACTTCAGGCCTTCCCTCACCTTCCGACGAGATAAGAATATCCGGGATGCTCTGGTTCACAGTCATTATCAAGGTACCATTCCCCCCAGATTGTTTGGCTCCAAGGGCCCCAAATGGGGTTGTCGTCCATGTGGGAATTGTGTCGCCTGCGCCAACATCTTAACCACGACTTCTTTTACAGATTCCACAGGCCACAAGACTTATCAAATTACCCATACGATCACCTGTAACACAATTGGGGTAGTCTATGCTGCGAGTTGTCCATGTGGTCTTCAATATGTGGGTCTCACCTCACGCAAATTGAAGTGCCGGACCAGAGAACATGTGTTTGGGATACAGTCTGCTGCGAATGAGGAGGATGACACCTGTCTCAAGACGATTCCACGTCATTTCAAGGCCCACCATGCCTGTGATGGTTCCCTTTTGAAGGTAAGAGGTATAGATAGGGTTTTCGTAGGAACTAGGGGTAGCAATTGGAAACGTATGTTGGCCCAACGTGAGGCCAAATGGATTTTCAAACTCAATATGGTTACTCCCTATGGTTTGAACGAGGGTCTTAGTTTTGCCCCCTTTTTATAATTTGCCCGATCAATACTCTAAGACTGCCAGCGGATTAGGGATTTTTGATTCTTAATTATTATTTTTGGTGTTCCTTTGTTGAAGTCATATATGTGTGGGTTTATGTACAATAGAGATGTCGCGAACATAAAATTTTCCGTTCGCAAATGGCGAACGCAAGTTTTTGCAAATGTTCGCGAACGGGCAAACTGGGCGAACCGCCATTGACTTCAATAGGCAGGCGAATTTTAAAACCCACAGGGACTCTTTCTAGCCACAGTAGTGATGGAAAAGTTGTTTCAAGGGGACTAACACCTGGACTGTGGCATGCCGGAGAGGGATCCATGGCAAAACTCTCATGGAAAATTACATAGTTGACACAGAGTTGGATTTTAATCCATAAAGGGCATAAATTACCTAACAATCCCAATTTATTTTTTTAACAACGTGGTTTAAAACATCCAGTGTGTGTATACAATCAGGTATGATGTTGTATCGATCAGGGAGTGTAAGGGTTACGCCCGCTTCACAGACATTGACAGACCAAACTCCCCTTTTAATGCACCGCAAACAGTCCATTTTCCCACAAGGTTGGATACCAATCTGGCTATGTCCCGTTGATGTCATTGAAGGTTTCTTCCTCCACCCAGCCACGTACAACACCAAGGGTCCCCGAAAGGTGAATTGAATTGATTTTTCGAACGGGGAGATGGTTTTTTCGGTAGTACTATTCTCATCAGTTTAATCCCTGTTATGTGACGTCCCCAATCTGGGGTCCATTTATTAAATTAATTTTTTTAAAGGGGAGATGGTTAAAAAAACGCTGGCTCCCTCCCCTTTGTTTGAATCCACGCCACGGTCACTGCGTCTGCGCCGTGCAATTTACTGTCACACCCGATATGAGTGGTATTTTCTGTAGTACTATTCTCATCAGTTTAATCCCTTTTACGTCCCCTATCCGGGGACGTGTGTCGAATTGATTAATCATTGTCGAATTAACGACATCCTGAAATAATTTTGTTATGAGCTCTGTACTTGCTTTGTATTGGAATTGATGGGGATTTTCTAAATTGTCTGCATTATTTCTAAATCCTTATAAAGTCTCTTAATAGTTTATTTTATGTATTAAAAACCCATACAACTTACAAAATAATAATAATAATGTTTTTTCTATTAAAAATTATCCAGCCGATCCCTTTTAGTCTGATCATAATGAAGCAACGGCGTTATCTGGGGTGTGGCAACATTGCCAACACACTCATAGAGGTGACGATCAATTCATTGTGATACGAAACGCCTTCACCACAACAAGGTACCAATCACGAAGGGGAATTGACACATGTATGTGCCTTTTTTTGTTTTGTTTTTGCAGCCACAGTGCAGCACTAGAGGCCAGAAAAATTAGGCATGTACACATGCCTGAAAAACTAGGTATTGTTGCAGCCGCTGCTGTAGCAGCAGCCGGAAAAATTTATGTTTTCCAGGCAGAAAGGTGACTAAAACATTGCGGCTTGAACCCTAGTTGGTGGCGGAGAATTCACGAAAGTCATCCGGTATGCAGACATTAGATACAGCAGCGTAGGGACCATTTTAAGGACAAGGCATGTCATCAGGCCTTTTGTTAGTCGAATGTATCCCCCACTGTCAGTCCCTTCGGGATCCATGCCTCATTCATCTTAATGAAGGTGAGGTAATCGACACTTTTTTGACCGAGGCGATTTCTTTTGTCAGTGACAATGCCTCCTGCTGCACTGAAGGTCCTTTCTGACAGGACACTTGAAGCGGGGCAGGCCAGAAGTTCTATCGCAAACTGGGATAGTTCAGGCCAAAGGTCAAGCCTGCACACCCAGTAGTCAAGGGGTTCATCGCTCCTCAGAGTGTTGATATCTGCAGTTAAGGCGAGGTAGTCTGCTACCTGTCGGACGAGTCGTTCTCTAATACTGGATCCCGAAGGGCTGTGGCGATGTGTAGGAGTGAAAAAAACTCTGCATGTCTTCCATCAACAACACATCTGTAAAGCGTCCTGTCCTTGTCGCTGTGGTCGTGGTAGGAGGAGGATTACTTTCACCTCTTCCCCTGTTAGATTCCTGTTGTGCTGTGTAAAGCATATTTTTTTTTTTTAGATCAGATTATTTTTATTGAAGATTTTTCATTTTAACAAAAGACAGAGCCCTGTCTCCCACTTTTCCCCCTCCCTCCCTCCCACCTCCCAACATACCCCGTGAGACAATTATGAGTAGAAAACATTGCATCAATTTATCTGACATATCATTATCTTAGTTGTACGTTGTCTCAGTACCTTAATTCAGACCCATGCAGTTATGTGCCATGTGACATGCTTTACTTAAATACCCAGAAATGTATAGATGTACCTGTTATCACCTTATTTCCGAAACCCTTAAAGCTATCTATCTTATTTATGTTCTCCGCCCCCCCTTCTATTTCTTCCCAAACTACACACATTCTCTTGCACACTCTCTCAGTCTATTACAATTGCAGACTATAATGTTGAATCCATAACGACCATATTTTCTCAAACTTTTTTAAGCAGTTCCTTTTTTGATATACATATTTTTCAAGACTAATCAGCCCGTGTATTTTTTTTACTAATTCTTCCACTGATGGCGCTTGCCTATCTATCCAATGGAAAGCTATTACCTTCCTGGCCTGATATAGAACCCTGATGATAGCTAATCTTTTTTCGGCCATTGAGTTCGACATACCTACTACTCCTAACAAGCACACCGATACAGTCATACTGAGCTCAACATCAAAAACTGTTTTTACTAATTCACTCACCCCCTCCCAGTATCTTCTTAATCTAGGGCAATTCCACATCAAGTGAATGAGGTCTGCATTCGCAACGTCACACCTCGGGCAACAATCATCACTTCTATATCCCATTTTTTTCATCATAACAGGAGTTTTATATACTCTATGTAGTAACAAGAGCTGAGATACTCTTTGAGCCTCACTCACTGCAACCTGAGTGAAGTCCTCCAGGACAGTGTCCCATTGTTCCTCCGTTAAGTCAGGGGCATCTCTCTTCCACTTATCATATAATTGGAATTGTTGCTTCCTAAATTGTGCTTCCATAATACATGTGTAATTTAGGGATATCACTCCTTTTGTACCTCCACTAGATTTTACAAGATCTACTACTGAATTCTTCTTTGCAGGGTGTACTGCTACTGTCTGGTCCTGAGCGCGTATCGCGTGTCTAAGTTGCAGATATAAATAAAATTGAGACTTTTGCAACCCAAAATCTCTCTGTAGACTTGAGAATTCCTTAAGTGTATTATTATCAAATAATTGGCCCATGTATTTCAATCCCGAAGCTTTCCATACTTTTACCCCACTAATCTTATTCACTTCAGTATACATAAAATTCGGCCAAATAGGAGTGATGTCCGAGTATCCTTGAATACCTATTATTTCTCTGGCCTTCCACCATACATTATGAATAGCATTAAGTGTCCGATATATCTTACCCTTCTCTTGAAAAGTACCCTCCTCCAGAGCAGATCTTAGGTTTTGACATCCCGCCAGTGTCTGAATTATTTTGCTGGCCGTATCCAAGCCATCCATCGACTCCCATCCCCTCATATGCTGCAACTGTGCCGCCAAATAATATGCCCTTGGGTCAGGGACCCCCAAACCTCCCCCATTTTTTGGTCTGCATAAAGTTTCCAACTTAATGCGAGGCGCACCTTTCTTCCAAATAAGTTCCCTGAATATTGCATTGAGTACATAAAAGATCCTAAGAGGGAGCCAAACAGGAGAATTATGTAGCACATAGAGTAGTTGTGGCATTAGTATCATTTTTATCAGATTTGTTCTGCCTATGATCGACAGTGTTAATTTTGTCCAAGCGTTGACTTTCTGCCTAAACTTTTGAAGCAGTGGGGTAATGTTCAATCTCTCAAAGTCTAGCTCATTGTTTGATACCTGTATACCTAAATATTTGAAAGATTGGACAACTTGCAAACCTTCTACACAGGAGTTGATGTTATTGGCAGTTTCCTTTAGTGGCATCAGTACAGATTTAGCCCAGTTAATGCACAAGCCTGACATCTTCCCAAACCCATTAATTACTTCCATTGCCACCGGGAGAGATTCCCTCCAATTATCCAGAAATAGCAACATATCATCGGCGTACAACGCTACCTTCTCCTCTAGTGAACCATATATAAAACCCTTTATCTCTACTGAAGCCCTAATTGCTTCCGCTAGTGGCTCAATTGCTATTGCAAATAATAGAGGTGACAGAGGACATCCCTGTCGTGTTCCTCTATGAAGTGTGAAACTGTCAGATACATCTCCATTTACCCGGATCCTAGCTGACGGTTTGTTATATAAAAGTTGGATCCACCCTATAAAGGTCTGTCCAAACCCTAACTTCTGTAATACCTTCCACAGATATCTCCATTCTACACTATCGAAGGCTTTGGCCGCATCAAGGGATGCGACCGCCGCCTCCGAAGCGTGTCTCTGGCTTTGAATATTTAGATATAGGCGCCTGATGTTGACCGCCGTAGACATGTTGGGCATGAACCCAGCCTGATCAGAGTGAATAAGATTAGTGATAACTAAATTCAAGCGATTCGCTAGAACCTTTGCTAGTATTTTAATGTCTACCTGGAGTAGTGATATTGGTCTATATGCTTCTGCCTCCAAAATATCCTTTCCCGGCTTCGGTAAAACCACAATCGTTGCCTCAGTCATACTAACAGGTAATTTTTTCTGTGTCATCGCTTCCTTAAAAACCTCCAACAACTGTGGTAGCATAACTGAAGCAAAACGCCTGTAAATCTCCACCGGCAGGCCATCTCCTCCCGGGGCTTTATTGTTGGACATACTCGCCAGAGCTATTTCCATCTCAGTGATAGTTATAGGGGAATCCAATTTGGCACACTGATCTGATGTGAGCGTAGGCATGTGCAATCTCTCTAGGAAGGAGTCTATTTCTTCATTAGGGGCGGATAAGCGGGATACATATAGCCCAGAGTAAAATCTCTTCATAATCTCTAGGATTTGTTCCTGTCTATTGCATATATCTCCAGCAGAATCTCTGAGAGCTGCAATATAATTAGATGGACGTTGAGCTCTTGAAATCAGGGCTAGCATCCTCCCTGTCTTCTCTCCTTCCTCATAATACCTTTGTTTTTGAAAGAACTGTTTGTTCCTGGCATTAGTTAATAACCTATCGTCCAGCTCTTTCTGTGCCCCCTTCCATAATTCCCTGTGTCTATCTATTGGTTCTTTTATGTAAGTAGCTTCCGCCATCTCTAGTGCTTGCGTTAAAGACTGCACTTTAGCTCTAGTTTCACTTTTCTTTTTATTAACTTGTGCTATAAGTAGCCCTCGTAAGAAAGCTTTCATAGTGTCCCATACTATTAATCTTGTGGTCGTAGGCAAATTGATCCTAAAAAACTCCTCCAGCTGTCCCTTGATGTTACCAAGTTCTGGCAGAATAGGCAGCCAAAAAGGGTTAAATGACCATGTCATACCTTTACCCATTCTTGCTGGCCTAATGGCAGCAGAGACTAAAAGGGGGGAGTGATCCGTCAGCCTTCTAGGCAGGTACTTAATTTCCTGAATTACTTTTCCCATTTCTGTATTCACTAATGCTAGATCAATTCTAGACAGCGAATTAAATGTACTGGAGCAGCATGAGTACTGTCTTACCTGCGGATTCCTTTCCCTCCAAATATCCACTAAGAATACTTCCCGTAAAAGTCTCCCAAATGCAGTGCAATCTCCCGATATTCTCGTCTGTGTTCCTATTCTATCAACTTCAGGGCAGACCACATTGTTAAAGTCCCCCAGTATAATTGATGGTACCCCTGGAAAGTCTGACATAAACGATAGAACTTTCCTAATCACAAGCGGGGAATATGGGGGCGGGATATAGACTCCACATATCACACAAGGCTGATTATATAGCGTACCATACAGACACACATAACATCCGTCAGGGTCTACCTTGCTGGACAGACAACAAAACGGAATATCCTTATGTATCAATATACTGACCCCTCTAGCGTATGTAGAATATGTGGAGTGATATCCCACCCCCACCCATGCCAATCCAAGTAAGTGTACCTGTTCCGGCAACAGGTGTGTCTCCTGTAGGCAGCATATGAGAGGATGTAGCGGACGGACGCTGTCCATAATCGCCTTCCTTTTAGTAGTTTCTTTAATCCCACGCACGTTCCAGCTAAAGATTTTAACACAGTTAGCCATTAGTACTATAGTATAATCTTTTACCCACATTAAGGATCTCTATCTTTACGTTAAGTCTTGTACTCTTTTGCTCTGGAGGACGGTACTTCCACATCCATTCCATACTCTTTCTGTCACACTTCCGCACATACCACATTTTACATTGTCTCATACCCATTTCTAAAACTTCCCTAAACTTTAAACATGCCATTAAACGGCAAAAAACTCACTATATCCACCTACAGTTTACTGGGCTAGCCAATTGGCCCCACACCACGCCCCAACACTAGGCCCGTGGGATTATACCGTACCAATCGGTAAGTCCAGCAGAATTCCCCTGCTAATATATAATCTTAGCAGGGGGGACGTACCCTTCACTTACTACTTGTCTTTTCAGTAATAACTTAGAGACTTTCAAACTCGCTATCAGAAATATAAAGTCTCCGTTTAGCTTCCCACATCTCACCCGAGAGTGTGTATCCTATTTTAAAGCATATTCGTACCACCCTGAGTGAGATACAGGATACTACACTGCAACACCCATATTATTCTGTTCTATATCTTTTTTTGTAAACAGTTGAAAATATCTTTTTCCAGCTTCTTAGATGAACCAACATTCATGTATATGCAATACGTTATAACAAACCTATATCTTAGCACAGTTACTCTCCACCTCCGCTACCCCATTAACATTCCCTCATAAACATATGTCTTGCAATATAAGGCAATATGCATATAAAACAATTGTGCCGCCTTCTGGATGAAAAAAAAAAAACAAAAAAAAAACAAAGTCCCTTCAAGCAGGAAGTGGTTGAAGATCCATTCTTATCTGTCGCTCGTTTCTGTCCAGCCATCTTGTCGCCTCTCTAGGATCCTCAAAGAAGCTGGTGGTATTTAACGCCACAACACGTAGCCTAGCTGGATATAACATAGAGTATTGAACATCCAGGCTTCTCAACCTCTTCTTAATGTCCAGAAAGCGAGCCCTCCTTTTCTGGACCTCCATAGAATAGTCCGGGAATAGCGAGATCTTATGCCCATCAATAGCTAGTTCCTGCAGCTCTCTTGCCTTGCGTAGGAGAATGTCCCGGTCTCTATAATGTAGCAGTTTAGCCAGGACCGTTCTCGGGGGTGCTCCAGGAGGTAAGGGCCTTGTCGGCACCCTATGGGCGCGTTCCACAGCAAATAGTGGGGTCAGAGTATCTTGCCCCACATGTTCTTTCAGCCATGCTTCAAAATATTCTGTGGGATTCCTCCCCTCCACTCTTTCAGGCACACCAACAATGCGTACGTTATTGCGGCGCAGGCGATTTTCCATGTCGTCTTGTTTTGCCGCCAAAACATTTAACATTCTATCATGTTCTGCATTATTTCTTTTTAAAGGCTGTATTTCGTCCTCCATCTCCCCCACTCTATCTTCCAGTGCAGTAGTGCGCTCCGCCAATTTTCTAAAGTCATGTCTAATAATAGAAATGTCCTCTTTGATAGCGCCTACCTGGACTGTGAGTGCACTCAAGGACTTGCCACATTTAGTAATAGCATATAATACATCCTTTAGAGTGGGTTCCCCAGGGTCCGATTCGCCTGTCTCCTGCTCCAGTTCTGCACTATTCCCCCTCAGGGCTTCATACCTGTTGGTGCTCTGAAGCGTACTTATGGCCTTCTCCGGTTCTTCAGGCTCCGATTCATCCTCCTGGTCAATTGAACCGGTGTCCTGGATCTCTCTTCTCTGTTTGCTGTTTTTTGTTTGCGATGGCCTAATATATTGGCTCAGCTTCGCTGCCGCTTCTTTCTGCATCTCCGCGGCTCTTTCCCGCCTCCTCGGCGTGTTGATCCCGGCGCCATCTTGGGATTCCCTGTCCGCTCCTTTGCCTTCTCTTTTCCGGGACATACTGGTTGTTTCTATTCCCCAGCACCGCCGATTCTTCCACCACACTTCTTCCCAACTGTTTAAGCTAATAAGGCTTGCAGACTTCGGTCGTTTTCGGGGTATTTGCAGGATAAATAGCCGGGCAGATGCGGGAGCTCACACTGCGTGCGACCGCTCACATGCCTAGTTAGCCACGCCCCCGTAAAGCATATTTTTTAGTTTGGTTTTGAACTGCTGCATCCTTTCTGACTTCCGGTAATTTGATAACATTTCCGCCACTTTCTGCTTATACCGGGGGTCTAGTAGCGTGGCCCCCCAGTACAGGTCATTTTACTTCATCCTTTTTATACGAGGGTCCCTCAACAGACATGACAGCATGAAAGACCCCATTTGCACAAGGTTGGATGCCGAGCTACTCATTTCCCATTCCTCGTTCTCACTAATGTCATTGACGGTCTGTTCTTCCCCCCAGCCACGTACAAGACCACGAGTACCAGATAGGTGACAACAACGAGCACCCTGGGATGCCTGCTGTGGTTGGTCTTCCTCCTCCTCAAAGCCACGTTCCTTTTCTGACTCCTCTTCCTCATACTCCTCTTCCAGCGTTGCCGCAGGTCCGGCAAGCGATGATGACAAGGCTGTTTCTGGTGGTGATGGTGACCACAACTCTTCCTCTTCCTCTTCACGCTCATCTACAGCCTGATCCAGCACTCTTCGAAGGGCACGCTCCAGGAAGGTCGCTGATGGTGCCTTCGGTGTGACTGACTAGGTTTGTCACCTCCTTAAAAGGACCATGAGCCTACAGGCATTGCGCATGAGCGTCCAGTAACGTGGCAAAAAAATTCCCAGCTCCGCAGAGGCTGTCCTAGCACCCTGGTCATACAAATATTCGTTGACGGCTTTTTCTTGTTGGAGCAGGCGGTCGAACATTAGGAGTGTTGAATTCCAACGTGTCGGGCTGTCGCAAATCAAGCGCCTCACTGGCATGTTGTTTCGGCGATAAATGTCTGAAAAGTGCGCCATGGCCGAGTAGGAATGCCTGAAATGGCCACACACCTTCCTGGCCTGCTTGAGGATGTCCTGTAAGCCTGGGTACTTAGACACAAAGCGTTGTACAATGAGATTCAACACATGTGCCATGCATGGCACATGTGACAACTTGACCAAATTCAATGCAGCCAACAAATTGCTTCCATTGTCCACTTTGCCGATCTCCAGTTGGTGCGGGGCCAGCCACTGATCCACCTGTCCATTTAGGGCGGACAGGAGTGCTGGTCCGGTGTGGCTCTCTGCTTTCAGGCAGGTCAACCCCAAGACAGCGTGACACTGTCATATCCGGGATGTGGAATAGCCCCTGGGGAGCTGGGGGGATTCAGTTGATGTGCAGCCAGACGCCGCAGCAGAAGAGGACTCAGCCGAGGAGGTTATGGAAAAGGATGGACTAGGAGGAGAAGAGGAGGTGGCAGTAGGCCTGCCTGCAAGTCTTAGTGGTGTCACCAACTCCGCTGCAGAGCCACGCATTCCATGCTTGGCAGCCATCAGCAGGTTGACCCAATGCGCAGTGTAGGTGATATACCTGCCCTGACCATGCTTTGCAGACCAGGTATCAGTGGTCAGATGGACCCTTGCCCCAACACTGTATGCCAGAGATGCCATGACTTCCTTTTCAATCACTGAGTAGAGGTTTGGGATTGCCTTTTTTGAAAAAAAACTTTCGTCCAGGTACCTTCCACTGTGGTGTCCCAATAGCAACAAATTTTTTAAAGGCCTCAGACTCCACCAGCTGGTATGGTAAAAGCTGGCGGGCTAAGAGTTCCGTCAAGCCAGCTGTCAAACGCCGGCCAAGGGGGTGACTCTGTGACATTGGCTTCTTATGCTCAAACATTTCCTTTACAGACACCTGACTGTGGGCAGATGAGATGGAACTGCTGAAGGTGAGAGGCGGAGTGGCGGGTGGTTTAGAGGGGGCAAGGAGGACAGCAGTGGTTGACGTGACTGAAGATGCTGAACCAGGAGGAGGATGGTGGCTTTGAGCTTGTGTGCTGCTTCTACTCGTCATCATGTGTTGATCCCATAGGCGTTTGTGATGTGCCATCATGTGCCTTCGCAAAGCAGTTGTACCTAGGTGGGTGTTGGATTTCCCACGACTCAGTTTCTTTTGGCAAAGGTTGCAAATGGCATCGCTGTTGTCAGAGGCAGACACAAAAAAAAAATGCCACACTGCTGAGCTTTGCAAAGATGGCATTCGGGTGGTGGCAACAGCATGCGTTGATTGGCGTGCTGTCTGGCTGACCCCGGGTGCCGATACATGCTGTCTGACTGTGCCACTAGCTCCTTGCGACGACCTCCACCTGCTTCCAACTCGTCTCTTCCTTCTCTCTGTCTCCCCTTCTGAACTTTCTCCCTCTTCTTCTTCTCTTCGAGCAGGCACCCACGTGGCATCCACGGACACAACGTCATCATCAACCGCTTCACTTGTATCTGACACCTCAGCAAAGGAAGCAGCAGCGGGTACAACATCATCATCATCACACTTTACATCTATGTGTGTAATGCTGCCTGACTGAGTCATATCCCTGTTATCTACATCCCCTGGCAATAATGGTTGCGCATCACTAATTTCATCCAACTGATGTGTAAATGACTCCTCTGAGGGATCAAGTGAAGCGGCTGTGGTGGCTGTGGTGGTAGTGGTGGTGGTGGCGGGCGGGAGAGTGGTAACTTGAGAGCAGGTGACCAAAGCTGAGCTGGAGGAGGATGGTGAGTCAAGGTTCTTAGCGGAAGCTGTTGAAGATTGGGTGTCCTGTGTAAGCCAGTCAACTATTTTCTCAGATTTTTTTTGGGTTCAGGGTATGTGGCCTCTGAACACTGGGCATTATTCCAGGGCCAGTGGAAATCACAGCACCACGACCACGACGGCCCCTGCGGGGTGGCCTGCCTCTGCCTGTCATTTTTTTTTAATGTGAAGTGGTACTATGCGTGCAAGGTACTGTGCCAACCTATATAAGTGGTGGGCAGTGGGCACAGTACAGTCTGTATGGACCTGACACACACGGGCTTGCAAATGTGATTATATCACAGAAAAAATTTAAATAGAATTTTTGTTATCTGCAAGTTATTTGAGTGAATGACACCCTGTAACGGTATGAGTAGAGGCCTAGCCACTAGCCAGTGGCCACAATACAGTCTGTGTGGGCCTGACACACACGGGCTTGCAAATGTGATTATGTCACAGAAAAATATTAAATAGAATTTTTTTTTATCTGCAAGGTATTTTCTGTCACACCCTGTATGAATGGTGTGCACGTGCTGTCTGTGACTGAGCCTGTAGCCTCTCACACACGGGCAGCCAGGCAACTGTAATAAAAAAAAAATATATATATATATATATATATATTAAAAAAAAGCACACTGATGTAAGGGCTTTTTGGGGTGCTGTCAGGGCGCTGTCCTTACAGCATATGAGTCTGTGGACACAGAACAATGCCCTAGCTAACGCTTTCCCTATTGAATCAGCAGCAGCACTGTCCCTCCTCTCACTGTGAATGCAGCTTCCGAATGAATCTAAAATGGATGCTGTCCAGGAGGTGGGAGGGTCTGGGAGGGAGGGTCTGCTGCTGATTGGCTGGAATGTGTCTGCTGACTGTGAGGTACAGGGTCAAAGTTTACTCAATGATGATGTATAGGGGCGGACCGAACATCACATATGTTCGCCCGCAGCGGCGAACGCGAACAAGCAATGTTCGCCGGGAACTATTCGCCGGCGAACTATTCGGGACATCACTAGTGTACATGTGTGCGTGTATGTCCGGCCGGTATACACTCACACATGGTTGCTTTTAGGTCTTATCTATTCGGAGGTATGACCACTCGTCAGGTCTTTACCTGTATGTATTTATATATTTGGTTAATCTCTGTGTATTTTAATTATGTTTTTTCTGTTAGTTATTCAGATGTCGCTGCTCTTTGTGTGATTGATTCCTGACTTGACAAAATCCCTTTTTGGAGAAGATTTTACGGCAGAATTTATATACAGTGGTTTTGATTGTATTTTGAATTCATTCCCAACTTCTATATACACTCACCTAAAGAATTATTAGGAACACCATACTAATACGGTGTTGGACCCCCTTTTGCCTTCAGAACTGCCTAATTCTACGTGGCATTGATTCAACAAGGTGCTGATAGCATTCTTTAGAAATGTTGGCCCATATTGATAGTTGATGGAGATTTGAGGGATGCACATCCAGGGCACGAAGCTCCCGTTCCATCACATCCCAAAGATGCTCTATTGGGTTGAGATCTGGAAACTATGGGGGCCATTTTAGTACAGTGAACTCATTGTCATGCTCAAGAAACCAATTTGAAATGATTCAAGCTTTGTGACATGGTGCATTATCCCACTGGAAGTAGCCATCAGAGGATGGGTACATAGTGGTCATGAAGGGATGGACATGGTCAGAAACAATGCTCAGGTAGCCCGTGGCATTTAAACGATGGCCAATTGGCACTAAGGGGCCTAAAGTGTGCCCAGAAAACATTACACCACCACCACCAGTCTGCACAGTGGTAACAAGGCATGATGGATACATGTTCTCATTCTGTTTATGCCAAATTCGGACCCTACCATTTGAATGTCTCAACAGAAATCGAGACTCATCAGACCAGGCAACATTTTTCCAGTCTTCAACATGGTTATAAGGGAAAATTAATAGCATTCTGAATACAGAATACATAGTAAAAAAAAGCGCTAGAAGGGTTAAAAAAAAATGTAAAAAAATTTAACTCACCTTAGTCCACTTGATCGCGAAGCCCGGCATCTCCTTGTGTCTCCTTTGTTGAATAGGACCTGTGGTGAGCATGAAATACAGTTAAAGGACCTTTGATGACGTCACTCCGGTCATCACATGGTCTTTTACCATGGTGAATCACCATGGTAAAAGATCATGTGACGTACCATGTGATGACCGGAGTGACGTCATCAAAGGTCCTTTAACTGTATTTCATGCTCACCACAGGTCCTATTCAACAAAGGAGACACAAGGAGATGCCGGGCTTCGCGATCAAGTGGACTAAGGTGAGTTAAATAATTTTTTTATTTTTTTAACCATGTTATAAGGGAAAATAATAATGATCGGGTCTCCATCCCGATCATCTCCTAGCAACCGAGCGTGAAAATCGCACCGCATCCGCACTTGCTTGCGGATGCTATGCGATTTTCACGCTTCCCATTCACTTCTATGGGGCCTGCGTCGCGTGAAAATCGGACAATATAGAGCATTCTGCGATTTTCACTCAATGCACAAGTGATGCATGAAAATCACCGCTCATGTGCATAGCCCCATAGAAATAAATGGGTCCGGATTCAGTGCGGGTGCAATGCGTTCAACTCACGCATCGCATGCGCATGGAATACTCGCCCGTGTAAAAGGGGCCTTATAGTTTAAATCTGGTATCTATCTATAAAAAGGCACCCTATCAGCATCACCTGCATATACACCCCTTGAGGAAGCTTACGCGAAACGTGCTTCGGGGCTCTCTGGATCACCACTTAGGTATTCATGCTATTGTTTTTTCAGTAACCGTTCATTATATTATCTATGTACTTTGCACTTTATATTGATGTACTGTATCTGGATTTAGTATTGTGTTTACGGCTCTGACTGGGTCCATATATTTCATGCCCCTTGTGGGTTATTTACTCATTACGTAGTATCTCTGTGACCTCGTCAGTATTGGTTTATACATTGCCTAGTGGTGTTTTGTTTTATATCCTGTGTGTTCTTCAGTCACCATTGTATCTTTCTCATTGTATTTTATTGGATTCTCTGTCTCTTTTTGAGATCATAATAAAGTTTATATTCATTGCTATTTGTGCTAGTCTCTCTCTCCTTTGGTGTTACACTGCTATACCTAGTAGTAAATTGTCATTTACATTTTTTGTTGAAATTCACCAATTTTTGGGTGTGACGTACCACTGCTATACCTAGTAGACAGGTTAAACAATAAAAAACATTGTCTGTTACATTTTCAGGTGAAATTCACTAATTTTTGGGTGTGATGTGCCACTGCTATACCTATACACGAACAAAGGATAAACTGTGACTAGACGGGTATAGTAGCAAAAATATACATATACTTTATTAAACGATACATAACATTTTTATTGTGTGATATATCACATCAGATAAAAAAGTGGACTACACCTGAGGTGACATAACATAATTACATACAAAAAGGGGCAATGAGGTCAACACTCAGCTATGCCTCAGCTAAGATACACAAATAGCCAGAAAAAGTGCAAGTGCTTGTCTCGAAGCTTGTACACATATATATACATACATGGGACCTGTTTCGCATGCAAAAAGGTTCTCTACATATATCACAAATATCCACAAAAATCCACAATTTATACTGATACATACGCATGTATCTCCAATGCCAGTGCATCAAATTAGGGCATACATGTGTATAGCACACAGACCCATCCCCTCGTTGGAAGAGGGACTAGTGCCTTAAACTCAGCAAAAAAGTGCATATGTATCATCCATTGTAAGAAGTAGAAACAGAGTCCAGTAAAGATGCATGAACATGTACAGTATGTGATGTCGCCTCAGGGGCGGATGAAAATGACTATTAGTGCCCCAAAGGTAGAACAGTGCAAGAACATGCACATACAAATACATGCACCCTAGGAGTCGATCAACTGAGTAACCATATCTAGATAGAACCAATCAAGACATCAAAACATCACAAAGATCGATTCCTGCACTAAAAAAGAAATAACTGAATCATGCTACAGAACCATTAGCTAACAGAGCAAAGAGTAGCCTCACACTATGACATTACATACCCATATAACAGAAACAGTCCAAACTCAAGCCACGCACACCACTGCTATACCTAGTAGGCCGGTTAAAAAAATAAAAATAAATGTGTCAGTTACATTTTTAGTTGAAATTCAACAATTTTTGGGTGTGAAGTACCACTGCTATACCTAGTAGACCGGTAAAAAAATAAAAAATAATTGTCAGTTACATTTTCTGGTGAAATTCAACAATTTTTTGGTGTGATGTACCACTGCTATACCTATTAGACCAGTAAAAAAAAATATAACATTTGTCAGTTACATTTTAGGATCAAATTCACCAATGTTTCATGTAATATACCCCTCCTCTACCTAGTTGACAGCTTAATAAATTTCAATTATTTTTATTTTACATTTTCGGGTGAAAATAAACAATTTTTTTTCTGTCATAGACGCCTGCTCTACCAAGTAGACAGGTTAATACATTTCTGTAATTTTTCTGTTACATTCTTGGGTTGACATTATACAATTTAAGACGTTAATAAACCCCTGCTCTGCATAGTTGACAGGGAATAACATTTCTGAAATGCTTCTTTAATTGACGCGCGCCACCTCCTTTGATTCAATGCTTGAACTTAAATATGTTGTACCACATTTGCACTTCAATAATTTGTCCCACATTTCCGCTTTACTCTTTTGGCCAATATTTGGGCTTCTGTAATTTGTACAACATTTGCACCTCAATAGCTTTTCCCACATTTCCGCTTGACTCTTTTGGCCCACGTTTGGGCTTCTGTAATTTGTACAACATTTGCGCCTCAATAGCTTTTCCCACATTTCCGCTTGACTCTTTTGGACCACATTTGGGCTTCTGTAATTTGTCCTACATTTGCACCTCAATAGCCTTTCCCACATTTCCACTTGACTCTTTTGGACCACATTTGGGCTTCTGTAATTTGTCCTACATTTGCGCCTCAATAGCTTTTCCCACATTTCAGCTCGATCCCAATTTTTTAAAATTAATTTATCTTCCTTAAATTTGATATTTTTTTCTCATGCTCCCTCTCCGGAGTGGAACCCTGATTCGCCGATAACCGTGATCAACATGGTAGGCTCAGAAAAGAACATTGAAAGTTGATAGAGAAGATATCCAAATGGATGGTGGATGTCACTGGGGCACCTCTACATAGGTGACAGGAACATAAATTTAAAAAAATCGTCAATTACATTGTCAGGTGACATTGTTCAAATTTTGCCTTATAGAAACCCCTGCTCTACAGGAAATATTATCGATCCTTCAGGAGAATAAATTGTATGCTAAGTTGGAGAAATGTGTGTTTGCTGTCCAGGAGCTGCAGTTTCTGGGTTACTTACTTTCTGCCTCAGGTTTTCGCATGGATCCTGAAAAGGTCCGTGCGGTACTGGCATGGGATCAGCTGGGGAATCAGAAAGCTCTGATGCGGTTTTGGGGTTTTACTAATTACTACAAAAAATGTATCCTGAATTATTCCACTATTGTAAAGCCTTTGACTGATATGACAAGGAAGGGTGTGGACTTCTCAGTCTGGTCGGAAGAAGCATTACAGGCTTTTTTTGCTATAAAGTAATGTTTTGCTTCTGCTCCCATTCTGATGCATCATGAGGTGTCTCAACCCTTCATTCTGGAGGTTGATGCATCAGAAGTGGAAGTCAGAGCAGTTTTGTCACAGGGTCCCTCTCCTAGCAAATGGCGCCTGTTTTCTTTTTTTTTCTTTAAAGAAACTTTCTGCTGCCGAAAGAAATTGTGATGTTGGGAATAGAGAGTTGCTGGCCATTAAATTGGCCTTTGAGGAGTGGCGTCATTGGCTATAAGGAGCAATTCATATGATTACGGTAATTACTGACTATAATAATCTGGCTTACCTGCAATCAGCAAAGCGTCTGAACGCTAGGCAGGCCAGATGGTCATTGTTTTTTTACCAGATTTAATTTTGTGGTCACCTATCGCCCTGGGGTCAAAAACATAAATGCAGATGCTTTGTCACGTAGCTTTCCTGGGGAAGGGGGGATTCGGAGGTTTCCTGGGGGAGGGGGGGATTCGGAGGATCCCGTTCCGATTTTGGCTGATGGGTCGTTGTAACCGCTCTTTATCCCGAACTGAAGGCAGAATTTTTGGGGGCTCAAGGTGAGGCACCTGATTCCTGTCCTTCATGGAAGTTGTTTGTTCCTTCTGAACTTCGACACAAGGTATTTAAGGAACATAATGATACTGTCCTTGTGGGATACCCTTGGAGTAGATCTGGTGGCCAGGTTTGCGTAAATGTATTGAGGGCTATGTAGCAGCTTGTGAGACCTGTGCACGTGCTAAGGTGGCTCACACTCGGACTTCAGGATCTCTTCTTCCTTTGTCCATCCATCGTACTCGGAAGCATTTGTCCATGGACTTCATCACTGATTTACCGAGTTCCTCTGTGAAAACTGTGATTTTGGTGGTGGTGGACCGCTTCAGTAAGATGGCTCACTTTGTACCATTGTCAGGTCTGCCCAATGCTAACACTCTCACTCAGGTGTTTGTTGATTACATTGTGAAATTACACGGCATCCCCTCTGATGTTGTGTCTGATAGGGGGACGCAATTTGTTTCCAGGTTTTGGAAGACGTTTTGTACTCGTCTGGGTATTCAGTTGTCTTTATCTTCGGCTTTCCATCCTCAGTCAAATGGACAAACTGAGTGCACTAACCAGAACCCGGAGACTTATTTGAGGTTTTTGTCGCCAAGAATCGGGAAGAGTGGTCTTCGTTTTTGTCCTTGGCTGAGTTTGCCTTAAATAACCATAGACAGGAGTCCACTGATAAGTCACAATTTTTGGGCGCATTTGGTTTTCACCCTCAGTTTGGTAATTTTTCTGGGACTGAATCTTCTTGTGTACCTGAAGAGGAGAGATTCTCTTCTTTGTTGTCTTCTATCTGGCGGAAGATTCAAACTAATTTGAAAAAAATGGGTGAAATATATAAACGGATGGCATACAAGAGACGTTTGACTGGTCCGGACCTGTGTGTGGTTGATTTGGTGTGGTTGTCCACTAAGAACATTAGGTTGAAAGTACCTTCTTGGAAGTTGGTCCCAAGATTTATTGGTCCTTACAAAATCTCAGCCGTTGTTAATCCGGTTGCGTTTCATCTGGAACTTCTGCAGGCCTGGAAGATCCATGATGTGTTTCAAAGGTCTTTGTGGAAGAAGTATGTTGAACCATCTCCTTTGCCACCTCCTCCTGTCTTGGTAGATGGTAATCTGGAGTTTCAGATCTCCAGAATTCTCAACTCACGTGTTCTTCGTGGTTCCCTTCTGTACCTTGTGCATTGGAGGGGATATAGCGCTGAGGAAAGAATGTGGGTTCCGGCTACCGATGTCAAAGCTAGTTGCCTTGTGAAATCCTTTCACATGGCACACCCGGATAAGGTTGGTCCTGGGTGCCCAGAGGTCACCCGTAGAAGGGAGGGGGGGGGTTCTGTCACGACCCTGCCCTGTGAGAGGCCTGAGAAGATCTGACAGACTTGCTACACCTGAGTCTATCTGACAGATTGTTCTGTTTCTCTTTGTTGTGGTTTTGGGCAGGATCCCACCTCCCCACAGATTCTGCTTATTAGCTATTTAGTGGTGCTATTTATACCCGCCTCTCACTATCGCCCTTGCAGTTTATATTTGCTTACAGAGTTCTCAGCTAGGGGTTTGGTGGATCTCCTGCTCCCTGTCCATCCTAAGCTAAGTCCTACTCCTTCCCTTTTGTTGTGTGTTCTGGCTAGGCCTCAGAAAGACGCTGGTTCCTGCATCTCCACCTTCCTAGCTGAGGGTTTGTTTCAGTTTCAGCTAGGCTTAGGTTCCAGCGCATGAGCACTTCCACCCTAAGGATTTGCTCATGTTGTCAGCAGTCAGGGAAAGGCTCAGGGATTGTCAGGTGGTGACCATTCCCTGTTCCCTAGCTTTGGGGCCTAGCCTGGTGTTTTGTTGCTTTTGTTGTCTTTGGATTGCTTCACTTCCCTCACCTACCGTGACAACTATACAAGGTGGGCACACAAAGCCATAGCCATGTGCAAGTTGTGCTGAATTAAAATAAGCCGTGGCTGTTCAAACACAATCATAGGTACCAGAGGTCTATTGCAGCACATAAGGCAGCATCACCGGATACAACCGGCCAGCATTCCCAATAAGAACAATGCTATGCTCCTTCTCTTGGTCCTCATTATGGAAGCCAACCTGCATCCCCAAGCAATATGGTATCTTTGTGTATAAAAATATGGTTAGCTCACAGTTAATTTGTACATGGTATTAGGTTACTAAATCAATTAGACTGTATTACAAAACAATATATCAATTAAAACAACAATAAAAATGCAATGAGATTAAAATATATACTCTTGGTCCCCTTATGTATTTTTCTATATGCGGAGTTTACGCTTTAAAATTCATATACGATTATATATGAATCGAACATTGTTGAACATCGAATGCATACAGCTGACGTTTGTTCATACACAACATCCATGCTGCTTTCGGAATTCTGGGATTCCAACGGCTCATGCGCAATCAAATCACCTAAGCCGGCACTGAACTGAGCAGACAGCCGATGCAAACAGAGAGGGAGGACTGCACTGCAACTAGAGCCGTGAGTTATACTCCCCAGAAATATTGTCAGCATCTACAAAACAAGGAATTATACAAAACAAAGGTTACCTTTGGAATTTAAACATACCATGCTTTTAAGCAAGAAATGAACTATACTGCAAGTCCCAGTGCAAGCGTGGAAGCACTAACAAACTGGAATTGATCCAGATTTTATTGGTAATAGATACATCTAATGAATGAATTGTAAATACAACAAAGCCGTGCCATTTTTATTATCATTTATGAATTTATGCATGAGCTCCACATATAGAAAAATACATAAAATATTGTATTTTTATTGTTGTTTTAATTGATACATTTTTTATAATACAGTCTAATTGAAATAGTAAAAATACCATATACAAACTAACTGTGAGCTATCATATTTTGATACATACTTTTGTCTTTAACACAATCACCAATCGGTAGTTGGTGGGCTTAACGCAGTATATACTGGTTTAGCTTCTCTAAATACAGTATTATTTTGTCAAATACGGTATTTTTGTCATCATCATCACTCACTAGAGATGAGCGAATTTCTCAAAAATTTGATTCGGTCGGTCTGCTGAATTTTCCAAAAAGATTCATAGTTAGTTAATACGCTTAAAAAAAACATAAGTACATCAAGTTCAACCAAGGGATAGGCGGGGACGCGAATCCCAGAAGGAAATTAGACTCTCTACACATTTTCATAAGCATTAATGTTGTTTACTTTTAAGAATTCATCTAAACCCTTTTTAAAACTGTCCACTGTTCCTTCTGCGACCACTCCTGAGGAAGTCTATTCCACAGAGTCACAGTTCTTACAGTAAAGAAGTTTTGACGCTTGCGAAGACTGAACTTTTTCCTCTAAAGTCGAAGGGAGTGCCCCTTTATTTTTTGAGGGCATTTTACATGGAATAGTTTTTCTCATTTTTTGTATGGCCCATTTATATATTTGTATAGGATAATCATGTCTCCTTCTCAAGACAAAATAAATTATATTCTTTTAATCTTTCTTCATAACTAAGACCCTCCATGCCCCTTATCACTTTAGTCGCTCTCCTCTGTACTTTTTCCAGCTGCAGTGTGTCCTTTCTATGGACTGGTGCCCAAAACTGAACTGCATATTAGAGATGAGGCCGCACCAACGCTTTGTGAAGTGATAATATTACATCCCTGCCCCGCGAGTCCATGCCTCATTTAATGAACAGTTCGATCCGAATTTATTCGGAGCGAATCACGTTAAAAAAATGATATTTCCTGGCTGCAGAGAGCCAGTATAGTGGTTTAGAACAGTGTGCCTTGCAGTAACACGCGTAGGGAGTCTGCTGTGGTATTGAAACAACACTGTGAGTCAGTGTGACACGCAGATGACAGGCGTCGCTCATAGAATCACTTCACACTTCACTCATTTGGTCAATTACTGGGCAAAAACTGACCAAATAACTCAAGTGTGAACTCAACCTTACAGGTCAATGTTAGTGCCAGGTATAAAGAACGATGCAGAGGCTCAAGATCCTACTATAACATGAAAGCGCGCACTCCTTTTACACCATCGTCAGCTGATTCCACATAGATGTCTACAGAACCTGTTCTATTAAACGCTTATACAAGTAGGGTCCCCCTGACAGAGTGGAGATGGTGTCAGCAGTAAGTTTGTGTTGATGTCACTGATTATTCTGCCCTTCCTCTGATTCGTCAGAACAATAACCCCCAAAAAACGGATCCTGTCTGTGGAGCATCCGCCTTCACTCATTCAGAATTTGGTCAGTAATGCTACTTTCACACTCGCGTTTGGTGGGGATCCATCATGGATCTGCACAGACAGATCCACACCTATAGTACAACCGCATGCATCCGTTCAGAACGGATCCGTTTGTATTATCTTTAACATTGCCAAAACGGATCCGTCTTGAACACCATTGAAAGTCAATGGGGGATGGGATCCGTTTTCTATTGTGCCATATTGTGTCAGTGAAAACAGATCCGTCCCTATTGACTTTCATTGTGTGTCAGGACGGCTCAGTTTGCAAGCAGCGTTTTGGTGTCTGCCTCCAGAGCGTAATGGAGGCAGAACAGAGGCAAACTGATGCATTCTGAATGGATCCTTATCCATTCAGAATGCATTAGGGCAAAACTGATCAGTTTGGGAGCGCTTGTGAGGGCCCTGAAATGGATCTCAAAAATGGAAACCAAAACACCAGTGTGAAAGTAGCCTTAGATGTTTCCCCCAAACTTCCTATACTACAAGACTCTCTATGCCAACATATTCTGAAGATTTGGGGTCTTTTCAGAAACATACCAAAAGTTATTTACATTAAACTATTTTATTCCCATCCTAAAACATTTAATGTGAACAGCATAAAGGGATTCTTTCACCTCTCATAACACAAATTCAGATTTTAAACCAGTCATGCTGCACAGATTACTTTGAATCGGCTTTGCTGTTCTATACTGTAATCTGTCCAGTAGTTCTGCTGAAAAACTACTTTTATAATTATGCTAATTAATCCTGAAGGTGCCCAGAGGGGCGTTATGTTCCACTTTGTGTGCCCAGTAACGCCCCCCTGCAGTGCCCAAAACGCCTTCCTCCTGAATCCCTAACCGCCCACAGCGTCTCATCCCTCTACTCCCTGACGGCCGAGCGAAGTCTCGCGCAGACGCAGTACCCACTGAGGGCTGCGCCAGTGCGATTTGCTGGAGACTGAGGGCAGGAGCTTCATCGTCGTCACTGGGCTCGGCGCATGCCCAGTGACGACGATGAAGCTCCTGCCCTCAGTCTCCAGCAAATCGCACTGGCGCAGCCCTCAGTGGGTACTGCGTCTGCGCAAGACTTCGCTTGGCCGTCAGGGAGGGGGGGGAGAGGGATGAGACGCTGTGGGCGGTTAGGGATTCAAGAGGAAGGCGTTTTGGGAACTGCAGGGGGGAGTTACTGGGCATACAAAGTGGAACATAACGCCCCTCTGGGCACCTTCAGTATTAATTAGCATAATTATAAAAGTCGTTTTTCAGCAAAACTACTGGACGGATTACAGTATAGAACAGCAAAGCCAATTCAAGGTAATCTGTGGAGCATGACTGGTTTAAAATCTGAATTTGTGTTATGAGAGGTGACAGAATCCCTTTAACCCCTTAAGGACTAAGCCCGATTTCACCTTAAGGACTTTTGCAAATCTGACCAGTGTCACTTTAAGTGCTCATAACTTTAAAATGCTTTGACTTACCCAGGCCGTTCTGAAATAGTTTTTTCGTCACATATTGTACTTCATGACACTGCTAAAATTGGGTCAAAAAAGTTAATATTTTTGCATAAAAAAATAAAAATGTTACCAAAAATTTAGAAAAATTAGCAAATTTCAAAGTTTCAGTTTCTCTACTTCTGTAATACATAGTAATACCCCCAAAAATTGTGATGACTTTACATTCCCCATATGTCTACTTCATGTTTGTAGCATTTTAGGAATGATATTTTTTTGGGGGGGGAAGTTACAAGGCTTAGAAATTTAGAAGCAAATTTTGAAATTTTTCAGAAATCTTCAAAATCCCACTTATTATGGACCAGTTCAGGTTTGAAGTCATATTGTGAGGCGTAGATAATAGAAACCTCCTAAAAATTACCCCATTCTAGAAACTACACCCCTCAAGGTATTCAAAACTGTTTTTTCAAACTTTATTAACCCTTTAGGTCTTCCACAAGAGTTAATGGCAGATTGAGAAACAATTTAGAAATTTCAATTCTTTGGAAAATTTTCCAATATAATAATTTTTTTCCAGGAGTAAAATAAGGGTTAACTGCCAAACAAAACTCAAAATGGGTTGCTTTGATTCTGTAGTTTGCAGAAACACCCAATATGTGGTCGTAAACTACTGTTTGGCCGAACGGGAGCACATAGAAGGAGGGGAACACCATATGGGTTTTGGAAGGCAGATTTTGCAGCACTAGTTTTGTTTATGCCATGTCTCATTTGAAGCCCCCTGTTGTACCCCTAGAATATAAATTTCAAAAAAGTGACTCCATCTAAGAAAGTACACCCCTCAAGGTATTCAAAACTGGGTTTACAAACTTTGTTAACCCTTTAGGTGTTCCACAAGAGATAATGGCAGATGGAGAAACAATTTCGAAATTTCTTTTTTTTGGAAAATTTTCCAATATAATCAATTTTTGCCAGGAGTAAAACAAGAGTTAACTGCCAAACAAAACTCAATATGGGTTGCCCTGATTCTGTAGTTTGCAAAAACACCCCATATGTGGTCGTAAACTACTGTTTGGCCAAACGGGAGCACATAGAAGGAGGGGAACACCATATGGGTTTTGGAAGGCAGATTTTGCAGGACTGGTTTTGTTTATACCATGTCCCATTTGAAGCCCCCTGTTGCACCCCTGGAATAGAAATTTCAAAAAAGTGACTCCATCTAAGAAAGTACACCCCTCAAGGTATTCAAAACTGGGTTTACAAACTTTGTTAACCCTTTAGGTGTTCCACAAGAGTTAATGGCAGATGGAGAAACAATTTCGAAATTTCAATTTTTTTGAAAATTTTCCAATATAATAATTTTTTCCAGGAGTAAAACAAGGGTTACCTGCCAAACAAAACTCAATATGGGTTGCCCTGATTCTGTAGTTTGCAAAAACACCCCGTATGTGGTCGTAAACTACTGTTTGGCCAAACGGGAGCACATAGAAGGAGGGGAACACCATATGGGTTTTGGAAAGCAGATTTTGCAGGACTGGTTTTGTTTATACCATGTCCCATTTGAAGCCCCCTGTTGCACCCCTAGAATAGAATTTTCAAAAAAGTGACTCCATCTAAGAAAGTACACCCCTCAAGGTATTCAAAACTGGGTTTACAAACTTTGTTAACCCTTTAGGTGTTCCACAAGAGTTAATGGCAAATGGAGAAACAATGTTCGAAATTTCAATTTTTGGGAAAATTGTCCAATATAATCAATTTTTGCCAGTAGTAAAACAAGGGTTAACTGCCAAACAAAACTCAATATGGGTTGCCCTGATTCTGTAGTTTGTAAAAACACCCCATATGTGGTCGTAAACTACTGTTCAAATGGCCAAACGGTAGCACATAGAAGGAGGGGAACACCATATGGGTTTTGGAAGGCAGATTTTGCAGGACTGGTTTTGTTTATACCATGTCCCATTTGAAGCCCCCTGTTGCACCCCTAGAATAGAAATTTAAAAAAAGTAACTACATCTAAGAAAGTACACCTCTGAAGGTATTCAAAACTGCATTTACAAACTTTGTTAACCCTTTAGGTGTTCCACAAGAGTTAATGGCAAATGGAGAAACCATTTTGAAATTTCAATTTTTTTTTTAATTTTCCATTTTAACCCTTACTTTATTACTGGAAAAATGGGTTAACAGCTAAACAAAACTCAAAATGGGCTTCCCTGATTCTGTAGTTTGCAGAAACACCCCATATGTGGTCGTAAACTACTATTTGGCTAAACGGCAGGACATAGAAGAAGGGGAACGTCATATGGTTTTTGAAAGGCAGATTTTGCTGGACTGGTTTATTTACACCATGTACCCTTTCAAGCCCCCAGATGCACCCCTAGAGTAGAAACTCCATAGAAATGACCCCATCTAGGAAACTATGGGATAAGGTGGTTGTTGTTTTGGGACTATTTGAGGGGTAAATATGATTTTTGGTTGCTCTATATTACTCTTTTTTGAGGCAATATAACAAAAAAAATTAATTCTAAAATTGTTTCTACATTCGCTATTTAGATTGTTGGAACACCTAAAGGGTTAACATAGTTTGGAAAGTATCTTTTGAATACCTTGAGGGGTGTAGTTTCTTAGATGGGGTAACTTTTTTGGAGTTTCTAGTCTAGGCTACATCAGGGGGCTTCTAATGGGACATGGTGTCCAAAAAAAAAAACTGTCCATCAAAATCTGCCTTCCAGAAACCGTATGGAGTTCCCTTTATTCTATGCCCTGCCGTGCGGCTATATAGCCATTTACGACCACATATGGGGTGTTTCCGCAAACTACAGAATCGGGGCAATAAATATTTAGTTTTGTTTGGCTGTTAACCCTTGCTTTATTACCGGCAAAAATGATTAAAATGGAAATTTTGCCCAAAAATTGGTGCTTTGGCACTGTTTTTATTTTATATTTTTAACACCGTTCATCCGAGGCGTTTGGTCAAAAGTTATTTTTTTAGCGACGACATTTACGCACGCGACGATGCCCAATATGTATGGCTCTCAAACTTTGGAGACACTAAGCAGGCATCCTAAAACTGCGGCCCTCCAGATGTAAAACTACAATTCCCACCATGCCCTGCTGATGGCTGTAGGTTGTCTGGGCATGCTGGGCGTAATAGTTTTACAACATCTGGAGGGCCGCAGTTTGAGGATGCCTGCACTAAAACTAAGATTTTTTTTGGGGAAAAAAATTGTTTCCGTGTCTCCAAAGTCTGAGAGCCATAGTTTTTTATGTTCTCTAGTGGACTGTTGGGGATTATAAAAATGTAGTACTCCATGGAAGTGTGATACTCCCTGAAGCAATCGATAACGCAGAGGCCCGGATGATCGGGGCACGTGTCGCACTGAGTGGTGGTGTCCTTCCGTATCCCCCTCCTGCGACACACTCTGCATTTTTTTGGGGTTCGTCCCTTCTTTCCAATATGGGGGACCACACCTGGAAAGTGTTGGCCAGGGACGATCCGGGCGCCTCCAGTTCCCGAGGTACTCCGGCCTGCTCTTTCCCGATCCGAAAAGATCAGGGCCTTGAGGACTGCCTCATAGAACTGGAGGAATGTCCCTGTGCTGCCAGCGCTTCGGGATAGTACAAAAGAGTTGTACATGGCAACCTGCACCAAGTAGACCACAACTTTTTTGTACCATGCCCGGGTTTTGCACATGGCGTTATATGGCTTGAGTTCTTGATCAGAGAGATCAACTCCTCCCATATACCGATTGTAGTCAACGATACAATCGGGCTTGAGGACCGTTGCCATGGTACCTCGCACAGAGACGGGGGTGGTGCTGTTACTGTGGATTGTGGACATCATAAGGACATCCCTCTTGTCCTTATACCTGACCAGCAACAGGTTTCCATTGGTAAGTGCATGGGTCTCACCCCTGGGGATAGGTACCTGGAGGGGGTAGGCAGGGAGGCTGCGTTGATTTTTCCGCACGGTCCCACAAGCAAACGTGGATCTGGCGGCAAGGGACCTGAACAAGGGAATGCTGGTATAAAAGTTATCCACGTACAAGTGGTAACCGTTATCCAGCAGTGGGTACATAAGGTCCCACACGAGTTTCCCGCTAACACCCAGAGTGGGGGGACATTCTGGGGGGTTGAATACGGGAATCTCGCCCCTCGTACACACAAAATTTGTAAGTGTACCCTAAGGTACACTTACTGTGGGTGCTCGTGCAGAACAGGAAGAGGAGGGGAGAGAGGAGCGCAGGAAGTTTGAATCTCGCGCCTCTCTCCCCTGCACCAATCAGCACCCTGGACAGCAGTGTTCAGCACCAGGGCCAGCACCACCTCTCCAAATCTTCGTACTGCGATTGGTGGTGTGTAATCACGCCACCGATTGCAGTCTTTTTCCGGTTCATCGGGTCACAGGACACCCGAATGGACCGGAAACGCAGAAAAGCGCAGGTCTGAATTGACCTGTGGTTTTCTGCGATTGCCGATACGGGGGGGTCAAATGACCCCCCCCTGCGTTGTTACGGGATGCCGGCTGAATGATTTCGCACAAAATTACCCTGAGGTACTCTCACAAATTTTGTATAGCTTCACGCCATACCTCGCCCGCTTTGTGGGAATATATTGGCGGAAACTAAGTCTCCCCTTGAACGCAACGAGAGACTCATCAACCGCGACCTCCCTTCCAGGTACGTAGGCCTCCATGAATTTGGCCCCAAAGTGATCGATGACCGGCCGTATCTTATACAGACAGTCATAGGCAGGATCACCTCGGGGGGGACATGCTGCATTATTGGAATAATGCAGACATTTCCGGATGGCCTCAAACCGGGGACGTGTCATGACCATACTGTACAGTGGGGTCTGGTATAGGACATCCCCACTCCAGTATTGCCTGACACTGGGTTTTTGGACTAGACCCATATGCAGCACGAGGCCCCAAAATGTCCTCATCTCGGCTGCACTGACCGGCGTCCAGCCACCGGGTCTAGCCAAAAAATGAGCCTGGGTTTTGAGGGACGAACTGTTGGGCGTACAGATTCGTCTGCTCCACCATCAGATTCACCAGTGGGTTACTGAAAAAAAAACTAAAATAGTCAATTTCATTAAACCTCACTGTGGGAATCTGGAATCCAGGATTGCTAGTAAAATCCGGAATCTCAGGCTCCAAGTCCACTGGGGGACACCAACTAAGTTCATCGGCTGGGGCTCCGGTGGGCTTATTTGGTGGGCCGGGAAACTAGTACGAACCCCAGTGCGGCCCGTACTAGGGTGGGCCACAGGATCCCTAGCATGTGGGGCCCCTGGCTCCGCCTGGCGGTGTCTCCGCCGCCTTGGTGGCTCATCGTCATCCGATGATGATGAGGAGGATGCGGATGACAAAAGGAATGTGGGGTCATCCTCATCCTCACTGGGGCTCTCAGAGTCGGAGGCAATCTGGGCGTATGCCTCCTCGGCCGAGAACATCCAGCGGGCCATAGGTGTGTGTGTGTATGTGTGAGTGTGTGGAAAACTTTATTATATGTGCGTGTGTGTGTGGGCAACGGGTGTTTGCGTACTAAAAAAGGCAAAAAAAAAAGGGCAAGTGTTAGAAAAAAAAAAAAGTTCAAACTTGCTGATCAGCGGTACAACGCTGGTGGGGGGCTGGTGGGGGGGGCAAGTGGCGGGGGGGCTGGGGTCTGATAGATGGATCAAAGAAAGTTTCGAATAAAAGTGCTTTTTATTTTTTTTGGTGGTGGTGGGGTGGTTGGGGGGTGCAAGTGGCAAGGGGGGGTCTGGGGTCTGATAGATGGATCAAAGAAAGTTTTGAATAAAAGTGCTTTTTTTCCCCCCTTCTTTCCCTGCCTAACGGTGCCTCTCCCTCACTGACCCTAACCTACCTGGGTGGCGATGGGTGCAGGAGGGTGATGGATGGCGATTAGGGGGACGCAGGAGCTGGTGCTGGACGATGCTGTGGGTGCTCGTGCAGAACAGGAAGAGGAGGGGAGAGAGGAGCGCAGGAAGTTTGAATCTCGCGCCTCTCTCCCCTGCACCAATCAGCACCCTGGACAGCAGTGTTCAGCACCAGGGCCAGCACCACCTCTCCAAATCTTTGTACTGCGATTGGTGGTGTGTAATCAGTCTTTTTCCGGTTCATCGGGTCACAGGACACCCGAATGGACCGGAAACACAGAAAACCGCAGGTCTGAATTGACCTGTGGTTTTCTGCGATTGCCGATACGGGGGGGGGGGGTGTCAAATGACCCCCCCTGCGTTGTTACGGGATGCCGGCTGAATGATTTTAGCCGGCATCCCGGTCCGATTAACCCCCGCGGCGCCGGAATCCCGATTTAAAATTAGGACGTACTGGTACGCCCTGAGTCCTTAAGGACTCGGGAAATAGGGCGTACCGGTACGCCCTGCGTCCTTAAGGGGTTAATGTAAAAAGAGCTTAATGTACCATGATGTACATTACCCCAATTAATTTGCACAACCGAAGTTCTCTTATTGAGTGAGGTTAGGTTCGCATAGCCCCTTCTACCTTTTGTGCAGCAGCTATTAGAAATGTAAAGGATTATTCACAAAGCTAGCTGCAGGATCAGCCATAGCTCTGGCTCAGGTCTTAGTTTATCTTGGATGTGGTGATGCATTAGGGATCACAGCATGCATCTGTGGTTGCTGGGCCTCCAATGAGTCCCTGCACCTTCTGAGGAGGAGTTGGCTACCTACAGGTACAAAAAAACACAGAAAAAACTAAGATAAAAACATCCTGCACAGTATGATATATACATTTGCTGATGTCACTGGCCATATTATTGAAGAAAATCACAGAAATAAGATAATAATGCACTTAGTAAAGTAGATGCAAGCATTATATATGGACAAAGTCCTCACTCTGATTTGATCAAATCTGAGACACTTAGCCAATATATTTTGATCAAAACACATCTGTGATTTTCTTCAATAATATGGCCAGTGACATCCGCAAACTTATATATCATACTGTGCAGGATGTTTTTATCTTAGTTTTTTCTGTGTTTTTTTGTATTTTCTGTTGTCGTAAGCCTTCCCATATGCCCCCTGCTACCAAGGCTGGTTATAAATTTATGCAGTTACCATCTTTTTCCAGGCCTTAGTTCAGTCTCTCTCCAGAATCGGTCTGAGAGTTGGAATGCAGGAAAAGTTTGACTAGGACTGAAGCCTACAGGAGGCCTGACAAGCTGATTGAGGAGCTGTACCAGAGAACCTGGATGTCTACTAGTGTTGATCACGAATATTCAAATTTCAAATTTTTATTGCGAATATAGGTACTTCGAAAATTCGCGAAAATTTCGAATATAGTTATATATATTCGTAATTTCGAATATTCAATTTTTTTTTCCTTTTTATTTAGTTTTTTATTCGATTATTATTATTTTTTATCAGTACACATGATACCTCCCTGCTTCTAGCTTGTGGGCCAATAAGAAGGCTGCAATATACTTGACTACTTGACTTTAGGAGTAGTAGTGTTTGCGAATTTTGCTCTATATTCGTTTTTTCGAATATTCTCTATATTGCTATATATTCTTGTTTTAGAATATTACGAATATTTGAAAAAACAAAGTTATAGCAATATAGTGAATATTCTAAAAAAAACGAATATAGAGCAATTTAGCTAATATAGTGCTATAATCTTTTTTTTTATTGTTGTAATTTTTTTCCAATCTGAACATCAGATGAGAAAAAAATTACAACTATTAGACAAAGAAAATTATATAGCACTATATTAGCTAAATTGCTCTATATTCGTTTTTTTTCAAATATTCGCTATATTGCTATATATTCTTGTTTTAGAATATTACGAATATTCGAAAAAAATGAAGTTATAGCAATATAGCGAATATTCAAAAAAAAAACGAATATAGAGCAATTTAGCTAATATAGTGCTATAATCATCTTTGTCTAATAATTGTAATTTTTTTCTCATCTGAAGTTCAGATTGGAAAAAAATTACAACTATAAAAAAAAGATTATAGCACTATATTAGTTAAATTGCTCTATATTCGTTTTTTTTTATATTCGCTATATTGCTATATATTCTTGTTTTAGAATATTACGAATATTAGAAAAAACTAAGTTATAGCAATATAGCGAATATTCGAAAACAAATCGAATATAGAGCAATTTAGCTAATAGTGCTATAATCTTCTTTGTCTAATAGTTGTATGTTGAAAAATTTGTAATAAAAATTTGAATACGAAAATTCGAATTATGAAAATTTGAATATTACACAATCATTACCTTGCCGATTTTTCCAGAAAAAAAATCGTGAATTTGTGAATTTTCGAATATTCGACGAATACTCTAAAAAATATTTGCAAAATATCGCAAATTCGAATATGACCCCTGCCGCTAATCACTAATGTCTACCGAAGGTACATGGTGCTGAAATGGACCTCAGGAGCAAGTCTGGTGTTTCTCCTACTGAAGATCTCATGCCTATCACTATTCAGCTGTTGCTCTAATACCCAGTGTCAGCCTGTGCTCCTATAAATCTGAGGTTTTTTTTGTACGTTAAGCCATATGAAGCTCCCCAAAAACATAGAAACATAGAATGTGTCAGCAGATAAGAACGATATGGCCCATCTAGTCTGCCTAATATACTGAATACTATGAATAGCCGCTGGCCCTATCGTATATGAAGGATGGCCTTATGCCTATCCCATGCATGCTTAAACTCCTTCACTGTATTTGCAGCTACCACTTCTGCAGGAAGGCTATTCCATGCATCCACTACTCTCTCAGTAAAGTAATACTTCCCTCTTTCTACTGGTAATGCCTCTCCTTATACACCCAAGCATTCTGCTAACATTTCCTGCTGCTCTATGACATTGTCTGCCTACATTTAAGTCTTCTGAAATAATGACCCTTAAATCCCTTTCCTCAGATACTGAGGTTAGGACTGTATCATTGTATATTCTGCTCTTGGGTTTTTACGCCCTGAAAGGATTTGGACCTTTCTGGACCTCTACGACAACCTTGGTTTGAGACACTGACGTCAGGAGAGATGTTTCTCAGTTGGTAATAATAGACACACACATCACTGAGAAACACTCTAATTTTATTACGCTATATCTTGGCCTAATATAGGCAGCAGAAAAGTTTGCACAACAGCAGCGTTAAACCAATCATAAATGATAAACATTGACGCCCATACAGATACCACTGGAACATCCCTTTTACGGGTATGTAATACGACACATATAAGAACGTACACACTTGTTCCAAATGACCCTGAGTGAATTAAAACATTTGTTCTAATTCTGGGAGATTCCTAAGACAAATGAGTGAACCTAACTCACAGAGGGGGAGGGGGGGGGATGTGAAGTGCGTAGGTGAGATATTATAACAATTCTGTACATCATAGAGAAGACAACATGGAGTCACATTTGCCTTCAATCCCCTCTTTAGAACCAAATTTCTTAGATAATATGGTTCTTACCCTTGCCCTTTTCCCTGTATACCGCCAGATATTTTCTATATCCTTCATGTGAGTTGTCTTCAGGATTAGGCAGCAGAGTCTCATAAAATGACATATTTGATACTCCTTTCATTATCAGTTTCCGTACACATGGTATGATACATGTTGCAACTAATGCTATTACTATAATAATTATCAGGATAATGATTCCCAACTGTACAAGTGCCTGTTTCCAGGTAGTGAACCAGCCAAAATACTGATCCCAAGGGTTATTGATACCTGAGTTTCTTTTGAGTTTGATTGATAAATCCTCGAGTTTCTTTATTGCCAGTGTGACCTTACCATTAGGGCCGGTGTGGGGTATGAACGTGCAGCATGATGAGGGGTCTGTCAATACCTTACAGACACCACCTCTTTCTGCAAGTATCATATCGAGTACCATGCGGTTTTGAAATGTCATAATGGAATCTGCCTGTAACTGTTCTGCTACACCCTGTAACGCATCCCTAGTGTAGTTTACAAACCTTTGTTGATTATAGTGAATATAGTTGATCCAGTCTACATTTTTGTTGATTGTTATGTGGGGAATTATGGATTCAAATCCGGCTGCCATCTGACCTCTGGCCTTGAATTCATAAGGGACCCCTCTTGGGACCCCGATTGCATCAATATACACGTGTGGATCGAAGCTACCTTTTGGGAGGGCACGACGGTTGCGTATATGTGTGTTGGTGTCTTTTTCATTTTCAGTGAAGATGTGTATGTTCATGATGGCTTTAGCAAGGGTATTTTCACCTTTCCAGGAACCCTCTAGTCTAGATCCATCCCCACAGATCCAATATACATCTCCAATCGAGTATACTTGATTCTGTGTGAGGGAGGTATCTGTTTCACTGTAAGTTGCACAGTATCCTTCAGTAAAATTACCCAGGGATCTTCCTTGATCTCCCCCTCTGTGGCAGGTATAGTTACCAGGAAAGATATGTATACCTGCACCAGGGCGGGTATTTTTGCTTCGATTCTTCACATGCAGACTGGTTACTAGATAAATTTGAGAATAATTGAAAAAAACATTCCTCAACACTAGAGGGCAATAATAAGGGCACAGTACCTAGGTGAGGCTTAGCTGTCCCACATATATAACAATTACGTTTATTTACTGAAGCAGCGCTGTACTTCATTGATTCTAACCATAGGTTGGCATCAGAGACCCCAGTTTCTGCTGCAAGAGCCTTCTCATATGTTGGGTCAGATATTGCTCTCATATTGTTAAAAGTTAAGATACATGGTTTGAGGGGGTTTGTTTGTTTCTGAGGGTATGTCCATTCTTATAGTGGTTGCCGCATCTCGTGGAAGGACTGCACTTCACTATGCTGCATAAACAGAAGGAGTAAGTTGCAACGTGAGTACTGGAGGAATTGTACCAGAAGGTAGTGATTCCACCTTTCTGAGTTATAGCAACTTCAGCTTTGTTATCCTCCGGCAGAGTCATTAGCATCGTCAGTAATCCCACAGTCCAAGTGGACCATCTGTTATATCTTCCAGAATTGAGGGAGTGCATCCTGGTGGAGGTCAGAGCTGTCTGCTCCCGTTAGTACCTCACTTTGTCCTTTTTCGAGGTCAGAGCTGTCTGCTCCCGTTAGTACCTCACTTTGTCCTTTTTCGTGGTCAGAGCTGTCTGCTCCCGTTAGTACCTTACTTTGTCCTTTTTCGAGGTCAGGATTGTCTGTCCCCGTTAGTACCTTACTTTTGGGGTGCCTCCTTTACCAGTTTCACTCTGGTGACATGGATCCAAGTAGGTGCTTCTTCCGTGAGTACTGCTGTGCGGGTCGCGGCTACCACTGCAGTCGGTGGTCAGTAGGTGAAGTCTCCTGCAAATTTTCCTTTCTTTAATTTCTTTATCAGCACGATATCTCCCACTTGGAATGGGTGAGTTGGTTCCTGTGGAAGACAAGGAGACTTACAAGCAACTTTTTTCATCAATTTCACTTAGGGTTTTAATCAATCTGGTTACAATGGTGTTTGGGTTGTTCCTCAAACATGTGATACACCTTCCCACATAATCTGACACTAACTGTTTAATGCCTGTAATATAAAAGTTCTGTGCTAGCAGCATGTGTGTTGTTTGAATGCTGTTGTGTCCTACTCCATGAAAATGTGCAATGAACAGAGGGGAGCTGTGCTGTGGTATGCATGTTTCCCCCTCTTTGCAGAAAAATCCTGTCCTAGGATTCTTCTGCAAGATTGGATAACACCAATCTGCCATTTCATCGTCAGTAGCTGAGGACTAGAGATCCACAAGCATCTGAGTTAACTCAAGTGAAAGCAGTACTAATTTCACCATCTGCAATGTGGCCGGGGCCATCAGTGCAGCCTTCTTGGCCTCTGCGTCTGCCAGGGCTATGCCTTGGGACACATGATCTTTAACACCAGTATGCGCCCTGCAGTGGACAATTGCAATCTGTCAGGGAAATATTATGGCTTCTAAAAAGTTGTATGACAAGTTGTAAATGTTAGATGTGCTTACCATTAGCTGCAATGAATCATCTCCTTTGCCAAATGACCCCGTGGTCCCAGACCACTTCATGTGCATACCTGCTGTCAGTGTAAATGGTGACTGGCTTGCCTTCATGTAGTATGCATGCTCTCGTGAGTGCAATTAATTCTGCTGCTTGTGCAGATTGGTATGTGATAGGTCTGGCTTCCAGGACAATATCTGTGTCATGTTGTATGGCGTCTATACAATCATTTGCCTCTGTCAAGTGATCCTCAGGTCCTTTAAGTCCTAATTAGGGAATTCAAGATATGTGCTGGACCTGAGGTGTGTGTTGCATATTTGATTTGGAGGGAGGGATTGCTGAGGAGTAGAATCTCCCATCCAGATAGTCTTTGTGCAGACATGTGCTGTGTGTGCATGCCTTTTAGCAGGCCTACTACATCATGTGTGGTGTACAGGATAGTCTCATGTCTCATTGTGAGTGGCGTTGCAAGGTCAGCAATCATAGCACAGGCTGCAAGAAATCTCAGACAGGCCGGCATTCCTTGGACGGATGCCAGAACCACCTTTGAGAAAAAAGCACAAGGACGTAACTTGCCTCCATGATACCATGTCAGCACACCCGCCATGGTTTTACAATTTTGTCGAGCATATACGTGGAATATGAGTTTGTAGTCAGGGAGGCCCAAACCTGGACTTGTCATTAAAGAACATTTCAAATAATCAAATGCATTAAACATTTCCTCAGACCACCTGATGAGATCAGGCATGTCTGTCAGAGTGGCTTGTCTCATTACATTGTCATAGTAGGAGCAATCAGGAATCCATTGTCTGCAGTAGTTTATCATACCAAGGAAAGATAACATTTATTTCTTGGTGTGCGGGGTGACCAGGCCAGCAACAGACTGGAATCTTTCTGTGCTGATTCTCGTTTCTCCCTTTGTGAGAACAAAGTCCAAGTATTCAACTTGCTTTTTACACCATTGCATTTTCTTGCGTGATACCTTGTGTACACATTCAGACAACCATTTCAGCAAAGATAAACCATCTGTTACATTGGCCTCCTCTGACGTACTACACAATAACAAATAATCCACGTATTGCAAGAACACAGAACCCTGGGGGGTGCCAGTGTTTTAAATTGGCTTGGAGGACAATGCTGTACACTACAGGTGAATCAGCATATCCTTGGTGCATCCTGCACCTGGTGATTTGACGTCCCTCAAAGGGAAAAAGCAAAATGAGTCTGGTCTCCTTCTCAACCGGAATAGAGAAGAAAGCATTTTTCAAGTCTATCACGCTGAAACAGACAGCATCTGCAGTAAATGGCTGACAGCAACTGAGAAATGTGTTGGCTGTCTCTGTTTACTCACGGTTTTGCTCCTAAACATTTGTAACTATGTGTGGGGGTCTGTATCTTCCTGATCTGAAATCATCCCCCTACCTCCTTCTCATATAACTGTTTCTCAAAGTCTTGTATTTTGTCTGAGGTCCATGAGAAAACGCGCTGCTTTTGAATTAACATGAGATTAGGCTGTCACTATTTGCAGCCTTGCATTCCCTGGTTGGGAGGGGGAAACTCGCACTTAGATTTTCCTCTACCCACAGTAAGAAAATACATCAAATGACAGAGTGATAATATTACAGTGAGATATGTTCTTACACTTACCACCAGAACAATGGCTCTCACACACACAGATTAATCTTAATATTAATCTAGCAGAGCTGGAGAGGGTCCAGAGGAAGGCAACTAAAGTAATAACTGGAATGTGGCAACTACAGTACCCTGAAAGATTAACAAAATTAGGGTTATTCACTTTGGAAAAAAGACGACTGAGAGGAGATCTAATTAATATGTATAAATATATCAGGGGTCAGTACAGAGATCTATCCCGTCATCTATTTATTCCCAGGACGGTGACTGTGACGAGGGGACATCCTCTGCTTCTGGAGGAAAGAAGGTTTGTACACAAACATAGAAGAGGATTCTTTACGGTAAGAGCAGTGAGACTATGGAACTCTCTGCCTGAGGAGGTGGTGATGGTGAGTACAATAAAGGAATTCAAAAGGGGCCTGGATGTATTTCTGGAGCGTAATAATATTACAGGCTATAGCTACTAGAGAGATATCGTTGATCCAGGGATTTATTCTGATTGCCTGATTGGAGTCGGGAAGGAATTTTTATTCCCCTAAAGTGAGGAAAATTGGCTTCTACCTCACAGGGGTTTTTTGCCTTCCTCTGGATCAACTTGCAGGATGACAGGCCGAACTGGATGGACAAATGTCTTTTTTCGGCCTTATGTACTATGTTACTATGTTACTATGTTACTATGTTACTTAACACTGCATCTTATACTCTAAATATAGGTATGCGTCAAACCAAGGTAGGTCAGTCTCCCTGAGACTGTTAAAGTAAATAGATCTCCCTGACACACAACAACTTACGGAATGGATCCTAAGATCCTATCATGTGTCCCTGACACAAAACAAATCTCCCTGAGATTTTTTTCCATGTGTGGCACTCCAAGTGCCGGCCTTATTCATGAAAGTACTCCAAGTACTCATTATAAACACCCGGAGTTTATTTTTAAGGCTTAACAATGTATCCTGGATACATAATAAAAACTCACGGGTAGAGATGTGGCCAGATCGGACCGGGCAGTGGACAAAAGGGATGTCTCTCTTACCGGACAAGAGGATGGCCTTCTCTAACCTGGACGGAGCCCCCAAACTGAAAGGATTTGGACCTTTCTGGACCTCTACGACAACCTTGGTTTGAGACACTGACGTCAGGAGAGATGTTTCTCAGTTGGCAATGACAGACACACACACAGGCAGTCACTAAGAAACATTATAATTTTATTATGCTATTGCTTGGTAAACATTGACGCCCATACAGATACCACTGGAACATCCCTTTTATGGGTATGTAATACGTCACATATAAGAACGTGCGCAGTTGTACCGAATGACCCTGAGTGAATTAGAACATTTGTTCTAATTCTGGGAGATTCCTAAGGGGGCGGATGTGAAGTGCGTAGGTGAGATATTATAACAATTCTGTACATCATAGAGAAGACAACATGGAGTCACATTTGCCTTCACGCCCCAGGTGCATTATCTGCACTTATCAACATAAAATTTTAGTTGCCAGATTTTTGACCATTCCTCTAGTTTTCCTAAATCCTTTTCCATTCGGTGTATCCCTCCAGGAACATCAACCCTGTTACAAATCTTTGTGTCATCAGCAAAAAGACACACCTTACCATTGAGGCCTTCTGCAAATTCGCTGATAAAGATATTAAACAATATGGGTCCCAGAACAGATCCCTGAGGTACCCCACTGGTAACAAGACCATGGTCTGAATATACTCCATTGACTACAACCCTCTGTCGTATGTCCCTCAGCCACTGCCTAATCCATTCAACAATATGGGAGTCCAAGCCCAAAGACTGCAATTTATTGATAAGCCTTCTATGTGAGACAGTATCAAAAGCCTTACTAAAGTCTAGATAAGCGATGTGACTTGTCTACTGCACCTCCGCCATCTATCACCCAATCAAAAAAAAATATAAGATTAGTTTGGCATGATCTCCCTGAAGTAAACCCATGCTGTTTTTCATCTTTCAATCCATGGAATTTTAGATGTTCCACAATCCTCTCCTTAAGTATGGTTTCCATTAATTTCCCCACTATTGATGTCAGGCTTACTGGCCTATAGTTGCCCGATTCCTCCGTACTACCTTTCTTGTGAATGGGCACAACATTTGCTAATTTCTGATCTTCTGGGACGACTCCTGTTACCAGTGATTGGTTAAATAAATCTGTTAATGGTTTTGCTAGTTCACCGCTAATCTGTTTTAATAGCTTTGGGTGTATCCCATCAGGCCCCTGTGACTTATTTGTATTAATTTTAGACAGCTGAACTACAATTAAGCGAACCCGAACTGTAAAGTTCGGGTTCGTAACGAACTTTAGGATTTTTGGACCCCGGACCCGAACCCGAACATTTCAGTAAAAGTTCGGGTTCAGTGTTTGGCGCTTTCTTGGTGTTTTTTGAAAGGCTGCAGAGCAACAAGCAGTTAACTGTCTGACCTTAGCAGCCATCACAGCCATGCCCACTAATGGCATGGCTGTGATTGGCCAGAGCAAAATGTGACTCAGGCTCTAAATATGCTTGAGTCACATAGTGCTGCACGTCACTCTGCTGTTACAAGTGTAGGGAGAGGATGCTGCTGGACTTGTGATTTCAGGGAGATAATAGGAGAGAATCTAACTCAGGGATCTACATATAAATAGCTGTGTGGGTGCAGGGCACAATCGTTTTACCCTGCCCTGAGCCCATTGACCAAAAAAAAAAAACTTTTAGAATTCTGTTAGTTAGGTGGGCGGCTGCGGCGGCGGCCATTTTATGCAAGCTCAGTGCACCAGCACTGCATCTGAGCTTTTGGGACATTGCAAATCACCATTTTGTTTGCAATCTATAGCATCTGGATTAGTCAGTTTGCAAAAAAACAGTATTTTCCTGATCTGAAAGTGTTAAATTCAAGTTTAATATATATAGCTTTCATATTCTGTTACCAAAAAAAAACACTTTTTGGGCAATCTACAACATCTGGATTAGTCAGTGTGCATTTTAAGCTATAAATACACCCATCAGTTTCTGCTGTTTTAAAAACACACTTTTTTGTCAAGAAACAGTATTTTCCCGATCTGCAAGTGGTAAATTCAAGTTTAATATATACAGCTTTCATATTCTGTTACCAAAAAAAAACACTTTTTTGGCAATCTACAACATCTGGATTAGTCAGTGTGCAATTTAAGGTAGAAATACACCCATTATTTTCTGGGGTTTTAAAAACACAATTTTTTTACAAAAAAAACCTGTATTTTCCTGATCGACAAGTGTTAAATTCAAGTTTAATATATACAGCTTTCATATTCTGTTACAAAAAACTTTTTGGGCAATCTACAACATCTGGATTAGTCAATTAGACAATTTAAGGTAGAAATACACCAATCATTTGGGTTAGATTCAGAGATTTGAAAAACCGCCATTTGGTGCACCAATATGGAATTCAGGCCTACACTGGTTCAGGCCGTGTGAGATACACCCTCTACATACAGGGGTTTGATTCAGTCATTTGAAATACAACCATTTTGGGCAAATAAATATTTAATTAAGGCCTACACTGGTTCAGACCGTGTGAGATACACCCTCTACGTACATGGGTTTGATTCAGGAATTTGAAATACAACCATTTAAAATACAGCCATTTTGGGCAAATAAATATTTAATTCAGGCCTACACTGATTCAGGCCCTGTGAAATACACCGTCTACATATAAGGGTTTGATTCAGGCATTTGAAGGAAAGGAATGCCATATGGTTTTTGGAAGGCAGATTTCACTGGAATAATTTTAAGCTGCCGGGTTACATTTAAAGAACCCCTGATGCAGTCCTAGAGTAGAAACTCACAAAAACGGACCCCATTTTAGAAACTAAACATCTCAAGGTTTTCAAAACTGATTTTACAAACTTTGTTAACCCTTTAATTGTTCCACAATAATTAATGGAATAGGGAGACTAAATGTAAGTATTTCACTTTTGTGTCAGATTTTCCATTTTAATCCATTTTTTCCAATAACAAAGCAAGGGTTAACAGTCAAACACAACTTGATTTTTATTACCCTGATTCTGTAGTTTACAGAAGCACCCCATCTGTGGTCGTAAACTGCTGTATGGCCACACTGCAGGGCACGAAAGGAAAAGAACGCCATATGGTTTTTGGAAGGCAGATTTCACTGGAAATATTTTAAGCTGCCGGGTCACATTTGAAGACCCCCTTAGTAGAAACTCCCAAAAACTGATCCCATTTTAGAAACTACACATCTCAAGGTAATAAAAAATTTATTTTACAAACTTTGTTTACCCTTTAGGTGATCCACAAGAATAAATCAAAAATGGAGAAGAAATTTAAGAATTTCACTTTTCCGGCAGATTTTAATCTATTATTGTTTTTTTGCTAAAAAAGCAAGGGTTAACAGTCAAACACAACTCAATATTAAATACCCTGATTTTGTTATTTACAGAAACACCCCATATGTGGTTGTAAACTGCTGTACGGCCACTTGGCAGGGCGCAGAAGGAAAGGAACACCATATTGTTTTATAATTTTAAGGTGCTGGGTCACATTTGAAGACCCCCTGATACACCTCTAGTGTATAAACTCCCAAAAAGTTACCTTATGTTAGAAACTATACATCTCAAGGAATTCAAAACTGATTTTACAAACTTTGTTAACACTTTAGACGATCCACAAGAATTAATGGGAATGGAGATAAAATTTAAGAATTTAACTTTTTTGGCAGATTTTCCATTTCAATCAATTTTTTTTGCTAATAAAGCAAGGGTTAACAGCCAAACACAACTCAATATTTATTACCCCCATATGTGGTTGTAAACTTCTGTACGGCCACACTGCAGGGCGCAAAAGGAAAGGAACGCCATATGGTTTTTGGAAGGCAGATTTCACTGGAATCATTTTAAGCTGCTGGGTCACACTTGAAGACCCTTCTGATGCACCCCTAGAGTAGTATTTTAGAAACAACACATCTCAAGTTATTAAAAACTGATTTTACAAACTTTGTTAACCCTTTAGGTGATCCACAAAAATTTATGGAAAATGGAGATGAAATTTCAGAATTTAACTTTTTGGGCATATTTTTTATTTTAATATTTTTTTCTGCTAACAAAGCAAGGGTTAACAGTCAAACACAAAAAAAAATATTTGTTACCCTGATTCTATAGTTTACAGAAGCAAGCCATCTGTGGTCGTAAACTGCTGTACGGGACTGCAGGGTGCAGAAGGAAAGAAACGACATATGGTTTATGGAAGGCAGATTTCACTGGAATAATTTTAAGCTGCAGGGTCACATATGAAGACGCTCTGATGCACCCCTAGAGTAGAAACTCCCAAAAATGGATCCCAATTTAGAAACTACACATCTCAAGGTATTAAAAACTGATTTTACAGACTTTGTTTACCCTTTAGGTAATCCACAAGATTTAATGAAAAATGGAGATGAAATTTAGGAATTTCACTTTTTTGGCAGATTTTCCATTTTTAATCATTTTTTTTCTGCTAACAAATCAAGGGTTAACAGCTAAACACAACTCAATATTTATTATCCTGATTCTGTATTCTGTAGTTTACAGAAGCATGCCATCTGTGGTCGTAAACTGCTGTACGGCACTGCAGGGCGCAGAAGGAAAGGAACGCCATATGGTTTTTGGAAGGCAGGTTTCACTGGAATAATTTTAAGGTGCCGGGTCACATTTGAAGACCCCCTGATGCACCCCAAGAGTAGAAACTCACAAAAACTGACCCCATTTTTTAAACTAAACATCTCAAGGTTTTTTAAAAAAAATTACAAACTATGTTAATCGTTTAGTTGTTCCCCAAGAATTAATTGAAAATGGAAATAAAATGTCAGAATTTCACTTTTGTGGCAGATATTAATAATTTTTTTCTGCTAAAAATGCAAGGGTTAACAGCCAAATACAACTCAATATTTATTACCCTGATTCTGTAGTTTACAGAAACACCCTAAATGATAAAACACTCGGTAACACTGGCATGGAAAAGGATCTAGGAATTTTAATAAACAGCAAACTAAGCTGCAAAAAACTGTGTCAGGCAGCTGCTGCCAAGGCCAATAAGATAATGGGTTACATCAGAAGGGGCATAGATGCCCGTGATAAGAACATAGTCCTACCACTTTACAAATCGCTAGTCAGACCACACATGGAGCACTGTGTACAGTTCTTGGCTCATGTAAACAAGGCAGACATAGCAGAGCTTGAGAGAGTCCAGAGTAGGGCAACTAAAGTAATAACTGGAATGGGACAACTACAGTACCCTGAAAGATGATCAAAATTAGGGTTATTCACTTTAGAAAAAAGATCACTGAGGGGAGATCTAATTAATATGTATAAATATATCAGGGGTCAGTTCATAGATCTATCCCATCATCTATTTATCCCCAGGACAGTGAATGTGACGAGGGGACATCCTCTGCGTCTGCAGGAAAGAAGGTTTGTACACAAACATAGAACAGGATTCTTTACTGTAAGAGCACTGAGACTATGGAACTCTCTGCCTGAGGAGGTGATGATGGTGAGTACAATAAAGGAATTCAAGAGGGGCCTGGATGTATTTCTGGAGCGTAATACTATTACAGGATATAGCTGCTAGAGAGGGGTTGTTGATCCAGGGAGTTATTCTGATTGATTGGATTTGGGAAGGAATTTTTTATTCCCCTAAAGTGGGGAAAATTGGCTTTTACCTTACAGGTTTTTTTTTGCCTTCCTCTGGATCAACTTGCAGGATGACAGGCCGAAGTGGATGGACAAATGTCTTTTTTTGGCCTTATGTACTATGTTACTACTATGATACTATGTTACCCCATATGTGGTCATAAACTGCTGTACGGCCACATGGCAGGGCGCAAAAGGAAAGGAACGCCATAAGGTTTTTGGAAGGCAGACTTCACTGGAACAATTTTGAGCTGCCAGGTCACATTTGAAGACCCCTAGAGTAGAAACGCACAAAAACTGACCTCATTTTAGAAACTAAACATCTCAAGGTTTTCAAAACTGATTTTACAAACTTTGTTAACCCTTTAGTAGTTCCACAAGAATTAATGGAAAATGGAGATGAAATGTCAGAATTTTACTTTTGTGTCAGATTTTCTATTTTAATCAATTTTTTTCCAATAAAAAAGCAAGGGTTAACATTCAAACACAGCTCGATATTTAATACCCTGATTCTGTTGTTTACAGAAAGACCCCATATGTGGTTGCAAACTGCTGTATGGCTACACTGCAGGGCGCACAATGAATGGAACGCCATATGGTTTTTGAAAGGCTTATTTCACTGGAATAATTTTAAGCTGCCGGGTCACATTTGAAGACCCCCTGATGCACCCCTAGAGTAGAAACTCCCAAAAACTGACCCCGTTTTAGAAAATAATCATCTCAATGTTAACGAAGCAAGGGTTAACAGCTAAGCATAATACAATATTTATTACCCTGAAACTGTAGTTTACAGAAGCACCCCATATGTGGTCGAAAAATGCTGTATGGCCATACGGCAGGGCGCAAAAGGAAAGGAACGCCATATGGGTTTTGGAAGGCAGATTTCACTGGAATAATTTTATGCTTCTGGGTCACATTTGAAGACCCCCGATGCATTCCTAGAGTAGAAACTCCCAAAAGTTACCCCATTTTGGAAACTACACATCTCAAGGTATTCAAAACTGATTTTACAAACTTTGTTAACTCTTTAGGTGATCTACAAAAATTTATGAAAAATGGAGATAAAATTTAAGAATTTAACTTTTTGGGCAGATTTTTCATTTCAATCAATTTTTTTCTGCTAACAAAGCAAGAATTAGAATATTTGCGATCTACACTAGTATATCTGACACTAGGAAAGCAGGGTAATAACTCAATCATAAAATTTGACAGGAGGCAGTAGTGATGACAGAGAGGGTGCAACTATAAAGGATTCTCTAGGGTTGCAAGGAGGAGGAGCACAAAGATATCTGTGACCCCTGGCTCCAAGGCACAGTGTCAGACTCAAAAGTGACTTCCACATCATCCTGCTTTGACTGAGAGGAGGAGTTAGCCATCCAGTCCACAATCTCAACTTCTTTGTCCTCCATAATAATGTTGAACCTTTCAGGAGCCATGAGGAACTGAGGCCTACTACTGCTACTACTGAATGCATGGATGGTGCTGCTACCCACATTCAGATTTTGGGAGGGTGAGGCTTCGATCTTTTGTTTTGTACTCTTCCATTTTCCGGACATTCTGTTATGAGACCTATGAAAAGTAATGGGTTTCAGATTATTAAACAGTACTATAAAAATTGAAAGAGGTTTTTTTTTCCTGAAATTTAAAGAGAGGCGCAATTAAATGTCCCAAATACTTGCCCTTCTACAAACATACTGTACATATTTATAATGGTAATAAATCCAGTTTTTGCAGTGTAATGTGTTTGAACTACACACTTTAATGCAGTAATACCAGGTGGGTGTGACAATGCAATTTTGCAGTATGCCTTCACTTGTGTGTAATTTGCGTTATGGATGTGAACTGCAGTACTGCACAATTATTTGTAATGACCGGCGTCACGCACAGAGAGGGAAAAGGGAAGGCCCTGTCCAAGGGAGAGGGAAAGGTGGTGACCCCTCACTCACCTTGCGGCTGGCACCTGACTGCCCTGACGTCCCTAGACGGGTTCCTCACCCGTACGCCGATCACGTGCCTAAACCCTGGCTTTCCCTAAGATGAGCCCTAGTTAGTGAACGGGGCGGTGGGATCACTAGTCCGCACCACTGACACTAAGAGGAAAACACCAAGGAGAGGACAGACAATACAGACAAACATATAATCCCAGGTGGGCGACAACAGCAGACCACAAAGGCAAAACAGGGATCCGGAGGGTAACGTTCTGGAACAACAACCAGGGAACGCAGCAACACAGCTCCAGTGGGTCAGTATAGAAGTCCAGGCAGGAAGCTCTATATCTGGCAACCAGAGAAGTGAGAGAGGGGAATATAAGAAGGTTGGGAGTGCTGGACAAGGAACAGCTGAGGAGAAGGAGCTATGGATCCCTGAGTGAGCCAAAAAGGGTTGCAAAGCAAACCCAGAAAGCTACCATAATGAAACAGCCCTATCTTTCTACATAGAGCGCGCAGCCAACCACTGCGACTTCCTGACCCCGAGTATAATGGAGTCAGGCGTGGTTCTTGACACCCTCGTGACATTATTATACACTTTTTTCACACGATATAATGCATTCACTAAAACTTGTGCAATATGTTTGCAAGGATGATACACAAGACATATTTTCAACTAGACACTGGGATGCAGTACTAACAGAGGGAAACTTCTTTTTCCCCCAAAAATTACAGTTTTGGCAGGAATCTGTATTGCAGAACTAGTAGCCAGAAGATGAATTGACAGTGGCCTGCAGCAAATACACCTTATAATGACTAATTCTCCCTCCCTCCCCCCGATACCTTAAATTTATTAATATTCCCTACCTATAATCTTATTTTGTTCCTCCCTATCATCTTTTCTCTCTCTCTAATCTTCTTATACTGTCCTTCTCTATAACCTTTTTTGCCACTGGCTAGAGCGACATTACCTGTGCTACATCATCTGTATAACGTTTGCGCATTCTAAATATCTTTGACATTCTGTGTTTTTTTTTTTTTTGCCGCTGGTGACAGCGAGATTACCTTGGCTACATCTCCTGTGTAATGTTTATGTATCCTAAATATCTGTGAAATTCAGTGAAATTTATGCTGGTGTAAGGCGGGGACGGCACACCGGGAAAAATAGTGGTGGCTGAGGACTGAGTAATGAGGGATGGCCACCGCCATCAGGCTGTGGAAAGCCTCAGTGTCCACAAGCCTAAATGGCAACATTTCCAGGGCCAGCAATATGGAAAGGTGCACATTTAGTGCTATAGCCTGTGGGTGGGTGGGTGGCTGGGTATTTTCACTTTCGTTCAAAGGCCTGGGGTATGGACATCTGTACGCTGCGCTGGGACACAGAAGTGGATGTGCTAGATCATGGTACTTGCAAAGGTCCAGGTGCAGGGCGGGAGGCATCCGGGACTGCGTCTTGGACAGGGGATTGGCCAGCACGTAACACAGGGGAAGAGGAGGCAGTGGTGTGACCCGCAGACACTGATTGTGGACCCAGGTGTTCGGCCCACCTATTATGGTGCCTTGATACCATGTGGTGGATCATGCTGGTGGTGGTGAGGTTGCTAGTTTTCATGCCTCATTTTGGGATGGCACAAGTTGCAAATTACAATTTTTTTATCGTCCACACTTTCCTCAAAAAAGCGCCAAACTGTGGAACACCTACCCCTTGGCAAGGAAGATTGCTGCAAGGGGGTGCTCTGGGGAACAGTTGCGGGCCTGTTTGGTGTGGCCCGCCTTCTCCCTTTTGCCATCCCACTGCCTCTTCCAGCCTGTTGCAGTGCTGCGCATCCCTCCCCCTCTGTACTGCTGTCCTAGCTCTGCTTGCCACCTTCCCAGGTTGGGTCAGTGATTTCATCGTCCACCGCCTCCTCTTCCAATTCCTCACTCTGGTCATCCTCCTGACTTGTTGACCTAACAAGAACCTCACTTATTGACAACTGTGTCTCATCCTCATCATGAACCTCTTAAGACACTATTTGCCATTGACTTATTAGCAACTGTGTCTCAACATCATAATTAACCTTGTGAAACACTAATTGCCGCTTTGCACCGTCATCTTTTTCTGACTGGGAATGCTCAAGAGTTTGGGAATCAGTGCACAAGATCTCCTCATGTCATTCAGGTTAAAGTTTCGGACCTGAGCCTGCCGATTATAGACCTAACCAGAGGTAACACTGTTTCCATCCATCCCTGCATCTGGGTGACGTACTCAACAACACTTTTGTGCGGTGTGGGTTGTTGTTCCCACGCCTCTTTGGCGACGTCCATCAAACCGCAAGGGTGTCTGCTGTATAGTAGTTCGAAGGACGAGAACCCAGGAGAGGCCTGGTGCACTTCTCGCACTGCGAACATTAGATAGGGCAGTATAAGGTCCCAGTCCCTCCCATCCTTAGACACCACTCTTTTCAACATATTTTTTAATGTCTGGTTAAACCTCTCTACCAGGCCATCCGTTTGTGGATGATACACGGATGTCCGTAACTGTTTTATGTGGAGCAACTTACAGAGTTCCCTCATGACCTTGGACATAAACGGGGTCCCTTGGTCAGTTAGAACTTCCTTAGGCAGACCCACTAGTGAAAACATCGCCATTTACTCCTTAACTATGAGTTTAGCTGACATATGACGCAGTGGCACCACCTCCGGGTACCGCATGGCGTAGTCGAGGATGACCAGGATGCGCTGGTGTCCTCTAGCTGACTTCGGTACTGGGCCTATGAGATCCATAGCTATCCGCTCAAATGGAACCTCAATAATTGGGAGAGAGACCAGGGGACTACAGAAATGTGGCTGGGGGCTGGTTATCTGACGGTTGGGCAAGACTTGCAATACTCTTCTACCTCTCTGAACACGCTGAGCCAGTAGAACCGCTGTAGAACCGGTCCTACGTTTTCTGCTGGCCCAGGTGTCCCCCAAGAACATGTTGGTTAGCTAAATCCAACACGAGCTTGCAATGCGCCCTGGGCACCACCAGCTGTTCAATATGCTCACCCCGTAGTTGATTTACTCAGTACAGCATTTCCTGTTAAACCACAAAACGGGGAAACATAGACTCGGCCCCCGGTTGTTGCGGCTCACCCTCAACCACTACTACATTTTCCCAGGTTCGAGATAGTCGGTTCTTGGTGCTGTACCAAAATTACAGCGCCAGTCTGCCAACTCTAGACCCGGTGGCAAGTCCTCCACGTCTCCTACCATCACACTTAGCAGGGTTGTCTGCCCCTCTTCCACCGAAGTGGCGGTCACCCCTACCGCTGGCCCTTCGGACTCAGGTTCCCAGGGTTCTTGTCTCCCCCCTGAGCCGTGCCACTCTGCTAGGGTTATATCTGTCTCATGTGTATTGGTGACTCTCGCCTCAGGCCACAGTGATGGGAAACCGGGGAAGTCTCTCCCAATTATTAATTCATAAAGCAACCCTGTGGCGACAGCCACCTCATGAGTCCACCTGCCAGCCACTGTTTTTAGACAGACCAATGGGGTGGGATAGTCCTTTAAGTCCCCATGGATACAGACTACGCCGACCTTTTGGCCAGTATACTCAGCAGGCAGCACCAGGGCAGCTCTTACCAGGGACACCAGGCTCCCTGAATCCAGCAGTGCCACCTCCAGAGTATCCCCCACTTCCACCTGGCACAGATGGCTATTGTCCATAGTCTCAGAGGTTCCTGTCGCACACAACTTTCTGGCATATAATGAGTGGTGGTAGCCATAGTTGGTGTCCATGGTTTCCCCCCGATGGGGACAGTCAGCCCTTATGTGTCTAGGCTCCTGACAACACCAGCAGACCACCGGGGTTGGGTCTGGAGGGGGTAAGTCCTGGGCGGGTCTAACTTGCATCGGCCTCCGGGTCTGGGGTGTTGTCTTCTGGGGTTTGACTGGCCCCCTCCCAAAAGAACCCCCCTGTAGATTTCTGGTGGCCTCGTAGCACTCGACCAGGTCGACCATCTCCAAGGCATTACCCGAAGACACCTGGTCCAGTGCTGGAGAGGGTACAGCAAAGCCCTCCAGAACACATCCGCCAGCAGACGGTCCAGCATAGCAGTGGGAGTCAAAACATCAGGCTGCAGCCATTTTTGCAACCGGTGTAACAGTTCATAGTACTGTGGTCTGGCAGGTTCAGTCAGGTTAAATTCCCACTGATGCACCCACTGGGCCCGGACCAACACATTCACCCCCAGTCTTGCCAGGATCTCAACTTTTACGGTCAGGTAGTCGGCTGCTAGATCATCGGGGAGATAAAAAAAAAAACTTGCTGAGGTCCAGACACCAGGAATGGAGCAACGACCTCAGCCCACTGGTCTCGGGGTAGCTTTTCCCTCATGGTCACCTTTTCGAATACCGCTAGATAGGTCTCGACGTCATCTGAGGGGGTCATCTTAGGGATCGCTGCCCGGACAGCTTTCTGGGCATCGTGGATGTTCTGGGACACTCCTGCAGCTTGCAACGCCATCACATGTTATAATAGTAGCTGGTTAGTTTCCTGCTGCTGCTTGTTAGCCTCCCGTTGCTGCAAGTTAGCCTCCACGAGGGCCTTTACGACAGCCTCCATTTTGTCAATGGACACGGGTTGCAACCTTACCGACTTGATATGAGATATGCACTTGTTCCGGGGAAAACAAAAAACTTTTCGGCCTTCAGGCCTGCCTCACTGCGTCTGCCCGCATCCGACACCAAATGTGGGGATTCGCTCTTGTAGGCAGGGTTAGCAGATGCAGTACAGAGGCAAAAACAAGGTTCTAAAGCAAAGTTCAGTGTTTTATTCACACAATAGGAAAAACAAGCCAAAAGTAACAGTGTTCAGTTTTGGTGCCTGTTCACACCACACAAAGTCCACAGTGCAAAAAACCTTCACCCTGTCAGTAGTTTACCACCCGCAGTCCACAGCAGGCTTCAGAGGCCTGTTTCCCTAGCATGCGGCTCTCAAGACACAGCCTCCACAGCTTCTCTGTCATGGAGGGTAATCCACACCAGCTGAACGTGCTGGCTGGGTTTTTTATCCCAGCCAAAACCCAGCCTGGAACTGTGGGGAACAGCCACCCACCCTGCTTTTTGGCTGCTTCCATTAGGAACCGGCCTGGATCGGCTTTACAGCCATACTAACAGCCAGGGGCGTCATTAGGTCAAAAAATTCGGGGCTTGAGCCCCAGATGTTTTGACCAGTGCCCCGAATGTATTGCTGGCATTGCACTGGCAAGGCCGGCCAGCGCTCTGACTGTCCTGTGCTACACCGGCCCCGCCACCCTGTGCCTGCAGAGTGCAGACTTACCTAAACTTGAAAAATCATCCCCAGATTCTGCAGTCGGCCGCTCATCTCAGTGATTCCTACTGCAGCTCCGCCTCCGGTAACAGCAGGCAGTGCGGGCGGTGCTCGCTCACTGACGTCAGGTGCCTGCTCTTCCCACTAGGCGGCGCAGGCGCTTGACGTCAGTGAGTGAGCACCGCCCGCACTGCCTGGAGGCTGGAGCTGACTATCTGAGTGAGAATAGAGAGAGACTCTCTTATTGAGTAAGACTAGGTCACTATCACTATGAGCAAATTAAGTTAAAGTTACTAGGATTACAGTTTAAAATAATGTACAGTTGTACACTCCTGTGAGTGGAGGTGAGGGGGATCTGTGGTGGATGGCACTGTTATAGGGAGGGCTGGGGGATCTGTGGATGGCACAGTTATGGGGAGGGAGGGGGATTTGTGGATGGCACAGTTATGGGGAGGGAGGGGGATCTATGGATGGCATAGTTATGGGGAGGGAGGGGATCTGTGGATGGCACAGTTATGGGGAGGAAGGGGGATCTGTGGATGGCACTTATATGGGGAGGGGGATCTGTGGATGGCACTGTTATGGGGAGGGGGATCTGTGGATGGAACTGTTATGGATGATCTGTGGGGTTGATCAGCAGTTATGGATGATCAGCAGTCCCCCATTCACTCAAGGGGGGACTGCTGAAAGGGGTTAATAACTACTGTGAAGGCCCGCCCTTTTTGGTGATGATGAAGGCGTGGTTTCATGGGATGGGCGTGGTTTCACGTGGGCTCATGCCCCGGATGTCTTCAGACCCTAGCAACGCCCCTGCTAACAGCTGAAGTGTCAGACTGCAACTGCAAAACTGACACCTCAAGGAAAAACCCAGTTCTTACCTCACCGAGGCCAGGAACCTCGGTGACACGTATCTTCCGTCAATGATGGCCCCTTGTTCCTTCTTACTATATATATATATATATATATATATATATATATATATATATATATTTAAAAAGCCATATTTATGGGGGGGGGGGGTGAACATATGTATGCTTGTTAAAATATGAGTATTGAAAACTTAAGAACTGAAATAAGCCCAGGTTGTGCCTAAAATTAAAACTAGGGGTTTAATATGTATATATGCTTGCACACATATATGTAAGTTTAGGGGTTAATGGTCGTGAGCAAATGAGCAAACAGAAGGGAGGGAGTGTGAAAAAGAATCTTGCTGGGAGGAAAACAAAGAAATTTTTAAATGAACTATTAGACCAAATAGAAAACCAGGGTACCTTAGAGGCTGCAGAGGAAAGGATACAGAGCCCGGCCGTTCGCTGTCAGCACGTGGGGCGTTTGATTACTTTGTGCGCTCAGCGCACGCACTTACAGCGGAGATTTAGAGGAATGGAGTGGGCAGGGACAGGGGCGCTGATTGTTGGTTTGTTGCAACTATTACTTTAGTTCTATTACCATTTTTTATCTGCACACTACACTCTACTCTATACTTATTTTTAGACTAGATATAGGGGTCCGTAGTACCCCGAAACAGTTTCCCAATAAACCTTACTATATTCAAAACATGGTTGTGATCTTGCGCCTTGGGTCCATACACTCACTTAACTTTTATGGTAAAGTGGAGCTCCATAACAATTGGTTACCCGGTTGGCGGTCTGGCCCACCTCAAAGGAGTTTTCGGACAGAACCGGCAGCACCAACCAGTTACCTGTAACTTCTCCAGTTGGCCTTCATTGTGGTTGCGCCCAAGGTTGGTGCAACCTAACCAGGTGAGCATAATTAACTCACTCATGTTTGAAGGACACTGTATTTCTGACATACTCACCCTATGAGCGCCTTTCTCTCCTTGTGGCAATCACTAACTGAAAATGCTGACAGGTTGACTCTTATAAAAATGAACAAGGCCTGTATTGCCCCTGACTTTTCTACTCCACCAGAGGAAAGCGGCTGAACATAAAGGCACTTTAAATGTGACTTTTATGGTGTATTGAATACACTGTATTCCCATGCACCCCTTCCACCACAAAAAAGGGTATATGGTTCAATCTTCCTTTTCTCGTCCTCCTCCTCCTCCATCATATCAACATGCTTATTAGGCCGCCCTCACTCCTAATGTTTTATGATGCCCTCCTTTATGTGTAATAAAGGGTGTATTGGAGTGCCGGTTCCTTGTAACTTTTGGCAGCCCTTTCATTTAGTGCATAGGCATTATGAGTGTAGGAGTCCCACTACCTGAACAATTGTACCACAATGTGAATGGGCCCCTCCTTTATGTGATATACAGGTTGTATGGGAGTGCCTCTTCCTTAAAATGGTTGGCAGCACTTGCACTTTATATACAAGTAAATATACAGTACAGACCAAAAGTTTGGACACCCCTTCTCATTCAAAGAGTTTTCTTTATTTTCATGACTATGAAAATTGTAAATTCACACTGAAGGCATCAAAACTATGAATTAACACATGTAGAATTATATACATAACAAAAATGTGTGAAACAACTGAAAATATGTAATATTCTAGGTTCTTCAAAGTAGCCACCTTTTGCTTTGATTACTGCTTTGCACACTCTTGGCATTCTCTTGATGGGCTTCAAGAGGTAGTCACCTGAAATGGTCTTCCAACAGTCTTGAAGGAGTTCCCAGAGATGCTTAGCACTTGTTGGCCCTTTTTGCCTTCACTCTGCTCGATTGGGTTCAGGTCCGGTGACTGTGGAGGCCAGGTCATCTGACGCAGCACCCCATCACTCTCCTTCATGGTCAAATAGCCCTTACACAGTCTGGAGGTGTATTTGGGGTCATTGTCCTGTTGAAAAGTAAATGATGGTCCAACTAAACGCAAACTGGATGGAATAGCATGCCGCTGCAAGATGCTGTGGTAGCCATGCTGGTTCAGTATGCCTTCAATTTTGAATAAATCCCCAACAGTGTCACCAGCAAAGCACCCCCACACCATCACACCTCCTCCTCCATGCTTCACGGTGGGAACCAGGCATGTAGAGTCCATCCGTTCACCTTTTCTGCGTCGCACAAAGACACGTGGTTGGAACCAAAGATCTCAAATTTGGACTCATCAGACCAAAGCACAGATTTCCACTGGTCTAATGTCCATTCCTTGTGTTCTTTAGCCCAAACAAGTCTCTTCTGCTTGTTGCCTGTCCTTAGCAGTGGTTTCCTAGCAGATATTCTACCATGAAGGCCTGATTCACACAGTCTCCTCATAACAGTTGTTCTAGAGATGTGTCTGCTGCTAGAACTCTGTGTGGCATTGACCTGGTCTCTAATCTGAGCTGCTGTTAACCTGCGATTTCTGAGGCTGATGACTCGGATAAACTTATCCTCCGCAGCAGAGGTGACTCTTGGTCTTCCTTTCCTGGGCCGGCCCGCATGTGAGCCAGTTTCTTTGTAGCGCTTGATGGTTTTTGTGACTGCACTTGGGGACACTTTCAAAGTTTTCCCAATTTTTCAGACTGACTGACCTTCATTTCTTAAAGTAATGATGGCCACTCGTTTTTCTTTACTTAGCTGCTTTGTTCTTGCCATAATACAAATTCTAACAGTCTATTCAGTAGGACTATCAGCTGTGTATCCACCTGACTACTCCACAATGCAACTGATGGTCCCAACCCCATTTATAATGCAAGAAATCCCACTTATTAAACCTGACAGGGCACACCTGTGAAGTGAAAACCATTTCAGGTGACTACCTCTTGAAGCTCATCAAGAGAATGCCAAGAGTGTTCAAAGCAGAAATCAAAGCAAAAGGTGGCTACTTTGAAGAACCTAGAATATGACATATTTTCAGTTGTTTCACACTTTTTGGTTATGTATATAATTCCGCATGTGTAAATTTATTGTTTTGATGCCTTCAGTGTGAATCTACAATTTTCATAGTCATGAAAATAAAGAAAACTCTTTGAATGAGAAGGGGTGTCCAAACTTTTGGTCTGTACTGGTACATTAAAGAATGTTTCATAACAATTTTTCCTCTGAAATCGATTTTATCTTCGGTTTTGTGCGTATTATTGTCAGTCTGTAAAAGTGGCGCACTTCTTGGACAATATCGTTCCTAGCAGCGACCTGGAAGTCCAAAATCCATCCAGACATCCTCCCCATGCTGTTCCCAAAACATTTCAGTGGTGTTTCCATCAATTTCTGACCTTTTCCTGTAAACCAGGAAATTCTCTGCTTCTCCTATTGACTTCCATTGTGCTCGGGTGCTCTACAGGGTTCCCAAAGTGTTCTATTCGAGCACCAGAGCACCTGAGCACGTTGGTGCTCGATCAAGACTATTCAATTCATTACAATACATAATGTATTGTACTGAATGCATTGTACTGAATGTATTGTACTGAATTGAAACAGGGATCAAACCCTGAAAAGGTGAAGTCCAACAGTGGAACAAATATAAAAAGGAAAAAAAGGGAAAAAATTTGTTTTTTTTATTATAAAAAAAGAACGTTTCAAGTAAAAAAAAAAAAACGTCTTTTTTAGAGTTAAGCGGACACCTGGATGTTCGGGTTCGACGGGTTCAGCCGAACTTCACAAAAAAGTTTGAGTTTGGGACCCGAACTTGACCCTGAACCCGAACCCCATTGAAGTCAATGAGGACCCAAACTTTCAAGTACAAAAATGGCTGTAAAAATGTAATGGAAAGGGCTAGAGGGCTGCAAATGGCATCAAAATGTGGTTAAGAGCATGGCAAATGTGGATAGGGTAATGACTTTAAATAACATAAAATATGTAAAAATTACAAATTATAATCTGGATCTAGGAGGACCAAGTCCACATGGAGTAGGAGGTTGAGGAGGCGGTGGATGTGGCGTTGTAGGTCAAAGTTTATTTACAGATGCCTATGCAGGCGTTGAACCTATCTTGTCCCAGGTGAAAATGTAATACTTCACTTTTATTATTATTTGGGTTAAAATATGTGCTTTATACCTTTATTTAATTTTACTTCATGAACCAAATAATAGAAAAAGATTAAAAATACAGTAAACACTCCACTGCGTGGTCAAATGATGCTCAGTGAGTCAGGAGGGAGAGCACGTGCACTATCTCTCACCCCTGTCACTTATAGGCAGTTAGCTGCCTTCATGTCGCTTGCAGTGACACCTTCATCTAGGCTAAGTTGTGGGAGCTGAACTCACTCTTCCCACTTCTAATACAGCACATGGATAATACCATATGTTAGCTGACCTCTGTCTATCCCTTTGGTGGTGCACACTGCGTACATAACATTCACGGTTTGAATACCGTATCACACTGCTAATCTACTCTAGCTTTAATAAGTAGGCCATCCGGACTAATGCTAACTAACTGACAGTGGAGTAGATCGCTGATTTAAAAGCTAAATCTGCCCCCAACATGTTTCACCAGATAACTGGCTTCTTCAGGGGATTTGGGCAGCAATGAATACCCTATCAGACTGAAAGTTTATATAGGGGGTAATGTGATTGACAGACTTTGCACCCAGTACAATGAGTGATTGAGTACCTGTCATCTGCCTGCGACTGTAACCACACCCCCATGATGAGGTCAACTACCAAACTAAAAAGTTGTAGGTAGAAGTGGCGGTGGAGGAGGAGGAGGTAGCCTACACTGCTTTTTGGTTTAAAATTTATTTTTATTTTTTTAAATTAGGGTACACCCCCAAAACATTGGGAAATATAACCCTCCAGTTATATTGGCTGCAGGGCAGGCCAGCACCTCCAAGGCGTAAAGGGCAAGCTCAGGCCAGGTGCCCAATTTGGAGACCCAGAAGTTGCAGGGGTTGACCCCCGTCAGTTAGCTCGTGTAGGCGTGTGCATACTTACTGCCCCACCATGTCGCACGCCCCCGTGATGATCACGATCCAATTTGATATCTGCTCTATCAACTTTCGATGTTCTTTTATGCGCCTACCATTGTGATCACGGGTGGTGGCGAATCAGGGTTTCAGGCCGGAGATGGAGCATGAGAAAAAGAGACCAAATTTAAGGGATCGAGCAGAAATGTGGGAAAAACTATTGAGGTGCAAATGTGGGACAAATTACAGAAGCCCAAATGTGAACCAAAAGAGTCAAGCGGAAATTTGGAAAAAGCTATTGAGGCGCAAATGTTGTACAAATTACAGAAGCCCAAATGTGGGCCAAAAGAGTCAAGCGGAAATGTGGGAAAAGCTATTAGGGCTCAAATGTTGGCCAAAAGAGTATAGCGGAAATGTGGGACAAATTATTGAAGTGCAAATGTAGTACAACTTGTTTAAGCATTGAATCAAAGGAGGTGGCGCGCATTAATTAAAGAAGCATTTCAGACATTTTATTCCCTGTCTAAAATTGTATAATGTCAACCCAAGAATGTAACATAAAAATTGCAGAAATGTATTAACCTGTCTACTTGGTAGATCAGTGGTCTATGACAAAAAACAATTGTTTATTGTCACCCAAAAATGTAAAATAAAAATTATTGAAATTTAATAAGCTGTCAAATAGGTAAAGGAGGGGTAAATTACACCCAAAAATTGGTAAAAAATTTTTTTTGAACGGTCTACTAGGTATAGCAGTGGTACTCACACCCAAAAATTGTTGAAATTCAATTAAAAATGTAACTGACAATTATTTTTTTTAACCTGTCTACTAGGTATAGAAGTGATACTATACACCCAAAGATTAGTGAATTTCACCCGAAAATGTAAATGACAATATTTTTTTTTTTTAACCAGTCTACTAGTTATAGCAGTGGTACATCACACCCAAAAATTGGTGAATTTCACCCGAAAATTTAAATGACAATATTTTTTTTTTAACCTGCCTACTAGGTATAGCAGTGGTACATCACACCCAAAAATTTGTAAATTTCACCAGAAAATGTAAATACATTTTTTATTTTTTTTTAAACTGTCTAATAGGTAAAGCAGTGGAACTATACACCCAAAAAGTTGTGAATATCACCAGAAAATGTAACTGATAATTTATTTAAATTTTTTACCGGTCTACTAGGTATAGCAGTGGTGCTATACACAGAAATTGGTGAATTTCATCCGAAAATGTAAATGACATTTTTTTTTAACCTGTCTAATAGGTTTAGCAGTGGTACTATACACCAAAAATTGGTAAATTTCACCAGAAAATGTAAATGACAATAATTTTATTTTAACCTGCCTACTAGGTATAACAGTGGTACATCACACCCAAAAATTGGTAAATTTCACCAGAAAATGTAAATGACAATAATTTATTTTGACATCACACCCAAAAATTTGTGAATTTCACCCAAAAATGTAAATTACTATTTTTTTATTTTTAACTGGCCTACTAGGTATAGCATTAATACTATACACCCAAAAATTGGTGAATATCACCCGAAAATGTAACTAATAATTATAATTTTTTTACTGGTCTACTAGATATAGCAGTGGTACTATACACAAAAATTGGTGAATTTCACCCGAAAATGTAAATGACAGTTTTTTTTAACCTATCTAATAGGTATAGCACTGGTACATCACACTTAAAAATTGGTGAATTTCACCCAAAAATGTAAATGACAATTTTTTTTATTTTTGTTTAACCTGTCTACTAGGTATAGCAGTGGTACTATAAACCCAAAAATTGGTGAATTTCACCCGAAAATGTAAATGACAATACAATTGTTTTTTAACAGGCCTACTAGGTGTAGCAGTGGTACATCACACCCAAAAATTGGTGAATATCACCAGAAAATGTAACTGACAATTTTTTTATTTATTTTTTTGCCGGTCTACTAGGATTAGCAGTAGTAATATACACAAAAATTGGTGAGTTTCACCCAAAAATGTAAATGACAATTATTATTTTTTTAACCTGCCTACTAGGTATAGCAGTGGTACTATACACCCAAAAATTGGTGAATTTCACCCAAAAATGTAAATGACAATATTATTATTTTTTTACAGGCCTAGTAGGTATAGCAGAGTGGCACATCACACCCAAAAAATTGGTGAATATCATCAGAAGATTTAACTGACAATTTATTTATTTATTTATTTGCCGGTCTACTAGGATTAGCAGTAGTACTATACACAAAAATTGGTGAGTTTTACCCAAAAATGTAAATGACAATTATTATTGTTTTAACCTCCCTACTTGGTATAGCAGTGGTACTATACACCCAAAAATTGGTTAATTTCACCCAAAAATGTAAATGACAATATTATTATTTCTTTACAGGCCTAGTAGGTATAGCAGAGTGGCACATCACACCCAAAAATTGGTGAATTTCACCCAAAAATGTAAATGACAATTATTATTTTTTTCACCTGTCTACTAGGTATAGCAGTTGTACTATACACCCAAAAATTGGTGAATTTCACCAGAAAATGTAACTGACATTTTTTTTTTTTTTTTGCCGGTCTACTAGGATTAGCAGTAGTACTACAACCAAAAATTGGTGAATTTTACCAAAAAATGTAAATGACAATTATTTTTTTTTTAACCTGCCTACTAGGTATATAGCAGAGTGGCACATCACACCCAAAAATTGGTGAATTTCACCCGAAAAAGTAAATGACATTTTTTTAATTTTTAACCAGACTACTAGGTAAAGCAGTGGTACTATACACCCAAAAATTGGTGAAAATCACCAGAAAATGTAATCATTTATTTTTACTTTTTTACCGGTCTACTAAATATAGCAGTGGTACTAAACAAAAAAATTGGTGAATTTCACCTGAAAATGTAAATGACAATTTTTTTATATATTTTTTTAACCTGTCTACTAGGTATAGCAGTGGTACTATACATCCCAAAAATTGGTGAATTTCAGCAAAAAATGTAAATGATATTTTTTTTTATTTTTAACCTGTCTACTAGGTATAGCCGTGGTACTATACACCAAAAATTGGTAAATTTCACCAGAAAATGTAAATGACAATATTATTTTTTTTAACCTGCCTACTAGGTATAGCAGTGGTACATCACACCCAAAAATTGGTGAATATCACCTGAAAATGTAACTAATAATTATTATATTTTTACTGGTCTACTAGATATAGCAGTGGTACTATACACAAAAATTGGTGAATTTCACCTGAAAATGTAAATGACATTTTTTTAACCTATCTAATAGGTATAGCAGTGGTACATCACACTTAAAAATTGGTGCATTTCACCCAAAAATGTAAATGACAATTTTTTTTTTTTTTGTTTAACCTGTCTACTAGGTATAGCAGTGGTACTAAAACCCAAAAATTGGTGAATTTTACCCGAAAATGTAAATGACAATACAATTGTTTTTTAACCGGCCTACTAGGTATAGCAGTGGTACATCACACCCAAAAATTGGTGAATATCACCAGAAAATGTAACTGACAATTTTTTTTTTTTTTGCCGGTCTACTAGGATTAGCAGTAGTACTATACACAAAAATTGGTGAGTTTCACCAAAAAATGTAAATGACAATTATTATTTTTTTAACCTGCCTACTAGGTATAGCAGTGGTACTATACACCCAAAAATTTGTGAATTTCACCCAAAAATTTTTTTTTTACAGGCCTACTAGGTATATAGCAGAGTGGCACATCACACCCAAAAATTGGTGAATTTCACCTGAAAAAGTAAATGACAATTTTTTTAATTTTTAACCGGACTACTAGGTAAAGCAGTGGTACTATACACCCAAAAATTGGTGAAAATCACCAGAAAATGTAACTAATCATTTATTTTTACTTTTTTACCGGTCTATTAGATATAGCAGTGGTACTAAACAAAAAAATTTGTGAATTTCACCTGAAATTGTAAATGACAATTTTTTTATATTTTTTTTAACCTGTCTACTAGGTATAGCAGTGGTACTATACATCCCAAAATTGGTGAATTTCACCCAAAAATTTAAATGACCATTTTTTTAAACTGTCTAATAGGTTTAGCAGTGGTACATCACTCCCAAAAATTTGTGAATTTCAGCAGAAAATGTAAATGATAATTTTTTTATTTTTAACCTGTTTACTAGGTATAGCAGTGGCACATCAAACCCAAAAATTGGTGAATTTCACCAAAATATGTAAATGACAATATTATAATTTTTTTTTAACCTCCCTACTAGATATAGCAGTGGTACTATACACAAAATATTGGTGAATTTTACCCGAAAATGTAAATGACAATATTTTTTTTTTTTTTAAACCGGCCTACTAGGTATAGCAGTGGTACATCACACCCAAAAATTGGTGAATTTCACCCGAAAATGTAAATTACAATTCTTTTTTGTTTTTAACCGGACTACTAGGTAAAGCAGTGGTACTATACACCCAAAAATTGGTGAATTTCACCCAAAAAATGTAAATGACAATTATAATTTTTTTAACCTGTTTACTAGGTATAGCAGTGGTACATCAAACCAAAAATTGGGGAATTTCGCCCAAAAATGTAAATGACAATTTTTTTTTTTTAAACCTGTTTACTAGGTACAGCAGTGGTACATCAACCCCAAAAATTGGGGAATTTCACCCAAAAATGTAAATGACAATTATTATTTTTTTAAACTGTCTACTAAGTATAGCAGTGGTACTATACACCCTAAAAATTTGAGAATTTCCCCAGAAAATGTAACTGACAATTATTATTTTTTTAACCTGCCTACTAGGTATAGCAGTGGTACATCACACCCCAAAATTGGTGAATTTTACCCGAAAATGTAAATGACAATTTTTTTATTTTTAACCGGACTACTAGGTAAAGCAGTGGTACTATACACCCTAAAAATTTGAGAATTTCACCAGAAAATTTAACTGACATTTATTATTTTTTTCACCTGTCTACTAGGTATAGCAGTTTTACTATACACCCAAAAGTTGGTGAATTTCACCAGAAAATGTAAATGACAATATTATTATTTATTTTACCTTGCCTACTAGGTATAGCAATGGCACTATAGACCCAAAAATTGGTGAATTTCACCCAAAAATGTAAAGGTGTAAAGGGCAAGCTCAGGTCATGTGCCTAATTTGGAGACCTAGAAGTTGAAGGGGGCATAGCCGTCATTCAGTACGTGTAGGCGTGTGCACACATACTGCTCCACCATGTTGGTAAATGCTGCCTTCTGCTACGACGTACCATATCAGCTGGTGGTGCTGGTTGTTGTGGCGTGCTGACAAAGCTTTTCCATATTTCGGCCATGCTAACCCTGCCTTCTGAGGTGCTGGCAGTGCCCCAGCTGCGTTTGCGACCTCTGAGAACGGCGTTATCGGCACTGGCCATGTTGGTGGAGTACTCAAAACAGTTCAACAAGGAACACAGGTCTCACATGGAGGCGCAGTCATTGGTGGTGAAGTGGTGCTGTTCCGCCAAGTGACTCACCCGTGCGTGCTGCAGCTGAAACTCCACTATCGCCTGATGCTGCTTGCAAAGTCTGGCCAGCATGTGCAAGGTGGAGTTCCCCCTTGTGGGCATGTCGCATATGAGGCGGTGAGCGGGAAGGCCGAAGTTACACTGCAGCGCTGACAGGCGAGCAGCAGCAGGGTAAGAACGCAGAAAGAGCGCACAGACGCCCCTCACTTTATGCAGCAGCTCTGACATATCGGGGTAATTTTTAAGGAATCTCTGCACCACCAAATTCAGAACATGCGCCAGAAAAGGGATGTGTGTCAAACCGGCAAGTCCCAGAGCTGCTACGAGATTTCACTCATTATCGCTCACCACCAGGCTGGGCTTAAGGCTGACTTGCACAAACCACTCATCAGTCTGTTGTTCAAGGCCCGTCCACAGTTTCTGCGCAGTGTGAGGTTTGTCTCCCAAACAGATACGTTTTAAAACTGCCTGCTGTCATTTACCCCTGGCTGTGCTGAAGTTGGTGGTGAAGGTGTTACGCTGACCGGATGAGGAGCTGGTAGAGGATAAGGAAGCAGAGTAGAGGAGGAAGCAACAGGAGGCAAACTGAAGCAGCCTGCAATCCTCGGTGGTGGAAGGATATGCGCCAAACTGCTCCGCCTCAGGCCCAGCCGCCACTGCATTTACCCAGTGTGCTGTTATGGAGATATAACAGGGGGGCACAGCCTGACGGTGTTGTGGTAAATATTTGGGTCAGTATGCTATGCTCCATGCTAACTATATGATATTGATGTATGTCAGTGTGCTTTGTAATGTCTATGAGACGTAGGGTCAAAAATTTGGCTCTGTGACCTCAGTATATTGTGGACAGGACAGCACTTTTTGCATGCACTGATTATATTATTCTATATGTATATATTTTTGCACTAAGCACTTTATATGTATGAACTGTAATTACCATACACCCGAAGTCTGAGATAGATTTTAAATGTTCTTAATCTATGTGAGGCCAGATTGTGTAACTCCAGAGATACATAATAAAATTGATAATTATTTAAATATACTTAGTGGTGGAGTTATGATTTATGATTGTTTTGATCTATATATCTAAATTTTGGTTCTATGGAGATATAACGTCCCTGACCGTGCTTACTAGTCCACGTATCCGTAGTGAGGTGCACCTTGCCACAGATGGTGTTGCACAGTGCACACCTGATTTTGTCCCCTACTTGGTTGTGTAGGGAAGGGATGGCTCTCCTGGAAAAGTAGTGGCGGATGGGCACGACGTACTGTGGGACAGCCACCGCCATAAGGCCTTTAAAACTATCCATCTCCACCAGACGAAATTACAGCATTTCAAAGGCCAGTAATTTAGAAATGCTGGCATTCAGGGCTAGGGATCGTGAGTGGGTAGGGGGTACTTCCTCTTCCTCTCCAGCATTTGGGAGATGGAGAGAAGAACGCTTCCGTGGGACATTGTGGAGATGCTTGGTGATCCAGATGGTGATGTTGCTGGAAGATCCTCTGTTTGCGGGGTGGCACTGTCACTCCAGAGGTGGATGAAAAGGCCGAGACTGCAGCAGAAGAGGAAGCAGGAGGAGCCAGAGACCTTTCTTGGTTTTTGAGGTGTCTACTCCACTGCAGCTCATGCTTAGCACTTACAGATGTACTATCCATCTTACAGATGTAGCAGGGTTAGCACTCCAGCTCTTAACTCAAATTTCTTAACTCATCGTGTTATCTTGAGACAAAAGCCATTGAAAAGCAATTGAAGGTGTTTGCTTTAGATGAGATAACACAACTCAGAAATCTCTAAAAACAGGAGTGTTAACTCTACTCCATCTGTAAATGCCTGGTCATGCAGGTTGTGCTCAGGTTGAGAACGTTTATGCCTCGCTTCAGGCTCTGATTGCACAGCGTGCAAACCACTTGTGTCTTGTCGTCAGGACATTGTCTGAAGAACTGCCAGGCCAGGGAACTCCTTGGAGCTGGCTTTGGTGTGCTCTGTCCCTTGCTGCGGTGGGCAGTAGCAGGCGTTCTGTCTAGAGGACGGCCGCTCTGCTTTTGCACCCTACTTCCTCTTCTGCTGTGCTGGTGGCTCTGTGCAACCACCACCTCTTCCTCCTAACTACATAGGTCACTCGCATGACCTTGTTTCCATGTGGGGTAGAGGATCTCATAGTCCTCCACATCATCTTCCACCCAGTCTTCACCCCTGACTTCCTTGTCGGTCTGCACACTTTCGAAAGCCCCAGCAGTTGGCACCTGTGTTTCGTCATCATCCCAGACGTGCTGCGATGGTCCTTCCGGGCATGGGTGCACTCAATCTCTTCCACTTCTGTGGCAGGGCTAGGTGGATGGCCCTGGGAAACCCTGCTAACAGAGTCATCAAAAAGCAGAAGAGACTGCTGCATGACTTGGAGCTCAGACTGCTTGGCTTATTTGTAAGGGGGTGATGTGAAAGACTGATGGATATCGGCTGAAGGTGCCAACTGTGGTCTTTCAGCAGGAGACTGGGTGGGAGACAATGTGAAGGAACTAGATCCACTGTCAGCAACCCAATCTACTATCGTCTGTACTTGTTCAGGTCTCACCATTCGTAGAGCCGCATTAGGCCCGACCAAATACCGCTGCAGGTTATGTCGCCTACTTGAACCTGAGGAAGGGTTTTCACTTGTGCATGTAGCTGGCACAGATCGACCACGTCCTCTCCCGCAACAGGAGCTCCACCAGCAGCACCGCAACCTGGGCCACGTCCCTGATTTGATGCTCTCCTCATATTTCTTGAATCTAGGCTCTTGCCCTAAATGGGTGTTTAATTAATAGTAGAATAGAACGACAGTATGCACAGGGTGTATCTCACATGCCCTGAACCAGACTAGGCCTCAATTAAATTTGCTCACCCAAAATGGCTGTATTTCAAATACTTTAATAAAAGCCCTGTTTTTAAAGGGTGTATCACACATGCCCTGAACCAGACTAGGCCTCAATTAAATTTGTTTGCCCAAATACCTGAATAAAACCCCTATATTTAAAGGGAATTTCAAACGTCTTGATGATGTAAGGGTGCAACAATTGTGTATTTTGCCCAAAAAAGGGTATTTTATTAATAGAAGAATATAATCCCTGTATATACAGGGTGTATCTCACATGTCCTGACCCACACTAGGCCTCAATTAAAGATTTGTGCACCAAATGGCAGTATTTCAAATATCTGAATAGAACCCCTGTATTTAAAGGGTGTATCTCACAATGACATCTGCAGCAAAGGCTGCCAACTAAATTTGTTTTGCCCAAACGGGTGTTTGATAACTGAATATGACAGCAGTATATAACCCTGGAATTTTAAACGTCTTGATGCTGCAAGGCCTGAAAAATTGTGTATTTTGCGCAAAAAAGGGTGTTTTATTAATAGAAGAATATAAGCCTTGTATATATAGGGTGTATCTCACACGGCCTGACCCACACTAGGCCGCAACTAAACTATTTTTTCATAAATGCAACTTTTTGACAAAAAGTCGCATTTTTATTCCATAAATGTGACTTTCTGATAAAACACCACTGCATAAGCTTGCTTAATTGTCCTCAACAATTTGAACCATTTCTGCAGATAAGAGGATGATACATGAGGCAAAATATGTGCCAATTTGATAGCCCCACCCACTTTGACATTTACAATTCATTTCTGGCATGATGCATTCTTTATGGTGAAAATTCTGGAGACAACAGTTAATATATTTGGTGCAAATCAAAACACTGTTCTTTTTGGCACATTTTATGCCAGAACAGTGGCTCAGTGATGAGCACTGGTGCCTTGCAGCGCTGGGGTCCTAGGTTCAATTCCGACCAAGGACAATATCTGCATGGAGTTTGTATGTTTTTTTTTTTTTTTTTTTTATTTAATTATCTTTATTGTTAGTATATCAAAACATTACAGATAGAAAACAAAAAATACAATTTCCCCCCAACCCCGATTCCCTAAAGAAACCCTCCCCTACCTGTGGTGCGTCAAAATAAGTCCTCTATCATTAAGAAAATTGAACACAACTGATCAAGCTCTCCAACCACCCCATATCTTAATCCACTTCTCCTCAGCCTCCCTCTGTTTGTACATGATTTTCTCATAATTTTTTACCTTAGCAATTAAATTCATCAATGTAATTATATCTGGAGTATATCGAGCAAACCAGGTTCGACTGACCAACACTCTAGCCAACATCAATATCCTGCCCAGGAGGATCTTTTGATACTTATGATTATTTAATTTAGAGAGATCATTAAGCACGAATACTTGTGGTTCAAAAGGGATTCGTATTTTTAGTTTATACCTAATACAATTATTTATAATATTCCAGAAGTTTGTGAGTTCTGGACAAGTCCATATCATATGAAGAAAATCCGCTCCTACAGTATCGCATTTGGGGCAATTGGACTTGTCTCTTAATCCACATTTATTCATCCATAAAGGAGTAATATATAATCTATGGCAAATATAAAATTGTATTAGAACGTGGTTGAAGTTCTGGGATAGTGAAACTAAATTCCCAAAAATATTCTCCCATCCATCTACTTGTAAATTCGGACAATCCACCTCCCACGCTTTTTGTCCTGGTGACTGTGTGTCACTAAACCGTGCCTTAAGTAATAACTTATATATATTTGAAATTTTTATTCTAGGCAGTGTACCCCCTACCCAATCATTCAAAAAAGATGAATTATCTATATCTAGCACCAATTTATCATCCAAACTGGATAGGACTGAACGCAATTGAAAATACCTAAACCAAGAAGGGTTTGTTATACTATGTGTCATCTCTATAAATGGTTTAATTTCTCTATCTTTAACGACCTGTGAAATATACAAAATTTTATTCTTTTGCCAAAATGTATCAGCTGCAATATCATCTAGCCTTTGTAAATACAGATTGTGCCAAAGAGGCGTAAATGTCAGTGAACCCTTGATCTTCAACCATGTTCTAGTTGTAGCCCATACTTTCAGGAGTAATTTTATGGTCTCTCTGTAGCCCCACTCATAACTCTTTAATAGACCAGATTCCAACAAGGTAAAAATATTATTGTGGGCATGGCTAGTTACCAACTTCCCTAACAATGCACTATTCTCTGATTCATAGCATCTCAATAACTGGGCTGCAATAAAATACCCTTTAAAGTAAGGGAGATTTAAACCCCCGCACTCCACAGATTTATACAGATATTCCAGCTTTATTCGAACTCGCTTTCTTCCCCATATTAAATCATTGATTATTTTTTCAATGAGTTTAAAATATTTGTCTTGTATCCAAATAGGTGTATTCCTGAGGACATAAAGAAATTGTGGTAATATCACCATTTTAACTAGTGAAACTCGATCGGCTCTGGATAGGGGCAGTCTCAGCCAGATCCCTATTTTAGCTCTAGTCCTTACCACTATGGGAATCAAATTAAGTTGTACGAAATTTTCAACCCGAGGTGATATAGTCAAACCCAGGTATTGAAAGGTGTCAACAATATCCAACTGTGTCCCGAGAACCTCTTTCTGTGGCAGGGGATCTATTGGCATCAAGCTGGTCTTGGTCCAGTTTATAAGAAGACCAGACACCTCACCAAATGCTTTAACCATTTGGATAATCCTAGGAAGAGTGATTTCCGTATAGTCTATAAAAAACAGAACATCATCCGCATATAAGGAGATCCGATCTTGTACTCCTAGCGTACCAAATCCTTTAACCTGATCATCCTGCCTAATGGCCATCGCAAGGGGTTCAATATAAATATCGAATAATAGGGGAGACAGTGGGCAGCCCTGCCGTGTGCCTCTTTTTAAATCAATACTACTACTCAAAATTCTATTAAGACTCAATTTTGCCCTTGGGGATCTATACAATAACTTAAGAGTACGTATAAACTTTTCCCCAAAGCCCATCCTTGCCAGAACCTTCCAGAGGAAGCACCACTCCACCCTGTCAAATGCCTTGGAGGCATCCAGCGACAGGATGGAGCGAGTGGTCCCCCCAGGGGCCTGAATATTAGAAAAAAGCCGATGTAAATTATGATGTGTACCCTTGTTTTAGACAAAGCCACTCTGGTCCGGATGGACAATAGAAGAAATAACCCTAGAAAGCCTTGTAGCCAGGACCCTCGCAAGAAGCTTTACATCTGCATTAAGCAGTGAGATTGGTCTATAAGATTCTAAATCTAAAGGGTCCTTGCCTTTTTTTGGAATTAATATTATTACAGCCTCCATCATTGAGTCTGGGAGCTTCCCATCCTCCATTGATTCAGAAAAGACCTCCAACAGTCTCGGGAGAATGCAATCCCTATATTTACTATAAAATTCATATGGGAGTCCATCTGAACCAGGAGTGGAATTAGCTGAACATAATTTAATAGCTCCCTCAAGTTCCTGGATTGAGACCTCTAGTTCAAGTGCTTTCTTTTGCGTCTCAGTAATAGTTGGAAAGATGATCCTATCAAGATAAAAATCTATCTTATCATCTGTGATGTTAGATTCGGCTTTATACAAATCAAGGAAATAATCAACAAAGGCCTTCTCTACCGGGCCCTGTCCAGTGACCATCCTACCATCAATCAATCGAACCTTATCTATATAATTTTTAGATTGTTGACTTGAAATTACTCTAGACAGAAGTTTACCGGGTCGCCCTGACTCTGTAAAGTATTTTTGCCCTTTAAAGAAAAGGCTCTGTTGGGCCTTATCCAGTAAAAAATTAGAATATATTTGTGTGGCTCTTTGCATGTTTTCCCTATTCTGCTCCGACTTATTCATGTAAAAGGATTCTGTCGCCTGTGCAGCACGTTCTTCTAGATTTTTCTGTTTTTTTCCCATACTCCCTTCTAAGGTTCGCGATATTACTAACCATCAATCCCCTCATATACGCCTTAAACGTATCCCATACCACTTGAATTTTGGCTGAACCATAATTATTATCCCAGAATCTGCCAATTTCATTTTGGATTATTTCATGTGTCTTTATAACTGATAGCCAGTAAGGATTTAGTCTAAAAAGGGGTTTTGATGTATATCCTTCCTGAGACAAGCAGAATTCAAGTAGTAACGGAGAATGATCCGATATTGACCTCGTTTCATATTTCATTCGCTTTAGTAATTTCACATGTTTACTACTGATCAATGCAAGATCTATTCTGGACATTGATTTACCTGCTTTACTAAAGCATGAAAAAGCCCTCTTCCCCTGTCCTAAATATTCCCAAGCATCTTCAAAACCAGCCTCCAGGCAGAACCGTGCCAGGGGAGACCCCTGGACCGGGCTGTCGCTCCTGACACTCGTAGAGACCCTATCACGTACAGGATCGATGACACAGTTAAAGTCGCCAATAATCAGTGTTGGACACTCTGGCCATTTATCCATAAATAATACCAAGGAATTAAGGACCGAAAAGGAAAATGGCGGTGGGATATAGACAAAGGCCAAAATACATATCTTCCCCCTTAACCTACAATATAAAAAAATAAATCTCCCCTGTTGGTCGACAGAGGATGCCTCGCAGACAAGATCAATAAGTCTATGTATCAAGACAGTAACACCTCTCGAGTAGTTAGAGAAAGTAGAATGGTAAGTGTGCGCAGCCCATCCCCTGTCGACCACCCTAGAGGTCTCCTCAGTGAGGTGGGTCTCTAACAAGCATACTATTGCTGGTAGATGGACCTGAGTCAAGTCAGAAATCGCTTGTCTCTTTCCTCTATCCCCCAGACCACGTATATTCCAGGCAATAATTCTAGTCAACATTATCAACAGCGGCTAAGTGGGAAAAAGGAGATGGAAAGAAAGAAATACAACAAAGAAAGGGCAAAAAGGAAAAAAGAGGAAAAAACACACCCATTTTGACGCACCACAGCCCAACCCCAACCCCCCCCCCCCCACATACAGATAATCTACCACGTATTGTAGTAGATTTCTTTCCTATGACCATCCCTCCCACACTCCCCCCACTCGGCCACCCTCATTAGGAAGCGAAGAGAAATAAATTTAGGGGGATAAGCCCCCTTATAACAGTTGTTATTCCCGCCAGATCATAAGACAATTAAATCATAAGTTGTTTCGGTCAAGCCAGTCCGCGGCTTCTTCCGAAGTATCAAAAAAAAAGATTTTGTCATTAAAAATAATCCGCAATTTTGCTGGGAATATGAGAGAATATTTAATGTCCTTTTCTCTTAGCCTCTTTTTGACCATCAAAAATGTGCGTCTCTTTTCTTGTATATCTTTTGAAAAATCCGGAAAAAAAGCCAATCTATTCCCGTTATGTACAACCGGTGAACATTCTCTCGCCCTTCTCAAAAGGATATCTTTATCCCCTGTAGTCAATAACTTGACAAGAAATGTCCGAGGTTGTCTCCCTGGAATTGGTTTACCCCCTGGGACCCGGTGAGCTCTTTCAATCATAAAAAAAGAGGAAAACGAATCTTTCCCAAAATTCTCAAAGATTAACTTCTGTATATATTGAGTTGGGTTCTTCTCTTCCACACCCTCTGGAATCCCAGCAAAGGAGGCAATATGGACAATCACCTATGGAGGAATGGGGCTGACGTGATGACGTAGACGTAGTACGTCACGCTCTCCTCTCTCCCCGGCTCGGCTGCCTCGCCGTCCTGCTGCCTTGGCGTCTCTATGGCCGTTCCTGCCTCCATGGACCTGGGGGGGATGCTGTTCGTCTAGCTTCTGACTCCTGACTCCGCTTGCTGCCCGGCGCTGTTCGTGTCTCCGGCTTTTCCGGACTGTCTGCCTCCCCCGCTTGCCTCCGGGATTCAGCTTGCGGGGAGTATCTGGTGCGCAGTCGGCTGGCTGGCTTCTTGTATACCTGGGACTCTGGACTTCTCGACTGCCGGTGCGCTTCTGTTTTTGTCGGTGATAGCGCTTCTCTCCTCCGCTCTGTGTGCCAAGCCTTGATTTCGGTGGTAAGGATCGATTACGGCGGCTAAGGAGTGAGGTTGGCTGCTTCGTCTGCTCCGGACATCAGTGTTTTTCTCTGGCGGCCACTACTCCCCTCTGCTCTGCCTCCCGTTCAGAGATTCCTGGGATCGAGGGGTCTCCTTTTGGATATCCAGGTGGGATCTTCGTGGACATCCGAAGGAACGGAAAAAAGCTGGTGAGATTGTTCCTGTTTGCTCCTGCATCTATGTTCCTGCTTGTCTCCCTTGGTTCTCCTATGATTTTTTTCCTTTCATACTAACTATACTAACTACTAACGAACCTAAGTAAAAAGAACTAAACTGCACCAGAGTATACGTAATCCACCTTTTTACATGGTGTATTTCTAAGAGAGAATAAGAACAAACAAGAAGAGAGAGGAAAAAAAAAAAAAAAAAGGAAAAAAAAAAAAAAAAAAAAAAAAAAAAAAAAGAAATAAAAGAATAATAAATAACTATAAAGGAAGAAGAAGGAAGAAGTGATACACAGTGACACACATACAAAAGGAAAGAAAGAGGCGGAATAACAAAAAAAAAAAGGGGGGGAAAAAAAATAAAAAATATAATAATAAAAAAAAAAAAAAATTATATAGAGTGCAGGAACAAGGTATGGCTCCCAAAGCCAGTAGGCGCTCGACTGACCTCTCAAGCCAGAAATCTGGGTCTAAAACTGCTGAAATAACAAAAATAGACCAGTTCCTGAGGTCTCCGAGGGTTAATACGAGGGGCGCACAAAAGGAACCTGTCACAAAAAAAATTGACGATCCGGAGATGACTGAGTTAGAACCACAAAAAGCCTCTAGATACCCCGAAGAAGAAGATGGTATAATGGGGGAAGTTATCCCTAATGACAACTCCTCTCCGCTAGAAGAAATATTGCTAGCGGTTAAACAAAATGGGGATCTAATACAGGCTGTCACAACCCAACTGGGGTTTATCCAAGTTGATGTGGGACTAATAAAAGACGATTTGTCAAAAATGCGAGACAGAGTTAATAACCTTGAGAGTTCCGTTGCCCTGATACAAAATGAATCCAAAAAAATAAATACCGAAGTCTCTACATTCAAATTAGAGTATAACCTTTTGAAGAAAAAGGTTGCGGACCTCGAGGATAGGTCACGAAGATACAACATGGAGTTTGTATGTTAGTCCTGTGTTTGTGTGGGTTTCCTCTGGGTACTCTGGTTTCCTCCCACACTCCATAAACATAATGATAGGGGCCTTAGATTGTGAGCCCCATTGGGGACAGTTGGATGATAATGTCTGCAGATAAAGAGCTGCAGAATATAGTAGTGCTACATACAGTCATGTGAAAAAATTAGGACACCCTTTGAAAACATGTGGTTTTTTGTAACATTTTTAATAAAAGGTTATTTCATCTCCGTTTCAACAATACAGAGAGATTAAAGTAATCCAACTAAACAAAGAAAACTGAAGAAAAGTCTTTTCAAGATCTTCTGTAAATGTCATTCTACAAAAATGCCTATTCTAACTGAGGAAAAAGATAGGACACCCTTGCCCCTAATAGCGAGTGTTACCTCCTTTGGCTGAAATAACTGCAGTGAGACGGTTCTTGTAGCCATCTACCAGTCTTCGACATCGGTCTGAGGAAATTTTACCCCACTCCTCAATGCAGAACTTTTTCAGCTGTGAGATGTTTGAGGGGTTTCTTGCACGTACAGCCCTTTTCAAGTCACCCCACAGCATCTCAATGGGATTCAAATCTGGACTTTGACTTGGCCATTCCAGGACTCTCCATTTCTTCTTTTTCAGCCAATCTTTGGTTGATTTACTAGTATGTTTTGGGTCATTGTCATGTTGCATGGTCCAGTTCCGCTTCAGCTTTAATTTTCTAACTGATGGTCTCACATGTTCTTCAAGCACCTTCTGATACACAGTAGAATTCATCGTGGATTCTATGATGGTGAGCTGACCAGGTCCTGCTGCAGCAAAGCAGCCCCAAACCATGACACTTCCACCTCCATGCTTCACAGTTGGTATGAGGTTCTTTTCTTGGAATGCTGTGTTTGGTTTACGCCAAACATGTCCTCTGCTGTTGTGTCCAAATAATTCAATTTTGGACTCATCTGTCCAAAGAACATTATTCCAGAAGTCCTGGTCTTTGTCAACTTTATCTCTGGCAAATGTCAGTCTGGCCTCGATGTTTCTCTTGGAAAGCAAAGGTTTCCTCCTTGCACACCTCCCATGCAAGTTAAACTTGTACAGTCTCTTTCTGATTGTAGAGGCATGTACTTCTACATCAACAGTAGCCAGAGCCTGCTGTAGTTCTCGAGATGACACTTTAGGGTTTTTGGAGACCTCTTTTAGCATCTTGCGGTCTGCTCTTGGGGTGAACTTGCTGGGGCGACCAGTCCTGGGCATGTTGGCAGTTGTTTTGAAAGCCCTCCACTTGTAGACTATCTTCCGGACAGTGGAATGGCTGATTTCAAAATCTTTTGAGATCTTTTTAAATCCCTTCCCAGACTCATAGGCTGCTACAATCTTTTTTCTGAAGTCCTCTGACAGCTCTTTTGCTCTCACCATGGTGCTCACTCTCACTTCAACAGTCAGGAGCACACCAAACTAAATGTCTGAGGTTTAAATAGGGCAAGCCTCATTCAACATGCAGAGTAACGATCTACTAATTATGTGCACCTGGTGTGATATACCTGTGTGAGATCTGAGCCAATTTAAGAGGGAATACATGTGAGGGTGTCCTATCTTTTTCCTCAGTTAGAATAGGCATTTTTGTAGAATGACATTTACAGAAGATCTTGAAAAGACTTTTCTTCAGTTTTCTTTGTTTAGTTGGATTACTTTAATCTCTCTGTATTGTTGAAACGGAGATGAAATAACCTTTTATTAAAAATGTTACAAAAAACCACATGCTTTCAAAGGGTGTCCTAATTTTTTCACATGACTGTAAGTGCATAAAATAAATAATTCTGGTGCAACATGCTTAGTATATATCCCCCCATGTATTTGCTATTGTGTATATAATGTTTTTTCTTCAGACACGTGGTTAGAGGATGCCTGAGCTTTCTTGAAAGTCAAAAGCATGCTCTGCAAAATCATTGTATCTATGTCTGTTAGCCATTAAAAGGTATCATACCTGCCAGGCCTATCCACAATATAGGGGATAACTATTAGATCGGTGGGGATCCTACTGATATTTCCGGAGATAGCCGAGAGCTGTACTCAGCTATCTCCAGAACTCCTATACAAATGAATGGAGGATAACTTATGGATAAGGGATAACTTGAAGCAACCATAATACCCTTTTAATGAGAGCAATACACCAGTTTTCATATCTGAGAAATGCCATAACCTAAACAAAATAGTAACTCAGGCAGAAAATTAGACTTGTAAGCACTCTGCTGCAAACTTGCAGAGGGACTTATTTGACCTGTCACATGATCACTCAAAGAAATTTCCTGTACCCACTGGACATTCACTAATTCATTCTTCAAATCCTCTCATGTGTTCTATGGATAAAGGGAGAGAATACTATGTTTAGCAAGCAAAGATGAACAAAAGGCTTGTTATATTAAAAAAAAGGACTGTCAGGAACAAATGCTAAACAACAAAAGTTTAAAGCCAACAGAAACGTATGTCTATTTCAGCAAAAGCTCAATATAAAAACTCCTCTTCAACTGATCCATGTGCAACTACCTGCCCTGCATCAAACTCCAGATAACATGGGGAAGGTAAGTGGATTGGCACTAGAATTAGTAACCGTTTCTCCCTTTGAGTGCAGATTGGGCCTCTGCTTATAAGTAGGGATGAGCGAACTCGAACTGTATAGTTCGGGTTCGTACCGAATTTTGGGGTGTCCGTGACACGGACCCGAACCCGGACATTTTCGTAAAAGTCCGGGTTCGGGTTCGGTGTTCGTCGCTTTCTTCGCGCTTTTGTGACGCTTTCTTGGCGCTTTTTGAAAGGCTGCAAAGCAGCCAATCAACAAGCGTCATACTACTTGCCCCAAGAGGCCATCACAGCCATGCCTACTATTGGCATGGCTGTGATTGGCCAGAGCACCATGTGACCCAGCCTCTATTTAAGCTGGAGTCACATAGCGCCGCCCGTCACTCTGCTCTGATTAGCGTAGGGAGAGGTTGCGGCTGCGACAGTAGGGCGAGATTAGGCAGATTAACTCCTCCAAAGGACTTGATTAACTGATCGATCTGCAGCTGTGGATCATTGAGCTGCTGATCCTCAATTGCTCACTGTTTTTAGGCTGCACAGACCGTTTGTCAGTCTCATTTTTCTGGGGTGATCGGCGGCCATTTTGTGTCTTGTGGTGCGCCAGCACAAGCTGCGACCAAGTGCATTTAACCCTCAATGGTGTGGTTGTTTTTTGGCTAAAGCCTACATCAGGGTGAAGCTGTCACACCAAGTGCATTTAACCAGCAATAGTCTGTTCATTTTTTGGCCATATACAAAATCAGGGGCAAGCTGCGCCTGTCACCAAGTGCATTTAACCCTCAATGGTGTGGTTGTTTTTTGGCTAAAGCCTACATCAGGGTGAAGCTGTCACACCAAGTGCATTTAACCAGCAATAGTCTGTTCATTTTTTGGCCATATACAAAATCAGGGGCAAGCTGCGCCTGTCACCAAGTGCATTTAACCCTCAATGGTGTGGTTGTTTTTTGGCTAAAGCCTACATCAGGGTGAAGCTGTCACACCAAGTGCATTTAACCAGCAATAGTCTGTTCATTTTTTGGCCATATACAAAATCAGGGGCAAGCTGCGCCTGTCACCAAGTGCATTTAACCCTCAATGGTGTGGTTGTTTTTTGGCTAAAGCCTACATCAGGGTGAAGCTGTCACACCAAGTGCATTTAACCAGCAATAGTCTGTTCATTTTTTGGCCATATCCCAGTCTAATTCTGTCACTAAATCCATACCGGTCACCCAGCGCCTAAATACTAGGCCTCAAATTTATATCCAGCTAAATCTGTCCCTAGTGCTGTAGCTGGGCGAGTTATTTAGTGTCCGTTCAAGCACATTTCTTGTTCTGGGTTGAAATACAATTCCCAATTTAGCAATTTCATAATTTAGTGGTTCCTGCTATATCAGAGCTCTTTGAAATCTATCCCAAAAAGGGTATATAATATTGAAGGTGCACATAGGGTCATTCAGAGTAACTTCACACACACCCGCTACTGTGTATTTCCAAGTCTAATTCTGTCACTAAATCCATACCGGTGACCCAGCACCTAAATACTAGGCCTCAAATTTAATTCCCTCTAAATCTCTCGTTACCCACCGCTGTACTGTTGTTGCTGGGCAAGATATTTAGTGTCCGTCAAAGCACATTTTTTGTTCTGGGTTGAAGTACAATTCCCAATTTAGCAATTTCATAATTTAGTGGTTTCTGCTATATCAGAGCTATTTGAAATCTATCCCAAAAAGGGTATATAATATTGAAGGTGCACATAGGGTCATTCAGAATAACTTCACACACACCCGCTACTGTGTATTTCCAAGTCTAATTCTGTCACTAAACCCATACCTGTCACCCAGCGCCTAAATACTAGGCCTCAAATTTAAATCCCTCTAAATCTCTCGTTACCGTTGTCCTGTTGTAGCTGGGAAAGTTATTTAGTGCCCGTCAAAGCACATTTTTTGTTCTGGGTTGAAGTACAATTCCCAATTTAGCAATTTCATAATTTAGTGGTTCCTGCTATATCAGAGCTATTTGAAATCTATCCCAAAAAGGGTATATAATATTGAAGGTGCACATAGGGTCATTCAGAATAACTTCACACACACGCTTCTGTGCATTTCCAAGTCTAATTCTGTCACTAAATCCATACCGGTGACCCAGCGCCTAAATACTAGGCCTCAAATTTAATTCCCTCTAAATCTCTCGTTACCCACCGCTGTACTGTTGTTGCTGGGCAAGATATTTAGTGTCCGTCAAAGCACATTTTTTGTTCTGGGTTGAAGTACAATTCCCAATTTAGCAATTTCATAATTTAGTGGTTTCTGCTATATCAGAGCTATTTGAAATCTATCCCAAAAAGGGTATATAATATTGAAGGTGCACATAGGGTCATTCAGAATAACTTCACACACACCCGCTACTGTGTATTTCCAAGTCTAATTCTGTCACTAAACCCATACCTGTCACCCAGCGCCTAAATACTAGGCCTCAAATTTAAATCCCTCTAAATCTCTCGTTACCGTTGTCCTGTTGTAGCTGGGAAAGTTATTTAGTGCCCGTCAAAGCACATTTTTTGTTCTGGGTTGAAGTACAATTCCCAATTTAGCAATTTCATAATTTAGTGGTTCCTGCTATATCAGAGCTATTTGAAATCTATCCCAAAAAGGGTATATAATATTGAAGGTGCACATAGGGTCATTCAGAATAACTTCACACACACGCTTCTGTGCATTTCCAAGTCTAATTCTGTCACTAAATCCATACCGGTGACCCAGCGCCTAAATACTAGGCCTCAAATTTAAATCCCTCTAAATCTCTCGTTACCCACCGCTGTACTGTTGTTGCTGGGCAAGATATTTAGTGTCCGTCAAAGCACATTTTTTGTTCTGGGTTGAAGTACAATTCCCAATTTAGCAATTTCATAATTTAGTGGTTTCTGCTATATCAGAGCTATTTGAAATCTATCCCTAAAAGGGTATATAATATTGAAGGTGCACATAGGGTCATTCAGAATAACTTCACACACACCCGCTACTGTGTATTTCCAAGTCTAATTCTGTCACTAAATCCATACCGGTGACCCAGCGCCTAAATACTAGGCCTCAAATTTAATTCCCTCTAAATCTCTCGTTACCCACCGGTGTACTGTTGTTGCTGGGCAAGATATTTAGTGTCCGTCAAAGCACATTTTTTGTTCTGGGTTGAAGTACAATTCCCAATTTAGCAATTTCATAATTTAGTGGTTTCTGCTATATCAGAGCTATTTGAAATCTATCCCTAAAAGGGTATATAATATTGAAGGTGCACATAGGGTCATTCAGAATAACTTCACACACACCCGCTACTGTGTATTTCCAAGTCTAATTCTGTCACTAAACCCATACCTGTCACCCAGCGCCTAAATACTAGGCCTCAAATTTAAATCCCTCTAAATCTCTCGTTACCGTTGTCCTGTTGTAGCTGGGAAAGTTATTTAGTGCCCGTCAAAGCACATTTTTTGTTCTGGGTTGAAGTACAATTCCCAATTTAGCAATTTCATAATTTAGTGGTTCCTGCTATATCAGAGCTATTTGAAATCTATCCCAAAAAGGGTATATAATATTGAAGGTGCACATTGGGTCATTCAGAATAACTTCACACACACGCTTCTGTGCATTTCCAAGTCTAATTCTGTCACTAAATCCATACCGGTGACCCAGCGCCTAAATACTAGGCCTCAAATTTAATTCCCTCTAAATCTCTCGTTACCCACCGCTGTACTGTTGTTGCTGGGCAAGATATTTAGTGTCCGTCAAAGCACATTTTTTGTTCTGGGTTGAAGTACAATTCCCAATTTAGCAATTTCATAATTTAGTGGTTTCTGCTATATCAGAGCTATTTGAAATCTATCCCTAAAAGGGTATATAATATTGAAGGTGCACATAGGGTCATTCAGAATAACTTCACACACACCCGCTACTGTGTATTTCCAAGTCTAATTCTGTCACTAAATCCATACCGGTGACCCAGCGCCTAAATACTAGGCCTCAAATTTAATTCCCTCTAAATCTCTCGTTACCCACCGCTGTACTGTTGTTGCTGGGCAAGATATTTAGTGTCCGTCAAAGCACATTTTTTGTTCTGGGTTGAAGTACAATTCCCAATTTAGCAATTTCATAATTTAGTGGTTTCTGCTATATCAGAGCTATTTGAAATCTATCCCTAAAAGGGTATATAATATTCAAGGTGCACATTGGGTCATTCAGAATAACTTCACACACACACGCTTCTGTGCATTTCCAAGTCTAATTCTGTCACTAAATCCATACCGGTCACCCAGCGCCTAAATACTAGGCCTCAAACGCAGCCGCCTGTCTACAGCCAATGTGGACAAGCTGACGTTCATAAAAATGAACCAGGCATGGATCCCACAGGATCTGTCCGTCCCTTGTCCAGATTAGACATTAACTACCTCCCCTTAACCATATATTATTGGACTCCAGGGCACTTCCTCATTCAATCCTATTTTTATTTTCATTTTACCATTATATTGCGAGGCTACCCAAAGTTGAATGAACCTCTCCTCTGTCTGGGTGCCGGGGCCTAAATATATGCCAATGGACTGTTCCAATGTTGGGTGATGTGAAGCCTGATTCTCTGCTATGACATGCAGACTGATTCTCTGCTGACATGAAGCCAGATCCTCTGTTACGGGACCTCTCTCCTCTGCCTGTGTGCTGGGCCTAAATTTATGAAAATGGACTCTTACAGTGGTGGGTGACGTGAAGCCTGATTCTCTGCTATGATATGAAGACTGATTCTCTGCTGACATGAAGCCAGATTGTCTGTTACGGGACCTCTCTCCTCTGCCTGGGTGCTGGGCCTAAATATATGCCAATGGACTGTTGCAGTGGTGGCTGACGTGAAGCCTCATTCTCTGCTATGACATGCAGACTGATTCTCTGCTGACATGAAGCCAGATTGTCTGTTACGGGACCTCTCTCCTCTGCCTGGGTGCTGGGTAGTGTTGAGCGCGAATATTCGAAAAGCAAATTTTTTTCGCGAATATCGCAACTTCGCGATTTCGCGAATATTTCGAATATAGTGCTATATATTCGTAAAAACGAATATTCGTTTTTTGTTTTTTCCCCCCCCCACAAAATTACAGTACACATATAATTGATTGTTTCCCAAAGGTCCAACAGCTCAGATCTTACTCACATTGCCTAGAAAGTGATTGAGGCGCGAATCTTCGTAAGGCGATTTTATTAGCGCACATGCGAATATCGGCACGTCCCAGAACAGAGGCAAAGGGCTTTGCATTCATACATTAGTGAATTGAGTTGCGAATCTTCGTAAGGCGATTTTATTAGCGCACATGCGAATATCGGCACGTCCCAGAACAGAGGCAAAGGGCTTTGCATTCATACATTAGTGAATTGAGTTGCGAATCTTCGTAAGGCGATTTTATTAGCGCACATGCGAATATCGGCACGTCCCAGAACAGAGGCAAAGGGCTTTGCATTCATACATTAGTGAATTGAGTTGCGAATCTTCGTAAGGCGATTTTATTAGCGCACATGCGAATATCGGCACGTCCCAGAACAGAGGCAAAGGGCTTTGCATTCATACATTAGTGAATTGAGTTGCGAATCTTCGTAAGGCGATTTTATTAGCGCACATGCGAATATCTACACTTGTCCCAGAACAGAGGCAAAGGGCTTTGCATTCATACATTAGTGATTGAATTGAGCTGCGAATCTTCGTAAGGCGATTTTATTAACGCAAATGCAAATATCTACACTTGTCCCCAGAACAGAGAGGCAAAGGCCTGTGCATTCATATAGTATAGCACCATATTCGCGAATACGTAGAACTTCGTAAAATTCGATTTACGAATATTCGTATTTTTTATTTTACTTTCCACCTTACAGATTACATTGATCTGTACTCTGTCAACTACTGTCATCACCCCCCACTGTATCTCGATTGATTCCCAAAAGTCTCACATTCCCTAGAAAGTGATTGAGTTGCGAATCTTCGTAAGGCGATTTTATTAGCGCACATGCGAATATCTACACTTGTCCCAGAACAGAGGCAAAGGGCTTTGCATTCATACATTAGTGATTGAATTGAGCTGCGAATCTTCGTAAGGCGATTTTATTAACGCAAATGCAAATATCTACACTTGTCCCCAGAACAGAGAGGCAAAGGCCTGTGCATTCATATAGTATAGCACCATATTCGCGAATACGTAGAACTTCGTAAAATTTGATTAACGAAAATTCGTATTTTTTATTTTACTTTCCACCTTACAGATTACATTGATCTGTACTCTGTCAACTACTGTCATCACCCCCCACTGTATCTCGATTGATTCCCAAAAGTCTCACATTCCCTAGAAAGTGATTGAGGTGCGAATCTTCGTAAGGCGATTTTATTAGCGCACATGCGAATATCTACACTTGTCCCAGAACAGAGGCAAAGGGCATTGCATTCATACATTAGTGATTGAATTGAGTTGCGAATCTTCGTAAGGCGATTTCATTAGCGCACATGTGAATTTTGCATAGCATATGTATTATGCGATGCGAAAATTCGAATTATCGCATATGCGAAATAATAACGAATTTGAATAATCGCGAATATTTTACGAATATTCTTTCGAATATTCACAAAATTTCGCGAATTCGAATATGGGACATGCCGCTCAACACTAGTGCTGGGCCTAAATTTATGACAATGGACTGTTGCAGTGGTGGGTGACGTGAAGCCTGATTCTCTGCTATGACATGCAGACTGATTCTCTGCTGACATGAAGCCAGATTGTCTGTTACGGGACCTCTCTCCTCTGCCTGGGTGCTGGGCCTAAATATATGCCAATGGACTGTTGCAGTGGTGGCTGACGTGAAGCCTCATTCTCTGCTATGACATGCAGACTAATTCTCTGCTGACATGAAGACAGATTCTCTGTTACGGGACCTCTCTCCTCTGCCTGGGTGCCGGGGCCTAAATATCTGAGAATGGACTGTTCCAGTGGTGGGTGACGGGAAGCCAGATTCTCTGCTATGGAACCTCTCTCCAATTGATTTTGGTTAATTTTTATTTATTTAATTTTTATTTTTATTCATTTCCCTATCCACATTTGTTTGCAGGGGATTTACCTACATGTTGCTGCCTTTTGCAGCCCTCTAGCTCTTTCCTGGGCTGTTTTACAGCCTTTTTAGTGCCGAAAAGTTCGGGTCCCCATTGACTTCAATGGGGTTCGGGTTCGGGACGAAGTTCGGATCGGGTTCGGATCCCGAACCCGAACATTTCCGGGATGTTCGGCCGAACTTCTCGAACCCGAACATCCAGGTGTTCGCTCAACTCTACTTATAAGGGTTTTAAAGGGGTTGTCTAACTTCAGCAAGTGACATTTATCATGTAGAGAAAGTTAAAACAAAGCATTTACCAATATATTGTTTATTATCCATATTGCTTCCTTTGCTGGCTAAACTCATTCTTGCATCACATTATACATGTCTGGTTTTCATTGTTACAACCACCCTGTCATCCAGCATCGGTGGTCGTGCTTGCACACTAAAGAAAAAAAACACTGGCTTCTCTGGTGGCCGGGACCATAGGAAAGCACATTAACTTTTTTCTATAGTGTGAAAACACGGCCACCAATCCTGGATTGAAGGGAGGTCATAACCATGGAAACGAGACATATATAATGCAATAGAAAAATGAGTCTAACCAGCAAAGGAAGCAATATGGATAATAACAATATATTAGTAAGTGACTTGTAGTAACCTTCTCTAGATGATAAATGCCATTTGCTGAAGTGAGACAACCCCTTTTACCTCTGTCTGAAAGAACAAATATTAATCAATGCTATTTGTTCTCTTTATTTCAACTGCTGAAAATAATCTTCCTTAAACAAAGCTATGAGTGATTTTGTACATATCCCATAGTTATGATGGATACTTAAAGGGTGTCTCTATTTAATTTACCAACCTCATACAGATCGCAAATATGTGTTTTTAAAGAGGCCTCTCAGCAGTCTGCTCTAACAGCGGGGATTTGAGAAACCTTTTAGGGTGTCGATGGATTTTAATGGCAGTCGAAGACTTAACAATAGTCTGTAATATACATTAGTATTGCAGTGCATTATTTAGTCCCCTTGTAGGACTAAGAAAAAAAGTATTAAGAAAAAAAAAGTTTAAAAAAAAATCCACATACAAAACATTTATTTTTTTAATGGAAAAATATAATTAAAAAACATATATAATTGGCATTGTCATATAACATTCATAACAAACCAAACTAGAAAATGATCAGGGTATTTATTTCTCAAGGTAAAGGACATACAAATAAAAAAGCAATAAAAATTTGTATGTATCCCAAAACAGCACCACTTAAACTGGTTCTATAAAAAAGTCCTATATAAATAAGGCTATGCCAATCAATATTATGTATGTGATACATAATGCACTATTTTTTTAAGAAAATGTATAATGTATGAACAAGAATAAGGGGCTAATTTTACTCTACGCAACTGTTGAGTGGAAAATTAATACTTGTTCAGGAAGTTTTGGTTTGTCTATCTGTCTATCTATCTATCTATCACAGTCTATCCATCTATCTATCCATTATTCTATCCATCTAACTAAAGGACAAAACAGTATTTTAACTGGTGCAGGTTAGGCAGGGTGCCAGTGACCATGATCAAGGGATCAGTGTAACTACAAGAAGCTAAAATATCACAGGTCTACTGATATCCAATAAACAGTAGTTTATTCACCCATGTACAGGCATCAATGTATCTTTCCTTTTGTAGGATTTTTTTTAGCTTATTTTTATTTTTCATCTTTCTTCTCCTCTGTCTTTTTCAATAAAAACCCATTACAATAATGCACTGATGCACAACCTTTGGCCCTCCAGCTGTTGCAAAACTACAACTCTCAGCATGCCTAGACAGCCTACAGCTATCAGCCTACAGCAGGGCATGGTGGGAGTTGTATTTTTACAACAGCTGGAGGGCCACAAGTTGGGCATCTCTGCAATAATACAACAAATAGCGTTAAAGTGGCAATCCTTGCATGCCTGAAGTTAAGATAACACTGCCTACATCTGTATATTACTTGCTTTTGGGTGTATGGCAATTAGCACACGAACTATAGAAGTACTCAAGTGGGGCCTGTCCATTATGCTGGGGTGTTGAGGTATCGTGCCTATAACGTGGACCCTTAAATGCGAGCATATAAAAAGTAGAGTGAACAAACCATACACTACTATTTCCTGTCGATAATAGGATCAGGCTTTATTATATAACACTAAATGCACAAATGACCACTATGATTTTTCTTTGCAGGGTACATTGAAAATATTTCAATAAAAATTAACTTTTTTTGGTATATTTTCCTAATTACAGATAATCTTCTATGAAGACAAAGGCTTTCAAGGACGGTCATATGAGTGCAATAGTGACTGCACTGATCTCTCCTCATATTTCAGCCGGTGCAACTCCATTAGAGTAGAAAATGGGAACTGGGTGCTCTATGAATATCCAAATTATAAAGGTCATCAGTATTATTTAAGGAGAGGAGAATATCCTGACTTTCAGCAATGGATGGGATTCAATGACTCTATCAGGTCTTGCCATTTAACACCTCAGGTAAATATTGTTATGTCAAATATTTAACCTCTTATGGACACCTTCCTGACTGAGCCAATTTTGGCAAATTTGACGTGTCACTTTATGCGGTAACTTATGAATGGTTTCACTAATGCAAGCAATTCTGAGACTGTTTTCTCATGATACAATGTGCTTTATGGTAAAGGTAAATTTGAGTCTCTATATATTACCTATATTTATTTTAAAAAATCCCAAATTTAAGGAAAATTGGGAAAAAATTGCTATTTTCTAAATTTGAATTTCTCTGCTGTTAAGACAGATAGTAAAACCTCATAAAATAGTTATTGACCTTTACTATATATCTAATTTATATTTGCATTATTTTGTGAATTTAATTGGATTTATTTTTTCACTACAGTAGAAGGATTAGATTTTTACAAGCAAATTTTCGTAGTAGAAACCACCCATAAATGACCCTAGTTATTCAAAACTGATTGAACAAACGTTGTTAACCTTTTACATGTTTCATAAGAAATCAAGGAAAATGGAGGCAAAATTTCCAAATTTCACTTTTCTTTGCAGATTTTAAATTGTAATAGATTTTTTCCCCCTGTAAGCCAGCAAGGGTTAACAGCCAAGCAAACCTCCATATTTATTAACTTGATTCTGCAGTTTACAGAAACATTCGATATGTAGTCATAAACTGCTCTATGGGCATACTGCAAGGCACAGAAGGAAAGGAGAGACATATGGTTTTTGGAGGGCAGATTTTTCTGGAATGGTTTTTGGGCGCCATGTTACATTTAAAGGCACACTAAGGTACCCCTACAGTGGAAAACCCCAAAAAGTGACACCATTTTGAAAACTACACCCCTCAAAGAATTTATTGAGGAGTTTACAGAGCACTTTGACTCCACAGGCTTTAACACTTGGCTATGGAAATGAAAAATTTTGATTTCTTCCAATAAATAAATAAATAAGCTCCCCATTTTTCATTTTCACAAGAAGTAGCAGGAGAAAAAGCACCACAAATTTTGTTAAGGATTTTCTCCAGGGCAACTCCCCATATGTAGTTGTAAATTGCTGTTTGGGTACATGGCAGGAATCAGAAGAGAAAGAGTGTCATATGGTTTTTGGAGGACAGATTTTGCTGGAATAGTTTATAGGTGCCATGCTGCTATAGATCAGTATATGGAGACGAGTACAGCCATTTTACATGAGTTACATTCGTCAGGAACACCCGTGTCCCTACTGCTGATCGAGAGGGCATAGCTCCAGTACCCATCTGATCAGTGCGCCATACTTGTACAGCAGCTGTCAGAAAGCCTCTTTCAGCTGCGCAGTACGTGTATGGAGGATGTCTGGAATGGGGTTAAAAAAGCCATAGTAAGGCTATATAAGCAGAATATTTTAAAAGTTATAGGTTATAAGGTTATAGAAAGTTCTCTATGTTAATGTTGTTAGGTGCAGGGTGGGAAACCAAGCAATAAGATGATAATAATGAGACCAGTGCAGTTCAAAATAGAACCAGCTTTTGCTGAAGAACCATTGATTCCCCACATATATTCAATTGTAAATACAGGCACGGTGTTTTAACATTCTCAGTAAATTTATGTCTGAATCAAGAGAATAAGCTCTATGGATCTCACGCACTTTCTGTATCTGGCTATGCCTCACTCTAGTCCAGTATTTTTCAAAATAAGTCTCTACAATTACCACTTCAGGTATCTTAAGGAGACCTGCAATCTGTCTCTGTGGTATGACTAGGAACCTTAGGTGTTTAAACCTAGCCAAGGAGCTGTAGCGTCCAATAGCCATAAACACATGCATTACCTTCACAGTCTGTTTTCTCGCATCCTTCAATTTGCCTGCTTAACCATCTGTATATTAGTCCTTTGTTGCACTCGATATTAAATGTTTCTGGAGTTTTTGGACCCCAACTGTTGGCTGCAGATGCTCACAGGGTGCTCACATCCACAAATTCACAGGCCAGCCCTTGCTTAGTAATTGTTGCTAGGACCTGGTCCATCCAGGTCTCACATAAAAGTAAAACTACAGAGTTTTCCTAACCATATATTAGAAAACACAAATTCTGCAAAATCTTATCATTCGCAGTGGTCTTCGTTCGCCACATTAGTTACTAAACAAAGTTTTCTTCAGTAACAGAGAAAAGAGTGAAAAAGGATGGGAACCATATTGCATTCTATCTCTGTTTTCATGGGGTTACTGGTTCTTATTGGATAGATGCAGTTTGTGCACAAAGACATTTCAGGCAATGTTCCATGGCAAAAATATGCAAATCAGCTTTTATCAGTCAAACCAAAGATTCCTCCAAAAGGAAGGTGCTACCCCCTGTTTTGGCTAATGTGAGTTCAAGTACATATTTTTTTCCCCATGGAGCATGTTTGAGCATACCTCTTCTTCAAAATCGGACATATCTAGATTCCGCTCGGAGACAAGGGGAAGGGAATGTGGGAGAAAATTAAAAGACAAAGACTGATAGGCACAACCATTATTGTAGGCTTGTATAGTTTAGACCAGGCATCCTCAAAGTGTGGCCCTCCAGCTGTTGTAAAACTACAACTCCCACAATGCCCTGCTGTAGGATGATACCTGTAGGCTGTTCGGGCATGCTGGGAGTTGTAGTTTTGCAACAGCTGGAGGGCCGCAGTTTGAGGAGGCCTGGTTTAGACCCTTTAACCAGGACTGCAGCCTCAGAAGAAATTTATTTTGGGATCGGATGCCCAATCCCCCAAAGGATACTTGTAGAAGAGAGAAATCTGGTCAGCACAAACTCACTGGTAGAGACAGTCTTAAAGAGCAGCTACAGTTCTTCTTTATTCTTTATCACGTTATTTTGAGTCATGATTAAAAATAACCTGATGAAGGGGACTTCTGGATCCCCGAAATGCGTTGTTTTTATGAACATGCACTACCTTCAAATTAAGACGAACTGTACCTGATCTGTAAGACCGTCTCTACCAGTGATTTTGTGCTTGACCAGAATTCTCTGTTCTATGAGAATACCTATTGACACCTATTGTGTCTCTTTGATGAGAACCAGTATCCCTAAGACATTGCAGTTAGACAACTAGGACTGCTAAGCAGTGATAAGTGGCAAGAACCCTGAAACAACTGTTTACAGTGAATATATAAAATACTATGAATAGGGTAGTGGACTTCTAAGACTCAAAAGTTCTGGCTTGGAGCCACCATATCTATCCTAATAAAGATTTTTAGGCTGGAGTAAATAAAAAGGGAAGGTGACAGGTCTTGTGTTTATGATATATTATATTTTGCTTAATGCATACAGTGGCACACTTTTTTGTTTCATTTTTTTTTTTTTTTACAGCATCGTGGTCCTTTCATAATTAGAGTGTATGAAAAGGAAGACTTCAAAGGCCAAATGATGGAGTTTACTGAAGATTGTCCCCATGTATTTGAGCAATTCCACTATCGTGACATTCATTCATGCAATGTCTTGGATGGTCAGTGGGTTTTCTATGAAGAACCCAACTTTAGAGGACGTCAGTATTATCTTACACCTAGAGAGTACAGGAAATACAGCGACTGGGGAGCCACAAACTCCAGAGTTGGTTCCTTTAGAAGAGTACAGAATGTGTATTAAACCATTACAATTAAAAGAAAGCACCAAAAATGTGTTTTTATAAATAAAACAGAGATGATTACTTGACTTTGTGTTTCTAATTTAATGTTTTATATATATATATATATATATATATATATATATATATATGTTCAGCAGTCACATTTCATATCACAAGTTATGGAGTGGCAAGAACATTTTCCTCTAATAAGGGGCAACTGGCTACCACCTCATAGGGGGTTTTCACTTCCACTGAATCAATACAGTAGAATTGGAGGCTGGACCAAATGGACCATCAACTATGTAACACAATATACTGTACACACATATAATATCACTATATACTGTACACTGCTTAATCTATGTTATATACTGTAATCATACATTATACTGCTTTATACAACTATTTACTTTTATTTTATGTTACTTTCATATAGTGCTGACATATTCCACAATAATTTATAGACATTAATATAATTTGGTGTCCCCAGTAGAGCTTACAATTTAAGATTTATATCAGTATGTCTTTGGAGCGTGGAAAGAAATCCAAGCAAACACAGGAAGAACATACAAACTCCATGAAGATGTCGTCCTTGGTCAGATTCAAACTTAGGACCTCAGTGCTGCACGGCAAAAAGTGCTAACTACTGAGGCATAGCTTTGACATAAAAAACAAAAAAACAGCTTAAAGGGGTTGTCCAGGTTCAGAGCTGAACCCGGACATCCCTCCATTTTCACCCCGACAGCCCCCCTGACATGAGCATCGGAGCAGTTCATGCTCCGATGCTCTCCTTTGCCCTGCGCTAAATCGCGCAGGGCAAAGGCATTTTTCTGAGTTCCGGTGACATACCAGGCTCTCTATGGGGCTGACAGGCAGCCCGGTGACGTCACCGGCACTGATGGGCGGGATTTGGCTCTTCCCTAGCCAGTAAAACGGCTAGGGCAGAGCTAAAGCCCGCCCCTCAGAGCCGGTGACGTCACCGAACACACTGCTGGGCGGAAGTTACCGCCCGGCAGTGTGTTATTGAAAACACAAGAGCCCATGCCCTGCGCGATCTAGCGCAGGGCACGGGAGCGCATCGGAGCATTAGATGCTCCGATGACAGGCTCAGGAGGGCTGCCGGGGTGAAAATAAGAGTATGTCCGGGTTCAGCTCTGAACCCGGACAACCCCTTTAAGTCTGAGCCAAATTTCAGGCTCTGACTAGCTCATAAATGCTTATAATGAGTTTGTATCTGTTTATAAAAACAGACATAAATTACATTATTAGATTTATAATTCATTATGACAGCGGCATGCCTAAGATGTTTGACACCCGGGTCGGGTTCTTTCTCTGGCACCCCTTCCCCAAATACGTTAAAAAAATTGTACCCCCTCACAGTAGTATTGCCCTCACTGTACAATACTCACAGTAGTTTTGCCCAGATATGTACCCCCTCATGGTAGTTATGCCCACACTGTGCCTCCTTACAGTATTTATGCCCTCACTGTACAAATTTCACACTAGTTATGCCCATATTGTGCCCCCTTAAAGTACTTATCCCTTCATTGTGCCCCAATTCACAGTAGTTACTGTATGCCCTCATTGCGCACCCTCACAGTACTTATGCCCTCTCTGTGTCCCTTTCACAATAGTAATTCCTTATCTGTGCCCCCTTCACAGTTGTAATGCTCACTTTGTGCCTCCCTCACAGTAGTTATGCCCTCTCTGTGCCCCTTTCACAGTAGTAATGCCCTATTTGTGCCCCCTTTACAGTTGTAATGCCCTCTCTGTGCCCCATAACAGTAATAATGCCCTCTGTGCCCCTTCACAGTAGTAATGCCCATTGTGCCCCCTTCACAGTAATAAAGCCCACTCAGTGCCCCATAACAGTTATGCCCACCCCTTCACATGAGTAGTGCTTTCTGTGCCCCCTTCATAGTAGTAATGCCCATTGTGCCCTTTCATAGTAGTAATGCCCATTGTGTCCCCTTCATAGTAGTAATGGCCATTGTGCCCCCTTCATAGAATTAATGCCCATTGTACCCCATTAATAGCAATAATGACCTTTGTGCCCATTTAATTGTAATAATGCTCATTGTGCCCCCTACAAATAGTAATGCCCATTGTGCTCCTTTTGTAGTACTAATACCCATTGTGCCCCCTTCACAGTAGTAATTACCATTGTGCTCCTTTCGTAGTAGTAATGTCCATTGTTCCCCCTTCACAGTAGTTATGGCCATTGTGCCACCTTCATAGTAATAATGCTCATTGTATCCCATTTATAGTAGTAATGCCCTTTGTGCCCCCTCCATAGTAGTAATGCCCATTGTGCCTCCCCCATACTACAAACCGGATTCCAAAAAAGTTGGGACACTAAACAAATTGTGAATAAAAACTGAATACAATGATGTGGAGATGGCAAATGTCCATATTATATTTGTAATAGAACGTAGATGACAGATCAAATGTTTAATCCGAGTAAATGTATTATTTTAAACGAAAAATATGTTGATTTAAATTTTCACGGTGTCAACAAATCCCCAAAAAGTTGGGACAAGTAGCAATAAGAGGCTGGAAAAAGTAAATTTGAGCATAACGAAGAGCTGGAAGACCAATTAACACTAATTAGGTCAATTGGCAACATGATTGGGTATAAAAAGAGCTTCTCAGAGTGGCAGTGTCTCTCAGAAGCCAGGATGGGCAGAGGATCACCGATTCCCACAATGTTGCGCAGAAAGATAGTGGAGCAATATCAAAAAGGTGTTACCCAGCAAAAAATTGCAAAGACTTTGCATCTATCATCATCAACTGTGCATAACATCATCCGAAGATTCAGAGAATCTGGAACAATCTCTGTCCATAAGGGTCAAGGCCGTAAAACCATACTGGATGCCCGTGATCTCCGGGCCCTTAAACAACACTGCACCACAAACAGGAATGCTACTGTAAAGGAAATCACAGAATGGGCTCAGGAATACTTCCAGAAACCATTGTCAGTGAACACAATCCACCGTGCCATCCGCCGTTGCCAGCTGAAACTCTACAATGCAAAGAAGAAGCTATTTCTAAGCAAGATCCACAAGCTCAGGCGTCTTCACTGGGCCAGGGATCATTTAAAATGGAGTGTGGCAAAATGGAAGACTGTTCCGTGGTCAGACGAGTCACGATTCGAAGTTCTTTTTGGAAATCTGGGACGCCATGTCATCCGGACCAAAGAGGAGAAGGACAACCCAAGTTGTTATCAATAGGGATGAGCGAACTCGAACTGTATAGTTCGGGTTCGTACCGAATTTTGGGGTGTCCGTGACACGGACCCGAACCCGGACATTTTCGTAAAAGTCCGGGTTCGGGTTCGGTGTTCGTCGCTTTCTTCGCGCTTTTGTGACGCTTTCTTGGCGCTTTTTGAAAGGCTGCAAAGCAGCCAATCAACAAGCGTCATACTACTTGCCCCAAGAGGCCATCACAGCCATGCCTACTATTGGCATGGCTGTGATTGGCCAGAGCACCATGTGACCCAGCCTCTATTTAAGCTGGAGTCACATAGCGCCGCCCGTCACTCTGCTCTGATTAGCGTAGGGAGAGGTTGCGGCTGCGACAGTAGGGCGAGATTAGGCAGATTAACTCCTCCAAAGGACTTGATTAACTGATCGATCTGCAGCTGTGGATCATTGAGCTGCTGATCCTCAATTGCTCACTGTTTTTAGGCTGCACAGACCGTTTGTCAGTCTCATTTTTCTGGGGTGATCGGCGGCCATTTTGTGTCTTGTGGTGCGCCAGCACAAGCTGCGACCAAGTGCATTTAACCCTCAATGGTGTGGTTGTTTTTTGGCTAAAGCCTACATCAGGGTGAAGCTGTCACACCAAGTGCATTTAACCAGCAATAGTCTGTTCATTTTTTGGCCATATACAAAATCAGGGGCAAGCTGCGCCTGTCACCAAGTGCATTTAACCCTCAATGGTGTGGTTGTTTTTTGGCTAAAGCCTACATCAGGGTGAAGCTGTCACACCAAGTGCATTTAACCAGCAATAGTCTGTTCATTTTTTGGCCATATACAAAATCAGGGGCAAGCTGCGCCTGTCACCAAGTGCATTTAACCCTCAATGGTGTGGTTGTTTTTTGGCTAAAGCCTACATCAGGGTGAAGCTGTCACACCAAGTGCATTTAACCAGCAATAGTCTGTTCATTTTTTGGCCATATACAAAATCAGGGGCAAGCTGCGCCTGTCACCAAGTGCATTTAACCCTCAATGGTGTGGTTGTTTTTTGGCTAAAGCCTACATCAGGGTGAAGCTGTCACACCAAGTGCATTTAACCAGCAATAGTCTGTTCATTTTTTGGCCATATCCCAGTCTAATTCTGTCACTAAATCCATACCGGTCACCCAGCGCCTAAATACTAGGCCTCAAATTTATATCCAGCTAAATCTGTCCCTAGTGCTGTAGCTGGGCGAGTTATTTAGTGTCCGTTCAAGCACATTTCTTGTTCTGGGTTGAAATACAATTCCCAATTTAGCAATTTCATAATTTAGTGGTTCCTGCTATATCAGAGCTATTTGAAATCTATCCCAAAAAGGGTATATAATATTGAAGGTGCACATTGGGTCATTCAGAATAACTTCACACACACCCGCTACTGTGTATTTCCAAGTCTAATTCTGTCACTAAACCCATACCTGTCACCCAGCGCCTAAATACTAGGCCTCAAATTTAAATCCCTCTAAATCTCTCGTTACCCACCGCTGTACTGTTGTTGCTGGGCAAGATATTTAGTGTCCGTCAAAGCACATTTTTTGTTCTGGGTTGAAGTACAATTCCCAATTTAGCAATTTCATAATTTAGTGGTTTCTGCTATATCAGAGCTATTTGAAATCTATCCCTAAAAGGGTATATAATATTGAAGGTGCACATAGGGTCATTCAGAATAACTTCACACACACGCTTCTGTGCATTTCCAAGTCTAATTCTGTCACTAAATCCATACCGGTGACCCAGCGCCTAAATACTAGGCCTCAAATTTAAATCCCTCTAAATCTCTCGTTACCCACCACTGTACTGTTGTTGCTGGGCAAGATATTTAGTGTCCGTCAAAGCACATTTTTTGTTCTGGGTTGAAGTACAATTCCCAATTTAGCAATTTCATAATTTAGTGGTTTCTGCTATATCAGAGCTATTTGAAATCTATCCCTAAAAGGGTATATAATATTGAAGGTGCACATAGGGTCATTCAGAATAACTTCACACACACGCTTCTGTGCATTTCCAAGTCTAATTCTGTCACTAAATCCATACCGGTGACCCAGCGCCTAAATACTAGGCCTCAAATTTAAATCCCTCTAAATCTCTCGTTACCCACCGCTGTACTGTTGTTGCTGGGCAAGATATTTAGTGTCCGTCAAAGCACATTTTTTGTTCTGGGTTGAAGTACAATTCCCAATTTAGCAATTTCATAATTTAGTGGTTTCTGCTATATCAGAGCTATTTGAAATCTATCCCTAAAAGGGTATATAATATTGAAGGTGCACATAGGGTCATTCAGAATAACTTCACACACACGCTTCTGTGCATTTCCAAGTCTAATTCTGTCACTAAATCCATACCGGTGACCCAGCGCCTAAATACTAGGCCTCAAATTTAAATCCCTCTAAATCTCTCGTTACCCACCGCTGTACTGTTGTTGCTGGGCAAGATATTTAGTGTCCGTCAAAGCACATTTTTTGTTCTGGGTTGAAGTACAATTCCCAATTTAGCAATTTCATAATTTAGTGGTTTCTGCTATATCAGAGCTATTTGAAATCTATCCCTAAAAGGGTATATAATATTGAAGGTGCACATAGGGTCATTCAGAATAACTTCACACACACGCTTCTGTGCATTTCCAAGTCTAATTCTGTCACTAAATCCATACCGGTGACCCAGCGCCTAAATACTAGGCCTCAAATTTAAATCCCTCTAAATCTCTCGTTACCCACCACTGTACTGTTGTTGCTGGGCAAGATATTTAGTGTCCGTCAAAGCACATTTTTTGTTCTGGGTTGAAGTACAATTCCCAATTTAGCAATTTCATAATTTAGTGGTTTCTGCTATATCAGAGCTATTTGAAATCTATCCCTAAAAGGGTATATAATATTGAAGGTGCACATAGGGTCATTCAGAATAACTTCACACACACGCTTCTGTGCATTTCCAAGTCTAATTCTGTCACTAAATCCATACCGGTGACCCAGCGCCTAAATACTAGGCCTCAAATTTAAATCCCTCTAAATCTCTCGTTACCCACCGCTGTACTGTTGTTGCTGGGCAAGATATTTAGTGTCCGTCAAAGCACATTTTTTGTTCTGGGTTGAAGTACAATTCCCAATTTAGCAATTTCATAATTTAGTGGTTTCTGCTATATCAGAGCTATTTGAAATCTATCCCTAAAAGGGTATATAATATTGAAGGTGCACATAGGGTCATTCAGAATAACTTCACACACACGCTTCTGTGCATTTCCAAGTCTAATTCTGTCACTAAATCCATACCGGTGACCCAGCGCCTAAATACTAGGCCTCAAATTTAAATCCCTCTAAATCTCTCGTTACCCACCGCTGTACTGTTGTTGCTGGGCAAGATATTTAGTGTCCGTCAAAGCACATTTTTTGTTCTGGGTTGAAGTACAATTCCCAATTTAGCAATTTCATAATTTAGTGGTTTCTGCTATATCAGAGCTATTTGAAATCTATCCCTAAAAGGGTATATAATATTGAAGGTGCACATAGGGTCATTCAGAATAACTTCACACACACGCTTCTGTGCATTTCCAAGTCTAATTCTGTCACTAAATCCATACCGGTGACCCAGCGCCTAAATACTAGGCCTCAAATTTAAATCCCTCTAAATCTCTCGTTACCCACCACTGTACTGTTGTTGCTGGGCAAGATATTTAGTGTCCGTCAAAGCACATTTTTTGTTCTGGGTTGAAGTACAATTCCCAATTTAGCAATTTCATAATTTAGTGGTTCCTGCTATATCAGAGCTATTTGAAATCTATCCCAAAAAGGGTATATAATATTGAAGGTGCACATTGGGTCATTCAGAATAACTTCACACACACCCGCTACTGTGTATTTCCAAGTCTAATTCTGTCACTAAACCCATACCTGTCACCCAGCGCCTAAATACTAGGCCTCAAATTTAAATCCCTCTAAATCTCTCGTTACCCACCACTGTACTGTTGTTGCTGGGCAAGATATTTAGTGTCCGTCAAAGCACATTTTTTGTTCTGGGTTGAAGTACAATTCCCAATTTAGCAATTTCATAATTTAGTGGTTTCTGCTATATCAGAGCTATTTGAAATCTATCCCTAAAAGGGTATATAATATTGAAGGTGCACATAGGGTCATTCAGAATAACTTCACACACACGCTTCTGTGCATTTCCAAGTCTAATTCTGTCACTAAATCCATACCGGTGACCCAGCGCCTAAATACTAGGCCTCAAATTTAAATCCCTCTAAATCTCTCGTTACCCACCGCTGTACTGTTGTTGCTGGGCAAGATATTTAGTGTCCGTCAAAGCACATTTTTTGTTCTGGGTTGAAGTACAATTCCCAATTTAGCAATTTCATAATTTAGTGGTTTCTGCTATATCAGAGCTATTTGAAATCTATCCCTAAAAGGGTATATAATATTGAAGGTGCACATAGGGTCATTCAGAATAACTTCACACACACGCTTCTGTGCATTTCCAAGTCTAATTCTGTCACTAAATCCATACCGGTGACCCAGCGCCTAAATACTAGGCCTCAAATTTAAATCCCTCTAAATCTCTCGTTACCCACCGCTGTACTGTTGTTGCTGGGCAAGATATTTAGTGTCCGTCAAAGCACATTTTTTGTTCTGGGTTGAAGTACAATTCCCAATTTAGCAATTTCATAATTTAGTGGTTTCTGCTATATCAGAGCTATTTGAAATCTATCCCTAAAAGGGTATATAATATTGAAGGTGCACATAGGGTCATTCAGAATAACTTCACACACACGCTTCTGTGCATTTCCAAGTCTAATTCTGTCACTAAATCCATACCGGTGACCCAGCGCCTAAATACTAGGCCTCAAATTTAAATCCCTCTAAATCTCTCGTTACCCACCACTGTACTGTTGTTGCTGGGCAAGATATTTAGTGTCCGTCAAAGCACATTTTTTGTTCTGGGTTGAAGTACAATTCCCAATTTAGCAATTTCATAATTTAGTGGTTCCTGCTATATCAGAGCTATTTGAAATCTATCCCAAAAAGGGTATATAATATTGAAGGTGCACATTGGGTCATTCAGAATAACTTCACACACACCCGCTACTGTGTATTTCCAAGTCTAATTCTGTCACTAAACCCATACCTGTCACCCAGCGCCTAAATACTAGGCCTCAAATTTAAATCCCTCTAAATCTCTCGTTACCCACCACTGTACTGTTGTTGCTGGGCAAGATATTTAGTGTCCGTCAAAGCACATTTTTTGTTCTGGGTTGAAGTACAATTCCCAATTTAGCAATTTCATAATTTAGTGGTTCCTGCTATATCAGAGCTATTTGAAATCTATCCCAAAAAGGGTATATAATATTGAAGGTGCACATTGGGTCATTCAGAATAACTTCACACACACCCGCTACTGTGTATTTCCAAGTCTAATTCTGTCACTAAACCCATACCTGTCACCCAGCGCCTAAATACTAGGCCTCAAATTTAAATCCCTCTAAATCTCTCGTTACCCACCGCTGTACTGTTGTTGCTGGGCAAGATATTTAGTGTCCGTCAAAGCACATTTTTTGTTCTGGGTTGAAGTACAATTCCCAATTTAGCAATTTCATAATTTAGTGGTTTCTGCTATATCAGAGCTATTTGAAATCTATCCCTAAAAGGGTATATAATATTGAAGGTGCACATAGGGTCATTCAGAATAACTTCACACACACGCTTCTGTGCATTTCCAAGTCTAATTCTGTCACTAAATCCATACCGGTGACCCAGCGCCTAAATACTAGGCCTCAAATTTAAATCCCTCTAAATCTCTCGTTACCCACCGCTGTACTGTTGTTGCTGGGCAAGATATTTAGTGTCCGTCAAAGCACATTTTTTGTTCTGGGTTGAAGTACAATTCCCAATTTAGCAATTTCATAATTTAGTGGTTTCTGCTATATCAGAGCTATTTGAAATCTATCCCTAAAAGGGTATATAATATTGAAGGTGCACATAGGGTCATTCAGAATAACTTCACACACACGCTTCTGTGCATTTCCAAGTCTAATTCTGTCACTAAATCCATACCGGTGACCCAGCGCCTAAATACTAGGCCTCAAATTTAAATCCCTCTAAATCTCTCGTTACCCACCGCTGTACTGTTGTTGCTGGGCAAGATATTTAGTGTCCGTCAAAGCACATTTTTTGTTCTGGGTTGAAGTACAATTCCCAATTTAGCAATTTCATAATTTAGTGGTTCCTGCTATATCAGAGCTATTTGAAATCTATCCCAAAAAGGGTATATAATATTGAAGGTGCACATTGGGTCATTCAGAATAACTTCACACACACCCGCTACTGTGTATTTCCAAGTCTAATTCTGTCACTAAACCCATACCTGTCACCCAGCGCCTAAATACTAGGCCTCAAATTTAAATCCCTCTAAATCTCTCGTTACCGCTGTACTGTTGTAGCTGGGAAAGTTATTTAGTGCCCGTCAAAGCACATTTTTTGTTCTGGGTTGAAGTACAATTCCCAATTTAGCAATTTCATAATTTAGTGGTTCCTGCTATATCAGAGCTATTTGAAATCTATCCCAAAAAGGGTATATAATATTCAAGGTGCACATTGGGTCATTCAGAATAACTTCACACACACGCTTCTGTGCATTTCCAAGTCTAATTCTGTCACTAAATCCATACCGGTCACCCAGCGCCTAAATACTAGGCCTCAAATTTATATCCCGCTGAATTTGAATACAATACATTGGGCCAAATAATATATTTGTTGTTGTGGTGAACCATAACAATGAGAAAAACATCTAGTAAGGGACGCGGACGTGGACATGGTCGTGGTGGTGTTAGTGGACCCTCTGGTGCTGGGAGAGGACGTGGCCGTTCTGCCACATCCACACGTCCTAGTGTACCAACTACCTCAGGTCCCAGTAGCCGCCAGAATTTACAGCGATATATGGTGGGGCCCAATGCCGTTCTAAGGATGGTAAGGCCTGAGCAGGTACAGGCATTAGTCAATTGGGTGGCCGACAGTGGATCCAGCACGTTCACATTATCTCCCACCCAGTCTTCTGCAGAAAGCGCACAGATGGCGCCTGAAAACCAACCCCATCAGTCTGTCACATCACCCCCATGCATACCAGGGAAACTGTCTCAGCCTCAAGTTATGCAGCAGTCTCTTATGCTGTTTGAAGACTCCGCTGGCAGGGTTTCCCAAGGGCATCCACCTAGCCCTTCCCCAGCGGTGAAAGACATAGAATGCACTGACGCACAACCACTTATGTTTCCTGATGATGAGGACATGGGAATACCACCTCAGCATGTCTCTGATGATGACGAAACACAGGTGCCAACTGCTGCGTCTTTCTGCAGTGTGCAGACTGAACAGGAGGTCAGGGATCAAGACTGGGTGGAAGACGATGCAGGGGACGATGAGGTCCTAGACCCCACATGGAATGAAGGTCGTGCCACTGACTTTCACAGTTCGGAGGAAGAGGCAGTGGTGAGACCGAGCCAACAGCGTAGCAAAAGAGGGAGCAGGGGGCAAAAGCAGAACACCCGCCGCCAAGAGACTCCGCCTGCTACTGACCGCCGCCATCTGGGACCGAGCACCCCAAAGGCAGCTTCAAGGAGTTCCCTGGCATGGCACTTCTTCAAACAATGTGCTGACGACAAGACCCGAGTGGTTTGCACGCTGTGCCATCAGAGCCTGAAGCGAGGCATTAACGTTCTGAACCTGAGCACAACCTGCATGACCAGGCACCTGCATGCAAAGCATGAACTGCAGTGGAGTAAACACCTTAAAACCAAGGAAGTCACTCAGGCTCCCCCTGCTACCTCTTCTGCTGCTGCCGCCTCGGCCTATTCTGCTGCTGCCGCCTCGGCCTCTTCCTCCGCCTCTGGAGGAACGTTGGCACCTGCCGCCCAGCAAACAGGGGATGTACCACCAACACCACCACCACCACCACCTCCGTCACCAAGCGTCTCAACCATGTCACACGCCAGCGTTCAGCTCTCCATCTCACAAACATTTGATAGAAAGCGTAAATTCCCACCTAGCCACCCTCGATCCCTGGCCCTGAATGCCAGCATTTCTAAACTACTGGCCTATGAAATGCTGTCATTTAGGCTGGTGGACACAGACAGCTTCAAACAGCTCATGTCGCTTGCTGTCCCACAGTATGTTGTTCCCAGCCGGCACTACTTCTCCAAGAGAGCCGTGCCTTCCCTGCACAACCAAGTATCCGATAAAATCAAGTGTGCACTGCGCAACGCCATCTGTAGCAAGGTCCACCTAACCACAGATACGTGGACCAGTAAGCACGGCCAGGGACGCTATATCTCCCTAACTGCACACTGGGTAAATGTAGTGGCAGCTGGGCCCCAGGCGGAGAGCTGTTTGGCGCACGTCCTGCCGCCGCCAAGGATCGCAGGGCAACATTCTTTGCCTCCTGTTGCCACCTCCTCCTTCTCGGCTTCCTCCTCCTCTTCTTCCACCTGCTCATCCAGTCAGCCACACACCTTCACCACCAACTTCAGCACAGCCCGGGGTAAACGTCAGCAGGCCATTCTGAAACTCATATGTTTGGGGGACAGGCCCCACACCGCACAGGAGTTGTGGCGGGGTATTGAACAACAGACCGACGAGTGGTTGCTGCCGGTGAGCCTCAAGCCCGGCCTGGTGGTGTGTGATAATGGGCGAAATCTCGTTGCAGCTCTGGGACTAGCCAATTTGACGCACATCCCTTGCTTGGCGCATGTGCTGAATTTGGTGGTGCAGAAGTTCATTCACAACTACCCCGACATGTCAGAGCTGCTGCATAAAGTGCGGGCCGTCTGTTCGCGCTTCCGGCGTTCACATCCTGCCGCTGCTCGCCTGTCTGCGCTACAGCGTAACTTCGGCCTTCCCGCTCACCGCCTCATATGCGACGTGCCCACCAGGTGGAACTCCACCTTGCACATGCTGGACAGACTGTGCGAGCAGCAGCAGGCCATAGTGGAGTTTCAGCTGCAGCACGCACGGGTCAGTCGCACTACAGAACAGCACCACTTCACCACCAATGACTGGGCCTCCATGCGAGACCTGTGTGCCCTGTTGCGCTGTTTCGAGTACTCCACCAACATGGCCAGTGGCGATGACACCGTTATCAGCGTTACAATACCACTTCTATGTCTCCTTGAGAAAACACTTAGGGCGATGATGGAACAGGAGGTGGCCCAGGAGGAGGAGGAGGAGGATGAGGAAGAGGGGTCATTTTTAGCACTTTCAGGCCAGTCTCTTCGAAGTGACTCAGAGGGAGGTTTTTTGCAACAGCAGAGGCCAGGTACAAATGTGGCCAGCCAGGGCCCACTACTGGAGGACGAGGAGGACGAGGATGAGGAGGAGGTGGAGGAGGATGAGGATGAAGCATGGTCACAGCGGGGTGGCACCCAACGCAGCTCGGGTCCATCACTGGTGCGTGGCTGGGGGGAAAGGCAGGACGATGACGATACGCCTCCCACAGAGGACAGCTTGTCCTTACCCCTGGGCAGCCTGGCACACATGAGCGACTACATGCTGCAGTGCCTGCGCAACGACAGCAGAGTTGCCCACATTTTAACCTGTGCGGACTACTGGGTTGCCACCCTGCTGGATCCACGCTACAAAGACAATGTGCCCACCTTACTTCCTGCACTGGAGCGTGATAGGAAGATGCGCGAGTACAAGCGCACGTTGGTAGACGCGCTACTGAGAGCATTCCCAAATGTCACAGGGGAACAAGTGGAAGCCCAAGGCCAAGGCAGAGGAGGAGCAAGAGGTCGCCAAGGCAGCTGTGTCACGGCCAGCTCCTCTGAGGGCAGGGTTAGCATGGCAGAGATGTGGAAAACTTTTGTCAACACGCCACAGCTAACTGCACCACCACCTGATACGCAACGTGTTAGCAGGAGGCAACATTTCACTAACATGGTGGAACAGTACGTGTGCACACCCCTCCACGTACTGACTGATGGTTCGGCCCCATTCAACTTCTGGGTCTCTAAATTGTCCACGTGGCCAGAGCTAGCCTTTTATGCCTTGGAGGTGCTGGCCTGCCCGGCAGCCAGCGTTTTGTCTGAACGTGTATTCAGCACGGCAGGGGGCGTCATTACAGACAAACGCAGCCGCCTGTCTACAGCCAATGTGGACAAGCTGACGTTCATAAAAATGAACCAGGCATGGATCCCACAGGACCTGTCCGTCCCTTGTCCAGATTAGACATTAACTACCTCCCCATAACCATATATTATTGGACTCCAGGGCACTTCCTCATTCAATCCTATTTTTATTTTCATTTTACCATTATATTGCGATGCTACCCAAAGTTGAATGAACCTCTCCTCTGCCTGTGTGCTAGGCCTAAATATATGCCAATGGACTGTTGCAGTGGTGGCTGACATGAAGCCTGATTCTCTGCTATGACATGCAGACTAATTCTCTGCTGACATGAAGCCAGATTGTCTGTTACGGGACCTCTCTCCTCTGCCTGGGTGCTGGGCCTAAATTTATGACAATGGACTGTTGCAGTGGTGGCTGACGTGAAGCCTGATTCTCTGCTATGACATGCAGACTGATTCTCTGCTGACATGAAGCCAGATCGTCTGTTACGGGACCTCTCTGCTCTGCCTGTGTGCTAGGCCTAAATATATGCCAATGGACTGTTGCAGTGGTGGGTGACGTGAAGCCTCATTCTCTGCTATGACATGCAGACTGATTCTCTGCTGACATGAAGCCAGATTGTCTGTTACGGGACCTCTCTGCTCTGCCTGTGTGCTAGGCCTAAATATATGCCAATGGACTGTTGCAGTGGTGGGTGACGTGAAGCCTCATTCTCTGCTATGACATGCAGATTGATTCTCTGCTGTCATGAAGCCAGATTGTCTGTTACGGGACCTCTCTGCTCTGCCTGTGTGCTAGGCCTAAATATATGCCAATGGACTGTTGCAGTGGTGGGTGACGTGAAGCCTCATTCTCTGCTATGACATGCAGACTGATTCTCTGCTGTCATGAAGCCAGATTGTCTGTTACGGGACCTCTCTGCTCTGCCTGTGTGCTAGGCCTAAATATATGCCAATGGACTGTTGCAGTGGTGGGTGACGTGAAGCCTCATTCTCTGCTATGACATGCAGACTAATTCTCTGCTGACATGAAGACAGATTCTCTGTTACGGGACCTCTCTCCTCTGCCTGTGTGTGTGCTGGGCCTAAATATATGCCAATGGACTGTTGCAGTGGTGGCTGACGTGAAGCCTCATTCTCTGCTATGACATGCAGACTGATTCTCTGCTGACATGAAGCCAGATTCTCTGTTACGGGACCTCTCTCCTCTGCCTGTGTGCTAGGCCTAAATATATGCCAATGGACTGTTGCAGTGGTGGCTGACGTGAAGCCTCATTCTCTGCTATGACATGCAGACTAATTCTCTGCTGACATGAAGACAGATTCTCTGTTACGGGACCTCTCTCCTCTGCCTGGGTGCCGGGGCCTAAATATCTGAGAATGGACTGTTCCAGTGGTGGGTGACGGGAAGCCAGATTCTCTGCTATGGAACCTCTCTCCAATTGATTTTGGTTAATTTTTATTTATTTAATTTTTATTTTAATTAATTTCCCTATCCACATTTGTTTGCAGGGGATTTACCTACATGTTGCTGCCTTTTGCAGCCCTCTAGCCCTTTCCTGGGCTGTTTTACAGCCGTTTTAGTGCCGAAAAGTTCGGGTCCCCATTGACTTCAATGGGGTTCGGGTTCGGGACGAAGTTCGGATCGGGTTCGGATCCCGAACCCGAACATTTCCGGGATGTTCGGCCGAACTTCTCGAACCCGAACATCCAGGTGTTCGCTCAACTCTAGTTATCAACGCTCAGTTCAGAAGCCTGCATCTCTGATGGTATGGGTTTGCATGAGTGCGTGTGGCATGGGCAGCTTGCATGTCTGGAAAGGCACCATCAATGCAGAAAAATATATGCTCCCATCCAGACGTCATCTCTTTCAGGGAAGACCCTGCATTTTTCAACAAGATAATGCCAGACCACATTCTGCATCAATCACAACATCATGGCTGTGTAGGAGAAGGATCCGGGTACTGAAATGGCCAGTCTGCAGTCCAGATCTTTCACCTATAGAGAACATTTGGCGCATCATAAAGAGGAAGGTGCAACAAAGAAGGCCCAAGATGATTGAACAGTTAGAGGCCTGTATTAGACAAGAATGGGAGAGCATTCCTATTTCTAAACTTGAGAAACTTGTCTCCTCGGTCCCCAGATGTCTGTTGAGTGTTGTAAGAAGAAGGGGAGATGCCACACAGTGGTGAAAATGGCCTTGTCCCAACTTTTTGGGGATTTGTTGACACCATGAAATTCTGATTCAACATATTTTTCCCTTAAAATGGTACATTTTCTCAGTTTAAACTTTTGTTCCGTGATTTATGTTCTATTCTGAATAAAATATTAGAAGTTGGCACCTCCACATCATTGCATTCAGTATTTATTCACGATTTGTATAGTGTCCCAACTTTTTGGGAATCCGGTTTGTAGTAATGTTCATTGTGCCCCCTTCATAATGGTAAAGCCCTCTGTGTCCCTTTGTAGTAGTAAAGCCATCTGTGCCCCCTTTGTTTTAGTATTGCCTTCTGTGCCCCCTTTGTAGTAGTATTGCCTTCTCTGCCCCTTCCATGGTAGAAATGCCCCCTGTGCCCCCTCCATGTTATAAATACCCTCTGTGCCCCCTCTGTTAAAAAAAAAAGCACAGTACCTACTCACCTTGTCCCGTTCCTGAAGGACACAGTCCTCTCTCCCTGCAGACACAGGGCTTATACATTTCTACTAGTGGTGAGCGAATCGAAGCTAGAAAAGTGGAAGTTTAGGAAAAATTTGACTCAATCCGAATTTCCTTGCGCTTTGTGGTAACGAATCGATTTTTTCTTAAAATGGTGGTGACATGTATTACAAACTGAAAGTAAGAAGCCCGGGAACAAGAGATAACTCATAATACAGTGATGTCACAGCCCTATAAAACCCTCATCGTGCCCAGTCTCCGCCATTTTACTGTGAACTGAGTGTTGAGAGAGACGTAACAGTTGCTAGGGACAGTGATTAAGAAATCCTTTAAGTGTGAAATAATGGAAAAAAAGAGTTCAGGGACAGTGCAGAGACAGTGTGGGGGAGATCATAGGCAGACTTTTTACACAGTATAGGGAGAGTGCAGGGAATAATAGATAATAGATAAGCAATTTGATTACACCTTGATTGTCACGGCTGTTTAAGGGTAACAAGAGCATACACAGTAAAAAGAGCTACTGACCGGACCCAAACTAGGGAAGAGAAAGGGTGACCCCTGTCAGACCCTCAACACTCTCCCTATGCTGCTAAAGCACATGCCCGGATCCATATGGTGGAACGAGGCATGCCCGCGTGCCTAAGACTGATGAGCCCTGTAACCCCTACAATAGTGGAAGGGGCACGGCCACCGATGCCCTGCTCAGAATATGGAGGGAACCGTGGCCACCTCAGATCCAGTCAGAAAATCACCAGGTACACAACAAAGTCTGCACACTTAGCTGATGGCGCTGCAGCCGCAGAGAAGACGGATCCAAGGGCCGCTGGCAATATCCGGAGTGCTTGCAGCAACAGAACACAGGTCCAGAGAACTAATAGCTTAACAAGTGAAGATACTCAAGGCAGAGCTACAACTGAAAGAGAAATATAATCCACGCCCTGCAATAGGAGGAGGGGTGATTTAAAGGCAGGGAAATCAAACGCAGGAGGAACAGCTGGGAGTAAAGACCTTATCACAGGGGCGGAGAAACAGAACAGTGAGAACACCTCCAAACTCTGAGTGACATCATCACAGGGGTGGAGACACAGAGCTGTGAGAACGTCTCAAAGCTCTGGTAGTGACATTGATTCAGTAATTGGAGTGAAAAAGATATCTAATACTATTACTATTGTGGTGTCCATATTGCTTTATACATACGTAATTAGGCCTTCATTCTCTAATGCAGGTGAAATAATATCCTATTTTTTCAGTTATTTTGTTTTCCACCCTGTTTTATAGCTATGTAATTCCATTAAGCCTTGATTCTCTAATTGGGGTTAAAAAGCAGTCTAATACTACTGTTATTAGGGTGTCCAAATTGCTTTATACATAAGTAATTCTATAAAGACTTAATTCTGTAATTGAGGTGACATTTTTTCAGTTGGGTTTAAACCTTGTGTTATAGCTAAGTTATTCTATTAGGCTTTGATTCTGTAATTGGGGCAAAAAAGCACTAAGTTTTTTTCAGTTATTTAGTTTCCATCTTGTTTTACAGCTATATGTCACTCACAATTCCTCATAAATTGTAAGCTCTTGCGAGCAAGGCCCCGACTCCTAGTCCTCATTTGTATATTTGCCAGGTACGTTGTGATGTCTTTTGTTTTGTACATGAACCCTATGAGTTTGTAGAACGCTGTGGAATCTGGTGGCGCTATATACATAGTAACAAAGTGTATAAGGTCAAAAAAAGACATCTGTCCATCTAGTTCGGCCTGTTATTCTGCAAGTTTATCCAGAGGAAGGCAAAAAAAAAAACTGTGGGGTGGAGGTGGAAGCCAATTTTCCCCACTTAAGGAGAAAAAAATTCCTTCCCAACTCCAATCAGGCTATCAGAATAATTCGCTGGATCAACGACCCCTCTCTAGAAGCTTTAGCCTGTAATATTATTACACTCCAGAAATACACTCATCTAAAGAATTATTAGGAACACCATACTAATACGGTGTTGGACCCCCTTTTGCCTTCAGAACTGCCTTAATTCTACGTGGCATTGATTCAACAAAGTGCTGATAGCCTTATTTAGAAATGTTGGCCCATATTGATAGGATAGCATCTTGCAGTTGATGGAGATTTGAGGAATGCACATCCAGGGCACGAAGCTCCCGTTCCACCACATCCCAAAGATGCTCTATTGGGTTGAGATCTGGTGACTGTGGGGGCCATTTTAGTACAGTGAACTCATTGTCATGCTCAAGAAACCAATTTGAAATTATTCGAGCTTTGTGACATGGTGCATTATCCTGCTGGAAGTAGCCATCAGAGGATGGGTACATGGTGGTCATGAAGGGGTGGACATGGTCAGAAACAATGCTCAGGTAGCCCGTGGCATTTAAACGATGGCCAATTGGCACTAAGGGGTCTAAAGTGTGCCCAGAAAACATTCCCCACACCATTACACCACCACCACCAGCCTGCACAGTGGTAACAAGGCATGATGGATACATGTTCTCATTCTCTTTACGCCAAATTCGGACTCTACCATTTGAATGTCTCAACAGAAATCGAGACTCATCAGACCAGGCAACATAGTGCTTCAAAAAAATACTGTTTAAGGGGTTTGATATACTTGCTTCCACAAAATACTGATTGAGGGGTGCTTTATACCAGCTTTCACAAAATACTGATTAAGGGGTTTGATATACCTGCATCCATAAAATACTGATTCAGGGGTACTCTATACCTGCTTCCACCAAATATCGATTCAGGTGTTCTATATACATGTTTCCACAAAATACTGATTGAGGGTGGGATATACCTGCTTCTACAAAATACAGATTAAGGGGTTCTATATACCTGCTTCCACAAAATTCTGATTGAGGAGAGCGATATACCTGCTTCCACAAAATACTGAATAAGGGTTTTGATATACTTGCTTCCACAAAATACTGATTTAGGGGTGCGATATACCTGCTTCCACAAAATATTTATTTAGGGGTTCTATATACCTGCTTCCACAAAATACTGATTAGAGGGGTTTGATATACCTGCTTCCACAAAATATAGATTGAAAAGTGCGATATACCTGATTCTACAAAATATTTATTAAGAGGTTCTATATACTTGCTTCCACAAAATACTGATTGAGAGGTGCGATATACATGCTTATACAAAATTCTGATTAAAGGGTTCTATATACTTGATTCCACAAAATACTGATTGAAGGGTGCGATACACCTGTGTCCACAAAATACTGATTAAGGGGTTTGATATACTTGCTTCCACAAAATACTGATTAAGGGGTGTGATATAACTGCTTCCACCAAATATTGATTTAGGGGTTCTATATACCTGCTTCCACAAAATACTGATTAAGGCGTTTGATATACCTGCTTCCACAAAATACAGATTGAAAGGTTCAATATATCTGATTCTGCAAAATATTGATTAAGAGGTTCTATATACCTGTTTCCACAAAAAACTGATTGAGGGGTGCAATATACATGCTTATACACAATTCTGATTATATGGTTCTATATAGTTGCTTCCGCAAAATACTGATTGAAGGGTGTGATACACCTGTTTCCACAAAATACTGATTGAGGGGTACGATATACCTGCTTCCACAAAATACTGATTAAGAGATTTCATATGACTGCTTCCACAAAATATAGATTGAGAGGTGCGATATAACTGCTTCCACCAAATATTGATTTAGGGGTTCTATATACCTGCTTCCACAAAATACTGATTAAGGGGTTTGATATACCTGCTTCCACAAAAATACAGATTGAAAGGTTCAATATATCTGATTCTACAAAATATTGATTAAGAGGTTCTATATACCTGTTTCCACAAAATACTGATTGAGGGGTGCAATATACATGCTTATACAAAATTCGGATTAAAGGGTTCTATACAGTTGCTTCCAAAAAATACTGATTGAAGGGTGTGATACACCTGTTTCCACAAAATACTGATTGAGGGGTACGATATACCTGCTTCCACAAAATACTGATTAAGGGATTTCATATGACTGCTTCTACAAAATATAGATTGAGAGGTGCGATACACCTGCTTCCACAAAATATTAATTGAGGTATACGATATATCGGTTTCCACAAAATACTGATTAAGGGGTGCGATATACTTGCTTCCACCAAATATTGATTCAGGGGTTCAATATACCTGTTTCCACAAAAGACTGATTGAGGGGTGCACTATTCCTGCTTCTACAAAATATTGATTAAGGGGTTCTATATACGTGCTTCCACAAAATACTGATTGAGGGGTGCGATATACCTGTTTCCACAAAATAAGGATTGAGGCCTGCGATACATAGGCTTCCACAAAATACTGATTGAGGGGTACGATATAACTGCTTCCACAAAATACTAATTAAGGGGTTTGATATAACTGCTTCCACAAAATATAGATTGAGGTGTGCAATATACCTGCTTCGACAAAAAGACTGATTAAGGGGTTTGATATAACTGTTTCCACAAAATATAGATTGAGGGATTTGATAAACATGCTTCTAAAAAATACAGATTGAGGTGTGTGATATACCTGCTTCCACCAAATAATGATTCAGGTGTTCTATATACCTGTTTCCACAAAATACTGATTGAGGGGTGCGATATACCTGTTCGACAAAAAACTGATTAAGGGGATTGATATACCTGCTTCCACAAAATATAGATTGAGGGTTGCGATATACCTGCTTTTACAAAATACCTATTAAGGGGTTTGATATAACTGCTTTCACAAAATATAGATTGAGGGGTGCAATATACCTGCTTTCTTAAAATACTGATTAAGAGTTTGATATACCTGTGTCCACAAAATACTGATTCAGAAGTGTTCTATACCTGCTTCCACCAAATATTGATTCAGGTGTTCTACATACTTGTTTCCACAAAATACTGATTGAGGGGTGGGATATACTTGGTTCTACAAAATACTGATTAAGGGGTTTGATATACTTGATTCCACAAAATGCTGATTGAGGGGTTCGATATACCTACTTCCACAAAATATTGATTTAGGGGTTCTATATACCTGCTTCCACAAAATACTGATTAAGGGGTTTGATATACCTGCTACCACAAAATACAGATTGAAAGGTGTGATATAGCTGATTCTACAAAATATTGATTAAAAGGTTCTATATACCTGTTTCCACAAAATACTGATTGAGGGGTGCGATATACATGCTTCTACAAAATTTTGATTAAAGGGTTATATATAACTGCTTCCACAAAATATTTATTGAGAGGTGCGATATACATGATTCCACCAAATATTGATTGAGGGGTGCGATACACCTGCTTCCAAAAAATACTGATTAAGGGATTTCATATAACTGCCTCCACAAAATATAAATTGAGAGGTGCGATATACCTGCTTCTACCAAATATTGATTGAGGCCTACGATATATCAGCTTCCACAAAATACTGATTGAGGGGTGCGATATACCTGCTTCCACCAAATATTGATTATGGGGTTCAATATACCTGTTTCCACAAAAGACTGATTGAGGGGTGCACTATTCCTGCTTCTACAAAATATTGACTAGGGAGTTCTATATACCTACTTTCACAAAATTCTGATTGAGGGGTGCGATATACCTGCTTTAACCAAATGATGAATGAGGCCTACAATACATCAGCTTGTATGAAATACTGATTGAGGGGTGCAATATACCTGCTTCCACCAAATATTGATACAGGGGTTCTATATACTTGCTTCCACAAAATACTGATTGAAGGGTGAGATATATATGCTTCCACAAATATTGATTCAGCTGTTCTAATTTCCTGTCTCCACAAAATACCGATTGAGGGGTGTGATATACCTGCTTTTACATAATACTGATTAAGGGGTTCTATATACCTGCTTCCACAAAAAACTAATTGAGGGGTGCGATATACCTGCTTCCACAAAATACTGATTAGGGGGTTTGATAAGCATGCTTCTAAAAAATACAGATTGAGGTGTGTAATATACCTGCTTCCACCAAATATTGATTCAGGTGTTCTATATACCCGTTTCCACAAAATACTGATTGAGGGGTGTGATATACCTTCTTCAACAAAATACTGATTATGGGTTTCTATGAACCTGCTTCCACAGAATACTGATTGAAGTGTGCGATATACCTGTTTCCTCAATATACTGATTGAGGGATGCGATATACCTGCTTCCAACAAATATTGATTCAGGGGTTCTATATACATGTTTCCACAAAATACTGATTGTGGGTTGAGCTATACCTGATTCTACAAAATATTGTTTCAGGTGTTGCAATATACCTGCTTTCTCAAAATACTGATTGAGGGGTTTGATATACCTGCATCCATAAAACACTGATTCAGGGGTACTCTATACCTGCTTCCACCAAATATCTGTTCAGGTGTTCTATATACATGTTTCCACAAACTACTGATTGAGGGTGGGATATACCTGCTTCTACAAAATACAGATTAAGGGGTTCTATATACCTGCTTCCACAAAATTCTGATTGAGGAGAGCGATATACCTGCTTCCACAAAATACTGAATAAGGGTTTTGATATACTTGCTTCCACAAAATACTGATTTAGGGGTGTGATATACCTGCTTCCACAAAATATTTATTTAGGGGTTCTATATACCTGCTTCCACAAAATACTGATTAGAGGGGTTTGATATACCTGCTTCCACAAAATATAGATTGAAAAGTGCGATATACCTGATTCTACAAAATATTTATTAAGAGGTTCTATATACTTGCTTCCACAAAATACTGATTGAGGGGTGCAATATACATGCTTATACAAAATTCTGATTAAAGGGTTCTATATACTTGATTCCACAAAATACTGATTGAAGGGTGCGATACACCTGTGTCCACAAAATACTGATTAAGGGGTTTGATATACTTGCTTCCACAAAATACTGATTAAGGCGTTTGATATACCTGCTTCCACAAAAATACAGATTGAAAGGTTCAATATATCTGATTCTACAAAATATTGATTAAGAGGTTCTATATACCTGTTTCCACAAAATACTGATTGAGGGGTGCAATATATATGCTTATACAAAATTCGGATTAAAGGGTTCTATACAGTTGCTTCCAAAAAATACTGATTGAAGGGTGTGATACACCTGTTTCCACAAAATACTGATTGAGGGGTACGATATACCTGCTTCCACAAAATACTGATTAAGGGATTTCATATGACTGCTTCTACAAAATATAGATTGAGAGGTGCGATACACCTGCTTCCACAAAATATTAATTGAGGTATACGATATATCGGTTTCCACAAAATACTGATTAAGGGGTGCGATATACTTGCTTCCACCAAATATTGATTCAGGGGTTCAATATACCTGTTTCCACAAAAGACTGATTGAGGGGTGCACTATTCCTGCTTCTACAAAATATTGATTAAGGGGTTCTATATACGTGCTTCCACAAAATACTGATTGAGGGGTGCGATATACCTGTTTCCACAAAATAAGGATTGAGGCCTGCGATACATAGGCTTCCACAAAATACTGATTGAGGGGTACGATATAACTGCTTCCACAAAATACTAATTAAGGGGTTTGATATAACTGCTTCCACAAAATATAGATTGAGGTGTGCGATATACCTGCTTCGACAAAAAGACTGTTTAAGGGGTTTGATATAACGGTTTCCACAAAATATAGATTGAGGGATTTGATAAACATGCTTCTAAAAAATACAGATTGATGTGTGTGATATACCTGCTTCCACCAAATAATGATTCAGGTGTTCTATATACCTGTTTCCACAAAATACTGATTGAGGAGTGCGATATACCTGTTCGACAAAAAACTGATTAAGGGGATTGATATACCTGCTTCCACAAAATATAGATTGAGGGTTGCGATATACCTGCTTTTACAAAATACCTATTAAGCGGTTTGATATAACTGCTTTCACAAAATATAGATTGAGGGGTGCAATATACCTGCTTTCTTAAAATACTGATTAAGAGTTTGATAAAACTGTGTCCACAAAATACTGATTCAGAAGTGTTCTATACCTGCTTCCACCAAATATTGATTCAGGTGTTCTATATACTTGTTTCCACAAAATACTGATTGAGGGGTGGGATATACTTGGTTCTACAAAATACTGATTAAGGGGTTTGATATACTTGATTCCACAAAATGCTGATTGAGGGGTTCGATATACCTACTTCCACAAAATATTGATTTAGGGGTTCTATATACCTGCTTCCACAAAATACTGATTAAGGGGTTTGATATACCTGCTTCCACAAAATACAGATTGAAAGGTGTGATATATCTGATTCTACAAAATATTGATTAAAAGGTTCTATATACCTGTTTCCACAAAATACTGATTGAGGGGTGCGATATACATGCTTCTACAAAATTTTGATTAAAGGGTTATATATAACTGCTTCCACAAAATATTTATTGAGAGGTGCGATATACCTGCTTCCACCAAATATTGATTGAGGGGTGCGATATACCTGCTTCCAAAAAATACTGATTAAGGGATTTCATATAACTGCCTCCACAAAATATAAATTGAGAGGTGCGATATACCTGCTTCTACCACATATTAATTGAGGCCTACGATATATCGGCTTCCACAAAATACTGATTGAGGGGTGCGATATACCTGCTTCCACCAAATATTGATTCAGGGGTTCAATATACCTGTTTCCACAAAAGACTGATTGAGGGGTGCACTATTCCTGCTTCTACAAAATATTGACTAGGGAGTTCTATATACCTGCTTTCACAAAATTCTGATTGAGGGGTGCAATATACCTGCTTTAACGAAATGATGAATGAGGCCTGCAATACATCAGCTTGTACGAAATACTGATTGAGGGGTGCAATATACCTGCTTCCACCAAATATTGATACAGGGGTTCTATATACTTGCTTCCACAAAATACTGATTGAAGGGTGAGATATATATGCTTCCACAAATATTGATTAAGCTGTTCTAATTTCCTGTCTCCACAAAATACCGATTGAGGGGTGTGATATACCTGCTTCTACATAATACTGATTAAGGGGTTCTATATACCTGCTTCCACAAAAAACTAATTGAGGGGTGCGATATACCTGCTTCCACAAAATACTGATTAGGGGGTTTGATAAACATGCTTCTAAAAAATACAGATTGAGGTGTGTAATATACCTGCTTCCACCAAATATTGATTCAGGTGTTCTATATACCCGTTTCCACAAAATACTGATTGAGGGGTGTGATATACCTTCTTCGACAAAATACTGATTAAATTGATTGATATAACTGCTTCCACAAAATAGGGATTGAGGGGTGAGATATACCTGCTTCAACAAAATACTGATTATGGGATTCTATGAACCTGCTTCCACAGAATACTGATTGAGGTGTGCGATATATCTGTTTCCACAATATATTGATTGAGGTGTGCGATATACCTGCTTCCAACAAATATTGATTCAGGGGTTCTATATACATGTTTCCACAAAATACTGATTGTGGGTTGAGCTATACCTGATTCTGCAAAATATTGTTTCAGGTGTTCTTTATTACTGTTTCCACAAAATACTTATTGAGTGGTGGGATATAACTGCTTCTACAAAATATTGATTAAGGGGTTCTATATACCTACTTCTGCAAAATACTGATTGAGGGGTGCGATATACCTGCTTCCACCAAATATTGATTCAGGGGTGCAATATACCTGTTTCCACAAAATACTGATTGAGGGGTGCGATATACCTGCTTTCACAAATTATAGATTGAGGGGTGCAATATTGCTTCTTTCAAAAAAAAATACTGATTAAGGGGTTTGATATAACTTCTTCCACAAAATAAAGATTGAGTGATGCGATATACCTGCTTTCAGAAAATACTGATTAAGGTGTTTGATATACCTGCTTCACAAAATACTTATTGAGGGGTGCACTATTCCTGCTTCTACAAAATATTGATTCAGTGGTTCTATATACTTGTTTCCAAAAAATACTGATTGTGGGGTGCGCTATAACGGCTTCTATAAAATATTGATTAAGGGGTTCTATATACCTGCTTCCGCAAAATATTGATTGATGGGTGCGATATACCTGCTTACACCAAATAATGATTGAGGACTGCGATACATCAGCTTCCACAAAATACTGATTGAGGGGTGCGATATACCTGCTTCCACAAAATATTGATACAGGGGTTCTATCTTCTTGCTCCCCCAAAATATTGATTGAGTGGTTTTATATACGTTTCCACAAAATGCAGATTGAGGGGTGCGTGCGATATGCCTGCTTCCAACAAATATTGATTCAACTGTTCTAAATAACTGTCTCCACAAAATACCTATTGAGGGGTGCGATATTCCTGCTTCTACAAAATACTTATTAAGGGGTTCTATGAACCTGCTTCCACAGAATACTGATTCAGGGATTCTATATACCTGTTTCCACAAAATACTGATTGAGGGGTGCGGTATACCTGCTTCCACCAAATATTGATTCAGGGATTCTATATACCTGTTTCCACAAAATACTGATTGTGGGGTGCTCTATACCTGCTTCTACAAAATATTGATTTAGGTGTTCTATATACCTGTTTTTACAAAATACTGATTGAGCGGTGGGATACACCTTCTTCTACAAAATACTGATTAAGGGGTTCTATGTAACATCTTCTACAAAATACTGATTGAGGGGTGCGATATACCTGCATTGACCAAATATTGATTCAGTGGTTCTTTTTACCTGTTTCCACAAAATACTGATTGTGGGGTGTGCTATACCTGCTTCTACAAAATATTGATTCAGTTGTTCTATATACCTATTTCCACAAAATACTGATTGAGGGGTGCGATATACCTGCTTCAACGAAATACCGATTAAGGGGTTTGATATACCTGCTTCCACAAAATATAGATTGAGGGTTTCGATATACCTGCTTTCAAAAAATACTAATTAAGGGTTTTTATATAACTGCTTCCACAAAATATAAAATGAGGGGTGCGATATAACTGCTTTCAAAAAATACTGATGAAGGGGTTTGATATACCTGCTGCCACAAAATACTGATTGAGGTGTGAGATACACCTGCTTAAACCAAATACTTATTGAGGCCTCCGATGCATCGGCTACCACAAAATACTGATTGAGGGGTGTGATATACCTGCTTCCACCAAATATTGATTCAGCGTTTAAATATAGTCGCTTCCACAAAATATTGATTGAGGGGTGCAATATACCTGCTTCCACAAAATACTTATTAGGGGGTTTGATATACATGTGTGTGGAATCCGACATCAGACGATTAAAACATTAAAAAAAACAGAAATAACATATCTAACCAAGAAATTCATGCAATCAAACAACTACAAATACAAAAAGACATCATCATTCGCCCTGCAGATAAGGGAGGAGCAACCGTAGTTCTAGACAAAGAACAATACGAAATGGAATGCCTCAGGTTACTGTCAGACAACACCACATATCAGAAACTCAGCAAAGACTTCATCGACTCATACGGCCAAATATTGAAAGACTACTGCCAGAAAGGAGTAGATAACCACTTTTTACTTGAACAAGAAGCAAAATTTATCCTAAACACACAACAAAGACTCCCAATATTTTACTGCCTACCCAAAGTTCACAAAAGTTTAGAGAACCCACCAGGCCGCCCAATAATTTCTGGAATAGGATCATTCACATCAAATCTTTCACAACACATCGACAGACTACTTAAACCAGTTGTCAAAAACACAAACACGTACATCAAAGACAGCACACAGATAATCAAAACAATGGAAAACATGGAGTACAACCCGAACTGGATCCTGGGAACCCTAGTGTCATGGAACCATGAACCAGACGTACAACAAGAGATAAGTGGAAATAAGAAGGCTTTATTGAAAATCAAGCTGTAAGCAAAAGTCCAAACGGATGGCTAAACCGAAGCAGGGTCTTGCGTAGACAGAGGTCAGGAACCAGAAGGGTAGTCAGACGAAGCCTGGATCAGGAACCAACGGGGTAGTCAGACGAGGCCAGGATCAGGAACCAGAAGCAGCAGCAGTCTTAGAAGCATGTGAACACAGGAGGACCAAGCAAGGAACTGAAGCCACAGACCTCCTATATATATGAGCTAGGCATCCAGCTCCTCCCAGTGGGAAGGAGAAGCCGCAGGGTGGGAGGCTACAAGAAACCCAGAAACCAAGATGGCCGCCAGCACATGTCAAACGAAGGAGAACAGTAAGAAGGTAAGACCATGACAGTACCTCCCCCTCAAGGGCCCCTCCTCCGCGGAGTAAGGAACGGTTTCTGAGGGAAGCGTGCGTGGAAGGCTCGGAGCAAAGCAGGAGCATGGACATCTGCGGAGGGAACCCAGGAACGCTCCTCTGGACCATAACCACGCCAATGGACCAAAAACTGCAACCGACCGCGGACCAGGCGTGAGTCCAGGATATTGCTCACCTCATATTCCTCACGATTGCCCACTTGGACCGGACGGGGCCGAGGAACCGAGGAAGTGAAACGATTACACACCAATGGCTTCAACAGGGAGACATGAAACACGTTGGAGATCCGCATGCCAGGAGGAAGCGCAAGGGCATAGGCTACCGGGTTTACCCTGCGAAGCACTCGGAAGGGACCAACAAAGCGAGGCGCCAGCTTGGGAGTGGGCACTCGAAGGTTGAGGTTGCGGGTGGACAACCATACACGGTCTCCGACCTGGTAGGAAGGAGCGGGCGCTCGTCTGCGATCAGCCTGGAGTCTCTGGCGCTGCGCAGAGACCTCAAGGGACCTCTGGATCTGTACCCAAGAAGCACGTAGGACGGAAAGGTGATCCTCCACAGCCGGAATATCCTGGGGAGAGAATACCTCCGGTAACACGGCAGGTTGGAACCCATAATTGGCCATGAAGGGAGACGTCCCAGAGGAAGAGTTCACCGCCGTGTTCCTGGCAAACTCAGCCCAAGGCAGGAGGTCAACCCAATTGTCTTGGTGATCGGAGACATAGCAACGAAGGAATTGCTCCAAGGCCTGATTGGATCGTTCTGCGGCCCCATTGGACTGAGGGTGGTAGGCCGAGGAGAAAGAGAGATGAATCCCCAACTGGGAGCAAAAGGCGCGCCAGAACCTGGACACAAACTGACTCCCCCGATCCGACACAATCTCCTTGGGCAAACCGTGCAACCGGAAGACCTCCCTGGCGAAAATCGTGGCCAACTCTTGTGCAGAGGGTAACTTCTTGAGAGGAACACAGTGGCACATTTTGGAAAACCGATCCACAATCATGAGAATGACCGTATGGCCTCGGGATGCAGGGAGGTCCACAATGAAATCCATCCCCAGGTGTGACCATGGGCGCTCCCCGGTGGCTATGGGTTGCAAAAGGCCCAACGGAAGGTGCCGAGGGGACTTACTCTGGGCACAAACGGAGCATGCCGCTACATATGCGGCGATGTCGGAACGTAGAGAAGGCCACCAGAACAGACGTGAAACAGCCCAGGACAGCTGATTCTTTCCAGGATGCCCCGCGGCCTTGGAGTTATGGTAGGTTCGCAACAACCGAGTGCGCAACTCCTCAGGCACAAAACACCTGCCGTTGGGTCTCCCAGAGGGAGCACCAGATTGAGCCGCCAAAATCTGCTCACCCAGGGGAGAGGTCAGGCTGGTGCGAATGGCGGCCAGGATCTGATTCGGAGGTATGACCGAAGTCGGAATCGACTCCTCCCCGGACAGCTCGGAGTACTGCCGTGATAAGGCATCCGCTCTGATGTTCTTGGAACCGGGTAGGTAGGAGACCACGTAATTAAAACGTGACAAGAACAGAGCCCATCTGGCCTGACGTGCTGTCAATCTCTTGGCCTCAGAAAGGTAGGTCAGATTCTTGTGGTCCGTCAGGATGAGAACCGGAACCACCGAACCCTCGAGCAAGTGCCTCCATTCTTTAAGGGCCTGCACGATGGCCAATAACTCCCTGTCACCAATCTGATAGTTGCACTCCGCGGAAGACAGTTTCCGGGAGTAAAACCCACAAGGAAGCAGAGGACCCTCTGGTGTTCTACGCTGAGACAGAAGGGCGCCTACTCCCGTCTCAGACGCGTCCACCTCGAGGACAAAGGGCAACCCAGGGTTGGGATGCGACAGAATCGGAGCCGACACAAAGGCGGACTTTAGAGCCTCAAAAGCTCGGATGGCCTCGAGCGGCCAGACCTGGAAATTACTGCCCTTCCTGGTCAGATCCGTGAGAGGCTTGGCTAGCATAGAAAAGTCCCTGATGAACTTCCGATAATAATTGGCGAAGCCCAAAAAGCGCTGCAGGGCACGGAGACCACTGGGCTGGGGCCACTGTAAGACAGCCGAAACCTTCTCAGGATCCATGGAGAACCCCTCAGCGGAAATGATGTAACCTAAGAAGGTTACCTGGGAATCGGTGAAATTCGCATTTCTCAAGCTTACCGAACAGCCTGTTCTCTCGTAACCGTTGCAACACTCGTCTGACATCCATAATGTGGGCCTCCATGGATTCAGAATATACCAAGATGTCATCCAAATAGACCACCACACACTGCTGCAACAGGTCACGGAAAACATCGTTGATGAATTCCTGGAAGACTGCGGGCGCATTGCACAACCCAAAGGGCATAACCAAGGATTCATAATGACCGGTCCTGGTGTTAAACGCGGTCTTCCACTCATCGCCCGCCTTGATCCTTACCAGGTTATATGCCGCCCTCAGGTCGAGTTTGGTAAAGACCGTGGCCCCTTTGAGGCGATCGAACAGCTCGGAAATCAAGGGTATCGGGTAAGCGTTCTTGATCGTGATGCGATTGAGACCCCTGTAATCGATGCAAGGCCTCAACTCACCGCCCTTCTTTTTCACAAAGAAAAATCCAGCCCCTGCCGGGGACGAGGATTTGCGAATGTGTCCACGTGAAAGCGCCTCCCTCACGTACTCCTCCATGGCCTCATTCTCCGCTACCGACAGTGGATAGACTTTGCCACGAGGAGGAACGGCACCAGATTGTAACTCTATGGCACAATCGTATGGGCGGTGCGGAGGTAGGGCAACCGCGCGCACCTTATCGAATACATCCCGGTACTCTTCGTATTCAGGAGGCAACAGAGAGTCCGAGGAAGTACACAGCAACTTGACAGGCCCATGGATGCAACTAGCCCCACACTGCGGTGACCACGAGAGGATCTCGGCCGATCTCCAATCGAAAGTCGGATTATGCTTCTGGAGCCAGGGGTACCCCAAGACCACCGAGTAGTGTGGAGACGAAATCACCTGGAGACAGACCGACTCTCTGTGAACGGCACCAATGGCTATCCCCACTGGAAGGGTCTCATGAGTCACGTGTGGCGGCAGAAGGGGTCTGCCGTCTATCGCCTCAAGAGCCAGTGGGGAACCTCGAGGCTGCAGAGGAATGGAATTGGCGGCAGCGAACACACTATCAATGAACAAACCACCAGCACCAGAGTCCACCAACGCCTGGGTCGTCACCGAGCCCCCGACCCAGGAGAGGACAACAGTGATCAGTGGTTTGTCAACACGGGAAACCGGGGACGAGGAGACTCCACCCAAGATCTGCCCCCGACAGGATCTCAGGTGCGAGCGTTTCCCGGACGGTTCGGACATGCCAACCGAAAATGCCCACCGAGACCACAGTACATGCATCGGCCCTCGCGTCTCCGGAGTACCATCTCCACCTCGGACAGGCGAGCAAACCCCAGCTGCATGGGTTCACCCCCAGACAAGTCATCCCCAGGAGGCGTGGGAGGAGAGGGAGGCACGGGAGGCACGGGTGGGACAGCAAACGTAGGCGCCAATCTGTTAGAAGACCTCCGCAGGCTCTCCTTAAAGGAAGGTCTCTCCCTGAGTCTGGTGTCAATCAAAATCAGGAAAGAAATAAGAGACTCGAGCTCCACTGGTAGGTCCTTAGCTGCAACCTCATCCTTCAAGGCATCTGAGAGACCATGAGAGAAAGCAGCGACCAGAGCCTCATTATTCCAGCCCACCTCTGCTGCCAGGGTACGAAACTCAATGGCGTATTCAGCTACGGATCGTGAACCCTGTCTGATGGACATAAGGAGCTTCGCAGCAGAGGCAGCACGAGCCGGCACATCGAATACCTTCCGAAGAGAAGCAACAAAACCGGAAAACTCGGCAACCACCGGATTGTTGTTCTCCCATAAAGGGCTGGCCCAGGCCAAGGCCTTGTCCGAGAGCAGCGAGATCAAGAAGCCCACCTTTGATCTCTCAGTAGGAAAGGAATGTGGCAGCAACTCGAAATAAATGCCCACCTGGTTAAGGAAACCTCGGCACTGAGTTGGCTCTCCCCCAAAGCGCTGTGGAAGGGGGGCAGAACCGGTCATACCCCGAGACACCGCAGGCGCAGCAACAGGTGTCGGGGTAGACTCTGGCGCAACAACCGGAGCGGCAGTAGGAGCGGGCCCAGGAGCGACAACCGACCCATCGGCAACGGAAGCGAAATGAGCCGTGCGTTCAAGCAGGGTTTGCAACGCCACAGCGAACCGACCCAACAGGTGATCCTGCTGATCAAGTCTGGCAACCAGCGTAGGTAGCGAGGATGGCCCTGTACCGTCAAAATTCATGGCTTGGTCCTAATGTCATGGAACCATGAACCAGACGTACAACAAGAGATAAGTGGAAATAAGAAGGCTTTATTGAAAATCAAGCTGTAAGCAAAAGTCCAAACGGATGGCTAAACCGAAGCAGGGTCTTGCGTAGACAGAGGTCAGGAACCAGAAGGGTAGTCAGACGAAGCCTGGATCAGGAACCAACGGGGTAGTCAGACGAGGCCAGGATCAGGAACCAGAAGCAGCAGCAGTCTTAGAAGCATGTGAACACAGGAGGACCAAGCAAGGAACTGAAGCCACAGACCTCCTATATATATGAGCTAGGCATCCAGCTCCTCCCAGTGGGAAGGAGAAGCCGCAGGGTGGGAGGCTACAAGAAACCCAGAAACCAAGATGGCCGCCAGCACATGTCAAACGAAGGAGAACAGTAAGAAGGTAAGACCATGACACCTAGACGTCCAGTCTTTATACACAATAATAGATTACAAACACGGCATTGAAGCCATGACCATACAACTAGAAAAAAGCAATGAATTCCAAAAAGAACAAATAAACTACATAGCTGAAGGAGTCGACCTAATCTTAAGACACAACAATTTTTCCTTCAACTCCACCTATTACCTACAGACCAGGGGCACGGCCATGGGCACCAGATTCGCCCCCAGCTATGCAAACCTCTTCATGTCACATTGGGAGGACAACCACATACAGCATCGGCTGGGGACGGATCTGGTGCTATGGAAACGCTACATCGATGACGTGGTCTTTATTTGGCAGGGAGGAGAAACTGATTTAAATAAATTCCTGGAAGAAATTAACAACAAGGAATTCCTCACTTGCAGCAGCACAAATTTAATCTACATCATCACCTGTCCCTGCAAAAAACAATACATCGGCAGAACAAAAAGAACCTTAAAAAAACGAATATCGGAACACATAAACAATATTAGAAAAGGTTTCGAAACTCACTCACTCTCCAAACACTTCAAAACACACCACAAACAAGACCCATCAGGAATATCCTTTGCAGCATTGGAAAAAGTAAAAACAGATTGGAGAGGAGGAAATCACATAGCCAAGATGTCCCGCATCGAATCAAAGTTCATCTACGAGTTCAACACAATTATACCGGGGGGCCTAAACGCTGACTTTGAACTATTCGGGTTCCTATAAACTACCCCTGGAGTGGCCACCCCCGGTCGACTCGCGGTAGGCGTCCGGCTGTCTACCAGCACCCTTACCGCCACTCGATACGTGGCCGCCACCCCACCATTGAAAACAACTCAATTCATATAAAATACCACCAAAAAGATCAAGCAACCCACCATCACACATTGCAAAATACCAAACGAGACTCATAATTGGATCCATGCCTCGGACCCAACAAAATCCTTAATCCAAAAACCTCAACCCAACCATGGGTCCAAAAATATAAAAATAAAAAATACACAATCACAGTGGACAATACACACACCACCATAAAACTCCCCCACCAGCACACATCACGGAATACACCACCCCAACCCCCCTAAAAATACGCCACCACTCCACACCACACACCCCAGATAAAACGCAGACCGGGAAACAGACACCGCAGAGCGCAACAAGGACGCTCCAACAGCCAGGACATCTACACCTGATAAAGGAGGTAACAGGGTGCAGCCTTTTCCAATGTGTGGGACGCCACACTAAGTGCAGCACCCGACTGACACACCATTTAGATATATATATATCTTTTTGCCACTATATATACTATATTTTTTTTTTCTTGTGTGACCATCAGCGATACATAAGACAGAAAATCCTTCTCTCTTTTTATGCACACTGTAATTTATTTTTTTTATATATTTTTTCATTCTCAGAACTTCATTTTTAGAACTTCTACCTTCATTTTTACCGTATTCCCATACAAATAAATACGTATATTTTTCACTACCATATCTGTGTACATTGTTTCCTTAGTATAACTGATAGATGTAGAGTGCCGGTTTTTCAATATATATTTTTATTATCATAAACCTCCCTTCTGATTGGGTGAATCAGTCCAAAACCAGAGCACCTATACATTGTATTGATCAGGTGAGCCACCAATAACCTACCTTTTCTCCTCGTTTGATATACATGTTTCCACAAAATACAGATTGAGGGGTGTAATATACCTGCTTCCACAAAATATTTATTTAGCTGTTCTATAGATCTGTCTCCACAAAATATTGATTGAGGGGTGCTATATACCTGCTTCCACCAAATATTTATTCAGGGGTTTTATATACCTGTTTCCTCAAAATACTGATTAAGGGGTTCAATATACTTGCTTCGACTAAATACTGATTAAGGGGTTTGATATACTTGCTTCCACAAAATAAAGATTAGGATGTGCAATATACCTGGTTTCACAAAATATTGATTATGGGGTTCAAAATACCTGTTTCCACAAAAGACTGATTGAGGGGTGCACTATTTCTGCTTCTAAAAAATATTGATTAAGCGGTTCTATATAACTTATTCCACAAAATACTGATTACGGGTGCGATATACCTGCTTCCACAAAATAATGAATGAGGCCTGCGATACATTGGCTTCCACAAAATACTGATTGAGGGTAGAGATGTCGCATACATAAAATTTTCCGTTCGCGAACGGTGAACACAAATTTTTGCAAATGTTTGCGAACGGACGAACCGGGCGAACCGCCATTGACTTCAATGGGCAGGCGAATTAAAAAACCCACAGGGACTCTTTCTAGCCACAGTAGTGATGGAAAAGTTGTTTCAAGGGAACTAACACCTGGACTGTGGCATGCCGGAGGGGATCTATGGCAAAACTCCCATAGAAAATTACATAGTTGACGCAGAGTTGGATTTTAATCCATAAAGGGCATAAATCACCTAACAATCCTAAAGTTTTTTGAACAACATGGTTTAAAACATCCAGTGTGTGTATACTATCAGGTATGATGTTGTATTGATCAGGTAGTGTAAGGGTTACGCCCACTTCACAGACATTGACAGACCAAACTTCACTTTTGCACCGCAAACAACCGCAAACAGTCCATTTGCCCAACCACAAACTCCCCATTTGCACAAGGTTGGATACCAAGCTAGCCATGTCCCGTTGATGTCATTGAAGGTTTATTCCTCCACCCAGCCACGTACAACACCAAGGGTCACTGAAAGGTGAATTGAATTGATTTTTCAAACTGTGAGATGGTTAAAAAAAAGCTGGCTCCCTCCCCTTTGTTTTAATCCACGGTCACTGCGTCTGCGCCGTGCAATTTACTGTCACACTCGATATTAGTGGTATTTTTTGTAGTACTATTCTCATCAGTTTAATCCCTGTTATGTCCCCAATCTGGGGTCCATTTATTGAATTGATTTTTCGAACGGAAAGATGGTTTAAAAAAAACGCTGGCTTCCTCTCCTTTGTTTTAGTCCATGGTCACTGTGTCTGCGCCGTGCAATTTACTGTCACACCCGATATGAGTGGTATTTTCTGTAGTACTATTCTCATCAGTTTAATCCCTGTTACGTTCCATATCAGGGATTGCCTTTTTTGAAAAAATATTTAGGCAGGGTCCCTTCGACTGACTTCACAGTAACAGACTAAACTCTGATACACCAAACTGAATTGATTTTAGGAACTGGGAGATGGAAAAAGCAGCTTGGTCGGTCGTCTTACTCCCAAGTTGGGGCACTGCGCGTGTACGGAGCAATGTGCTGTGACACCCTATATGAGTGGTGTCTTAACTAGTACTATTTCTATCAGTTTAGTCCCTGTTAAGTCCCCTATCCGGGCATGTGTGTCAAATTGATTAACCATTGTTGAATTAACAAACCATTACGACATCCTGGAATAATTTAGTTCTGAGCTCTGTACTTCCTTTGTATTAGAATTGATGGGGATTTTTTAAATTGTCTGCATTATTTCTAATAAACTATTAAGAGACTTTATTATGATTTATTTTATTTTATGTATTTAAAACCCATACAAAGAAAAATGTAAAAAATAAAATTAATGTTTTTTCTATGAAAAATTATCCAGCCAATCGCTTTTGGTCTGATCATAATGAAGCAACGGCCTTATCATCTGGGGTGTGGCAACATTGTCAACACACTCATAGAGGTGATGATCGCTTCATTGTGATATGCAAGCCCCTTCACCACAACAAGGTAAAGATCACGAAGGGGAATTGACACTTGTATGTGCCTTTTTTTCTTTTTTTTTGCAGCCACAGTGCAGCACCAGAGGCCAGAAAAATTAGGCATGTACACATGCCTGAAAAATAATGGTATTGTTGCAGCCGCTGTTGTAGCAGCGGCCGGAAAAATTGATGTTTTCCAGGCAGAAAGGTGACTAAAACATTGCGGCTTGAAACCTAGTTGGTGGTGGAGAATTCACGAAAGTCAACCGGTATGCAAACATTAAATACAGCAGTGTGGGGACCATTTTGAGGCCAATGCATGTCATCAGGCCTTTTGTTAGTCAAACGTATCCCCCACTGTCAGTCCCTTCGGGATCCATGCCTCATTCATCTTAATGAAGGTGAGGTAATCAACACTTTTTTGACCGAGGCGACTTCTTTTGTCAGTGACAATGCCTCCTGCTGCACTGAAGGTCCTTTCTAACAGGACACTTGAAGCGGGGCAGGCCAGAAGTTCTATCGCAAACTGGGATAGCTCAGGCCACAGGTCAAGCCTGCACACCCAGTAGTCAAGGGGTTCATCGCTCCTCAGATTGTCGATATCTGCAGTTAAGGCAAGGTCGTCTGCTACCTGTCGGTCGAGTCGTTCTCTAAGGCTGGATCCCGAAGGGCTGTTGCGATGTGTAGGACTGAAAAAGCTCTACATGTCCTCCATCAACAACACATCTGTAAAGCGTCCTGTCCTTGCCGCCGTGGTCGTGGTAGGAGGAGGATTACTTTCACCTCTTCCCCAGTTAGATTCCCGTTGTGCTGTGACATCCCCCTTATAAGCTGTGTAAAGCATATTTTTTAGTTTGGTTTTAAACTGCTGCATCCTTTCTGACTTTCCGCCACTTTCTGCTTATACCGGGGGTCTAGTAGCATGGTGACACAGTACAGGTCGTTCTCCTTGATCCTTTTTATACGAGGGTCCCTCAACAGACATGACAGTATGAAAGACCCCATTTGCACAAGGTTGGATGCCGAACTACTCATTTCCCGTTCCTCGTCCTCACTGATGTCATTGACGGTCAGTACTTCCCCCCAGCCACGTACAACACCACGGGTCCCAGATAGGTGACAACAACGAGCACCCTGGGATGCCTGCTGTGGTTGGGCTTCCTCCTCCTCAAAGCCACATTCCTCCTCTGACTCCTCTTCCTCATTCTCCTCTTGCAGCGTTGCCGCAGGTCCGGCAAGCGATGATGACAAGGCTGTTTCTGGTGGTGATGGTGACCACAACTCTTCGTCTTCACGCTCATCTACAGCCTGATCTAGCACTCTTCGCAGGGCACGCTCCAGGAAGAAAACAAATGGGATGAGGTCGCTGATGGTCACCTCCTCAAAAGGACGCATGAGCCTACAGGCATTGCGCATGAGCGTCCAGTAACGTGGCAAAAAAATTCCCAGCTCTGCAGAGGCTGTCCTAGCACCCCGGTCATACAAATACCCGTTGATGGCTTTTTCTTGTTGGAGCAGGCGGTCGAACATTAGGAGTGTTGAATTCCAACATGTCGGGCTATCGCAAATTAAGCGCCTCACTGGCATGTTGTTTTGGGGCTGAATGTCTGAAAAGTGCGCCATGGACATGTAGGAACGCCTAAAATGGCCAAACACCTTTCTGGCCTGCTTGAGGACGTCATGTAAGCCTGGGTACTTAGACACAAAGCGTTGTACAATGAAATTCAACACATGTGCCATGCACGGCACATGTGACAACTTGCCTAAATTCAATGCTGCCAACAAATTGCTTCCATTGTCACACACCACTTTGCCGATCTCCAGTTGGTGCGGGGTCAGCCACTGATCCACCTGTGCATTCAGGGTGGACAGGGGTGCTGGTCCGGTGTGGCTCTCTGCTTTCAGGCAAGTGAACCCCAAGACAGCGTGACACTGTCGTATCCGGGATGTGGAATAGCCCCTGGGGAGCTGGGGGGATTCAGTTGATGTGCAGCCAGACGCCGCAGCAGAAGAGGACTCAGCCGAGGAGGTTATCGAAGAGGATGGAGTAGAGGAGGTAGCAGCAGGCCTGCATGCAAGTCGTGGCGGTGTCACCAACTCCGCTGCAAAGCCACGCATTCCATGCTTGGCAGCCGTCAGCAGGTTGACCCAATGCGCAGTGTACGTGATATACCCGCCCTGACCGTGCTTTGCAGACCAGGTATCAGTGGTCAGATGGACCATTGCCTAAACACTGTATGCCAGAGATGCCATGACTTTCTTTTCAATAACTGAGTAGAGGTTTGGAATTGCCTTTTTTGAAATAAAAAATCGTCCGGGTACCTTCCACTGTGATGTCCCAATAGCGACAAATTTTTTGAAGGCCTCAGACTCCACCAGCTGGTATGGTAAAAGTTGGCGGGCTAAGAGTTCCGTCGAGCCAGATGTCAGACGCCGGGCAAGGGGTGACTCTGTGACATTGTCTACTTACGCTCAAACATTTCCTTGACAGACACCTGACTGTGGGCAGGTGAGATGGAACTGCTGAAGGTGAGAGGCGGAGTGGCGGGTGGTTGAGAGGGGGCAAGGAGGACAGCAGTGGTTGACGTGGCTGAAGATGCTGGACCAGGAGGAGGATGGTGGCTTTGAGTTTGTTTGCTGCTTGTACTCATGTGTTGATCCCATTGGCGTTTGTGATGTGAGATCATGTGCCTTTGCAAAGCAGTTGTACCTAGGTGGGTGTTGGACTTCCCACGACTCAGTTTCTTTTGGCACAGGTTGCAAATGGCATTGCTTTTATCAGAGGCAGACACACACAAAAAATGGCACACTGCTGAGCTTTGCAATGACGGCATTCTGGTGGTGGCAACAGCATGCGTTGATTGGCATGCTGTCTGGCTGACCCCGGGTGCCGATACATGCTGTCTGACTGTGCCACTAGCTTCTTGCGACGACCTCCCCCTGCTTCCAACTCGTCTCCTCCTTCTCTCTGTCTCCTCTTCTGAACTTTCCCCCTCTTCTTCTTCTCTTCAAGCAGGCACCCACTTGGGTTCAGGGTACGTGGCCTCTGAACACTGGGCATTATTCCAGGGCCAGTGGAAATGACAGCACCATGACCACGACAGCCCCTGCGGGGTGGCCTGTCTCTGCCTGTCATTTTTTTTAATAAGTGGTACTATGTGTGCAAGGTACTGTGCCACCCTATATAAGTGGTGGGCAGTGGGCACAGTACAGTCTGTGTGGGCCGGACACACATTGGCTTGCAACTGCGATTATATCACAGTGAAAAAATAATTAGATTTTTTTTATCTGCAAGGTATTGTGAGTGACAACCTGTAACGGTATGAGTGGTGGCCTGGCCAGTGGGCACAGTACAGTCTGTGGGCCAGACACTCACTGGCTTCCAACTGCGATTATATCACAGATAAATAATAAATTGACTTTTTTTTATCTGCAAGGTACTGTCTGTGACACCCTGTATGAATGGAGTGCACACAGTACTGTCTGTGAGCCTGCAGCCTCTCACACACGGGCAGGCAACTGCAATATATATATACAGGTCCTTCTAAAAAAATTAGCATATTGTGATAAAGTTCATTATTTTCGGTAATGTACTGATAAACATTAGACTTTCATATATTTTAGATTCATTACACACAACTGAAGAAGTTCAAGCCTTTTATTGTTTTAATATTGATGATTTTGGCATACAGCTCATGAAAACCCAAAATTCCTATCTCAAAAAAAAAGCAGTGGACTGAGTCTGGAGTAGAAACATCCAGAGCCACCATGTACAGGCGTGTGCAGGAAATGGGCTACAGGTGCCGCATTCCCCAGGTCAAGCCACTTTTGAACCAGAAACAGCGGCAGAAGCGTCTGACCTGGGCTACAGAGAAGCAGCACTGGACTGTTGCTCAGTGGTCCAAAGTACTTTTTTTGGAAGCTAATTTTGCATGTCATTCGGAAATCAAGGTGCCAGAGTCTGGAGGAAGACTGGGGAGAGGGAAATGCCAAAATGCCTGAAGTCCAGTGTCAAGTACCCACAGTCAGTGATGGTCTGGGGTGCCATGTCAGCTGCTGGTGTTGGTCCACTGTGTTTTATCAAGGGCAGGTTCAATGCAGCTAGCTATCAGGAGATTTTGGAGCACTTCATGCTTCCATCTGCTGAAAAGCTTTATGGAGATGAAGATTTCATTTTTCAGCACGACCTGGCACCTGCTCACAGTGCCAAAACCACTGGTAAATGGTTTACTGACCATGGTATTACTGTGCTCAATTGGCCTGCCAACTCTCCTGACCTGAACCCCATAGAGAATCTGTGGGATATTGGGAAGAGAAAGTTGAGAGACGCAACACTCTGGATGAGCTTAAGGCCGCTATCAAAGCATCCTGGGCCTCCATAACACCTCAGCAGTGCCACAGGCTGATTGCCTCCATGCCACGCCGCATTGAAGCAGTAATTTCTGCAAAAGGATTCCCGACCAAGTATTGAGTGCATAACTGAACATAATTATTTGAAGGTTGACTTTTTTTGTATTAAAAACACTTTTCTTATATTGGTCGGATGAAATATACAAATTTTTTTAGATAGGAATTTGGGGTTTTCATGAGCTGTATGCCAAAATCATCAATATTAAAACAATAAAAGGCTTGAACTACTTCAGGTGTGTGTAATGAATCTAAAATATATGAAAGTCTAATGTTTATCAGTACATTACCGAAAATAATGAACTTTATCACAATATGCTAATTTTTTTAGAAGGACCTGTATATATATATATATAAAAAAAGCTGACTGATGTACTGATGTACCAGCCCTAAAAGGGGCTTTTTGGGTGCTGTCAGGACGCAGTCCTTACAGCAGATGAGTCTGTGGACACAGAACACTGCCCTAGCTAACGATTACCCTATTAGATCAGCAGCATTGTCCCTCCTCTCACTAAGAATGCAGCTTCCGAATGAATGGGAAGGAGGGTCTGCTGCTGATTGTCTAGAATGTGTCTGCTGACTGTGAGGTACAGGGTCAAAGTTTGCTCAATGATGATGTATAGGGGGCGGACCGAACATCGCATTTGTTCGCCCGCCGCGGCGAATGCGAACAAGCCATGTTCGCCAGCGAATAGTTCGGGACATCACTAATTGAGGGGTGCGATATACCTGCTTCCACCCAATATTGATTGAGGGGATATATATACTTGCTTCCACAAAATAGTGATTGAAGGGTGCGATATACCTGCTTTAACAAATACTGATTAAGGGGTTTGATATACAAACCGGATTCCCAAAAAGTTGGGACACTATACAAATCGTGAATAAAAACTGAATGCAATGATGTGGAGGTGCCAACTTCTAATATTTTATTCAGAATAGAACATAAATCACGGAACAAAAGTTTAAACTGAGAAAATGTACCATTTTAAGGGAAAAATATGCTGAATCAGAATTTCATGGTGTCAACAAATCCCCAAAAAGTTGGGACAAGGCCATTTTCACCACTGTGTGGCATCTCCCCTTCTTCTTACAACACTCAACAGACGCCTGGGGACCGAGGAGACCAGTTTCTCAAGTTTAGAAATAGGAATGCTTTCCCATTCTTGTCTAATACGGGCCTCTAACTGTTCAATCGTCTTGGGCCTTCTTTGTTGCACCTTCCTCTTTATGATGCGCCAAATGTTCTCTATAGGTGAAAGATCTGGACTGCAGACTGGCCATTTCAGTACCCGGGTCCTTCTCCTACGCAGCTATGATGTCGTGATTGATGCAGAATATGGTCTGGCATTATCTTGTTGAAAAATGCAGGGTCTTCCCTGAAAGAGATGACGTCTGGATGGGAGCATATGTTGTTCTAGAACCTGAATATATTTTTCTGCATTGATGGTGCCTTTCCAGACATGCAAGCTGCCCATGCCACACGCACTCATGCAACCCCATACCATCAGAGATGCAGGCTTCTGAACTGAGCGTTGATAACAACTTGGGTTGTCCTTGTCCTCTTTGGTCCAGATGACATGGCGTCCCAGATTTCCAAAAAGAACTTCGAATCGTGACTCGTCTGACCACAGAAGAGTCTTCCATTTTGCCACACTCCATTTTAAATGATCCCTGGCCCAGTGAGAACGCCTGAGCTTGTGGATCTTGCTTAGAAATGGCTTCTTCTTTGCACTGTAGAGTTTCAGCTGGCAACGGCGAATGGCACGGTGGATTGTGTTCACTGACAATGGTTTCTGGAAGTATTCCTGAGCCCATTCTGTGATTTCCTTTACAGTAGCATTCCTGTTTGTGGTGCAGTGTCATTTAAGGGCCCGGAGATCACGGGCATCCAGTATGGTTTTACGGCCTTGACCCTTACGCACAGAGATTGTTCCAGATTTTCTGAATCTTCGGATGATATAATGCACAGTTGATGATGATAGATGCAAAGTCTTTGCAATTTTTCGCTGGGTAACACCTTTCTGATATTGCTCCACTATCTTTCTGCGCAACATTGTGGAAATTGGTGATCCTCTACCCATCTTGGCTTCTGAGAGACACTGCCACTCTGAGAAGCTCTTTTTATACCCAATCATGTTGCCAATTGACCTAATTAGTGTTAATTGGGGATTTGTTGACACAGTGAAAATTTAAATCAACGTATTTTTCCTTTAAAATTATACATTTACTCTGATTAAACGTTTGATCTGTCATCTATGTTCTATTACAAATAAAATATTGACATTTGCCATCTCCACATCATTTAATTCAGTTTTTATTCACAATTTGTTTAGTGTCCCAACATTTTTGGAATCCGGTTTGTTCATGTTTCCACAAAATTTAGATGGAGGGGTGCGATATACCTGCTTCTACCAAATATTGATTCAGCTGTTCAAAATACCTGTCTCTAGAGTTGAGCGAACACCTAGTTGTTCGGGTTCAGGGATTTCGACTTCGACCCAAACCCGAACCCCATTGAAGTCAATGGGGACCCAAACTTCACTTTATCATTTTCCGTTATAACATGACTATAACGGAAAATAATAGTATTAGCTTTTTCAGATCTGAGTTTTCACGATCGTGAAATCTCAGATCCGACAGTATATTCTAACACAGAGGCGTTCCCATGGTGATGTGGACGCTTCAAGTTAGAATATACTAAGAACTGTGTTCATAACTGCCCCCTGCTGGCAGCACCCGATCTCTTACAGGGGGCTGTGAGACACACAATCAACCGCACCTGAGGGGTTAATTGTGCGGATCTCAGACCCCTGTAAGAGATCGGGTGCTGCCAGGCAGCAGGGGTCAGACCCCCCTCCCTCCCCAGTATTAAAATCATTGGTGGCCAGAGCGGCCCCCCCCACCCCGCCAATTAAAATCATTGGTGGTTAGTGTGGCCCAACCCTATGAAAATCATTGGTGTCCAGTGCGGCCTCCCCTCTCTCCCCCACCCCTAATTAAATTATTTGGTGGCAGTGGCCACAGTTTAACAACCCCCCATCATTGGTGGCAGCGGAGCGGCAGTTCCGATAGGAGTCCCAGTTTAATCGCTGGGGCTCCGATCGGTTACCATGGAAGCCAGGATGCTACTGCAGTCCTCGCTGCCATGGTTACTTCGTTTTTTTTGCAGCATTATACTTATGTACGCTATCTGTGGCTGGCCGGGCGCTACTCCTGCTGGTAAGTGACAGGTCTGTGCTATAAGCAATGCGCCGCACAGACCTTTCACTTACCAGTGGGAGGAGTGCCGGCCAGCCACAGACAGCGCATGTAAGTATAATGCTGCTAAAAGTGCTAAGTAACCATGGCAGCAAGGACTGCAGTAGTGTCCTGGCTGCCATGGTAACCGATCGGAGCCCCAGCGATTAAACTGGGACTCCGATCGGAACTGCCGCTCCACTGCCACCAATGATGGGGAATGGGTGGAGGGGGGTTGTTTACCAATAATTTTAATTAGGGGGGAGAGGGGAGGCCACGGTAGCCACCAATGAATTTAATAGGGGGTGGGGGGGGCCGCACTGGCCACCAATGATTTTAATACTGGAAAAGGGAGGAAGGGGGGACCGCACTGGCCACCAATGATTTTAATACTGAGGAGGAAGGGGGGTCTGGCCCCCTGCTGCCTGGCAGCACCTGATCTCTTACAGGGGCTATGCTCCGCACAATTAACCCCTCAGGTGCGGCATTTGAGGGGTTAATTGTGCGGATCACAGCCCCCTGTAAGAGATCAGGTGCTGCCAGGCAGCAGGGGCCAGACCTCCCTTCCTCTAACTTGAAGTGTCTACATCACTATAGGAACGCCTCTGTGCTAGAATATACCGTTGGATCTGAGTTTTCACGATCTAACTCAAATCCGATGGCATATTCTAACATAGAGGCGTTCCCATGGTGATGGTCCCCAAGATAAAATATACTATCTGATTGGAGACAACTCTGATCCGATGGTATATTAATATCACCCGAACACTGAACACAAACTTTTACTGAATGTTCGGGATCGGGTTCGGGTGCCGAACACCGTAAAGTTCGGTACGAACCCGAACTTTACATTTTGGGTTCGCTCAACCATACCTGTCTCCACAAAATACAGATTGAGGGGTGCGATATACCTGCTTCAACAAAATACTGATTAAGTTGTTCTATGAACCTACTTCCACAGAATACTTATTAAGGGGTGTGATATACCTTCTTCCAAAAAATACTGATTGAGGGGTGCGATATACCTACTTCCACCAAATATTGATTCAGGGGTTCTATATACCTGTTTCCCAAAAATACTGATTGAGGGTTGGGATATACCTGCTTCTACAAAATACTGATTAAGGAGTTCTATATATGTACTTACACAAAATACTAATTGAGGGGTGCGATATACCTGCTTCCAACAAATATTGATTCAGTGGTTCTATATACCTGTTTCCACAAAATTCTGATTGTGGGGTGCGCTATAACTGCTTCTACAAAATTTTGATTCAAGTGTTCTATATACCTGTTTCCACAAAATACTGATTGAGGGGTGTGATATACCTGCTTTCACAAAATATAGATTGAGGGGTGCGATATTCCTGCTTTCACAAAATACTGATTAAGGAGTTTGATATAACTGCTTTCACAAAATATAAATTGAGGGGTGCGATATAACTGCTTTCACAAAATACTGATTAAGGGGCTTGATATACCTGCTTCCACAAAATACTGATTGAGGGGTGCACTATTACTGCGTCTACAAAATATTGATTCAGGCGTTCTATATAACTATTTCCACAAGATACTGATTGTGGGGTTGGGATATACCGGCTTCCACAAAATACTGTTCGAGGGATGCGATATAACAGCTTTCACCAAATATTGATTCAGGGGTTCTATATACCTGTTTCCACAAAATATTGATTGTGGGTTGTGCAATACCTGCTTCTACATAATATTGATTAAGAGATTCTATATACCTATTACCACAAAATACTGATTGAGGGGTGCGATATTCCTGCTTCCACCGAATATTAATTCATGGTTTTATATACCTGTTTCCTCAAAATACTGTTTAAGGGGGGCAATATACCTGCTTCGACAAAATAATGATTAAGTGGTTTGATACACCTGCTTCCACAAAATATAGATTAAGGGGTGCAATATACCTGCTTTCAAACAATATTGATTCAGGGGTTCAATATACCTGATTCCACAAGATACTGATTGAGGGTTGCGATATACCTGGTTCCACAAATACTGATTAAGATGTTTGATATACATGTTTCCACCAAATATAGATTGAGGGGTGCGATATACCTGCTTCCACGAAATATTGATTCAGCTGTTCTAAATACCTGCCTCCATAAAATACAGATTGAGGTGTGCGATATACCTGCTTCTACAAAATACTGATTAAGGGGTTATATGAACCTGTTTAGAAAAAATACTGTTTAAGAAGTGCAATATACCTGCTTTGACAAAATACTGAATAATGGGCTTGATATACCTGCTTCCACAAATTATAGATTGAGGGGTGCGATATACCTGCTTTCACAAAATACTGATTAAGGGGTTTGAGAAACCAGCTTCCACCAAATATAGATTGAGGGGTGCGATATACCTTCTTTCACAAAATACTAATTAAGGGGTTTGATATGACTGCTTCCACAAACTATAAATTGTGGGGTGCAATATGCCTGCTTCGACAAAATAATGATTAAGTGGTTTGATATAACTGCTTCCACAAAATATAGATTGAGGGGTGCGATATACCTGATTTCACAAAATATTGATTCAAGGTTTCAATATACCCGTTTCCACATAATACTGATTGAGGGGTGCGATATATCTTCTTCCACCAAATAGTTATTCAGGGGTTTTATATACTTGCTTCCACAAAATACTGTTTGAGGGGTGCGATATACCTGGTCCCACAAATATTGATAAAGAGGTTTAATATACATGTTTCCACCAAATACAGATTGAGGGGTGCGATATACCTGCTTCCACCAAATATTGATTCAGCTGTTCTAAATACCTGTCTCCACAAAATACTGATTGAGGTGTGCGATATATCTGCTTCTACAAAATACTGATTAAGGGGTTCTATGAACCTGTTTCGAAAAAATACTTTTTGAGGGGTGCGAGATACCTGCTTCGACAAAATACTGATTAATGGGTTTGATATACCTGCTTCCACAAATTATAGATTAAGGGGTGCGATATACCTGCTTTCACAAAATACTAATTAAGGAGTTTGATATAACTGCTTCCACAAAATATATATTTAGGGGTGCGATATACCTGCTTCCGCCAAATATTAATTTAGGGGTTTTATATAACTGCTTCCACAAAATACTGATTGAGAGGTGCGATATACCTGCTTCTACAAAATATTGATTCAGTGGTGCTATATACCTGCTTCCAAAAATAATGATTAAGGGGTTTGATATACATGTCTCTACAAAATACAGATTAAGGGGTGCGATATACCTGCTTCCACCAAATATTGATTCAGCTATTCTAAATACCTGTCTCCACAAAATACCGATTGAGGTGTGCGATATACCTGTTTCTACAAAATACTGATTAAGGGGTTCAATGAACCTGCTTCGACAAAATAGTGATGGAGGGGTGTGATATACCTGCTTCGACAAAATACTGATTAATAGGTTTGATATACCTGCTCCCACAAAGTATATATTGAGGGGTGCGTTATACTTGCTTTCACAAAATACTGATATGGGGTTTGATATAACTGCTTCCACAAAATATAAATTAAGGGGTGTGATATACCTTCTTTAACAAAATACTGATTAAGGGGTTGGATATACCTGCTTCCACAAAATTCTGATTGAGGGGTGCACTATTCCTGAGTCTTCAAAATATTGATTTATGGTTTCTATATACCTGTTTTTACAAAATACTGATTGTGGGGTGCGCTATGCCTGCTTCTACAAAATATTGATTCAGGTGTTCTATATAACTGTTTCCACAAAATACTGATTATGGGGGTGGGATATACCTGCTTTTGCAAAATACTGATTAAGGGACTCTATATACCTACTTCCACAAAATACTGATTGAGGGATGAGATATACCTGCTTACACCAAATATTGATTAATAGGTTCTATATACCTGGTTCTACAAAATATTGATTGTGGGGTGCGCTATACCTGCTTCTATAAAATATTGATTCAGGTGTTCTATATACCTGTTTCCACAAAGTACTGATTCTACAAAATACTGATTAAGGGTTTCTATATACCTACTACCACAAAATACTGATTAAGGGGTGCGATATACTTGCTTCTACCAAATAATAATTCAGTGGTTTTATATTTCTGTTTCCACAAAATACTGATTGAGGGGTGCGATATACCTGCTTCGACAAAATACTGATTAAGGGGTTTGATATACCTGCTGCTACAAAATATAGATTGAGTGGTGCGATATACCTGGTTTCACGAAATATTGATTAATGGGTTTGATATACCTGCTTCCACAAAATACTGATTGAGGGGTGCACTATTCCTGCTTCTGCAAAATATTGATTCAGGGGTTCAATATACCTGTTTCCACAAAATACTGGTTGAGGGTGTGATATACCTTCTTCCACAAAATAATGATTGAGGCCTGCAATATATTTGCTTCCACCAAATATTGATTCAGGGGTTCTATATACTTTCTGACACAAAATTCTGATTGAGGTGTGCGATATGCCTGCTTCCACAAATACTGATGAATGGGTTTGATATAGGGAAAATCTGTACCTGGGATTTTACTTTCCTTGAGTCCGAAGGCAGCACAGCATAGGTTAAGCTCGTCTTCATACCCTTGGCTAGGACCGCCCACCTAGATTAAAATAATTAATTAATTGACACTATAAAAGCAGGCCTCCCATAATGCTCCGCTGTGTAAAAAAAATAGACTTCCATTTAATGCAAAATAACAAAATTTATTTCAGGGAGGGTATATTTATGCTGCCTTCGGACTCAAGGAAAGTAAAATCCCAGGTACAGATTTTCCCTTTCCCCTTTCGTCCTACGGCAGCACAGCATGGGATTTGTATAGATCATGAAGGGGGGGGGGGTTTCATCAAGAACTACACTTATTACCCCAGTGCCAAAGGCTGAGCTTCTAGCGTTGATGTCTAACCGATAATGCTTCATGAAGGTCTGAGATGAGGACCAGGAGGCAGCATTGCAGATTTCTTCTATAGATACGTGCACCTGTTCTGCCCAGGAGGTTGCGGCAGATCTTGTTGAATGTGCTTTAATTGGAAAAGGAGAAGCCATTTCTTCTAAGAAATAGGATTCTTTGATAGTATCCTTTAGCCATCTAGCTAATGTATCTCTGGAAGGTTGTCGCCCTCTTCTTGGACCTGTGAACAATACGAACAAATTTTCGGCTATACGGAACTCTTCTGTTCTCTGGAGATAGATCTTGATTGCCCTTTTCAGATCTAGAGTATGTAGTAGAGCTTGTTCTTCATCAACCGGGTCAGGAAAAAACACGGGGAGAAAGGTTTCTCTATTATTGTTAGCAGTAGAAGGCACCTTAGGAGTAAAAGAAGGTATGGTGCGAAGAAGGACCCCATCAGGCAGGATTCTTAAATAGGGGTATTTAGAAGACAGCCCTTGAAGTTCACCTACTCTTTTTGGGGAGGTGACAGAAACCAAAAACAATACTTTGTATGACAGCCATTTTAAGTCAGTTTGCTGCAAGGGTTCAAATGGAGCAAGTGTAAGCCTCCTCAAAACCAGAGAGAGATTCCAGACTGGTGTAGGTTCTCTATGCATAGGTTTCAGTCTTCTTATTGCTTTGAAGAATCTGAAAATAAGTGGGTGATGGAGAAATTCGTTCTCAGTCATAATATTGATAGCACTCATGTGCGCTTTGAATGTGTTAGGCTTAAATCCCTTCTGGAAACCTTCCTGAAGAAATTGAAGAATGGATCCGACATCAATCTTCACATGGTTCGCTTCAGCCAACCAGGCTGTAAATTTTTTACATATTCTAGTGTATTTTTTATTAGTTGAATCCTTGCGGGAACACAATAAGGTCTTAACTACAGACTCAGAGAGGCCCATCTCCATTAACTTAGATCTCTCAACCTCCAGGCTGTCAGGTGTAAATGGTTCAGGCTCTGGTGATAGAGACCGTCTTGTAACAGTAGATCTGGAACTAGGGGAAGCTTCTAGAACTCCCCCTTGGATAGCCGAAGTAGTACTTCTTGGCCAGAATGGGGCTATTAATATCGTCTGAGGCTTGTCCATCATTATCTTCCTCAGGACTCTTGGGATGAGAGGTACTGGAGGAAAAATGTAGACAAATAGGCATCTCCAACTGAAGGAAAAGGACTGGATATGGGCTTGTCCAGCTTGTTCAGAGAGCAGAATTTGGGAATTTTTTTGTTCGATGCTGATGCCATCAAGTCCCACTCTGGACATCCCCATCTGGTCACAATCTGCTGAAATATTCTCTGGTTCAGTTCCCAATCTGCTGGGTCTATTTTTCTCCGGCTCAGACGATCCGCTTGAATATTCAAGCAACCTCTTATATGCATGGCTTTTAGCTTTAAGATATTGGCTTCCGCCCAACTGAAGATCTCTTTGCACAACTTCAGGAGGGAACTGTTTCTTGTTCCACCCTGTTTGTTGAGGTACAATACAGTTGCAAGATTGTCCGAATGAATCAGCACTGGTTTTCCTACTATAAGTTTCTTGAACTGGAGAAGTGCCAGTTGTACTACCTTTAGTTCTTTGAAGTTTGAAGACTTCTTCCTGTCTTCGGAGGACCACAGCCCCTGGATCCAACTGTCTTGAAGATGGGCTCCCCAGCCTCGGCCAGACGCATCCGTAGTGATTACTACTGGAGATATTTGAAGGTCTTCCCCTTGGATAGATTTCTGGATTGCAACCACCACCTGAAGCTCTGAAATGTTGAAGGCCTTAGTCTCACTCTTGCTTCCAGATTGTGAGAAGTGTGATGCCAGACTTGAAGCATATTTTGCTGTAGGTCTCTGGTATGGATTCTTCCCCAAGGTACCGCATCCGTTACTGCTGTTAGATGTCCCAGGGTCTTCATCACTCTGTGGACTGTGGGAAAATGTAAAGAAATGAGAATCTTTATTTCTTTTTTCAGAGATCTGATCTTTGGTGGGGGAAGAAACAGAGCCATAGATACTGTATCTATCTGCAGGCCCAGAAAAATCTTTGAGGTAGTAGGAATCACATCAGATTTCTCCCAGTTTATTAAAAACCCCAGTTTTTGAAGCGTCTCGATAGCTTGTCTGAGATGTAAGTGTAGCAAGTCTTCTGACTGAGCTACCAGTAACCAGTCGTCGAGATATGGAAAAACTTGTATTCTCTGGAGACGAAGATGTACTGCAACCAGGACTGCCACCTTGGTAAAGATTCTGGGAGCGGAACAAAGGTCAAACGGTAGTGCTTTGAACTGGAAGTGTGATACTTTCTTCTTTCTTATGACCGCTATTCTTAGGAATCTTCTGGATACTTCTCTTGTTTCAATCGTTTTTATTGGATTTTTAAAAGTTTTGCATGTTACAATAAAGATACGTTGCATTAATAAATAACAGTTGAGTTACATTTGAGTTATTTCAAACATAATAACAGTACATTGACATAAACTTGTCAAAATTAACCCCACTGGATTCGAAGGTCGCCATCTCCATCCGGAGCCCACATTCAATATAATATCACAAGCTGTAACCATATCAAAGCCTTACAGATCTGGTAAATAACAGAAAATAAAATCCACCTCCCTCTCTTGTAATCAAAATGTACATTTCTTCTAGGTAAATGCAGATAAAAGTAAAAGTAAACAGTCCCAGCGCAGGCATATGTGACTGTATCAGAGCCCAGCATGCACAATTATCACGCGCCAACCCCCACATCACCCTTTTTTACAGTAAGGTGAGGCTATCCACAATTGCCACTTTTTCATAGCTTTATGGTATGAACCATTGCCTAGGGCAATGATTTTTTCATATGCAAAAGTTGTGTTTATTTCAGAAATCAGATCTTCTATTCTAGGCACTTCTTGAGATTTCCATCTCCGCAGAAGCAACAGCTTAGCTAAAACACAGAATATGCATATCAGTTTCCTGTCATCTCCTGGGAAATCATTTATCCCTATTAATAGTAACGCAAGTTGCGGTGTCCAGCTAAACCGTTGCGGAAGTATACGGCCCAACAGCTCCCCACATGCTTTCCAATATCCTTTAATCAGTGGACACTGCCAAAGAATGTGGAAAAGAGTCCCCCTGCATCCGCAACCCCTCCAACACTCCCCAGACACTCTTGGGTACATGTATTTTAGAGTTTCCGGTGTGTAGTACCAATGCAAGATCGTCTTCAAAGTTGATTCAACATGGGTGGAACAATGTAGATGAGAGTGGATTGCTTTAATAGTCTTCTGCCAGTCACTATCTGATATATGAATGTTCAGAGATCTCTCCCATTTACGCATGGGATGAGATTTCTTGAACTGTACTGGCTGGAGTAATTCTTCATATAACAATTTGAGCCCTTTGGTGTTAGTGGACATATAGATCATACCCACTTGGTTGCAGCATAAACTAGTAGGGCGTAATGTTTGCAGCAGATGCCTAATTTGGAGGTATTTGAAAAATTCTGATTTTGGAAGATTGAGTTGTTCCTTCAAAGACTGAAAAGACTGTAGCCGCCCACTCTCATACAGCATCTCCACTCTGCCCGTATCTCCCAGGTGCCAATTGGATAAATCAGCAAAGCTCTAACCATAGAAAAGGGAAGAGAAGTCAGTGTTGGCCTCTTCCCCTAGTCAGCAATACTGTGCAGTTGTTTCCAGGCTTCTATGGACGCCCGAATTGCAGGGGGAAAATTGCTTGGCATCGGGATATCCCAAAAGGGTATGTGCAATAGGTCTGTCAGAGTAAAAGGCGCTGCCTGAGTTTTTTCCATCTGTACCCATGGGATCTCCTCCTTTCCCTGCCCCCAATTTCTAAGCATAGAGACCAAAGAGGTTAAGTAATACAGTTTCATATCCGGTACTGCAAGGCCCCCCATTCTGCGAGTCCTCTGGATAATGCTTCTAGCTACTCTTGGTTTTTTGTTCTTCCAGATATACTTAGACATCATACTCTGCACCTTACTGAAGAAACTATTCCGTACCAGTATTGGGACGGTGCGGTACAAATAGAGGAAACGGGGGAGGATAAACATCTTAAAAGCTGCAATCCTGCCTGCTAACCATGACGTTTCATGTTTGTGGAAATTTTCCAGGTCTTTACCAATCTCCAGGAGCAGAGATTCATAATTAAGCGTGTATAGTTTTGCCAGAGAGGGAGTCATATTAGTGCCCAGGTATTTTATGCTCTCCTTGCACCAGTCAAAGTCCCACTTCTCACGGAAGGACCTAGTCAAGGTCTCTGGGATATGAACCAGGAGTGCTTGCGTCTTGGAAGAATTAAGATGGTAGTACGAGAAATCGCCATAGGTTTTTATCTGGTCCATAACCGCTTGCAGTGATACCTCTGGTCTTGTCAGTGACAAAAGAACATCATCTGCGTATAGTGAAATTTTATGTACCTGAATCCCAATTTCTACCCCAGAGACCCGGGGATCCAACCTGATTGCTTGGGCCAAAGGTTCCATGGCAATTATAAAAATTAAAGGGGACAGAGGGCAACCTTGCCTTGTACCGTTCGTCAGTTCAAATGCTTCTGACAGAGCCCCATTAACATAGATGTTGGCCGTAGGATTGCTATATAGAGCCTCTATTGTACGCATGATAGGACCGCTAAAACCCATAATAGAAAGCACCGAAAAGGCGAACGACCATCTAATCCTGTCGAACGCCTTTTCGGCGTCCAAGGCCAGAACCAAAAGGGGACCTTTTTTCTGTGTGGTCTGATGAAATATACACAACATTCTCCTAGTGTTAAAATAGGGCTGGCGGGATGAAACAAAACCAGTTTGGTCCGCATTAATTATGGTTGGAAGTATCTTGGCTAACCGAAGAGCCAAAAGTTTAGCGTATATTTTCACGTCTTGATTCAGCAAAGATATGGGCCTAAAATTTTGGGGCCTGTCAGAAGGTTTGCCTGGTTTAGGCAGGGTAATAATCGTGGCCCGTAGGTTTTCTTTAGGAAAGGCTCCAGAGGATAGTGCGTTCTGGCAGAAGTCCCGCAGAAAGGGACTCAGGATATGCGAAAACCATTTATCATAATGACTAGCAAACCCATCTGGGCCTGGTGCCTTTCCCTGGGCAAGGAGGTGATCACCTTCTCTATTTCCTCGGTCGTTATCTGGGCATTTAGGGCCTGGAGTTGTGAAACCATTAGAGTTGGCAAGTTTAGAGAGCTGAGGTCTTCATCTGTCAACTCAAGCAGGTTTGGGGGAGTTGGAATGATTTCTTTAAGGTTGTACAGGTCATGGTAGTAAGACTGGAAACCTTCTGCTATGTCAGACGGCGAGTATAGCTTGGTGTGACTTGGGATGCAGAAGATATGGAATTCTGCCCTTTACCCATTTTGCTTTAAGATTGGCTGCCAAGAGTTTACCTGCTTTATTCCCTTGGGAGTAGTAGCGAGCCTTACTTTTACGGAGCCCTTTCTCATATGACTCTAACATGTGATTCCTCAGGTCTTGTCTCAATTGTTTTAAAGCCTCTGCCGTTGAGGGTGAGGGGCATAGTTTATTGCTATCCTCCATCTGTTTTAGCTTGGCCAGCATTTGTGATGTGGCCTCCTCCAGTTTCCTCCTTCGTACCGCCCCTTGTTGTATAAATGACCATCTGATGTATGCCTTATGGGCGTTCCATAGAACTACGGGGTCAGTAGAGTCTGTTTTATTAAGGTGGAAGAATTCTTTCAAGTCTGATTCAATGCGCTGACCATGCTGTGGACAAGATAGCAGTATCAGATTACTCCTCCATAGATACTTTGGTGAACAGCTATTGTCCTCTGCCAGCGTCATGGTAATAGCAGCATGGTCAGACCATTTAATCTGCTTGATCTCCGTATCCACCACCTTGGACAACGCTACCCTGTCGGTCAGAAACATATCAATACGAGAGTAAACATTGTGAACCCCTGAGTGGAAAGTAAAATCCTTAATTGACGGATGCTGGATCCTCCATATATCATATACCTCAGCTTTCCACACGTCCTCCGCTAGAGCTGGGGCATTCCTCCCCCCATACGAGGAGGTGCCTATCTCAGGATCTGCAGTGATGTTGAAGTCGCCAAACATGATCAGTTGGCCCCTCTTTTTCTTATTGACCATTTTCATTACCCTCCGAAAAAAACCTTTTTGTCCCTTGTTGGGCGCATATATAGATACCAGAGTGGCGGTCACATTATTCAAAGTGCAAACCACTATCACGTATCTACCCATGGGGTCGCTAATACTTTCAAATAATGTGAACGCCAGCGTGTTTTTTATGGCTATCAACACTCCTCTAGATTTAGAATCAAAGTGAGCTTGGAACACATGGGGGAATTGTGCGTGTTGTACCCTGTGGGCATCCTTGGTCACTATATGGGTCTCCTGTGCTCCCAGGACATCACATTTAAGAAGTTTGGCCTCTTTCCATAAGTGGGATCTGCGCATAGGACTGTTCAACCCGTTCACATTAAGGCTAGCAAATACAATTACCATAATATAGCAACTTGAAGCGAAAAGCATAAAGGTTGCACATTAACCAGTAAAGAAGGTGCAGGACGCCTCCCAGCCAGCACGTCTGCAACCATATTATGAAGGTGGTGGAATATTGTACAGGCATACTTGTGGCACCAGTCATGACTTGTGCAGAAAATACCAGTGGTAAAACATAATAACATAGAATTAAAAGCATGAATAAACAAAGGTGTGTTCGCAAGAACCAAACGGCTCTCCAACACCAAATAACTTGGGGAATTAAAGTCCCGTCTGAAGCCTAGGTTTGTTACTCATATCGATAGACACTCAAACCTATCTCGTAGGCAGTAACTGCCTTAGTTATCCCCCGGTGAACCATCTTCTTCTATTCAGCGAGCTACGTCCCAATCCTTGGGAATCTTATCAGGAGGGGCACGGCGGTGTTCCTTTGGCAGTTCAATTGGGATGTCCCAGCTTTGCAGCACCTTTCTGCCCTCTTCAACGGATTTGATAGTATGCAGGTCACCCAGGTGGTGTATCAAAAGGCGTACCGGGAACCCCCATCTGTACTGTATCTTTGCTGCTTGCAAGGCTGATGTAATAGGTAGCGTGTAATAATAGTAATAAGTGTAGCAGCTGATAAGTCCGCATATAGTGACACCTTGTGGTACGGAGCGGGCAGCCCACCATTTTGTCTGGCAAAGGACATCAGTTGCTCCTTAGTTGAGTAGAAATGGACCCTGGCAAGAACATCTCTGGGGACATTTTCCTCCAAGTGCCTGGGGCGAGGGACTCTATGAGCCCGATCTATTTCCAAGTCTCTGTCGCTGCAGTGAGGCAGCGCACTTTTAATCAACGCTTTCACATAGGAGGGGATGTCTTTGGCAACCACAGCCTCTGGAATGCCCTGCAACTTTATGTTGTTGCGCCTACTGCGGTCTTCTAAATCCGCCATTTTGCTTTTGATTGCCTCCACCTCTGCTTCTAAGGCATAATGGGCGTTTATGAGATCGTTGTGAGAGCCCGCAAACTCTCCAAATTTGCGCTCTAGGTGGTATGTTCTGTCCCCAATGTCCTCCACCTCTCTCCGCAATGGGGCCACTAAGGAGCGCATGTCATGCAAAAGAGAGCGCCTCTGGATTAAAAGCATGTCTCTCATTATAGTGTCAGTCAGGGCCATATTGTTAACTGGTAACGCCAGTATTTCTGCCTCACCCGTGTTTTGTGCTCCCAGAGTACCTGCATTAGTAACGTCTGTCTCTGACTCGGACGCTCGGGTGTCTTTCGGGATATGTGGCGAGTCCGCTGATCCCGCTGCCATTTCTCTCCCGGCATCTTGAAATGGAGCTGCTGTGCCACTCACTTCCTACTGGCCGGCTTCCAGGTTGTCCTCATCTGGCGCCTGTCTCGACCCCTTTCTAGAGTCTGGGCAAGTAGATGGTTGCTTCTCTAGTAAAGTAGAATTTCGTCAGTTGCGGGTACTTCATTGCTTTCTTTTTTCGGCCCGTCATGCTACGGTAATGTTCCAGGACCAGTTCCTCCACTTTAGAGCAGTTCACCGTGGGTTTAGTCGCTGTAATAGTCGCTAGTTTGTAGTGCTATCTCCGGAGCTGAAGCACACTACATCCGCGCGCCTCGGCAGCCAGACCACGCCCCTCCTGGATACTTCTCTTATAGGGATGTGCAGGTAGGCGTCTCTTAGATCCAGAGAGGCCATGAACTGATTTTCTGTGAGCACCGCTGTGATAGATCTTAATGTCTCCATTTTGAAATTTATCTTTTTCATGAATTGATTCAGGTATCGAAGGTCTATGATAAGTCGATACTTTCCCCTGGCTTGGGAACCTGAAATATTTTGGAGTATACTCCGGTACTTCTTTGGTGCATGGATACTGGTTCTAATGCTCCTTTCTCTATGAACTCGTCTAGAAGACAAAAAAATTTGGGATCTTCTTTCTTGTTCAGTAGAAATCTGTCCCCTGGATGTCGATCTAGTTCCAACATGTATCCTTCTTTTATGATGTTTAGAACCCAGGCGTCTGAAGTAATCTTTTGCCACTGTGAGTAGTGATGTGTCAGCCGACCTCCTTCTTTTTGGCTTCTGGCATCAGAATTCCTTCTTAGACGGTTTTCCATCCTCTGATTTCTTCATTGATTTTTCTGAAGCCATCCAGGTTCTTCTGTCAGGTCTGCTTCTGTTGAAGCGTCCTCTTGATCCATATCTTCTATAATTTTGTTCTCTGTAGAGACGAAAAAACCGCATCTTTTCTCTTCCCTTGAATTGGGGAAAATTCAATGCTTTTTCTTCATTACTGGATTCCAGAAGATTATCTAGATGGGATCCGAATAACTTCCCGGGCTCAAAAGGGAGTGAACATAGATTATTTTTTGATGCTGAGTCTCCAGACCATAATTTGAGCCAGACAGATCTTCTGACGGAGTTGGAAAGCGCCATATTCTTAGCTATTAATCTTAAAGAATCTACAGAAAAATCACAGAGGAATTCTTCAGCTAGTTTCAATGTAGGTAACTGTTGGAACAATTCTTCTCTGACACACCATCTTCTATGTCTCTGCCCAGGTGACTGAGCCAGACCCTCAAAGCGCGGGCTACTGGAACCAAAGCCATAGCAGCTTTATTCGTAAGAGACAGGTAGAAATGTAATCTTTTTAGGAGACCGTCTGCCTTTTTCTTCATTGGATCCTTGAGAAGTGAAGAATCATCGCTAGGAAACATGGATCTCTTGGCTAATCTGGTGACAGCAGGATCAACCCTAGCAGGAACTTCCCAACTTGTAGACTCAGCGGGGTCTATTTTATATATAGACTTGAATCTTGATCCTAAGTTTATTTTTCCTACTGGCTGCTGCCATTCTTTACGCATAATAGTGTTGAGTACTGGATGGCAGGGGAAAACGGACGCCTTTTTCTTGGGAAAATAAAAAAAGTTATCTTCCTGCTTATCAGCTGTCTCCTCTATTTTTCCATGGTCTTCCAGGGTAGGTAAATCAAGCTCTGAGTCTGAAGACACTTCCCCCTCAGATCTAGAAGACTCTTCAGAAGATGATGGAGAGACATAATGCTTTTTTTTGTTAAATGCTTTTTCTTTTTGGCTGACTTTAAACATTGACTTTAATTTTATGGTTTCTGCATCCGACACTTCTTCTGGATGCAAGCAATTTTCACATATATTAAATGACCAATTCAGGGGTAAGGGCTGAATACATGAAATACATAGACCATGCTTAGTCTTCTGTCTCTTATTAGCTCTGGGTGGTGACCTTAGAGGGTCCACATTACAGCTTGTACAAAGATCCTATATACATTAATCAGGCAATGGCTGCTCACAGGACTGGCATAGCCTATGCCTGCCTTTGCGGGATCTTTTTCCCCCTTTCTCAGAAGAGAAGGACATCTGTAGTGAGAAAAGGGGGATCATGAGAACATACATATATAAAAATGAAGGATTTGCCTGAGCAAGACAGGCTTTTTTACCTTATTTCTGCTAGAGCTCGGCTGCCAGGCACAAAGGGGCGCCGAGCTCTGCACAGAGCCGCCTTATATACTTAACTTAATTAGTCCTAAGGGCGCTTGTAGGGGAGGCACCTGGTGCACTTGTAGACGCACTTCCTGCGTTCCACCGTGCGTTCCACGGCGCGAACCGGAAGTTCGGACTCCACTTCCGGTCCTAGACGCACGCCTCCTGCAATTTGAATAGCATCCAGGAGAGTAAATCACTCTCCTATTCAGCGCCACAGTGGCTAAGAACGGCTGCCGGGGAACCACACATGGCACACGCCAATTCTTACAGACCATTTGAACCTGGACACACCGCGGTATGCGGTCATATAGGTGGCTTCATCCTCAAGGAATGAGGACAAAAAAACCCACAGTGGAGCATTATGGGAGGCCTGCTTTTATAGTGTCTTGTAGACGCACTTCCTGCGTTCCACCGTGCGTTCCACGGCGCGAACCGGAAGTTCGGACTCCACTTCCGGTCCTAGACGCACGCCTCCTGCAATTTGAATAGCATCCAGGAGAGTAAATCACTCTCCTATTCAGCGCCACAGTGGCTAAGAACGGCTGCCGGGGAACCACACATGGCACACGCCAATTCTTACAGACCATTTGAACCTGGACACACCGCGGTATGCGGTCATATAGGTGGCTTCATCCTCAAGGAATGAGGACAAAAAAAACCCACAGTGGAGCATTATGGGAGGCCTGCCTTTATAGTGTCTACTAATTAATTAATTATTTTAATCTAGGTGGGTGGTCCTAACCAAGGGTCTGAAGACGAGCTTAACCCATGCTGTGCTGCCGTAGGACGAAAGGGGAAACATGTTTCTACAAAATACAGAATGAGGGGTGCGATATACCTGCTTCTACAAAATGCTCATTAAGGTTGTTCTATAAACCTGCTTTCACAAAATACTGATTAAAAGGTTTGAGATACCTGCTTCAACAAAATATAGATTGAGGGCTGCGATATACCTGCTTTCACAAAATACTGATTGAGGGGTGCGATATACCTGATTCCACAAAATACTGATTAGGGGGTTTGATATACATGCTTCTACAAAATACAGATTGAGAGGTGTGATATAACTGCTTCCACCAAATATTGATTCAGGTGTTCTAGAGGCAGGGCAGAGTGCTGGTTGCAGAGTGCGATTGCATTTGTCTTTTTACATTTGTATCTGTATTTCTCCATAGCAATGTGCACCTGCATACAGGGTCGTGCGGGCTGAACCCACCACATTTTTTTCTTTGTAGTATATATTGGAGGCGTGGCGATCTCCAAGCAGTCATGCACACCTGACCAGTAAGACTGCCCTGGAGGCTGGTTTTAAAGTCAGTATAAAACTGAGTCTGCTTATATAGCACCAACCAGTAGCCATTTGGCTCCAGGAGAAGTATATAGTGGTCTGCTGAGCATGTTGGTACTTGCATCCCTGGATCCGATAAAAGCTGTAATGGCACCGGACGGGGTTAAAAGCAGAGTGTGCTTGGCGTGCATGCTGTACCTGCGCTCCCTGGACTTTGTGTGGCTGTCATGGCCCATAACAGGTAGGAACTAGTGTTAGGGACCACTCATGGAGGCGACCTTGACGTGGTGAGTGGCTTATTACGCTTTGGCCAAAATGTACACCAATGCCTTATTCAACATCCAGCATAAAGGCAGGGCAAAGTGCTGGTTGCATAGTGCGATTGCATTTGTGTTTTTGCGTTTGTATCTGTATTTCGCCATAGCAATCTGCACCTGCTAGGGGTTGTGCGGGCTGCATCCCCCATATTTTTTCTTTGTTATATATACCTGTTTTCACAAAATACTGATTGAGGGGTGGGATATACCTGCTTCCACAAAATTCTGATTAAGTGGTTCTATTTACCTACTTCCACAAAATAGTGATTGAGGGGTGCGATATACTTGCTTCCACCAAATATTGATTCAGGGGTTCTATATACCTGTTTCCACAAAATATTCATTGTGGGGTGCGCTATACCTGCTACTACAAAATATTGATTCAGGTGTTCTAAGTACCTGTTTCCACAAAATACTGATTGAGGGGTGCGATATACCTGCTTCGACAAAATACTGATTAAGGGGTTTGATATACCTGCCTTCATAAAATACTGATTGAGGTGTGTGATACACCTGCTTCCAGCAATTATTGATTTAGGGGTTCTATATACCTGCTTGCACAAAATACAGATTGAGGGGTGCAAAATACCTGCTTCCACAAAATACTGATTAAAGGGTTTGATATACCTGCTTCCACAAAATACAGATTGAGGGGTGCAAAATACCTGCTTCAACCAAATATTGATTTAGGTGTTCTATATACCTGTTTTCACAAAATACTGATTTAGAGGTGCGATATAACTGTTTCCACAAAACACTGATTAAGGGGTTTCCTATAACTGCATCCACAAAATATAGATTGAGGGGTGCGATATACCTGCTTCCACCAAATATTGATTGAGGCGTACGATATTTTGGCTTCCACAAAATACTGAAAAAGGGGTACAATAAAAATGCTTCCACCAAATATTGATCCAGGGGATCAGTATACCTGTTTCCACAAAATACCGATTGAGGGGTGCACTATTCCTGCTTCTACAAAATATTGATTAAGGGGTTCTATATAACTTCTTCCACAAAATACAGATTGAGGGGTGCGATATGCTTGCTTCCACCAAATATTGATTCAGGTGCTCTATATACCTGTTCCCACAAAATACTGATTGAGGGGTGCTTTATACCTGGTTCCACAAAATATTCATTAGGGGGTTTGATAAACATGCCTCTACAAAATACAGATTGAGAGGTGTGGTATACCTGCTTCCACCAAATATTGATTAAGGTGTTTGATATACCTGCTTAAACAAAATACCAATTGAGGGGTGCGATATACCTGCTTTTACAAAATACTGAGTAAGGGGTTTTATGAACCTGCTTCCACAGAATACTGATTGAGGGGTGCGATATACCTGCTTCCACAAAATAGTGATTAAGGGATGCGATATACATGCTTCCACAGGGCCGTTTGAAGGAATTTGGGGGCCCCAAGCAAAATAGACATGGAGGCCCCCCCCCCTCCACACCTTACGCACGCAAAGCCTACAGGAACCACAGTATAGCCATACAGTTTAACCACCTCCGGACCGCCTAACGCAGATCTGCGGTCCGGAGGTGGCAGCTCTGCGCAGAGTCACGCATATATGTGTCATCTCGCGAGAGCCGTGATTCCCTGTGAACGTGCGCAAACAGGCGCGCGCGTTCACAGGATCGGAAGGTAAGCGAGTGGATCTCCAGCCTGCCAGCGGCGATCGTTCGCTGGCAGGCTGGAGATGTGATTTTTTTAACCCCTAACAGGTATATTAGACGCTGTTTTGATAACAGCGTCTAATATACCTGCTACCTGGTCCTCTGGTGGTCCCTTTTGTTTGGATCGACCACCCGAGGACACAGGTAGCTGTGTAAAGTACCACAAAACACCACTACACTACACTACACCCCCCTGTCACTTATTAACCCCTTATGAACCCCTGATCACCCATGATCACCCCATATAGACTCCCTGATCACCCCCTGTCATTGATCACCCCCCTGTCATTGATCACCCCCCTGTAAGGCTCCATTCAGACGTCGGTATGATTTTTACGGATCCACGGATACATGGATCGGATCCGCAAAACACATACGGACGTCTGAATGGAGCCTTACAGGGGGGTGATCAATGACAAGGGGGTGATCACGCATATAGACTTCCTGATCACTTCCCTGTCATTGATCACCCCCCTGTAAGGCTCCATTCAGACGTCCGTATGATTTTTACGGATCCACGGATACATGGATCGGATCCGCAAAACACATACGGACGTCTGAATGGAGCCTTACAGGGGGGTGATCAATGACAGGGGGGTGATCACCCATATAGATACCCTGATCACCCCCCTGTCATTGATCACCCCCCTGTAAGGCTCCATTCAGACGTCCGTATGATTTTTACGGATCCACGGATACATGGATCGGATCCGCAAAACACATACGGACGTCTGAATTGAGCCTTACAGGGGGGTGATCAATGACAGGGGGATGATCACCCATATAGATTCCCTGATCACCCCCCTGTCATTGATCACCCCCCTGTCATTGATCACCCCCCTGTAAGGCTCCATTCAGACGTCCGTATGATTTTTACGGATCCACGGATACATGGATCGGATCCCCAAAACACATATGGACGTCTGAATGGAGCCTTACAGGTGGGTGATCAATGACAAGGGGGTGATCACCCATATAGACTTCCAGATCACCCCCCTGTCATTGATCACCCCCCTGTAAGACTCCATTCAGACGTCCGTATGATTTTTTACGGATCCACGGATACATGGATCGGATCCGCAAAACACATACGGACGTCTGAATGGAGCCTTACAGGTGGGTGAACAATGACAAGGAGGTGATCACCCATATAGACTTCCTGATCACCCCCCTGTCATTGATCACCCCCCTGTCATTGATCACCCCCCTGTAAGGTTCCATTCAGACGTCCGTTTGATTTTTACGGATCCACGGATACATGGATCGGACCTGCAAAACACATACGGACGTCTGAATGGAGCCTTATAGGTGGGTGATCAATGACAAGGGGGTGATCACCCATATAGACTTCCTGATCACCCCCCTGTCATTGATCACCCCACTGTCATTGATCACCCCCCTGTAAGGCTCCATTCAGACGTCCGTATGATTTTTACGGATCCACGGATACATGGATCGGATCCGCAAAACACATATGGACGTCTGAATGGAGCCATACAGGGGGGTGATCACCCATATAGACTCCCTGATCACCCCCCTGTCATTGATCACCCCCCTGTAAGGCTCCATTCAGACGTCCGTATGCGTTTTGCGGATCCGATCCATGTATCCGTTGATCCGTAAAAATCATACAGACGTCTGAATGGAGCCTTACAGGGGGGTGATCAATGACAGGGGGGTGATCACCCCATATAGACTCCCTGATCACCCCCCTGTCATTGATCACCCCCTGTAAGGCTCCATTCAGACATTTTTTTTGGCCCAAGTTAGCGGAAATTGTTTTTTTTTTGTTTTGTTTTTTTTTCTTACTAAGTCTCATATTCCACTAACTTGTGTCAAAAAATAAAATCTCACATGAACTCGCCATACCCCTCACGGAATCAAAATGCGTAATTTTTTTTAGATATTTATATTCCAGACTTCTTCTCACGCTTTAGGGCCCCTAAAATGCCAGGGCAGTATAAATACCCCACATGTGACCCCATTTCGGAAAGAAGACACCCCAAGGTATTCCGTGAGGGGCATATTGAGTCCATGAAAGATTGACATTTTTGTCCCAAGTTAGCGGAAAGGGAGACTTTGTGAGAAAATACAAAAAAAATCAATTTACGCTTGTGCCAAAAAAAATAAAAAATAAAAAATTCTAGGAACTCGCCATGCGCCTCACGGAATACCTTGGGGTGTCTTCTTTCCAAAATGGGGTCACATGTGGGGTATTTATACTGCCCTGGCATTTTAGGGGCCCGAAAGCGTGAGAAGAAGTTTGGGATCCAAATGTCTAAAAATGCCCTCCTAAAAGGAATTTGGGCCGCTTTGCGCATCTAGGCTGCAAAAAAGTGTCACACATGTAGTATCGCCGTACTCAGGAGAAGTTGGCGAATGTGTTTTGGGGTGTCATTTTACATATACCCATGCTGGGTGAGATAAATATCTTGGTCAAATGCCAACTTTGTATAAAAAAATGGGAAAAGTTGTCTTTTGCCAAGATATTTCTCTCACCCAGCATGGGTATATGTAAAATGACACCCCAAAACACATTGCCCAACTTCTCCTGAGTACGGCAATACCAGATGTGTGACACTTTTCTGCAGCCTAGGTGGGCAAAGGGGCACACATTCCAAAGAGCACCTTTAGGATTTCACAGGTCATTTTTTACACATTTTGATTTCAAACTACTTTGCACACATTAGGGCCCCTAGAATGCCAGGGCAGTATAACTACCCCACAAGTGACCCCATTTTAGAAAGAAGACACCCCAAGGTATTCCGTGAGGGGCATGGCGAGTTCCTAGAATTTTTTTATTTTTTTTTGTCGCAAGTTAGTGGAAAATGATGATTTTATTTTTTTATTTTTTTTTCTAGCAAAGTCTCATATTCCACTAACATGTGACAAAAAATTAAAAATTCTAGGAACTCGCCATGCCCCTCATGGAATACCTTGGGGTGTCTTCTTTCCAAAATGGGATCACTTGTGGGGTAGTTATAATGCCCTGGCAATTTAGGGGCCCTAATGTGTGCAAAGTAGTTTGAAATCAAAATCTGTAAAAAATGGCCGGTGAAATCCTAAAGGTGCTCTTTGGAATGTGTGCCCCTTTGCCCACCTAGGCTGCAGAAAAGTGTCACACATCTGGTATCGCCATACTTAGGAGAAGTTGGGCAATGTGTTTTGGGGTGTCATTTTACATATACCCATGCTGGGTGAGATAAATATCTTGGTCAAATGCCAACTTTGTATAAAAAAATGGGAAAAGTTGTCTTTTGCCAAGATATTTCTCTCACCCAGCATGGGTATATGTAAAATGACACCCCAAAACACATTGCCCAACTTCTCCTGAGTACGGCAATACCAGATGTGTGACACTTTTCTGCAGCCTAGGTGGGCAAAGGGGCACACATTCCAAAGAGCACCTTTAGGATTTCACAGGTCATTTTTTACACATTTTGATTTCAAACTACTTTGCACACATTAGGGCCCCTAGAATGCCAGGGCAGTATAACTACCCCACAAGTGACCCCATTTTGACAAGAAGACACCCCAAGGTATTTTGTGATGGGCATAGTGAGTTCATGGACATTTTTATTTTTTGTCACAAGTTAGTGGAATATGAGACTTTGTAAGAAAAAAAAGAAATCATCATATTCCGCTAACTTGTGACAAAAAATAAAAAGTTCTATGAACTCACTATGCCCATCAGTGAATACCTTAGGGTGTTTACTTTCCGAAATGGGGTCATTTGTGGGGTGTTTGTACTGTCTGGGCATTGTAGAACCTCAGGAAACATGACATGTGCTCAGAAAGTCAGAGCTGCTTCAAAAAGCTGCTTCACATTTTTGTACCATAGTTTGTAAATGCTATAACTTTTACCCAAACCATTTTTTTTTTACCCAAACATTTTTTTTTTATCAAAGACATGTAGAACAATAAATTTAGCGAAAAACTTATATATGAATGTCGTTTTTTTTTTGCAAAATTTTACAACTGAAAGTGAAAAATGTATTTTTTTTGCAAAAAAATCGTTAAATTTCGATTAATAACAAAAAAAGTAAAGATGTCAGCAGCAATGAAATACCACCAAATGAAAGCTCTATTAGTGAGAAGAAAAGGAGGTAAAATTCATTTGGGTGGTAAGTTGCATGACCAAGCAATAAACGGTGAAAATAGTGTAGTGCAGAAGTGTAAAAAGTGGCCTGGTCATTAAGGGGGTTTCAGCTAGCGGGTTTGAAGTGGTTAAGTTCACCCACACTTTATATAAATAAAAAAGGAGGTTTACAGTGCAAATACTGCTGTTGCATTTAATGTGCATGAAATTTGAACAGTGCCATCCACAGATCCCCCTCCCCTAAACAGTGCCATCCACAGATCTCCCCCTAAACAGTGCCATCCACAGATCCCCCTAAACAGTGCCATCCACAGATCCCACCTCCCCTAAACAGTGCCATCCACAGATCCCCCCTAAACAGTGCCATCCACAGATCCCCCCTCTCCTAAACAGTGCCATCCACAGATCCCCCCTAAACAGTGCCATCCACAGATCCCTCCTCCCCTAAACAGTGCCATCCACAGATCCCCCCTCCCCTAAACAGTGCCATCCACAGATCTCCCCCCTAAACAGTGCCATCCACAGATCCCTGCTCCCCTAAACAGTGCCATCCACAGATCCCCCCTCCCCTAAACAGTGACATCCACAGATCTCCCCCTAAACAGTGCCATCCACAGATCTCCCCCCTAAACAGTGCCATCCACAGATCCCTCCTACCCTAAACAGTGCCATCCACAGATCCCCCCTCCCCTAAACAGTGCCATCCACATGATGGCACTGTTTAGGGGAGGGGGGATCTGTGGATGGCACTGTTTAGGGGGGATCTGTGGATGGCACTGTTTAGGGGGGAGATCTGTGGATGGCACTGTTTAGGGGAGGGGGGATCTGTGGATGGCACTTCCATCCACAGATCCCCCTACAGTGCCATCCACAGATCCCCCTCCCCGACGCTCACAGCAGTATATTTATAAACTAGTCAGTAACTACTTTAACTTTAATCATTGCTCATTGCTGAGCTCTTTACTTGGATTATTTGGATATCTTACTTTGTCTTAGCTCCAGTAACAGCAGGCAGTGCAGGCGGCGCTCACTGACTGACGTCACGCGCCTGCGCCGCCTAGTGGGAGGAGCAGGCACGTGACGTCGGCCAGTGAGTGAGCGCCGCCCCCCGCACTGCCTGCTATTACCGGAGCTAAGACAAAGTAAGATATCCAAATAATCCAAGTAAAGAGCTCAGCAATGAGCAATGATTAAAGTTAAAGTAGTTACTGATTAGTTTATAAATATACTGCTGTAAGCGGCGTGGCACTGTATATTCTAACCCCCAGGCAAGCGTCCCCGTCACCATGGGAACGCCTGGGGGTTAGAATATACCATCGGATCTTCTAAGTTACTCAGCCTTAAAGGAAGCAAAACAAGCACCGGCTCTGCTTGGCCCCGGGCAAGTGCTTTACGAAGGCACGTGATCGCACATCACAAACGCCTATGGGATCAACACATGATGACGAGTAGAAGCAGCACACAAGCTCAAAGCCACCATCCTCCTCCTGGTCCAGCATCTTCAGCCATGTCAACCACTGCTGTCCTCCTTGCCCCCTCTCAACCACCCGCCACTCCGCCTCTCACCTTTAGCAGTTCCATCTCATCTGCCCACAGTCAGGTCTCTGTAAAGGAAATGTTTGAGCGTAAGAAGCCAATGTCACAGAGTCACCCCCTTGGCCGGCGTCTGACAGCTGGCTTGACGGAACTCTTAGCCTGCCAGCTTTTACCATACCAGCTGGTGGAGTCTGAGACCTTCAAAAAAAATTGTCGCTATTGGGACACCACAGTGGAAGGTACCCGGACGATAGTTTTTTTTTTCAAAAAGGCAATCCCAAACCTCTACTCAGTGATTGAAAAGAAAGTCATGGCATCTCTGGCATACAGTGTTGGGGCAAGGGTCCATCTGACCACTGATACCTGGTCTGCAAAGCACGGTCAGGGCAGGTATATCACCTGCACTGCGCATTGGGTCAACCTGCTGACGGCTGCCAAGCATGGAATGCGTGGCTCTGCAGCGGAATTGGTGACACCGCCACGTCTTGGAGGCAGGCCTACTGCCACCTCCTCTACTCCTCCTATACCATCCTCTTCCATAACCTCCTCGGCTGAGTCCTCTTCTGCTGCGGCATCTGGCTGCACATCAACTGAATCCCCCCAGCTCCCCAGGGGCTATTCCACATCCCGTATACGACAGTGTCACGCTGTCTTGGGGTTGACTTGCCTGAAAGCAGAGAGCCACACTGGACCAGCACTCCTGTCCGCCCTAAAAGCACAGGTGGATTAGTGGCTGACCCCACACCAACTGGAGATCGGCAAAGTGGTGTGTGACAATGGAAGCAATTTGTTGGCGGCATTGAATTTGGGCAAGTTGTCACATGTGCCGTGCATGGCACATGTGTTGAATCTCATCGTACAACGCTTTGTGTCTAAGTACCCAGGCTTACAGGACATCTTCAAGCAGGCCAGGAAGGTGTGTGGCCATTTCAGGCGTTCCTACACGGCAATGGCGCACTTTTCAGACATTCAGCGCCGAAACAACATGCCATGATTTGCGACAGCCCGACACGTTGGAATTCAACATTCCTAATGTTCGACCACCTGCTCCAACAAGAAAAAGAGTATTTGTATGACCGGGGTGCTAGGACAACCTCTGCGGAGGTGGGATTTTTTTTGCCACGTTACTGGACGCTCATGCGCAATGACTGTAGGCTCATGCGTCCTTTTGAGGAGGTGACAAACCTAGTCAGTCGCACCGAAGGCACCATCTGCGACCTCACCCCATTTGTTTTCTTCCTGGAGCGTGCCCTGAGAAGAGTGCTGGATCAGGCTGTAGATGAGCGTGAAGCGGAAGAGTTGTGGTCACCATCACCACCAGAAACAGCCTTGTCATCATCGCTTGCAGGACCTGCGGCAACGCTGCAAGAGGAGTATGAGGAAGAGGAGTCAGAGGAGGAATGTGGCTTTGAGGAGGAGGAAGACCAACCACAGCAGGCATCCCAGGGTGCTCGTTGTTGTCACCTATCTGGGACCCGTGGTGTTGTATGTGGCTGGGGGGAAGAACAGACCGTCAATGACATTAGTGAGGAGGAGAAACGGGAAATGAGTAGCTCGGCATCAAACCTTGTGCAAATGAACCCCTTGACTACTGGGTGTGCATGCTTGACCTGTGGCCTGAACTATCCCAGTTTGCAATAGAACTTCTGCCCTGCCCCGCTTCTAGTGTCCTGTTGTCACTACCAGAGCTTTGAGACGTTCTCACAGCTCTGTTTCTCCACCCCTGTGATGATGTCACTACTAGAGCTTAGAGGAGTTCCCTCTGCCCTGTTTCTCCGCCCCTGTGATGAGGTCTTTACTTTCTGTTTCCTTCCTCCCAGCTGTCCCTCCTGTGTTTGATTTCGCTGCCTTTAAATCACCCCTCCTCCTTTGTAGAGGTGCGGATTATACTTTTCATTTGAGCTGTATCTCTCGCTTGAGTATCTTCACCTGTGTGATATCTTTTCACTGGATCTGTGTTCTGCTGAAGCAAGTACTCCGGATATTGTCTGCTGACTTTGGATCTGTTTTCACTGCAGCCGCAGATCCTTCAGTTAAGTGTTCAGACATTGTGTGTTTCTGTTTCTTTGCTGACTGGATCCGAGGCGACCCTGGTTCCGTCCATATACTGAGCAGGGCACCGGTGGCTGTGCCCCTTCCACTATTGTAGGGGTTTCAGTGGTCATCAGCCTTAGGTACGCGGGCATGTCTCGATCCACCATCTGGATCTGGACATGTGCTTAGCAGCTTAGGGAGAGATTTTAGGGTCTGACAGGGGTCACCCTTTATCCTCCCTAGTTTGGGTCCGGTCAGTTGCTATTCACTGTGTAGGCTCTTGTTGCTCACTTACAGCCGTGACATTATAATCCGCCAAACCGTCCTTTTTTGACATGGATCCGCTTTCTGACCTGGTTGACCGCATGCAGGGTCTTTTTTTGGAGGTAGCGGATCTCCATCAATCTATGATTCAGCTTCAAGCATTGGGCTCTGCTCCAGCCCATGGAGTCTGTTGCGAGCCAAAGGTCTCACTTCCGGAAACGTTCTCCGGGGGCAGTGAGAATTTTGTTCGTTTCAGAGAGGCATGCAAACTCCATTTTTGCTTGTGTCCCCATTCCTCTGGTAATGAGGAACAGAGGGTGAGGATTGTCATCTCCCTGCTCAGGGGTAATGCTCAGACTTGGGCTTTTGCGTTGCCATCGGGGGATCCCTCCCTTCGATCCGTGGAAAGATTTTTTGTGGCACTGGAGCAGATATATGATGACCCGGATCGTGTTGCTCTGGCCGAATCTAACTTACGTTTTTTATGCCAGAACAAACTGTCTGCGGAGCTTTATTGTTCTGAATTTCGGAGATGGGCAGCTGATTCAGGTTGGAATGATGCTTCACTCCAGAGTCAGTTCTCTCATGGTCTCTCAGAGAGATTGAAAGATGCGTTTGCTTTCCATGAGAGACCAACGTCCTTAGAGTCTGCCATGTCATTGTCGGTACGCCTTGACAGGCGTCTAAGAGAAAGAAACGAGACCTCTCTGTCCAGTCATTTCTTGTGAAATTTTTGTCGATAGTGGAGCGGCCGTCAATCTTATTGATACTCAATTTGTAGCCATGCATGGTTTTCAGGTTTGCACATTAGAAAAGGATATACCTGTTTTTGCTATTGACTCTGCTCCACTCTCACAGAGATCCCTGAAGGGCATTGTTCACAATATCCGGTTAGCGGTAGGTGACACTCATGTGGAGGATATATCTTGTTTTGTCCTTAACGGATTGCCTTCTCCTCTAGTTTTGGGGTTACCCTGGCTCACTAGACATAACCCCACTATTGATTGGCAAGGAAGGCAAATAATTGAGTGGAGTGAGTTTTGTAGAGAGAATTGTCTCACAGCGATTTTTGCAGAGGTGTCTACTAAAATGGTGCCATCATTTCTCTCTGATTTCTCGGACGTGTTTTCCGAGAGCGGTGTTCAGGAGCTACCTCCTCACCGGGAGTTTGACTGTCCCATTAACCTCATTCCCGGCGGCAAGCTGCCAAAAGCACGCCTCTACAATCTCTCACAACTGGAAAGAATCGCAATGCGAACTTATATCTCTGAGAGTCTCGATAAGGGGCATATTCGTCCCTCAAAATCACCTGTTGCCGCTGTTTTTTTTTTTTTTTGTTAAAAAGAAAGATGGCTCTCTGAGACCTTGCCTAGATTTTAGGGAGCTGAACCGTATCACGATTCGCAATCCCTATCCTCTTCCTCTGATCCCGGACCTCTTCAACCAAATTGTTGGGGCCAAGGTTTTTTCCAAATTGGATTTGAGAGGCGCGTACAACCTGGTCAGGGTCAGAGAGGGGGATGAATGGAAAACGGCCTTTAATACCCCTAACAGGCATTTTGAGAATCTCGTTATGCCTTTCGGCCTGATGAATGCTCCGGCCGTCTTTCAGCATTTTGTTAACAGTATTTTCTACCAATTAATGGGGAAATTTGTATTGGTGTATCTTGATGATATTTTGATTTTTTCCCCTGATGTTCAGACCCATCAGGATCATCTTTTTCAGGTTCTGCGGATTCTGCGGGAGAATAAATTGTACACCAAGCTGGAGAAATGTGTTTTTATGGTATCGGAGATTCAATTTTTGGGTTTTCTCCTCTCTGCTTCTGGTTTTCGCATGCATCCGGAGAAGGTCCGTGCTGTGCTGGAGTGGGAGCTTCCTGAGAATCAGAAGGCATTGATGCGCTTTCTGGGTTTTGCGAACTATTACAGAAAGTTCATTTTGAATTATTCCTCTGTTGTCAAACCCCTCACTGACATGACAAAAAAGGGGGCGGATTTTTCCTCTTGGTCGGAGGAGGCGCTTGCAGCTTTTTCTAAGATTAAAGAGAGTTTTGCGTCTGCTCCCGTCTTGGTGCATCCCGATGTTTCCTTACCTTTTATTGTTGAGGTGGATGATTCCGAGGTGGGTGTGGGTGCGGTTTTGTCCCAGGGCCCTTCTCCTGCCAAGTGGCGACCCTGTGCCTTTTTCTCTAAAAAAACTCTCCCCGGCAGAGAGAAACTATGATGTGGGAGATAGGGAGTTGTTTGCCATCAAGTTGGCTTTCGAGGAATGGCGCCATTGGTTGGAGGGGGCCAGGCACTCTATCACTGTTTTTACCGACCATAAGAATCTGGCGTACTTGGAGTCGGTCAGGCGTATGAATCCGAGACAGGCCAGATGGTCTCTGTTCTTCTCCAGATTCAATTTTGTCGTTACATTCCGCCCTGGGATCAAAAATGTGAAGGCTGATGCTCTCTCTTGCTGTTTTCCGGGAGGAGGAAACTCCGAGGACCCGGGTCCCATTTTGGCGGAGGGGGTGGTTGTTTCTGCTCTGTATTCTGATTTGGAGGCCGAGGTCCAGGCTGCCCAGACTGAGGTACCTGCCCGTTGTCCTACTGGGAAGTTGTTTGTGCCTCCTGAGTTACGTCACAAACTCTTCAAGGAGCATATTGATACTGTTCTTGCTGGTCACCCCGGGAGTAAAGCCACGGTAGATCTCATTGCTCGGAGATTTTGGTGGCCGGCTCTTCGTAAGTCGGTGGAGGGTTTTGTGGCTGCTTGTGCCACGTGCGCTCGCGCTAAGGTCCCTCGTTCACGGCCTTCGGGTCCCCTTCTCCCGTTACCCATACCTTCCCGTCCTTGGACACACCTCTCCATGGACTTTATCACGGATCTTCCTCGTTCCTCAGGGAAGTCGGTGATCCTGGTGGTGGTGGACCGTTTTAGCAAGATGGCTCATTTCGTACCCTTCCCTGGTTTACCCAGTGCTAAAACGTTGGCGCAAGCTTTTGTCGACCATATTGTTAAATTGCATGGCATTCCCTCGGATATTGTTTCCGATAGAGGCATGCAGTTTGTCTCCAGATTCTGGAAGGCTTTCTGTTCTCGCCTGGGGGTTCGGCTGTCCTTCTCTTCTGCTTTTCACCCGCAGTCGAATGGTCAGACTGAACGCGTCAACCAGAATCTGGAGACATATTTGCGCTGTTTTGTGGCAGAGAACCAGGAGGATTGGTGTTCATTTCTCCCTCTTGCTGAGTTTGCTCTGAACAACCGTCGTCAGGAATCTTCTGATAAGTCACCATTCTTTGGTGCATATGGGTTCCATCCGCAGTTTGGGACATTCTCGGGAGGGGCTCCCTCTGGTTTGCCTGAGGAGGAGAGATTTTCCTCGCCTTTGTCTACCATTTGGCAAAAGATTCAGAGTAATCTTAGAAAGATGAGTGAGAAATATAAGTGTGTGGCTGATAAGAGACGTATGCCTGGTCCGGACCTGAATGTGGGTGATCTGGTGTGGTTGTCTACAAGAAATATTAAACTGAAGGTTCCCTCCTGGAAATTGGGTCACAAGTTTATTGGGCCTTATAAAATCTTGTCAGTCGTCAATCCTGTTGCCTTCCGTCTTGATCTTCCACGGGTCTGGAAGATACATAATGTATTTCACAGGGCTCTTTTAAAACCATATGTCCAGCCCACGGTACCCTCCTCTTTGCCTCCTCCTCTGATTTTGGTTGATGGCAATCTGGAGTTTGAGGTTTCCAGAATTGTGGACTCTCGCATTGTCCACGGTTCTCTTCAGTACCTCGTTCATTGGAAGGGTTATGGTCCTGAGGAGAGGATGTGGGTTCCGGTGTCAGACATTAAAGCCACTCGCCTCATCAGGGCATTTCATAGGGCTCATCCTGAGAAGGTGGGTCCTGGGTGTCCGGAGTCCACCCGTAGAGGGTACTGTCACTACCAGAGCTTTGAGACGTTCTCACAGCTCTGTTTCTCCACCCCTGTGATGATGTCACTACTAGAGCTTGGAGGAGTTCCCTCTGCCCTGTTTCTCCGCCCCTGTGATGAGGTCTTTACTTTCTGTTTCCTTCCTCCCAGCTGTCCCTCCTGTGTTTGATTTCGCTGCCTTTAAATCACCCCTCCTCCTTTGTAGAGGTGCGGATTATACTTTTCATTTGAGCTGTATCTCTCGCTTAAGTATCTTCACCTGTGTGATATCTTTTCACTGGATCTGTGTTCTGCTGAAGCAAGTACTTCGGATATTGTCTGCTGACTTTGGATCTGTTTTCACTGCAGCCGCAGCTCCTTCAGTTAAGTGTTCAGACATTGTGTGTTTCTGTTTCATTGCTGACTGGATCCGAGGCGACCCCGGTTCCGTCCATATACTGAGCAGGGCACCGGTGGCCGTGCCCCTTCCACTATTGTAGGGGTTTCAGTGGTCATCAGCCTTAGGTACGCGGGCATGTCTCGATCCACCATCTGGATCTGGACATGTGCTTAGCAGCTTAGGGAGAGCTTTTAGGGTCTGACAGGGGTCACCCTTTATCCTCCCTAGTTTGGGTCCGGTCAGTTGCTATTCACTGTGTAGGCTCTTGTTGCTTACTTACAGCTGTGACACCTGTCAGAAAGGACCTTTAGTGCAGCAGGAGGCATTAATATTGACAAAAGAAGTAGCCTCGGTCAAAAAAGTGTTGATTACCTCACCTTCATCAAGATGAATGAGGCATGGATCCCGAAGGGACTGACAGTGGGGGATATCTTTGACTAACAAAAGGCCTGATGACATGCCTTGGCCTCAAAATGGTCCCCACGCTGCTGTATTTAATGTTTTCTCTTCAACTGGATCAACACAGCCTTGTGTTAGCAAGGGTGTACCTCCTTAATATAAATGTCAACAAAAAGAGAACCGGTACAAAATATTACCCAATAAAATTAAATTTTATTATGACATAAAAACATACAGACATACATGTAGAGACCGTACAGCGTGCCTCAAGGGGCAGTCCACAATAAATCCACCACTAGCAGATATTTAATCGTTTGATTCCCTCGATCACAGTGAGGGTGTTGTGAATAAGGGGTCTAGATCAGCATATAATATTCAAAGCTGTATCTAGCCATAAAAGCACAACTACCTCAACTGTGAGGTGACTCTGGCATGAATGAATATTGGGTATAAATAACATCCATATATTCTGATCCTTACCATCCACACAGTTTAATACATCATAAACCTGCCATAATGAATATGTCGGACCGATCTAAGTTTCTCACTTACCCGATATCCAGTGGCGTGCGTGTGGGCTGTCTCTATCTGGCGTACTCCTCGACGTACGTTTCGCTAATGCTTCATCAGGAGGATTTCCTTTCTAATGGCTTAGGAGGTCTTTTTAAGTGATTGGTGGCCAATGGCTGGCGGTCCCTGTGTCATGTGATTCTGATACTAATGACTCCTATCGCGGCGCATCCCGCAATCGTCAGATATGGGTATATCATGGACTTCCGCCCTCCCATCAGCGCGATCCAAGTGAGGGCAGAATGCGTCTGACGTCACCCCGATCACGCCAGTCGGGACGGCGAAAGTCCTCCCATCCGCAATCCGCGATGCACACAGGTTATCCATCTCCATAACAATGTATGTGAAGGTAGTTTCTTATCTATGTATCTATTATTGATATTGATCTTCCGTCTCTCCAACATATCAATTAGTAGATTGTACGCAGATCAATCCGCCACGCCACTGAATACAGCCGTGCCGAAACCAGATCGCTTCCATATCATTCAAAAGTATTTCTCTGCATTACATAGGTGCCATATTTATCTATACAAAAAAACATATATACATAAACCAGGTGGAGGGACATACATGTGGGTTCAATGTTATTTACACTATGGTATCTACTATTCAAATGGATATGAGCAGGACATATATGGATCTGCACTAAGTGCACACATGCCTTCACAAAATGCGCACAAGATATACATGTGTACACACAGAGTGCACACATATATACACATGTCAATACATGGCATGTCTGTATCCCTGCATTAATTCATCCAGTATCGCATCCCATGTATATATTGGCACATTCATATATATCATGCCAAAGCCATCCGTAAAGATGTCAGATACCTATCTTAAATTCAATCAATATCTTATCTCGCATACATATTATTATGTCCATATACATGACGTCAAGTTTATTTATCAAAGTGCCTAGTGCATAGATAAAATAAAGTGCATATTGTCTCTCATTAATATAAATATAAGTACAAATAAGTATAAAATCTCATATATTCATGCCCATTTCATTATCACAAACATTAAAGTGCCGTGCATATATCTTACTATCAATATCTAATGTGAAATTAATAGTTCTACCTAAATACTATCAATCATTTAACTATCAATCCAATGATAAAAACCTATTCCCACTAAAGCAGGTGGATGAATACATCCTCCCTTAATGTAAACTAGTGCCTATTTATCTGTACATACTCTATGATATAGATGGGTGAATGGCATCCTCTCTAAATATAAACCAGTGTCTATTTATCTGTGCACCCTCTATATATGTGACTGATGCCTCTCAGGGCATTATCACCACCCAAACCCCTATTGATCTATACTCACTCATATGCATGGTGTATGCTTGACAGAGCTGAATTGGATATCAACCCTCACATATCTATCTCATATCCAGTTTAGCCGGTATAGTAGTAATTCCATATGTTGTGCTAGAATGTCCTTTTCAGATGGATATACTCATTAGATGTTTAATTCTTCTTTTCTCCTTCTTATTGTTTCCTCCACAGGTTTCAATGGACAGTCTCGGACACAGGAATCCAGCCATCGATCACTCGACACTATCACGTAAATTTTTCATTAGAGCAGACTTATATTTATATTAATGACAGACAATATGCACTTTATTTCATCTATGCACTAGGCACTTGACGTCATGTATATGGACATATTAATATGTATGCGAGATAAGATATTGATTGAATTTAAGATAGGTATCTGACATCTTTACGGATGGCTTTGGCATGATATATATGGATGTGCCAATATATACATGGGATGCGATACTGGATGAATTAATGCAGGGATACAGACATGCCATGTATTGACATGTGTATATATGTGTGCACTCTGTGTGTACACATGTATATCTTGTGCGCATTTTGTGAAGGCATGTGTGCACTTAGTGCAGATCCATATATGTCCTGCTCATATCCATTTGAATAGTAGATACCATAGTGTAAATAACATTGAACCCACATGTATGTCCCTCCACCTGGTTTATGTATATATGTTTTTTTGTATAGATAAATATGGCACCTATGTAATGCAGAGAAATACTTTTGAATGATATGGAAGCAATCTGGTTTCGGCACGGCTGTATTCAGTGGCGTGGCGGATTGATCTGCGTACAATCTACTAACGTATATGTTGGAGAGACGGAAGATCAATATCAATAATAGATACATAGATAAGAAACTACCTTCACATACATTGTTATGGAGATGGATAACCTGATGACTCCTGTGCGCATCGCGGATCGCGGATGGGAGGACTTTCGCCGTCCCGACTGGCGTGATCGGGGTGACGTCAGACGCATTCTGCTCTCACTTGGATCGCGCTGATGGGAGGGCGGAAGTCCATGATATACCCATATCTGACGATTGCGGGATGCGCCGCGATAGGAGTCATTAGTATCAGAATCACATGACACAGGGACCGCCAGCCATTGGCCACCAATCACTTAAAAAGACCTCCTAAGCCATTAGAAAGGAAATCCTCCTGATGAAGCATTAGCGAAACGTACGTCGAGGAGTACGCCAGATATAGACAGCCCACACGCACGCCACTGGATATCGGGTAAGTGAGAAACTTAGATCGGTCCGACATATTCATTATGGCAGGTTTATGATGTATTAAACTGTGTGGATTGTAAGGATCAGAATATATGGATGTTATTTATACCCGATATTCATTCATGCCAGATTCACCTCACAGTTGAGGTAGTTGTGCTTTTATGGCTAGATACAGCTTTGAATATTATATGCTGATCTAGACCCCTTATCCACAACACCCTCACTGTGATCGAGGGAATCAAACAATTAAATATCTGCTAGTGGTGGATTTATTATGTACTGCCCCTTGAGGCATGTATGTCTGTATGTTTTTATGTCATAATAAAATTTAATTTTATTGGGTAATATTTTGTACCGGATCTCTTTTTGTTGACATGTATTTAATGTCTGCATACCGGATGACTTTCGTGAATTCTCCTCCACCAACTAGGGTTCAAGCCACAATGTTTTAGTCACCTTTCTGCCTGGAAAACATCAGCGGCTGCAACAATACCTAATTTTTCAGGCATGTGTACATGCCTAATTTTTTTGGCCTCTAGTGCTGCACTGTGGCTGCAAAAACAAAACAAAAAAAAAGGCACATACATGAGTCAATTCCCCTTCGTGATCGGTAGCTTGTTGTGGGGAAGGGGCTTGCGTATCACAATGAAGCGATCATCACCTCTATAAGTGTGTTGGCAATGTTGCCACACCCCAGATAAGGTCGTTGCTTCATTATGATCAGACTAAAAGCGATCGGCTGGATAATTTTTCATCGAATTTTTTTTTTTTTTAAGTTGTATGTTTTTTTTTCCCTTTATTATTTTTAAATTATCATACAAAAAAATACATGCCAATATTCCATTTACAATACTATAAGATCCAAAAGTCCGTCAATTCTAATTTTTTAACCATGGTTAAATATAATTTCATGCAAGTACCGATAATTATATACATATTGACTAAGTCAAATAGAGGTCTCACTACCTAAGAAGAAAGCAGGGCCCACCTGGCATCAAGAGCTTTAATACTGCAGATAAAAAAAGGACATCTTATTTAATATTGTTATCTCTGTACGGGGAGGGAACAGAGGCCCGCGGCCCGGGCGGCCCGGGCGGCCCGCCAAGCAGCGAACACGCACCCCATACGGCCTCCCTCAAACATAAGGCCGGGGGTTAGAGGTTCGCTGACTAGATCGGGCGGATCAATGGAGAGGGGGGATGGGAGAGGTTGGGAACCCACCTTGCAGGTCGGGGTCTTTTTTTTATTTATTTTTTTGTTTGATTGATGTCTATTAGAATTGTATCGTGGAATGTCAGAGGGCTCGGGGAAAGGGTTAAAAGGCAAGCCATCATGGATGCAGTAAAAAGATACCTTCCAGCAATTGTTTGTATAGTAGAAACTCATCTTACTAAAGAAACCCTGAGCCGTCTGGCAACGGGATGGCACTCTCAATCTTATCACTCCACCTTCAGCGGATCTTCCAGGGGCGTTTCAGTCTTGATTCATAATTCTGTAGACTTCATCCTTATAAAATCCCATATAGATGATCAGGGTAGATTTATTTTCCTACACGGTAAGCTGTATGGCCACAGTTATATTTTGGCTTTCTTTTATATACCCCCTCCATTTTCAATGTACCCATTGACTCAGCTATTGCTCTTTGCTGAAAATAGATCAGAATGTCGGTTAATCCTGATGGGGGACTTTAATGCGGTTATGGACCCCAACAAGGATAGACTCACTTTAGATGCAGATCGGGGGAGGAACCCTTGTAACTCTTTGCTGCCCCAGTTTTGCTTAGAAGTAGGAGTGGTAGATATATGGGAGCACCTTGGCGGAGGAAAGAGAGTATACTCTTGCGTTAGTAGGGGGGGAGAGCAATGTCTCGGATTGATCTAGCACTCACCAATGAGAGCAACCTGAGTAATATCAGTAAGATTCGATACGGAGTAAGAACCGTTTCGGACCACTCACCCGTACTAGTTGAGGTTCGCATGGGGGAGAATAAGGATAGAAGGGGGCTAGGATTCAAGATGAACCCATATTGGCTTACCATTATGGAGAATCCTCAGCCTATTAAATTACTGATATCCTCCTTTTGGGAGGTGAATTTTCCCTCTGCTAACATCAACATAGTATGGGATGCCCTGAAAGCATATATAAGAGGGGTCTTCATAAGTGAGATTGCTGCAGCAAGGAGAACATTTAGGGGAAAAGAGGAGGAACTGGTTAAGATCGCTGTATCTACAACTGAGCGTTTTACCAGCCAACCCACGGAATACAACAGGGAAGAGATGCAGAAGGCTAGCTGTTACTTGGAGAAGTATTTGGTAGAGAAAGCAAATCATAGAGTATTCTTTAAGGGGCTTAAATATTTTTCCGAGTCCGGACGCCCTGGTAAGCTCCTAGCAAGAATAATCTCACAACAAGATAGGAAAAATCAATCTATCATTTCAATCCGTAACTTAGAGGGGGAAACTATAACAAATCCAGAGGGGATTAGGGATACCTTTTTACAATATTTTGCTCAGATATACAGATCCCCTCCCGGTATGACATCCGAACTGGCGATGCGGTTCTTGGAGAGGATTCCACTTTCTACTTTGAATGAAGCCCAAATAGAATTTTTGGAAGAGGAGTTGTCTCTCTCTGAGCTGAAGGAGGCTCTGGGGTCTATCTCGGGGAGCTCATCGCCAGGACTTGATGGTCTTCCATATGAAGTTTATCGTAAGTATGGTGAGACGATCCTCCCCCAGCTGCTAGAGGTGTTTTCCCAAGCAATACAGGGAGGGGGTTTACCATGCTCCATGATGGAGGCTCTTATTGTTTTAATTCCGAAAAAGGATAAAGACCCGGCGGAAATGAGCTCCTATAGACCAATTTCTTTATTAAATACCGATGTTAAGTTATTATCAAAAATTTTGGCCAGGAGGCTCTCGCGGGTTATATCCACTATTATCCACTCAGATCAAAATGGTTTTATGCCAAAGAGGGGCACCCATCACAATCTACATAGGCTATTCATGAATATTCAGTCCCCGGGGAGCGGCGCCCGCTCCATCCTGTCGTTGGATGCCGTCAAAGCCTTCGACAGGGTGGAGTGGACCTTTCTCTGGGAGGTGATGAAAAAAATGGGCTTTGGCCCAAGATTCTTGGCGATGGTACAGCTCCTATATAACTCCCAGTTGCTAGGATAAGGATCAATGATATGATAACAGAGAGCTTTATATTAGGAAGAGGCACCCGTCAGGGCTGTCCTCTCTCCCCCCTGCTATTCAATATCTACATTGAACCCTTAGCGGCTAGTATTAGGCAGGATCCGAGGGTGGCTGGTTTTGGCACAATGGGGAATTATGATCGAGTATCACTTTATGCAGATGACATTTTGATTTTTATGCATCAAACAGACACTACTCTTCCTCATATAATGGACCTGGTTGGTCTCTTTTCCGGTCCTTCCGGTCTGGAGATCAACTGGGAGAAGACCATCCTTCTCCCTATAGACAAACTGCGGGGCGAACGGGATAACCAGCTAACGATCTCAGATTCAATAAGGTACCTGGGGATAACAGTTTCTGCCAAACCCCAGGAATATCTACAACTTAATCTGCTTCCTCTGTTGATAAAGCTGAGGGCTAAAATTAAGATGAGGCAAAAAATCCTGTCAGCGAGAGCGGACAGAATCTCATTAATAAAAATGGTAGTGCTGCCCCAGGTTCTTTATATTTTGCGCAATTCGCCTGTATGGATTGTAGATAAGTACTTCAGATTGATAGAGCGGATGCTCAATGATCTAATATGGGGGAGGAAGCGTGTGAGATTGAAGGTACTCTATTTTTCTATGCCCTATAATCGGGGAGGTCTTAACCTCCCCTATTTTAGGGGCTATTTTGTGGCCTCTCAACTCTGCTTGTTTAATGAGTGGGAAAATAGCCAGTTCTGCAGTAGGGTGGTGAAAGATTCAGGCTTCGTGGATTTTTTTACAGTACTTGAGTCTGACTATTTATCAAATGTACTAAATGGGTACACACTTTTCTGCAGAATGGCTACAAAGTCTTGGCGAAATATAAGGAACTGGTGTGGAGCTGGGGCATCACTTATTTGCACTCCATTATGGCATAATCCAAAGCTTTTGAATTTATTTATTTTTTAATTTTTTTAAATTGACAATTTTTATTATTTTTTTCCAAATAATAACAAAAGATACATGACATTGGCGGAGAAATAACGCCAGTACAATAGTACAAAAGTATAGATATATGGTATTACATCATACCAGCACATCTTGACACAGCAAATCAGTAAGCATTGCCATAAATTAACATAAAAAGGGAAGGGGAAGTGGAGAAAACATCAACCAAACAAATGGTATAAATCAGATGAGACATAAATATACACTATAGCTCATTAGTTGCAGCATCAAGGTATGGCACTAGGTCAATTATATGCCCTACACAGTAGAGAAAGGGTAAAGTGGTAATAATGAGGAAAGAAAGCTAGGAAAAAATATAAATAAAAAAAATAAGCTAGTAAAAGTTAAGGAAAAGTCAAGGAAGGCCCCTAAACTTCTTCCAAGGAACCCACATGTCAAGGAAGGCGCTTCTAGTACGGGTTTCCCAATGAGAAAGTTCCTCTAATCTATACAGTTGGTCCACCTTTTGTGTCCATTTAGCCTCATCTGGGGCCTCTGTAGAAAGCCAGGCGGCAGCAACTAAAATTCTAGATGCAGCTAATAATATAAGCAATAAGGACCTGACCTTCTTGTGTATCCCTTCCAGCCCCAGGCCAAGGAGAGTCAGTTCAGGAGAACACAACAAAGAGGTACCACAAATCTTATTACATTTAGTTATTATGGAATGCCACCATGAATGAATAATTGGGCATTCCCACCATATGTGATAGAAAGTGCCCTTAGAGGTTTTGCATCTCCAACAGGAGTCGGAAACACCAGAAAAGTATTTTGCAATATTCTCTGGAGTTTTATACCACCTCATCATAATCTTGTACCCATTTTCCTGAACACGCACGCACCGTGAAATTTTATGTGGAACAGAAAACATAGTCTTGATTTCAATGGGGGTTAGGGATCGATTAAGATCTTTTTCCCAGACTCTCACTATAGCTGGTGTAATGTCAGTCACCGGTGATTTGATCCTTTTGTATATGAATGAGATTAATCTATTAGGCGCTTGTTTAGATCCAATTAGCCCTTCAAACCATGGGAACAAAGGTGTTACCTTAGGAAGGCTCTCCGCCGAAGCCATTTCAGTTAGTATATATTTGTGTACAAATGAAAGAGACATAGATTCTTTCAAGTTGGTGAAAAGGAGAGGAAGGGGGGGGAAGGTATCGTGCTCTTTTAGAATATCTGCTACGGGTAAGTTAGACTGTCTAACTACAGGGCTACAAGCCTCTTTCAAATCAAAGGGTGCTAAATCGATGACATCTCCCAAAGTCAGAAGCGGGGAAGGAGTGGAAAGCAATCTACCACTAGATGAGAACCATTCCCAAACTGCCAGTGAGCATCTTATCATAGGGTTTTGGATTTGAGAAGATGGGGGAAAGGCTTTCCCAGCGAGCAGAACAGCTCTGGGAGTGGAGGGGAGAAAGCAATTTTCCATCTGAACCCAAAATTTATGGGGGGGAGCCCTGATCCAATCTACTACTCTGGCTAGATGTATGGCTTTCATGTATATTTCAGGATCCGGGAGATTAATCCCACCTAGCTCCTTTGGTTTGGTGAGAGTGTCTAATGCAATTCTCGGTCTGCGTCCCTTCCAAATAAAATGACGCACTGCCTTGTTAAATCTATTAAAGAAGGATTTCGGTATCTTGATAGGCAGAACCTGCATGACATATGTCAATTTGGGTAGTACCAATGCCGATACCATATTTTTTCTGCCAAACCAAGACAGAAAAGGGAGGTCCAACGAGTCCATCTGGTCAATAACCGACTTTAAAAGTGGGATAAAGTTTAGTTTGTATAAGTCCTTAGTATTAGGGGATATGTTTACTCCTAGGTACGTCAACCTTTGTGTAGACCAGTTAAAGGGAGACTGGAGCTTAAGAATTCTAATTGTTGAGGGAGGGAACCCACTATGAATGAGTTGAGATTTAGCAGGGTTTACCTTGAAATTAGAAAGTGACCCAAATAAATCCAACAATGATAAGATAGCAGGAAGAGATTTTTTCGGATTGGTTGTGCAGATCAAGAGATCATCGGCAAATGCAGCCAATTTAATTTCCTGACTTCCCACTTTAAGTCCTATGATCTCTGTCTGCTGTCTCAGGGATTGCAAAAGTGTCTCCATAACCAATACGAAAATAAGCGGGGACAGAGGACAGCCCTGTCTTGTGCCATTCCTTATACTGAAGCAGGGAGATAGAGTATCATTAACTAGTACCGATGCCGAGGAGAAGTGGTACATAGCCCTGATTGCATTTGAGAATTGAACAGGGATATTAAATTTGGCCAGTGTAAGACTAATATATAGCCAGTCTATTCTGTCAAACGCCTTCTCGGCATCGGTACCTAAGAGAACTATGGGTATTTTTTTTAAAAGAGGAGAAGTACAATGCATTTAGTACTTTCATAACATTGTCCTTACCCTCTCTTCCCTTGACAAATCCGACCTGGTCTGGATGGATCAGGGAGGGGAGTAGTTTTTGCAGCCTGGTAGCCAACATTTTGGCCAATAGTTTAAGGTCAGTGTTAAGCAAGGATATAGGACGGTAATTTGAGCAGATGGAATGATCCTTACCTGGTTTGGGAATAATTGTTATCGTAGCTCTAGACATATCGGACGACACAGGGGAGTTAAGCAGTGCATTATTGCATATTGGAAGTAAGTGGGGAAACAGGACTTCGGAGTAAGCTTTATAGTAGGACAGAGGTAAACCATCCGGCCCGGGGCATTTCCCAGTCGGGGATGAATTAAGTGCTTCTTGAATGTCCGCTATCGTAAACGGAGCAGCCAGCTGGTCATGCTGGCTATTTGTAAGGACAGGGAGATGAAGTGGGCTAAGGAAGGAAGAAATATTTTGTTCCTTGTCTAGTCCAGGATCAGGAAGACGGGGGGGGGGGGAGGTTATACAGGGACTCATAATACAACTTAAACTGTTCTGCTATTTCTTCAGTTTTGAGCAACATTGAACCTGATGGAGAGGCAATTTTATGTATGAAGCCATTCAGTTTTCTACGTTTAATCCGCTGCATCTGAAACTTTGTTGCTTTATCGCCATGAGCAAAGAATTTTTGCTGAGAGCTTAAAAAATACTTCGCAGAGCGCTCATTTAGTAAATTTTTAAGCTCTGTTTTGAGTAAAATAAGTTCAGATAAGTGAAGTTGCAGTAAAGAAATTTTATGAGTCTTCTCCAAGTTGTTAATCCTGGTAAGAAGGGAGTCTATTTTTTTGTCGGCCTCTTTCTTCAAATAGGAGCATAGGCTTATCAATTGTCCTCTTATATAGGCTTTATGGGCATCCCATAGGGTATTTGGGGAAATATCAGTAGTATGATTAATTTGGAAGTATTCCTTTAGGAGGGAAAGTATTTTATTCTTATGTTTGGCATTATCCAAGATGGACTCGTTGAACCTCCAACCAGATTTCTTACCCATACCTTGTGAAGGGCGGATGGAACAGAAGACGAAGAGCAAAGTTGCAAGTGTTCTTTGGAGATTAATACATAATCAATTCTGCTATATGAGTTGTTGGCTGCAGAGAAAAAAGAGTAATCAATATCATTAGGATTTAGGCATCTCCACACATCAACCAAACCAAGTTTGAACATTCTAGCCAGAGTAGCTTTGATTGCCTTAGAGGGGAGAGCTGATTTTCTTGAAGACGTGTCTAAAAGGGGATTAAGAGGCATATTCAAATCTCCTGCTAATATTAGTATACCTTCCCTATGTTTCTCAACTAAAGATAGGAGGCTGGCAATCCATCTAGTTTGGTCAGCATTAGGGGCGTAGGCATTAACAAAAGTGTACAAGGTTTGACCGATTTTTCCTTTCAGTATAATGTAACGGCCCTCTGGATCTTGAACATGACTCTGATAGGTGAATGGGGTGTTACGCCTGAAACCAATGCTGACCCCTCTAGATGCCGCCCCATCCGCGCCACAATGATACCAAGTAGGGTATTTAGTGAATGACAGGTTTGGAAAATTATCCTGCTTAAAATGGGTTTCTTGTAGGAAAATTACTGCACTTTTTTCCTTCCAGAGGAGAGAGAAGATTTGGCTTCGTTTAGAGGGGGACCTTAACCCTTTCACATTGTAAGAGACAATTATTAATTCAGACATTTCTTGACCATAATAACATATAAAGCATAGCGGTGCATAATGAGCAAAATAGAATCTATGGACCCTGACTTACACCATATTAACATAGAAACAAAAACTTGAGACCACACTAAGTGGAACAACAACATCATGTGAAGTCGCATGGACAGCAACTATCAAATGGGGTAGGGGGAGAGTGAAACAAGTTCACAAGTAACCTGCATCAGGGAGGGAACCGGCCTAAAATATAAATCATAAAATCATAAGAGACAAAAGCATAGATCAGATCTATAAAAGAAAGGTGACATTAAAGCTGGGTTAAAGTAACAGTGTAGCGGACCACAAATAGAGAGGGACTGACAGGACAATAGGAGAACAGAGGAAGAAAAAACAAAGACAAATGACACCAAGAATTCAGGAGCCATCCTGTGAGAAGTGGGTCTTTTTTGGCGTTGAGACATCTCTGGACTTCTTGGACCTCATCTTCTTCGGCGTTATAGTGGTCTCCCAAGGCTGGGAAGCAGGCAAAGCTGGTAGAGCTGAAATATCCTGAACTTTGTCCCAGTCAGGAATGTTCAAAGGAGGAGAGTCTAAAGCTATATAAGCTTCCGATAAGTCCGAGAAGGATGATATCATGATCCTTTTTCCATCAGCTAGGAAGGACAGCCCAAACGGAAAGGACCATCTGTAGAGGATCTTCTTTTCTTTAAGCAATGATGTAAGGGGCCTCAAAAATCGCCTTTTTTGCAGGGTAGATGGTGATAAGTCCTGATATATCTGTATCTGCGACTCCTCCAGGAGAATCGATGGTGCAATTCTGGCAGCCTTCAATATTGCTTCCTTATCCTGGTAGTTCAGGAAACGGCATATCACGTCCCTGGGGGGATCAGTGTCCTTAGGACGGGGGCGCAAAGCTCTGTGTGCCCGTTCTATTATCAGCATGGCTGGATCAAATTCTCCCAGCAAGGAAGTGACTATTTTTGTAATGGCGTTCGGAATGTCTGTGGTGGAGATCGTCTCCGGGATCCCTCTAAACCGGAGGTTATTACGCCTTCCCCTATTCTCCTGGTCTTCCAGGGAGGAATATAACTGGTTAAAATGAAACTGACAGGCAGATAGCGATTTAGTGACTGCAGCGCTGTGTTCAAGCGTCGCTGCGTGCGCAGTTTCTAGCGCGTCCACTCTGTGGCCTATCTGTTGAATGTCCTGAGCCACCTCCTGTAGTTTCGAGATTACAGGGTGCATTGCCTCCTCTAAAGCCTGCTTAATAAAGCTACGTGACACCGGGAGGTTGCGGGACTCACCCTCTTCCTCCGCGTCTTCCTCTCCTTCAGAGAAGCTTGTAGTGCGGCCTCGTGGAGTGCCGCCGGGAGCCGCGGCCATCTTGGATTCTTTGGCCGGGCCGGCTGCCGGCTGCTTCTTTAGGTATTTCGTCATGTCTGAGACCGCTGGCGAAGGCTTAGCTTGTGCAGCTTGGTCACACTGCTTCTGGCCACCATATTTGACCATCTTGAGCTCTCAGTGTTGAAGATAGCCGTTCCCTCAGCAGGTTGAAAGCAGGAGCTCTAACCGGATGCTTCCATTCAGTTCAGGCGCTAGCTCCGCCCCCCCCCCAAAGCTTTTGAATTTAAATGATTTGAGTTGCAGCCAGTATTGGAGGACCAAGAATGTTCAGTACCTGCACCAAGTGGTCAGTGGTGGACACATTTTGCCCCTTGCGGAATTAAAGCAAGGGGCAAATTTAGGTGAAGTGGCTTGGTATGCATACTTTCAACTAAGGTCTGCACTTTCTAGCACCGCAAATCGCTATCTTCTTACTATAGATACTCCTGAATTTTTACATGATTTAATCTGCAAGAAAATTGTCACGAGAATTAAAGTATCTCACTGTTATAGACACTTAATGAAAAAGTTTTTTTCGGATGTTTTCTCACCAGGACAGAGAGCCTAGTCATCTTTGCTTTCACACTGTTGTACAATTTAATATTTTGCACAAAATATATGTGACACCTATATGGTTATATAGGAGAGGACTTAGAACCTTCTCTGACTACCCACGCTGTGGTGAACCCGAGGCAGATCATTTACATCTGTTCTGGGACTGCCCAATGGTGAGCAGGTACTGGAGATCGGTTCAAACCAATCTGGCTCGTAAACTCAACATTGTTGTTCCCTTTACTCCCAGGATATGGGTCCTGGGAGACTTATCGGAGGTCAATTACCAACACATAAATGGTCGATTGTTGATCAAGGTGATGTTTCTGGCTAGGCTTCTCATCTCTAGAGCATGGTTTTGCTCCTCCGCCCCAGACTGTAATAATTGGCTGGGCTTGGTTGAGAAGGTGAAAAGCTACGAGAAGATCTTGTACAAACAAAGAGGATCCTACTTAAAGTGGAATAAACTGTGGAAAGATTGGGATACGATTAACAAATTTTTTTAATTTATTTTTTTTGGTCTGCAAGGTGGGGGGGGGGGGTAGGGGGATGGAGGGAGGGTTCTGGGGAAGATCCAATTAGTCCAGCTTCTTTTTGTATGCAATGTATTAGTGTAGAACGTGAAGTCATAATGGAGTATTGGAGTATCTCTAGAAACGTTGGAGGTTGGCAGGACTCACCAACATCAGATATCGGTAAACTTTTGACCTATCTAAAATGTTGAGTAACATATGGGTGAGGGTTCAGGGCTCGGGATCTTGGGGGGCTCGGGCATCGGGCGCGACCCGGGATGTGGCTTTTCCTGTTTGACATGAGTTTTAACTACGGGCAGTGATCCGACACATGTGTGGGCTGGGTCCTACCATCTGTCTTCTCTTAATGAATTGGAGTCGGTGTTGGGCTCTGCTCTCTTAATAAGACAGTGCTTGTTGGTTTTGCTTTTCTTCTCAATTGCCGGAGATTGCTGAGCGACATTTGACTCGAGTTCTCTTTCCACGAGACATCGTGGTAAACTCATGCGAGTTATGCTTAAACAGGGCATTAATATTTAACTTAACTATATGGGGATGAGGCAGTAAAACACGTGAGTGGGTTCTATACCACTGTGATAGAAGACTGCTGGACCCCCGCCTGTCTTTCTTCGACTTTACGGAAGTGTGCGATTAAAGATCGCTGTGAGCTTGCCGCGCAGGGTGTACGTGAGCACCAGATGATTCGCCACACGAGCGCTGATCCTGTCGGTGGTGCTTACTTATGTTTGAAGTTGTATGGGTTTTTAAACATAAAATAAACTTTTAAGAGACTTTATTATGATTTTTTTTATTAGAAATAATGCAGACAATTTAAAAAATTCCCATCAACTTCAATACAAAGCAAGTACAGAGCTCAGAACAAAATTATTTCAGGATGTCGTTAATTCGACAATTATTAATCAATATGACACACATCCCGGGATAGGGAACGTAACAGGGATTACACTGATGAGAATAGTACTACAGAAAATACCACTCATATCGGGTGTGACAGTATATTGCACGGCGCAGACGAAGTGACTGTGGCGTGGATTAAAACAAAGGGGAGGGAGCCAGCGTTTTTTTAACCATCTCCCCGTTCAAAAATCAATTTAATAAATGGACCCCAGATTGGGGACGTCACTTAACAGGGATTAAACTGCTGAGAATAGTACTACAGAAAATACCACTCATATCGGGTGTGACAGTAAATTGCACGGCGCAGACGCAGTGACCGTGGCGTGGATTCAAACAAAGGGGAGGGAGCCAGTGTTTTCTTAAACATCTCCCCGTTCGAAAAATCTATTCAATTCACCTTTCGGGGACCCTTGGTGTTGTACGTGACTGGGTGGAGGAAGAAACCTTCAATGACATCAACGGGACATGGCTAGCTTGGTATGCGACCTTGTGCAAATGGGAAGTTTGCGGTTGGGCAAATGGACTGTTTGCGATTGATTGAGGTGCATTAAAAGGGGAGTTTGGTCTGTCAATGTCTGTGAAGCGGGCATAACTCTTACACTACCTGATCGATACAACATCATACCTGATCGTATACACACACTGGATGTTTTAAACCACGTTGTTCAAAAAACTTTAGGATTGTTAGGTGATTTATGCCCTTTATGGATTAAAATCCAACTTTGCGTCAACTATGTAATTTTCCTGAGTTTTGCCATGGATCCCCCTCCGGCATGCCACAGTCCAGGTGTTAGTCCCCTTGAAACAACTTTTCCATCACTACTGTGGCTAGAAAGAGTCCCTGTGGGTTTTAAAATTCGATTCAGGTGTTGTATATACCTGTTTCCACAAAATACTGATTTACGGGTTCTATTCACCTACTTCCACAAAATACTGATTGAGGGGTGCGATATACCTGCTTCCACAAAATAAGGATTGAGGCCTGCGATACATAGGCTTCCACAAAATTCAGAGGGTCTATATACATTTTTCCACAAAATACTGATTAAGGGGAGCAATATACCTGCTTTGACAAAATATTCATTAAGGGTTTTTGATATACCTGCTTTCACAAAATATACATTGAGGGGTATGATATACCTGCTTTCACAAAATACGGATTAGGGAGTTTGTTATAACTGCTTCCACAAAATATAGATTGAGAGGTGCGATATACCTGCTTTTATAAAATACTGATTAAGGGGTTTGCTATACCTACTTCCAAAAAAAACTGATAAAGGGGTGCACTATCCCTGATTCTACTAAATATTGATTCAGGGGTTCTATATACCTGTTTTCACAAAATACTGATTGTAGTGTTCGCTATACCTGCTTCTACAAAATATTGATTCAGGGGTTCAATATACCTGTTTCCACAAAATACAAATTGAGGTGTGCACTATTCCTGCTTCTGCAAAATATAGATTAAGGGGTTTCCTTATAACTGCTTCCACAAAATACTGATTGATGGGTGCGATATATCTGCTTCCACCAAATAATTGATTTAGGGGATCTTTATACTTGCTTCCACAAAATACTGATTGAGGGGTGCGATATACCTTCTTTGACAAAATACTGATTAAGGGGTTTGATATGCCTGCTTCCACAAAATATACAATGAGGTATGCGATATAACTGCTTTCACAAAATACTGATTGAGGGGTGCGCTATTTCTGCTTCTACAAAATATTGATTCAGGGGTTCAATATACCTGTTTCCACAAAAGACTGATTGAGGGGTGTGCTAATTCTGCTTCTACAAAATATTGATTATGGGGTTCTATATACCTGCCTCCACAAAATACTGATTGTGGGTGTGATAAACCGGCTTCCACAAAATAATGATTGAGGCCTACGATACATCGGCTTCAACAAAATACTGATTGAGGGGTGCGATATAACTGCTTCCATACAAACTGATTAAGGGGTTTGATATACATGTTTCTTCAAAATACAGATTGAGTGGTGCGATATACCTGCTTCCACCAAATATTGATTCAGATGTTCTAAATACTTGTCTCCACAAAATACTGATTGAGGTGTGTGATATACCTACTTTTACAAAATACTAAATTAAGGGGTTCTATAAACCTGCTTCCACAAAATACTGATTGAGGGGTGCGATATACCTGCTTCCACAAAATACTGATTAAGGGGTTTGATATACCTGCTTCTACAAAATATAGATTGAGGGATGCAATATAACTGCTACCACCAAATATTGATTAAGAGGTTCTATATACTTACTTCTACAAAATACTGATCGAGCGGTGCAATATACCTGCTTCCACAATTGCTGATTAAGCGGTTTGATATACATGTTTCCACAAAATACAGATTCAGGGGTGCGATATACCTGTTTCCACCAATTATTGATTCAGCTGTTCTAAATACGTGTCTCCACAAAATACTGATTGAGGTGAGCGAAATACATGTTTCTACAAAATACTGATTAAGGGGTTCTATAAACCTGCTTCCACAGAATACTAATTGAGGGGTGCGATATACCTGCTTCCACAAAATACTGATTAAGGGGTGCAATATACCTGCTTCCGCAAAATTCTGATTGAGGGGTTCGATATACATGCTTCCACCAAATATTGATTCATGGGTTCTACAGTTGCAAGAAAAGGTATGTGAACCCTTTGGAATGATATGGTTTTCTGCACAAATTGGTCATAAAATGTGATCTGATCTTCATCTAAGTCGCAAAAGTAGACAATCACAGTCTGCTTAAACTAATAACACACAAAGAATTAAATGTTACCATGTTTTTATTGAACACATCATGTAAACATTCACAGTGCAGGTGGAAAAAGTATGTGAACACCAGAGTGGAGGGGAGGTGATTTGATAAAAAAAGATGTCATGGGTGGAATCCAAATTTATATTTGATTTTGGTTCCCTAGTTCCAAATGGATTGAATGCTGACTGGGAACTTTTTGTAACCCTATGACTCTCAACCTTCCCCTCCCCTCCTTTCTAATGCCAATTTAATGAAACATCCTAAGTTAGAATATCATCGATGAAGTAGGAATAGGAAGATAAAATGTTATGTACATTGCTTATTTTTACATTTTTATATTTTTTATTATTTTTTAAAATTATCTTGTAATAAAAATTGTATGGTATATCTTTTAATTTACATTTAAGCAGCGATGGAGCATAAAACGCAATTTCTGAAACATCGCATCTTAATAAACCGCACTTGAAGAATTGCATAAGAAAAATCGCATACAATGATCATACCGGACTATCCGAAGTTTCCATGTTTTCGGTGTGATGAGATCCTTGTCCGGACTTTGTCTTTTTCCACGATTCTAGATAAAAGGATGTGGGGAAGCACTTCAAGGTTACCACTGAGGAAGGGGGTCATTCAGATAACCCCGAAACGCGTATGGTTTAATACCTTGTACCGGCATGCTGGGACAGTAGCTCCCCTGGACTTTGAAATCGAACAGCTGTGATCGAGAGTGACGAGCACCGGAGAAATAGCCACAAACATAGTTCTGTGAGCGGACATCCGGGTGACATCGTGCCCACAGCGCATCTTTCTAGGTCCGGACATAGAACAAGGACACACCGGCCAGGTAAAGCAACATAGTTGCTCAAGTAGGTGGGACGCCACCTTAGCGCACAGTTACACTTTGTGATTACCGATTCAAGACCGCTTGGAAATTGCGATTTTTTCAAGACTGGAATAAGGGCTGCGGTTTTCTAAATCCAAATTGCCTAGACTGTTTTAAGTTGCGATTTCTTCTAAACTGAAATAAGGGCTGCGGCTTTTCAAATCCAAGCCGCTTAGATCTCTGCTTAGATCGATTTCTACCAGATTGAAACAAGGGCTGCGGTCTTTTAAATTCAAGCTGCTTAGACCGTTGCCTCAAACTTTATGACCTATATTGCTGCTACTGATTAATGATTCTTCTCATGTGAATTTATATGATTTTATGGTATTATATATCTTATGGTATTATATATTTTATTATATCTGTATATTTTATTAAACTTTGATCAATTACTCCACATCTGAATGCCTGGTTTAATCTTGGTATTTTTACATGTTCTTTTGTGTGACTGGGTGGGTCATATAAACCAAGAGCACCTTAAATCCATTACCCAGCTGTAGTGATCCACAGACACCTGTTCTGATCTCTCTTCTGCTTGTTGCCTGTCCTTAGCAGTGGTTTCGTAGCAGATATTCTACCATGAAGGCCTGATTCACACAGTCTCCTCTTAACAGTTGTTCTAGAGATGTGTCTGCTGCTCGAACTCTGTGTGGCATTGACCTGGTCTCTAATCTGAGCTGCTGTTAACCTGCGATTTCTGAGGCTGGTGACTCGGATGAACTTATCCTCCGCAGCAAAGGTGACTCTTGGTCTTCCTTTCCTGGGGTGGTCCGCATGTGAGCCAGTTTCTTTGTAGCGCTTGATGGTTTTTGTGACTGCACTTGGGGACACTTTCAAAGTTTTCCCAATTTTTCAGACTGACTGACCTTCATTTCTTAAAGTAATGATGGCCACTTGTTTTTCTTTACTTAGCTGCTTTTTTCTTGCCATAATACAAATTCTAACAGTCTATTCAGTAGGACTATCAGCTGTGTATCCACCTAACTTCTCCACAACGCAACTGATGGTCCCAACCCCATTTATAAGGCATGCAATCCCACTTATTAAACCTGACAGGTGACTACCTCTTGAAGCTCATCAAGAGAATGCCAAGAGTGTGCAAAGCAGTAATCAAAGCAAAAGGTGGCTACTTTGAAGAATCTAGAATATGACATATTTTCAGTTGTTTCACACTTTTTTGTTATGTATATAATTCCACATGTGTTAATTCATAGTTTTCAGTGTGAATCTAGAATTTTTATAGTCATGAAAATAAAGAAAACTCTTTGAATGAGAAGGTGTGTCCATACTTTTGGTCTGTACTGTAGATTGGCATAAATAGGGGGCAAACCTGATCCCCATGGCGGTCCCGCATTGTTGCAAATAATAATCACCCTCGAAATAGAAGTTATTATTAATCAATCAATGGAATGACAGCCAGGTGTTTAAGTTATTTTTTCTTTTTTTTAAAGAACAGGGATCACTCAAAGTCTGATCTTCACAAAACGCTTGTGGAAGTGTATCATGCCAATAACAAAGGAGATTTCTGAGGATCTCTTGTTGAAGCTTATGAGGCTGGAAAAAGTTATAAAACCATCTCAAAACAGTTTGGACTCCATCAGTCCACAGTCAGACAGATTGTGTACAAATGAAGGAAATCCAAGACCATTATTACCCACCCCGGGAATGACCAACCGACAAAGATCATGCCAAAACCAAAAGGTGTATTAGTCCGCAAGGTCACAAAGAAAACCAAGGTAAATGTCTAAGCAACTAAATGCCTTAGTTAGTATTAATGTTTATAAGTAGAGATGGTCTTGCGATTCGCCCGGCGGTCATTTCTCCTGCGAACCTTGCTCATTCGCTGTTCGCTAAATGAGCGCACAAATGGCGATATTCATGCCTGTCATATTCTTTTACATTGTGAAGAACTTTGACCCCTGACACATCCATTAGGTGGTACAGGACATCCAATTGAAACGGTTCAGCAAATGGACATACCCCCTACATTATAAATAAACCTCATCTGGGCGCCATTTTACATTCAGTCTTTTGCCAGTGTAGGGAGAGGTTGATGTGTGGAGCAGGGACAGACTGTTAGGGACACAAATCGCTAGCTAATAGGGCCAGAAAAGTCCTTTTAAGGACTGGTATAGGTGTGCTATCAATAGGTGTGACTTATTGAGGGGTGCAATATACTTATAATATACTTTCTAACATAGAAAGTATATTATAGTGCAATTGTATTGTGCAGCAGTAGTGTGCGGTTATGCTGCGATACTGCAGCCACACAGATTGCCAAACGCTATTGGAACAAATAATTTCTACTGGTGTGATTAACTGATTGAAGCAGCGGTGCTAAATACCAATAATAAACTTTCTACAAAGTGCATTTAGGTAGTGCAGCATTTGTCTGCGGTTTTGCTGCGTTACCGAATCTAGACAGAGTGAAAAACACTATTTGAAGAAATAGTTTTTACTGGTGTGATTAACCAGCTGCCCCCCAAAAAAACTGATTGAGGCAGGGGTATGATATAACTTCTTCCACAAATACTGCTCTTCTATAGGGACTTTTGTCACAGGGTCATTTTGAAAATGACAGGCAGAGGAAGAGGCAGGCCATTCCGCAGGGGTGGTAGGGGTCAGGCAGGTGCACCAGGCTGTAGCCTAAGTGGGAAGTTGCAGAAGGTACGTGCGATTACGTCAAAGGATGCACCAGACTTGGTTGAGTGGCTCACTCAGCCTTCTGCTTCTGCACCCTCCTCATCCTCTCTATCTGCACCCTCTTCACTCTCTGCTGTGTGCACCCCCAAAGAGAACCACCACCACCATATCCCCTCTGCTCGAGTCAGAGGAATTATTTTCCCATCCATTCCCAGACATTACTGATGCGCAGCCATTTTTGGCATCGGATCAGGAATAGTAGGTATCAATGGTCGCCAACCAGCAGTCTGATGACAGTACCCAGATCAGCCCAAGGAGGGTGGTCCCCGCTGTTGCCGCCTACTCCAAGATCTCTAAGGTCAGAGGTGGTGAAGGTGACGAATCCGATGATGACGTGTCGATGGACATCAAGTGGGTGCACACAAGAGAGGAAGAGGAGGGGAGTTTAGAGGGAGAGATGGAGCAGCAGATAGGGAGGAGAAGGAGGAGAAGCAGGCAGAACTTACAGAGCACAGGAGGCAAAAAGCAGACTGCTAATGTATCTGGAGCGAGCCATCCACCATGCACAGTCACATCTGGCGCTCCCAAGATGCCAGCACATGGCTCCGCAGTGTGGACTTTTTTTAACGTGTCCGCTGCTGACAATAGTGTTGCCATCTGCAGCCTGTGCTGTCAACACATAAGTTGCGGTCAGCCCAACACTCACCTGGGGACGACCGCCTTAAGAAGGTATATGTCCTCCCATCACCGAGCCCAGTGGTAGCAACACCGTCAGAACCCACAAAGCCACACTCCCGACACTCACGGTCCTGCCTCTTCTCCTTCTCCTCCCTCCTCCCAGTTGTCCTCCGCTCCATCTTCCACAGTGCCATCGTCGTGTTCATGTGGCAAAAGGCAGGCCTCATTGCTCCAAATGTTAGAACGAAAAAAGATGATGACGCCGGATAACCCTCTTGCCCAACGTCTGACCGCTGGCTTGTCAAAAGTGATAGCCCACCAACTACTGCCATATAAACTGGTGGACTCGGAGGCCTTTCGAGGCCATAGGAACACCGCAATGGAAGGTCCCCGGAAGGAAATAGTGTCGGTGCCAAGATACATCTGAAGAGACACGTGGTCTAGCAAACACAGGCAGGGAAGGTACGTAACTTTTACTGCCCATTGGGTGAACCTTCTGACGGCCGTCAAGCATGCAACCCGTTACACCGGTGTAGATTTGATGTTACACCAAGGATTGCATGGAGGCATTCCTCTTATTATCCTCCTCCTACTCCATCCTTCCTCTCCTCCTCGGCTGACTGCTCCTTTTCCGCTGCTACCGTCTCTTCTGCTGTGCCCCCCCAAGCTCCCCAGAACCTATTCGATGTGCCAGATGAGACGTTACCATGCTGTGCTGCGGCTGTTGTGCCTGGAAGCAAAGAGCCACACCTGTCCTGCACTCCTTTCAGCTTTGCGGTCACAGGCCGATCAGTGGCTAACCCCGCTCAATTTGATAGTTGGTAAAGTGGAGTGCGACAACGGTGCCAATCTGCTGAGCGCGCTGGAACAAGGCAAAATGACACATGTGCTGTGCATGGCATACGTCCTGAACTTAGTCGTGCAGCGATTCATTGCCAAAAACCCTGGGTCTAGGACGTCTTGTGGCAGGCCAGGAAAATCTCTGGCTATTTTAGAAGATCTTACACAGCCATGGCCCGCCTTGCTGACATTCAGTGGCTGATTTGTGACTGCCCGACGTGATGGAACTTCACATTGTATATGCTTGATAGTCTGCTCCAGCAGAAACGTGCAGTTAATGACTACCTGTACGAACTCTGCGGCAGGACAGGTTCTGGGAGATCGTTTTTTTTTTTCACTGCGCCAGTGGCTGCTCATGCGCGACGCATGCAGACTTCTGCGGCCATTTGATGAGATCACAAAACTGGTCAGTCGCAGCCAGGGTGCCATCAGTGACATTGTACATTATGCCTTCTTTCTGGAGCATGCATTGCGTCGCGTCATTAGCCTTCGAGGAGCAGGAGCAGGAAGATGAGGAAGTTGCAATGCTGGATGAATTCCCGGGAGGGGGGCGAATCCATCTGAGACAAGTCAGCAACAGGAGTCTGAAGAGGAATCAGAGGAGGGTGGTGCCGGGGCAGAGGAGGAGCAAGAAGAGCATGCTTTAAACTTTTCTGGGATCCCTGGTGTTGTCCGTGGCTCGGGGGAGGAGACCGAGGACAATATTATCCTGGATGATGAGCAGGAGCCAGGCCACTCCACTACTTCCAGTTTAGTGCAAATGGGGGCCTTCATGCTCCAGTGTTTGAAGAGGCACCCCCGTATAAAAAGAATAAAGGGCAAGGACCAGTACTGGGTTGCAAAGTACTTAGACCCCCGGTACAAACACAAAATGGCCGAAATGTTACCACCATCACAGAGAGCTGTCAGAATGCAGCACTTCCATGCCTTACTTCGAAAAAAGCTGCATTCTGCTTTTGAGGGAGCTGGCAGAGGAATTTCCACTCACAGAGAAACAGTTGCTGGTACCAATCCAACAGCACATGCAAGAAGAGGGCATTTTGAAGATGTGTTGCTGACTTCGGATATGAGATCTTTTTTGTGGTCAACCCATCGACAGCCGCCCTCCGGATCCAGCCTCAGGGAACGCCTAAACCAACAGGTGTCTGAATACATCGGGTTAACGGCCGATGTGGACACTCTGAGAAGCTATGAACCCCTGGACTACAAGGTGTGCAGGCTTGACCTCTGGCCAGAGCTGGCACAATTTTCCATGGAACTGTTGGCATGCCCCTCGTCCAGTGTCCTGTCTGAAAGGACGTTCAGCGCAGCAGGGGGGATCGTGACAGATAAGCGCACTCGGCTAGCTCAGTGTTGACTACCTCACATTTCTAAAAATGAGGCATGGATCTCGGAGGAATTCAACACATGTGACGAGTCGACCACATTTGATTGAATTTCCACATGACAGCCCACAAATATCCGCCACCACCCAGAACAAATCATGGTCCCTGTCCTAGGTAAATGCAGCAGCATAAAAGGCCTTTTATGTCCGTTTAATGCCTAATTTTTGCAGCCTGTACTGGCCGACAGTTACATATTTATCCTGTGACTGCCTAATGTACCGTATTTTTCGCCATATAAGACGCACTTTTCCCTGCCAAAAGTGGGGGGGAAATAGCAGTGCGTCTAATGGGGCGAATGCTGCATTTTGCCTAATTTTCAATGATACACCCGCCGCGATGCGCCGCGGCGCGCCGCGGCGGGTGTATCAGCTGAGAGGGAGGAGGGGCTGGGGGCCGGCACCTGCTTTTTTAATGACAGCGGGGCCCATGCAGTGACTGTATTCTACTACACCGGCCCCGTTCACTGTATATAATCGTATCTGTAATAGTTAAAGGGCTTCTGTCACCCCACTAAAGTTTTTATTTTTTTTTGGCTACTTATAATCCCTATACTTTGATATATCAAGCTATAATGCTATTACTCATTTTGGTTCAGTAGTTAATTAAAAAAACTGACTTTTATAATATGTAAATTACTTGTCTACCAGCAAGTAGGGCGGCTACTTGCTGGTAGCAGCCACATCCTCCTTTCATAAAGACGCCCCCTCCTCATGTTGATTGACAGGGCCAGCGAACGCTCTTGTCCTCTGCTGGCCCTGTCTGCATTCAAAATCTGGCGCCTGCGCTGTACCTGTCTTCAGTCGGCCGCTCCTTCCTCAGTGCGCCTGCGCCGGGTGTAGATGTGCCGTCATCGGCGCAGGCGCACTGAGGATGGAGCGGCCGAGCGAGCATCCTCCTCTCAGTGCGCCTGCGCCGACTGAAGACGGCGCAGGCGCCAGATTTTGAATGCAGAGGACGAGTGCGTTCGCTGGCCCTGTTAATCAACATGAGGAGGGGGCGTCTTTATGAAAGGAGAATGCGGCTGCTACCAGCAAGTAGTCGCCCTACTTGCTGGTAGACAGGTAATTTACAGATTATAAAAGTCTGTTTTTTTAATTAACTACTGAACCAAAATGAGTAATAGCATTATAGATTGATATATCGCACTATAGGGATTATAAGTAGCCCAAAAAAAAACTTTAGTGGGGTGACAGAAGCCCTTTAATTGTGATGTATATAATCGGGTAATCAGCGCCTGTACACTTACAACTACAAGTGCTCAGTAGCAGAGAGGAGGGAAGAGGCAGGCCAGGAGGACGGGCGCTGGCAGAATGAGTCACTACGTCACTTCGCAACTCACTTTATGAATGAAGCAGGCGGCGTGGGCGCATGACGTAGTGACTCACGCTGCCAGCGCCCGTCCTCCCGGCCTGCCTCCTCCCTCCTCTCTGCTGCAGAGCGCTTGTAGTTGTAAGTATACAGGCGCTGATTACCCGATTATATACATAACAATTAACTATTACAGATACGATTATATACAGTGAGCGGGGCCCGTGTAGTAGAATACAGTCACTGCACGGGCCCCGCTGTCATTATAAAAGCGACCCCCACCCCCTGTATTGAGGGTCATTCACACTACAGGGACACTGTTATGGAGGGGATCTGTGGATGACACATAGCATAAGATGCTATATATGTGTCATCCACAGATCCCCCCCATAAATGTCATACACAGATCCCCATAACAGTGCCATCCAGAGACCCCAATAAGAGCCACCCACAGATCCCCCATAACAGTGTCACCCACAGATCCCCCATAACAGTGCGTCACCCACAGATCCCCCATAACAGTGCGTCACCCACAGATCCCCCATAACAGTGCGTCACCCACAGATACCCCATAACAGTGCGCCATCCAAAGAGCACAATTAGTTCAAAACCTACCAAAAGCACACCTTTTGGTTCAAAATATTTTCTTCTTATTTTCCTCCTCAAAAACCTAGGTGCGTCTTATGGGCTTGGGGGCCTGTACTGGCCGACAGTTACATTTTTATCCTGTGACCACCTAATGTACCTCCAGCCACAGAATCCAAAGTTCTTTGCTGTCAGGTGAATTCCTTTTGGCTCATTTTTGGGGCCTGTACTAGCCGACAGCTACATTTATATCCTGTGACCGCCTAATGTACCTCCAGCCACAGAATCCAAAGTTCTTTGCTGTCAGATAAATGCCTATTGGCAAATTTGGGCCTGTACTGGCTGACATTTAATTTTTTTATCTCTAGCCACATAATCACACCCTTGTCTCACTCTTCTGCTTCTCATTATGGTGGCGTATGAACCGCATTCACCATAAGGACCTTCTAATATCACAGGGTCATGTGACTGTGCCCATCACCCTGTACTGTGCCCCTCACCCAGTACTATGCCCTCTTATACCCTGCATTGTGCCCTCTAACCACACCCTGTGCAGTGCCCCTAGTCATTGCCTGTACTGTGCCCTCTTATACTCTTTTATCCCGTCACAGTATGGCGGTGCTATCCAGTCACTTTTTTTCAGGTGTTTTCCAGTCAATGTATGGAAAAAGTCGCTTCGTTCAAAACATCGGAATAATACTGTACGGAGATCGGCCTCCGTACAGTATTATGATGTATGGGCTCCGATGAGCCGAAGTAGGCCTCATTCAAACGTGCGCAACTTTCCTTTCCAGATTCACAGTCCGTTTTATTGCGTATCCGTGTTTCCACAAAAACCTTCCTTTTTTTAAAAAATTGCATCAGCATCCGCATCCATTCCGTGTTTCCTTGTCTCCGCAAAAAAAAAAAGGGAGAATAGATGTTGCTAGGGTACCAATTTTTTTTTTAAATAAGATGTTAAAAGCCTCTTGCACATGGTCCACAATGCACGGGCACCTATCGTGGGGCAGCGGCATGCGGATCGCTGAACCATTCCCTTGAAAGGGATCCACGATTCGCATCTAACGATCCATTCCGCCAAAAAATAGTTAGTTTAAATTAGTGACTCGCAAGATAATGAGGACCCTTGACGTGGGCTTGCGGGCAGAGGTATTTTGTAAAATCCTATTTTTTTATATAAATTTGGTGTAAATACCTTCTAATACCTAATTTCTAATGACGTCAATAAAAATCTTTTTTTTATATTTTTACATTTGTGTATGTCCTCACAGCTAAACACAAACATGTCCCATTTTATTAATAAAAATGGTATATGTCTGCGTTCAGATTTGACCAAGGACTACACCAGACGCAATGAGGCCCTCAATCCACAAAGAAAATACTTCTATGCTCAACTATTAAGTATATAACATTATATTTTAATCCAGTCAGACTCTGCAATATGAGCATCAGAGCATTTTATGTTCTGTTTCTCTATCGTGCCTGATTGTGCATGGAAAGTGTTCTCTTTATTAAAAATAGCCACTGCCGGGCAGATGATTCCGGCAAGCAGTGTGTTTGGTGATGTCATCAGCACTAATGTGTGGGCTTCTGCGCGGACCTGGCCTGTACAAAGGCTAGGGCAGTGCTAAAGCCGGTCCATCATAGCTGGTGACGTCATCAAAAACACTGCTTGCCTGAAGTATCTGCCCAGCAGTGTGTTGTTGAAAGAGCCCTTTCCATGCACGATCAAGCTCAGGGCAAGGTAGAGATTCAGAACATAAAATGCTCTGATGCTCATATTGCAGGTTCTGCCTGGATTAAAAGATGGTTATGTCCGGGTTCATCTCTAAACCCGGGCAACCCTTAGTGGGCGGGGACATGATAATTTCTACTGTTTAGACTGGTTTCACACGAGCGGATGCCATGCATTACACCCGCTCCATGAATGACAGCCAAGACCTGCAGCAGACAGCAGAAGCATGGAGTGTTAACATGACTGATAATGCTCCGTGCCTCTGTGATATTTTTACTACAAAATCATAGTGAGATAACGTTGTCACTGTGATTTTGTAGTAAAAAGGTCACAGAGAAGCACGGAGCATTATCAGTCATGTTAACACTCCGTGCTTCTGCTGTGGGTCTTGGCTATCATTTACGGAGCAGGTGTCACACATGACATCCGCTCATGTGAAATAAGCCTTACTGATATTCCATGCAGCTCAAACATTGGTGTGATAAAAAGTAATAGAAGTAATTATGCACCATATCATAAAAAATAATTTTTATTGTGCGGCCCTTCCGTGTATTGAGGAACGTAAATTGTTGTCCCCAATGCGTGGAACAGATTCACAACTTTCTTGTGCATGAGGCCTTATTTAATAATAATGACCTAAATAGATAATATGTAATCAATATTAAAAGCAAACATAATTTTAAAAATGTTAACCTTTTTTATTAATTTCTAACAAAAGATTAACAGTATAAAACTTTTATTAATAACAAAAATTTTTTTTTTATAGGTCATACAATTCCCTCATAAAAGTGCCCAGTGTATGCACGATTGGGGATCAGGGCGATGATGGGAAGTAATATTCAACTGATCTCTTTTAGATTGATCTAGATAGTCTTCCACGTGATGTGGCTCCTGTTGGGCAGCGAACCTATCTAGAACTTGCACGATAGCAGAAATGCACCGTGCATGTCGTTCTTCTGGCACATAGCGCAAAAGGTAACCTAGGCCTTTTAACAAAGTTTCCTCCTTGCCTTCAGAGTGATTCCGGGTTAAATATTCCATGACCATTGCATCCACCTGGGTTCGAAGATCTACACCGGAATCATTCTGTTGCTGTCGTTGTCGTCTGCCAGAAGAACGACACATTAGCTGCTACAGGGGTTACTGGCTCTGGACGAGGTATTTCTTCCGGTCTTTCCTCAATTACTACAGAAGGCTGCAGTGGTGGATCTTGTTCTGTAGCCTCCTGGTTATCCTCTTCAATTATTCCCTCCACCTCGGCAGACATTAGTTCAGATCCGTGAGCTTCTGACAGAGCATGAGATCCATCAGCTTCTGAAAGAGCTTGAGAACCATGAGCTTCTGAAAGAGCTTGAGATCCAAGAGCTTCTGACTGAGATTGAGATGCAGGAGCTTCTGACACTGCTTGAGATCTCAGAGCTTCTGACACTGCTTGAGATCTCAGAGCTTCCGAAAGATTGCCCACGGTTCTGTTTAGAAAATATTATAATTAATAGATTTTTATATTACAATTTATGTAATGTTTAAAATGATTAATCTCATTTCCATTATTGGCTTTAAAAATCCAAGAAGTCAAGTCGGGTATACATGTATAGTTTCTTGTTTTTGGAACCTTCTCCACTCTTTTGATGTGCATTTATTTCTCACCGGTATTGGTTCCAGCTGGTGTTCCACCATTTTTTTAGTTGCTGTACTATAAAAAAAAAATATATATATATATATATATATATATATATATATATATATATACATATATATACATATATATATATATAAAATTTATTTTAAATAAAACAAAATTTGCAAGACAACATTTGTATTAAAAGTCAAATGGCAATGATATTTATAAACACATAGAATGTGTCGGCAGATAAGAACCATTTGGCACATCTAGTCTGCCCAATATACTAAATACTATGAATAGCCCCTGGCCCTATCTTGAAGGATGGCCGTATGCCTATCCCATGCATGCTTAAACTCCTTCACTGTATTTGCAGCTACCACTTCTGCAGGAAGGCTATTCCATGCATCCACTACTCTCTCAGTAAAGTAATACTTCCTGATATTACTTTTAAACCTTTGCCCCTCTAATTTAAAACTATGTCCTCTTGTAGCAGTTTTTCTTCTTTAAAATATTCTCTCCTGTTTTACCTTGTTGATTCCCTTTATGTATTTAAAAGTTTCTATCATATCCCCTGTGTCTCATCTTTCTTCCAAGCTATACATGTTAAGGTCCTTTAATCTTTCCTGGTAAGTTGTATCCTGCAATCCATGTACCAGTTTAGTAGCTCTTCTCTGAACTCTCTCCAAAGTATCAATATCCTTCTGGAGATATGGTCTCCAGTACTGCGCACAATACTCCAAATGAGGTCTCATTAGTGCTCTGTAAAGCGGCATGAGCACCTCCCTCTTTCTACCGGTAATGCCTCTCCCTATACACCCAAGCATTCTGCTAGCATTTCCTGCTGCTCTATGACATTGTCTGCCTACCTTTAAGTCTTCTGAAATAATGATCCCTAAATCTCTTTCCTCAGATACTGAGGTTAGGACTGTATCACAGATTTTATATTCTGCTCTTTTTTATTTATTTTTTTACTCCCCAGGTGCATTTTCTTGCACTTATCAACATTATATTTTAGTTGCCAGATTTTGACCATTCCTCTAGTTTTCCTAAGTCCTTTTCCATTTGATGTATCCCTCCAGGAACATCAACCCTGTTACAAATCTTTGTGTCATCAGCAAAAAGACACACCTTACCATCGAGGCCTTCTGCAATTTCGCTGATAAAGATATTAAACAATATGGGTCCCAGAACAGATCCCTGAGGTACCCCACTGGTAACAAGACCATGGTCTGAATATACTCCATTGACTACAACCCTTGTCTGTCCCTTAGCCACTGCCTAATCCATTCAACAATATGGGAGTCCAAATGGATCACTTTTCTGTAGTTTATACTGTAGTGGTGTGTCAGGGGGGCTTAAAATGTGACATTTTAAGGAGGGCTTAAAATGTGACATAAAATGTGATATGGCATTCATTGACTTCAGTGCCCTGCCGTTTGGCCACACAGCAGTTTACAACAACATACAGTATGGGGTATTTCTGTAAACTACAGAATGATGGAAATTTATGCAAAGTTTTATTTCGCTGTTAACCCTTGCTTTGTTAGAGTATAAAATTGATCAAAAAGTAAAAATTGCCTAAAATTAGCTGTTTTTGCACCATTTTTGATTTTTGGTATTTACAACGTTCATCTGACAGGTCACTGTCACAGTCTATGAAAACCCGGCCTGCTTTGCTGCTGAGTGCAGGAGTGCACGGCGTCATAGCAACCAATGACGCCGTGTGCTCCTGCTGGTCCATGCAGTATAATGTCACCTAGGCACCTGCTGCACCATGTCACTGTCACAGTCTATGAAAACCCGGCCAGCCATGCTGCTGAGTGAAGGAGTGCATGACGTCATAGCAACCAATGACGCCGTGTGCTCCTGCTGGTACATGCAGTATAATGTCACCTAGGCACCTGCTGCACCATGTCACTGTCACAGTCTTTGAAAACCCGGCCTGCCATGCTGCTGAGTGCAGGAGTGCATGACGTCATAGCAACCAATGACGCCGTGTGCTCCTGCTGGTACATGCAGTATAATGTCACCTAGGCACCTGCTGCACCATGTCACTGTCACAGTCTATGAAAACCCGGCCAGCCATGCTGCTGAGTGCAGGAGTGCACGGCATCATAGCAATCAATGACGCCGTGTGCTCCTGCTGGTCCATGCAGTATAATGTCACCTAGGCACCTGCTGCACCATGTCACTGTCACAGTCTATGAAAACCCGGCCAGCCATGCTGCTGAGTGCAGGAGTGCATGACGTCATAGCAACCAATGATGCCGTGTGCTCCTGCTGGTCCATGCAGTATAATGTCACCTAGGCACCTTCTGCACCATGTCACTGTCACAGTCTATGAAAACCCGGCCTGCCATGCTGCTGAGTGCAGGAGTGCATGACGTCATAGCAACCAATGACGCCGTGTGCTCCTGCTGGTACATGCAGTATAATGTCACCTAGGCACCTGCTGCACCATGTCACTGTCACAGTCTATGAAAATCCGGCCTGCATGCTGCTGAGTGCAGGAGTGCATGACGTCATAGCAACCAATGACGCCGTGTGCTCCTGCTGGTACATGCAGTATAATGTCACCTAGGCACCTGCTGCACCATGTCACTGTCACAGTCTTTGAAAACCCGGCCTGCCATGCTGCTGAGTGCAGGAGTGCATGACGTCATAGCAACCAATGACGCCGTGTGCTCCTGCTGGTACATGCAGTATAATGTCACCTAGGCACCTGCTGCACCATGTCACTGTCACAGTCTTTGAAAACCCGGCCTGCCATGCTGCTGAGTGCAGGAGTGCATGACGTCATAGCAACCAATGACGCCGTGTGCTCCTGCTGGTACATGCAGTATAATGTCACCTAGGCACCTGCTGCACCATGTCACTGTCACAGTCTATGAAAACCCGGCCAGCCATGCTGCTGAGTGCAGGAGTGCACGGCATCATAGCAATCAATGACGCCGTGTGCTCCTGCTGGTCCATGCAGTATAATGTCACCTAGGCACCTGCTGCACCATGTCACTGTCACAGTCTATGAAAACCCGGCCAGCCATGCTGCTGAGTGCAGGAGTGCATGACGTCATAGCAACCAATGATGCCGTGTGCTCCTGCTGGTCCATGCAGTATAATGTCACCTAGGCACCTTCTGCACCATGTCACTGTCACAGTCTATGAAAACCCGGCCTGCCATGCTGCTGAGTGCAGGAGTGCATGACGTCATAGCAACCAATGACGCCGTGTGCTCCTGCTGGTACATGCAGTATAATGTCACCTAGGCACCTGCTGCACCATGTCACTGTCACGGTCTATGAAAACCCGGCCAGCCATGCTGCTGAGTGCAGGAGTGCATGACGTCATAGCAACCAATGACGCCATGTGCTCCTGCTGGTACATGCAGTATAATGTCACCTAGGCACCTGCTGCACCATGTCACTGTCACAGTCTATGAAAACCCGGCCTGCCATGCTGCTGAGTGCAGGAGTGCATGACGTCATAGCAACCAATGACGCCATGTGCTCCTGCTGGTACATGCAGTATAATGTCACCTAGGCACCTGCTGCACCATGTCACTGTCACAGTCTATGAAAATCCGGCCTGCCATGCTGCTGAGTGCAGGAGTGCATGACGTCATAGCAACCAATGACGCCGTGTGCTCCTGCTGGTACATGCAGTATAATGTCACCTAGGCACCTGCTGCACCATGTCACTGTCACAGTCTATGAAAACCCAGCCAGCCATGCTGCTGAGTGCAGGAGTGCATGACGTCATAGCAACCAATGACGCCGTGTGCTCCTGCTGGTACATGCAGAATAATGTCACCTAGGCACCTGCCGCACCATGTCACTGTCACAGTCTATGAAAACCCGGCCAGCCATGCTGCTGAGTGCAGGAGTGCACGGCATCATAGCAACCAATAACGCTGTGTGCTCCTGCTGGTCCATGCAGTATAATGTCACCTAGGCACCTGCTGCACCATGTCACTGTCACAGTCTATGAAAACCTGGCCAGCCATGCTGCTGAGTGCAGGAGTGCATGACGTCATAGCAACCAATGACGCCGTGTGCTCCTGCTGGTCCATGCAGTATAATGTCACCTAGGCACCTTCTGCACCATGTCACTGTCACAGTCTATGAAAACCTGGCCTGCCATGCTGCTGAGTGCAGGAGTGCATGACGTCATAGCAACCAATGACGCCGTGTGCTCCTGCACTCACCACCACTGTAGGCTGAGTTTTCACAGACAATTTAAATACAGATACAAAAAAATGTTATACTCACAGATTTTTTCCTTGCTACTGATCGATGCAGCGGACCATGCTGTTGGTAGCATTTCTTTAGCGATTTTCTCCCAAGAGCGGTCTTTTGTTAGATGTTCATGATACACCTCTGCATGTATATCCTATACTGCAAAGCGCTCTTGAATCATTCAATTCTCCTATTCTGCTCTTCTGCCACACAACTTTCCCTGGCTCAGAAAGTCACGACAGGGGGCTGTTCTAATTTTTTTTTACTTCCTGCGGATGACATGCGGAAGACATTTGGCACCTTTCCGCATGTCATCCGCATTTTTGCGGACCCATTGAGTTCAATGGGGCCAAAGAGAGCAATTTGCGGCCAAAAGTAGGACATGCTTCATTTTTTTTTGCGGATCCGCATCACGGAAGTGCGGATGCGGACAGCCAACTGAATGCTGTCCGCATCTTTAACTGCCCCATTGAAATGAATGGGTCCGCAATTCTGTTCCGCAAAATGCGGAACAGAATTGCGGATGTGTGAATGGGGCCTTATTCACAAAGTCTCATGTGACTTTGTTGAATAACTTCGGTAGTTGATTTTTAAAGTGGAAAACCACTTTATCCCCTTAGTGACCAGCCTGTTTTTGGCATTACTGATCAAGCGTTTTTCTTCCTTTTTTTTATTGTTGTGGCCAAGAGCTATAACTTTTTTATTTTTCCGTCTATATAGCTGTATGAGGGCCTTTTTTTTGCAGGAAAAGTTGTCGTTTTTAATGGCGCCATTTTGGGGTGCACATAACTCTGATTCAATTTTATTAACTCTTTCTGGGAGGGAGATGGGAAAAACAGCAATTCTGCCACTGCATCTTTACGTTATAAAATTTACGGCATTCATTTTTAGGTATAAATAACATAATATCTTTATTTTCTGGGTCAGGACGATTACAGTGATACTAAATACATATAGTTTTTTTTACGTTTTACAGCTTTTTTGCAATAAAACCCCTTTTTATGAAGGAAAACAAGTTTTTGCATTGCAGCTCCACAAGACCCATCATTTTTTTTAAATTATTTCTATGGAATTGTGTGAGGGCTTGATTTTTGCGGGACGACTTGTATTTTTCATTGGTATCATTTTGGAGTTAATTGTGCTTTTTGATCGCTTGTTATTAAGTTTTTTGGAATAAATTTGTAATTCTGTCATTTTCTTAACATTTTTTTTTTACAGCGTTCATCGTAGGGGATAATTTACATGAGATTTATGTAGTCCGGGTCATTACAGGACAATACCAAACATATGGGGGAGATTTTTTTTTATTATTGTTTTCATTGAAAAGTGTATTTTCTAGGCTAAAAAAAGCATTTGTTTATGGTATTTTTTATTTAATAAATGTGTTTTTGATTGCTTAACAGACAGTGTTTTGATTGCTTTTAAAATGCAATGCTCTGTTCCAAAGAGGTGTAGCCTACTGGAAATGACTCAAGGCTGGTCTGGGGACTACATGACACCACAGCCAGCCTTCACACACATTGGCACCCCACAATCGCATTTGTCCGCTCCCTCTGTCAGCACTTTACATGTGGCGGACGCCATTCCCGAGTTCGGTTTCAAGTTTTAAAGTGGTTTTCGCAACAAAGCGAAGCACACTGGATTAATAGAGTTAATACTATGAGCCCACATGGTTTGAATGAAGGATTCTCCTTCACGGCATTTATATAAAAAAGAGGCTCGATTGAACACAAAACTGCATTAACAAAAGTAAAAACTAAAGAAAACCTATAATATCAGATTCTAATAAAAATAAATATATGTCTACATAAGAAGTTAACCGTGAAGAAGGAAGGAGAGGGCTTATAGTGATCCACAGTCAATATTCGTTATACAGCCTATAAATAAAACATATTCTATTTATATATAGGTAAACATATAGAAGGATATTGGGATAAAGTAACCCATCCCGATGACATGCGCATGAAACCATATATAAACATATTGAAAGTTAAGCGGACAATCTAATGTATTAAAGAATTTTGAAAAGAAGAGTGGGATTTAAGTCCCTAGGTATGCGTAGTGAATGCTTGAGATACGAGATATAATTGTGGTTCTAACACATGTCATCTCATTGAAGTCAGCATTCATGCGCGCTAAATAACTGGGAAGGGATGAAGGAAACATAAGTCCCCAAATATGCGCAACGTATCCTGGAGATCAGCGTATGCCATCTCATTGAAGTTTATCGATGGCTAAGTCAGCATTCATGCGCAGTAATGATCTAGAAATGGATGAATGAAACCTAAGTCCCCGAACATGCTCAATGTATCCTAGAGACATGAGATCTACTTCAAGTTCTAGTGTATGCGCCTCCATCTTCTATCAGGAGACTAAGACAGAAGACATGCGCAGTAAGAACGACAACAGGAGACTAAGTCAAGAGACATGTGCAGTAGAAATGACATAACTTTATCTAAGTTTTGGCGCATGCGTCCCTACTTTGAAGTGAGAGACTACGTTTGGAGACATGCGCAGTTAGAAAAAAGAAACCTTAAAAACATGTGCAGGTTTCCGAGGTTATGTGAATCACATTATAAGTTCTAGCGCAAGCGCATATGTTTTGAGTGTATTGGCGATCCCTCGGACTGTGGAACCGCCCTGACTGTGGATCATTGGCGGGACTGCACTGTCTGTCACATGAGCGATAACCATACATTGGGGATTAGAAGACGAATACCCGCCCACACCAGTTAAAAATCTTGCCTCAAGTCACGTTCGTGTTGATAGTAGCTTCATTTCCCCTGAGGACGCCACAGTTGTGGCGAAACATGTCGGGGGAGCTGCAATTTAGAATTTTTAAACTGTATGGCTGTGCTGTGACGTGTCAGCATCTGTGTACACTGCAGGCATATAGCAGACAGACATAGGCGACAGGGAAACGCATTCATGGGGAAGAGTAGTGAGGATAGGAACAATTCTAGGATAGAATCGCAGGAACCAGACAATAGCTCCTCAAAGTAATGAAAGCATAGGGATATCTAGTCAAGAACTCCATAAGCAAAGGGGCATGCAGCCAGAAAACTGGGGAATCTGAAAATGACAACACCTTATTGATCCCCTAACATTGATAGACAATATACAGGGATAAACAGTTTCTGCGATAGCGAATCCTAATTAGTCAGCATTCACATTGTAACCTAAGGGATATGCAGCAATATCCCTATGGTTATCCCATTTTGAGTACACTCTAAAATATAGTACTCCAATTGGAGAGTGAGAAGGACTTGGTGAAGTAACCCAGTCACATAGCCCAGCCGTAAACAATTTTAAACCTTGATCCTCTTTTTCTTTGACATTTTAAAATTAAAATAAAATAAATGTTATGTTTTAATACTGACCACAAACGGGAACTACTTAGCCTTAGGCTATTGAATCGAATAACCATTAGGCTGGGTCTACACGACGACATTTGTCGCGCGACAATATGTTGTGCGACAAATAGGGCGCAACATTTTGTTGCACCAATGTCGCGCGATAATTTTTATAATGGCAGTCTATGGTGTCGCACTGCAACATGCGACACGCTGCGACTGCGTCACAACAGTTTCAGAAAAATCCATCTCAAATCTCCGTCGCAGTCGCAGCATGTTGCATGTTGCAGTGTGACACCATAGACTGCCATTATAAAAATTGTCGTCCGACATTGGTGCAACAAAATGTTATGTATGTTATGTAAAATGTTATGTCATGTAGACCTAGCCTTAATCTCCCAGGTCCAAAAGGGTCCCTGATGTGAAAAGAAAAAAAATATAAGACTTCAGATTAAGCATCCAAAGCTTGCTTTGCTCAACTCTAGTCATAGCCGCTGGGTTTCTGCTGTTTCCTATAAACATTTAATGCAGACATTTAACCCTTTAGATGCTCTGGTCACATTTTATATCTGAGCATTGAAGACGGAAGAGCCACATGTTTCCATGCCCGGAACAGCTTTCCCTTGACTGAGATCGAGGAAGCTGTCACATTATAGTGATAGTCCGGAGTATAATAGTATATTTTAATACATACCTGCAGGTGGCAGCACTGTATTGGAATACAGTAAATGGTATGTTCTCTGATGGATAAATATCCATCACATAATACAATTGACAATCTAATGATTGCTGGTTATAGTCACCTAGGTATTGCTGCATCCCAAAATGGCCATACTAATAAAATATTTATTCCATACTGCGAATGGTGTAATGGAAAAACAAAAACAAAATGGCCAATTTACAATTTTTGTCACTTCAACTCCCCCAAAAAATTCAATAAAAAGTGATCGAAAAGTCACACACTACAAAATAGTATCACTGAAAAGTATATATCACCCTGCAAGAAATAAGCCTTAACACAGCTCCATTAACTTAAATATAAAAAGCTTATAGGGGTGAGAATATGGCAATAAAGAAAAAATATATATATTTTCTATAAAGGTTTTAGTTAATGTGTGGTTTTGTTGTAATTGTATTGACTTGGAGAATGAAGGTAACAATTCAACTTTATTGCATAGGGGACGCCTTAAAAACCAAACATATAAATGTGGCGGAATTGCTTTTTTTTTTTTTTTTCAATTCTACCCAATCTGGAATTTTTTTCTAGCTCCCCACTACATCATATGCAATATTAAATGGTGAAATATACAACTTATCCTGCAAAAAGCAAGCCCTCATATGGCTATATGAACAGAAAAATGTAAAAGTTATGGCTCTGGATAAGCAGGGAGAAAAAAATGAAATCACAAAACTGTAAAATCGCTTTGTCCTTTAATGGTTAATATTCTACATGATTTTCATAGTTTTATGTAAGGTATTATATGCAAAGTGGATTGGTCGCACTATACATTTTTGAACATGTGAACAAATTGTAATGTCATCTGTCAAATAAAGCCAAGACGAATAGAATTGTGTAAAGCTCTAGCAACTACTCCCAGTGAGCATACAAAGGGAAACACAAAGAGAACACCAATGGATAAAGCTATACTGTTCGTTTAACTTAGTAAACAGAAATGGTAGTTTCTTTGATGTTCTGCTGAATGCAGCAATGGTCAGTGTATATAAAAGGACAACATTATTTCTTTCATCAGTACCTCTCTCTCAGCTCTCCATTCATCATGGGAAAGGTAAGAATTGTCTACAATGTTAGAGAGTATATTTTGACATTTGTATTTGCTTGTTTATTTCGTTTTAGAATTAAGACTGCATTACAGAATAATATGCTGTTTAAAAATGCATTTCTATATTACATTTGCATAATAACACCTGTATCATTGTAACTGGAAACAGCGTGATGTGTAGTAGCAGCAGCAAGACTTTACTGTACAATAATATTCAGTCAATGGAACATCACCATAGGGTGGCAATGGGGTTGAGGCAGGGGCAACAAGAACAAGTCTCTTTTGTTTTGCCACAATGACATAAACCACTAGGTGTCTTTATTTTAATATTTTGCTATGTTTTGCTATTGATCTTCTTTTGCTTCTTTTGCTCTGTTTGCACCTTTTTTCCATTATTATTAAATACTCACATTATCTGCACAAAAATGCTAAGTATATGTCACAATTTGTATTGCATTAGGAAATGCAGATGTATCCACCACCATATCAAAATCTGTAATGAATCAAGCAATTTTGACTCTCACCAACCTCTGGTCTAATGACCCGAGTTGATAGTATCATAAGGATTATTTCGGTCATTTCAACTGTGGTTAGACCAGGACCTACAGCCATATATTAGGTACAAAAATGTATCAGTCTTATGTTTGTGTGAAACTGGGGTCAGATTGCTTATAATTGTGCATTAGGAGACAGAGTCACCTGTGCTATCTCCTAGGCCTCTGCATCCAGTAGACATTTTGGGGCACATTTATTAAGACCAGCATTTTAGACGCCAGTCTTAATAAAGTCCTAAGCTGGCAGTGGCTCCGCTGAAGTTATGAAGAGGCGCAGGGCTCTTCATAACTTTGGCGTATACTCCACCAGTTGTAAATGTAAGACAGCTTCCTAGCTGTCTTACTCGTACATGTAGACCTTTTGCTATGGCTAAAACAGACATAGAAAATGGTAAACGAGACAGGCCTGCAAACTTGTCACCTTCCCCGCACACACCACGCCTACAATTAACCATTGCGCAGCAATCTTCCCATGAAAAAGGCCTAATTTAGGCATATTTCAGATTGATAAATGACCCCCTATATTCTTTGGCGCTGGCTCTACTACTGAATATAGTCGCCTATGAAACAAAGCTGACAATCAAGGAAGTTAGCAACACAGGAGGAAATTGTGCATGCCTCACAAGACTTGATCCAAAAGTCACTTTCTAGTATAAATAATATGGATGCAGGCAGCACGCCGAGAGACGTATACCTTATTAACCCATGCAACATTTCAGCCTACATTGGAGCCTTTCACAAGCAATGCTGTCCCTTACAGCATAGAAATTAGCAAACTACACCACAGACCACAATCTGTACAGCTTATATAAAAGCAAAATTTTACGATCATGTATTAAATGTTCAAACAACATATTATTAACATATTATTCTTATTCTGTACTTTTCTACATAACTGGAGGTATACTTTAAAAAAGATTGCATCTTTTGTGTTTTTATTAAAAAACAATAAGTTAAAAATAAGTTTGAATGTTTCATGAAAACTTTTCAGATTATCTTCTACGAGGACAAAAACTTCCAGGGCCGCTCCTATGAGTGCAGTTCTGACTGCTCTGACCTGTCCTCATATTTTAGCCGTTGTAACTCGATCCGAGTGGAGAGTGGAAACTGGATCCTCTATGAGCAACCCAACTACAAGGGATATCAATATTATCTGAGGAGAGGAGAATATCCTGATTTCCAGCAATGGTTGGGCTTTAATGACTCAGTTAGATCCTGTCACCTAACTACTCAGGTATGCAATTTTGGTTTTCATTTGAGATAATAAAGCTATGCACAGAAAGTTGCAGATATTATTGGATTTTATAAATTTATAGAATGTAGAGGGAAATTACAGTAAGCACTGTTGTAAGTAGTATCAGTCAAAAGTTTGGACGCATCTTTTCATTCTATAGTTTTGTTTTTGTTTGTCATTTTTTCATTGTAGATTCATATTGAAGACATGAAAACGATGAACAAACACACATGGAATTAAAAAGTAAACAAAAACTGTGAAACAAATATGTTATAAATGTCAGATTCTTCAATGTAGCCCCCATTTGGTTTAATGACAGCTTTGTAAACACAACTAATGGTCTCAAACACATTATGAATAGTGTTGAGCGCGAATATTGAAATCGCGAATTTTAATCGCGAATATCACCACTTCGAAAATTCTCGAATATTTAGAATATAGTGCTATATATTCGTATTCACAAATATCCTAATCGTGAATTTATCATGAATTTATCGCGAATTTATCACAAAAATCAGCACTTAGCAACATCCCTAGCAACCAATAGGAAAGTTGCCTATGTGAGATTTTCGCAATCAAGAAAACAACAACTGGAGATCCCGAATTCTTGAATTCGGAAATATATGATGAATATTTGCCAAAATATTCGCGAAATATCACAAAATTTAATATTGCCCCTGCCGCTCATCACTGATTATGAAGGCAAGAAATTCAACAAATGGACCTTTAACAAGGCATATGTGTCAACTAAAAACCATTCCAGGTAACAACTTACTGAATTGATTGAAAGAATGCGGAGTGTACAAAGTTATCATCATTGCAAAAGAGGGCTACTTTGAAGAATATAAAATAACATATTCTGGTTTGTTTAACACATTTTTGTTTACTTCTTTATTCCATATGTGCTTCTTCATTGTTTTAATGTCTTCAATTTGAACCTGAATGTAAAAACTAAAACATAAAAATATAGAATGAAAAGGTGTGTCCAAACTTTTGACTGGTGTTGTACTTGTCATTATTTGGAAGGGGTATATCTAAAAAAGGTGCAGCGGCAACACTTGGATCTTTGTACCTGAGAGGGAATGGTAGATGGAGGCATTTATTACAAATTTTGCACTGGGGCCCAGAAGTTTTAAAGTATACAGCACCTCCCCATACATTAGTTTAGCTTGCCATTTACCCTTGGTTTTGAGCCACTGTAACCAGTAATTTCAATATTATATACAAACAAATAATTCAATGATTCATTATAAATCATGGATCAATAACCTCCAGTACTACAGCTTTTATAAAACTATAACTCTCAGCATGCTCAGTTCAAGCAAGTGAGCATGCTGGGAATTGTAGTTTAACCATAGTTACAGTGTTGGAGGTTGTTGATACTTGTTATGCATTACAGTTTAGCAGCATGATTTTGCCAGGTTTTCCTACATAATTTGCTTTCTATTGTAGCACCGAGGTCCTTTCATCATTAAGATTTATGAAAAAGAAGACTTCAGGGGACAAATGATAGAGTTTACAGAGGACTGTCAATGCGTCTATGAGAAGTTCCATCATCATGATATCCACTCATGCAATGTCCTTGATGGTCACTGGATGTTCTACGAGGAGCCTAATTACAAAGGACGTCAATATTACCTGAAACCTGGAGAATACAGGAGATACACCAACTGGGGAGCCAACAGCTCAAGAGTAGGATCATTCAAGCGTGTCCAGCATCTATATTAGTTGATAAAAATTGTCCTTCTAAAAATTCCTCATTAAATAATGTTCACTACAACACGTTTTTTATATTTTCAGTTCTCGATTTATTACATGATATGGTATATGCTTCAGTAATCAGTACATGGCTATGGTTAAACGGATGGTAGCAGGTAGTAGCGGGCATGACATTCTGTCATCTCTCAAGACTGTATCCAACTCTTTTCAAGCTCTTTAATGCCGAGATAGGATTAGTAATGTCAAAGTGACAGCAACAATCAGTATATGTCTATGGTTAAATGGATGATAGCAGGTAGTCACAAAAAAAAATTATTCCTTTGTTGTGGCAGATGAATCTGTCTTCTGATCTTTAAAATAGTTTTGAGTGATTTGTTTAAAACAAATTTCAAAAGTTTTGAATAATTTAGAATCAATTACCGTATTTATCGGCGTATAACACGCACAGGCGTATAACACGCACCTGCATTTTAAGAGGGAAATTTTAGGAAAAAAGGGTAGCTCAGAACTTTTTTTTATTAATATTATTACCACTTATAAGGTAAATAATGTAAAAGGATGACACTTATGGGGCTCTGTGGATGACACTTATGTCATCCACAGATCCCCATAAGTGTCATCTACAGATCCCCCATCAGATGGATCAGTGTGGAGAGAGGAGGCGGGGACACTCATGGCGGGGCCCGGTGCAGTGACTCTACTCTAATACACCGGGCCCCGCAACTGTTAAACATTCAATCTGATCTCTTGTATATGCTCTGTACGGTACTTACTGTAGTACCGGAGGTATAACATTAAGACGGCGCAGACCGGCATCTCCTTCGGTCATGCGCCGCCTGTCTCAGCTCCTTCCTGATGCGCTGCCTGCCCCAGCTTCCTCCTCATGCGCCGCCTGCCCCAGCTCCCTCCTCATGCGCCACCTGCCCCAGCTCCCTCCTCATGCGCCGCCTGCCTGCTTATCTCACTTTATGAATGAACAGGCAGGCGGCGCATGACAGAGTGAGCTGGGGCAGGCGCCGCATGACAGAGGGAGCTGGGACAGGCGGCGCATGAGGAGGGAGCTGCGGCAGGCGCTGCGCCGTCTTAATGTTATACCTCCGGTATGTAAAAACATGGCTTCTTAACATTATATCGGCGTATAACACGCATACATAATTTGCCCCCTATTTTCAGGGGGAAAAAGTGCGTGTTATACGCCGATAAATACGGTAATTCATCTCTATTGTCAGATTTACAGTTTTTAACTGCAGACATAATCAGTCATATTTAGATTAAACAGAATACATATTTCTAGGAGGTTTTTTACGGTTTAATGAGGCAAACTATGCTCTACAGTATGAATATGTAGAGAGAGTGGGCAAACATTAATTTTCCATATAGTGCATGTATACAATCTCTACTATAGAATCTTATGGAAAATCTCTGCCTTCATATTATATTGGAGGCATATGCCAGTACAGTCTGAGATTGCACTGACCCATAATGGACCTGTGTACAGTACATGAAGCCTTAGGGTGGGTTTAGTTGATTGAGCAGCCAATTGTCAAGAAGGAAGCATTCTTTCCAGGCAGTTGACTGCTTACACACTGAAGGAGACCGCTGAAGTACTTTACAATATGAGGACAAGGGATCACTATAACAATCCCTTGTCCCCATACAGAATTATTGTTTCTGGGCAGTAGATCACTGTTTAGACAGCACAATCTGCTGCCCAGAAATTATAATTGGTGGTGCCTGCATTTTGCTTGTTTATCGGGTGATCGGCAGCATATTTAGATGGCCAGATTATCGGGACAATTATTGCTTCATCTAAATCTACCTTATCTCTACTTTTGCATTAGTGGAAACTAGGAAGTTCAAGAGATAAGGGTTCTGTTTAGCATTCTGTTATTGTGTCAACTTGAATGCCACATTACAACTCTCCAAAGTTGAATTACTTTAACCTTTGACTGACTGCACATACATCTTTTTAAAGTGATCACTAAGGGGCCTTAAAGCTGCAAATATTTCTTTGGAAGCATGCTGAATGGAGTAGGAGTAATCTAATGACAAGTAGGTTCCTGCACTAATGGCAGGGATTAGAGAAACCTCTATCATGGACAATTAGAGATGCTAAAACTAATAAACTTTATTAATACTAGTTAAAAGCGGGGGAATGTATTACAGCACACTGTGCAATTTTTTCATTTAAAAATAAATAAATAAATCAGACATTGTTGCCTGATACACCAACTGGATTTAGTGTCAGCCCAAGTCGGATAGATAGTGCAACAAAAAGAACTGGGTAGGTGGTATATGTATAAATAAATAAGCGAGTCTGAGAGACCAGGTGGCCAGTATCTCACAATTGCTGGAACTTAACCAGCTAACAAGATCTGACCCTTTGTGCGTGTTTCTAATGGATTGGTTATTTATTGTTAACCATCAACTCAAAAAAGTATCTCAGAACTCCTAAACACCTACTCACCACTAACTATAGCGCCCACAACGAGAATTTATTTGTGTTAGAGTTAGCCCACCAACATGTTCTTGGGGGTCATCTGGGAATGCAGAAAGCACCGGATACTACAACGGTTTTACTGGCCCAGTGTGTTTAGGGAGGTGGACGAATTCTGTAAGTCTTGCCCGACCTGCAGGCAACTAGCCCCCAGCACGTTTTCCGCAGTCCCTTGGTACCTCTCCCGATCATCGAGGTACCGTTTGAAACGCTATGGACCTCATAGGCCCAGTACTGAAGTTCGCTAGAGTACACCAACACCTCTTGGTCATCCTAGACTATGCCACTCGGTACCTGGAGGCAGTGCCACTGAGACATACATCGTTAAACTTATAGCTAAGGAGGTAATGGAGATGTTCTCCCAAGTGGGGCTACCTAAAGAGGTTCTAACTGACCAGGGGACCCCTTTTATGTCCAAGGTAATGAGGAAACTCTGTAAGTTGCTGCATATCAAACAGTTACGGACGTCCGTGTACCATCCGCAAATGGACGGTCTGGATGTAAGGTTTAACAAAACACTAAAAACCATGTTAAAAAGGGTGGTGTCTAAAGATGGGAAGGACTTGGACCTTCTTCTGCCCTATCTCATGTTCGCTGTGCGAGAGGTACCCCAGGCCTCTACTGGGTTCTCGCCCTTTGAATTGCTATATGGCAGACATCCTCGTGGTTTGTTGGACATAGCCAAATAGGTGTGGGAAAAGAAACCCTATCCGCATAAAAGTGTCCTTGAGTATGTTACCAAGATGCAACAGCGGATAGAGACCGTGTTGCCTTTTGTCAGGGAGCGTATGGAGGCTGCTCATCTATAATCTGCAGGCTTGGGTCCGGATCTTTAACCCGGGTGATCGGGATTTGGTTCTAGTGTGCGACTGAGGACAGTAAGTTCCTGGCCAGGTGGCAAGGGCCCTACGAGGTACTTGAAAAACTGGGAGAGGTAAATTGCAAGTTAGGCAGGCGAAAGCCGGAGCAGGTGTACCATGTGAATCTACTCAAACCGTGGAAAGATAGGGTTTTTTAAGGGAAGCGGTTTCGGCCCCTCTGTCTGAAGCAAGGGAAGCGTCTGCCACAGTAAAAATTGCAGGCCTAAGCAGGCTCAGGAGGCCATGGAGTTTATTATCTGGAACACGGATGTGTTTTCGGATCTCCCTGGATGCACTTCCACAATTCGGAATGACATTGTCATTGAGCCTCAGGCAAAAGTCCGGCTAAAACCATACTAGGTACCTGAGGCTCGGCGACATGCCATCTCAGAGGAAGTACAGATGATGCTGAGACTAGACGTCGCTGAGGAGTCTAAAAGTGAGTGGGCTAGTCCTATAGTGCTAATACCCAAGCCGGACGGGACAGTCCGGTTTTGTAACGATTATTGAAAACTAAACAAGATCTCCAAGTTTGATGCATATCCCATGCCTCAGGTGGATGAGCTTATTGAGAGGTTAGGCCAAGCCCGTTATTTTTCTGTTTTGGACCTCACCAAAGGGTACTGGCAGGTACCCTTGACAGAGGCTGCCAAAGAGAGAACTGCCTTAATCACACCAGAGGGGCTGTACCAATATAAGGTGTTACCCTTTGGTCTCCATGGCACCCCTGCCACTTTTCAACGGCTCATGGACATTGTACTGCGTCCACATTGTCGGTGCGCTTCGGCTTACCTGGTTGATATTGTCATCCACAGGACCGACAGGGAAAGTCATCTACTCAAAGTGCAGGCTGTAGTGGATGCCCTTAGGAAGGCTGGACTGTCCGCTTACCCCAAAAAATGTGCGATAGGGATAGAGGAGACTAAGTACCTGGGGTACGTCATTGGACGTAGAGTTATCAAATCCCAAGTGAATAAAATATTGCTGATTCGGAAATTTGCCCCGATCTGTTACCACGAGGCAAGTAAAGTCATTCCTGGGAATGGTGGGCTATTATATGAGGCTTGTAACCCATTTTGCCACTTTAGCAACTTCGTTGACAGGGCTCTTGAAGGGACAGAAGTCCGTGATGGTCCGCTGCAATGACCAGGCGGAAGAGGCTTTTGAGTTGGTCGTGTGCAGGTCACCGGTTTTGTTGACGCCCGACTACAAGAGGGAGTTTGTGGTACAGACCAATGCTTCTGAAGTAGGCCTCGGAGCTGTACTCTCTCAGGAAATTAATGGGGAGGAACATCCCATTGTTTTCCTGAGCCGCAAACTCACCCCAGCCAATACCAGTACAGTATAGTGGAGAGAGAGTAGCCTAGCCATCAAGTGGGCACTTGAGTCTCTCCGCTATCTGTTGAGAAGAAAGTTCGTTCTGGTGACCGACCACTCCCCTCTCAAGTGGATGAGCCAGGCCAAAGAGAGGAATGCTTGGGTCACCAGATGGTTCTTGTCATTAAAGAACTTTAAGTTCTCAGTGGAACACAGGGCAGGCTGCTTGCAGGGAAACGTGGATGCCCTGTCCTGAGTACACTGTCTGGCAAGTGTTCACCTTCCTCAGGGTTGAACAAAGGGGGAGGTATGTAAGAAGGAGCAAGGGACCGTTGTTGACGGAAGGTATGTGGCCTCGGTGGAGTAAGAGCCAGTTATCATGTGTCAGCAGCAGTTGCTGTTTGACACCTTGCTATTTAGTGCAGCTGTAATAGCTTATCCAGGACGGCTCTTACTGGGAGTAGTCAAAGTGCTGGGTAGGTGACTACTCCCCACGTTCCAGGATGGGTCTTGACTGGCCTATATAAAAAACTCAGCCAGCAGTGTCAGCTGGTGGTAATTACCTCTCTCTCTGACAGAGGAGCTCTGAAAATCGCTGGATTGGGATCTGAGCCGTGTGCTAGGCTGGAGGCCTGAGTTGGGGAGGTCTGCTCTGTCTTGAGCAATGCCGATCGGGTGTGAACTAACACCTAGGATAACAGGTGACTCTTTTGCTGTATGAACTGTCTAGGTGTGAACGAACACCAAACTGCAAATGGACTGTTGTACTGTGCTTCCATAAGTGTGAATAAAACACTCTATACTGCGTCCACTTGTCCTGTCTACCAGAGCGAATCCCCACAATATGAAGATTATCCCGTGATAAAGCAGGTGACCGGCAGTTGGATCCATGAACTATTGGAAGAGGAGAGAAAAAAGGTCATGAGTAGGGATGAGCGAACTCGAACTGGATAGTTCGGGTTCGTACCGAATTTTGGGGTGTCCGTGACACGGACCCGAACCCGGACATTTTCGTAAAAGTCCGGGTTCGGGTTCGGTGTTCGTCGCTTTCTTCGCGCTTTTGTGACGCTTTCTTGGCGCTTTTTGAAAGGCTGCAAAGCAGCCAATCAACAAGCGTCATACTACTTGCCCCAAGAGGCCATCACAGCCATGCCTACTATTGGCATGGCTGTGATTGGCCAGAGCACCATGTGACCCAGCCTCTATTTAAGCTGGAGTCACATAGCGCCGCCCGTCACTCTGCTCTGATTAGCGTAGGGAGAGGTTGCGGCTGCGACAGTAGGGCGAGATTAGGCAGATTAACTCCTCCAAAGGACTTGATTAACTGATTGATCTGCAGCTGTGGATCATTGAGCTGCTGATCCTCAATTGCTCACTGTTTTTAGGCTGCACAGACCGTTTGTCAGTCTCATTTTTCTGGGGTGATCGGCGGCCATTTTGTGTCTTGTGGTGCGCCAGCACAAGCTGCGACCAAGTGCATTTAACCCTCAATGGTGTGGTTGTTTTTTGGCTAAAGCCTACATCAGGGTGAAGCTGTCACACCAAGTGCATTTAACCAGCAATAGTCTGTTCATTTTTTGGCCATATACAAAATCAGGGGCAAGCTGCGCCTGTCACCAAGTGCATTTAACCCTCAATGGTGTGGTTGTTTTTTGGCTAAAGCCTACATCAGGGTGAAGCTGTCACACCAAGTGCATTTAACCAGCAATAGTCTGTTCATTTTTTGGCCATATACAAAATCAGGGGCAAGCTGCGCCTGTCACCAAGTGCATTTAACCCTCAATGGTGTGGTTGTTTTTTGGCTAAAGCCTACATCAGGGTGAAGCTGTCACACCAAGTGCATTTAACCAGCAATAGTCTGTTCATTTTTTGGCCATATACAAAATCAGGGGCAAGCTGCGCCTGTCACCAAGTGCATTTAACCCTCAATGGTGTGGTTGTTTTTTGGCTAAAGCCTACATCAGGGTGAAGCTGTCACACCAAGTGCATTTAACCAGCAATAGTCTGTTCATTTTTTGGCCATATCCCAGTCTAATTCTGTCACTAAATCCATACCGGTCACCCAGCGCCTAAATACTAGGCCTCAAATTTATATCCAGCTAAATCTGTCCCTAGTGCTGTAGCTGGGCGAGTTATTTAGTGTCCGTTCAAGCACATTTCTTGTTCTGGGTTGAAATACAATTCCCAATTTAGCAATTTCATAATTTAGTGGTTCCTGCTATATCAGAGCTCTTTGAAATCTATCCCAAAAAGGGTATATAATATTGAAGGTGCACATAGGGTCATTCAGAGTAACTTCACACACACCCGCTACTGTGTATTTCCAAGTCTAATTCTGTCACTAAATCCATACCGGTGACCCAGCGCCTAAATACTAGGCCTCAAATTTAATTCCCTCTAAATCTCTCGTTACCCACCGCTGTACTGTTGTTGCTGGGCAAGATATTTAGTGTCCGTCAAAGCACATTTTTTGTTCTGGGTTGAAGTACAATTCCCAATTTAGCAATTTCATAATTTAGTGGTTTCTGCTATATCAGAGCTATTTGAAATCTATCCCAAAAAGGGTATATAATATTGAAGGTGCACATAGGGTCATTCAGAATAACTTCACACACACCCGCTACTGTGTATTTCCAAGTCTAATTCTGTCACTAAACCCATACCTGTCACCCAGCGCCTAAATACTAGGCCTCAAATTTAAATCCCTCTAAATCTCTCGTTACCGTTGTCCTGTTGTAGCTGGGAAAGTTATTTAGTGCCCGTCAAAGCACATTTTTTGTTCTGGGTTGAAGTACAATTCCCAATTTAGCAATTTCATAATTTAGTGGTTCCTGCTATATCAGAGCTATTTGAAATCTATCCCAAAAAGGGTATATAATATTGAAGGTGCACATAGGGTCATTCAGAATAACTTCACACACACGCTTCTGTGCATTTCCAAGTCTAATTCTGTCACTAAATCCATACCGGTGACCCAGCGCCTAAATACTAGGCCTCAAATTTAATTCCCTCTAAATCTCTCGTTACCCACCGCTGTACTGTTGTTGCTGGGCAAGATATTTAGTGTCCGTCAAAGCACATTTTTTGTTCTGGGTTGAAGTACAATTCCCAATTTAGCAATTTCATAATTTAGTGGTTTCTGCTATATCAGAGCTATTTGAAATCTATCCCTAAAAGGGTATATAATATTGAAGGTGCACATAGGGTCATTCAGAATAACTTCACACACACCCGCTACTGTGTATTTCCAAGTCTAATTCTGTCACTAAATCCATACCGGTGACCCAGCGCCTAAATACTAGGCCTCAAATTTAATTCCCTCTAAATCTCTCGTTACCCACCGGTGTACTGTTGTTGCTGGGCAAGATATTTAGTGTCCGTCAAAGCACATTTTTTGTTCTGGGTTGAAGTACAATTCCCAATTTAGCAATTTCATAATTTAGTGGTTTCTGCTATATCAGAGCTATTTGAAATCTATCCCTAAAAGGGTATATAATATTGAAGGTGCACATAGGGTCATTCAGAATAACTTCACACACACGCTTCTGTGCATTTCCAAGTCTAATTCTGTCACTAAATCCATACCGGTGACCCAGCGCCTAAATACTAGGCCTCAAATTTAAATCCCTCTAAATCTCTCGTTACCCACCACTGTACTGTTGTTGCTGGGCAAGATATTTAGTGTCCGTCAAAGCACATTTTTTGTTCTGGGTTGAAGTACAATTCCCAATTTAGCAATTTCATAATTTAGTGGTTTCTGCTATATCAGAGCTATTTGAAATCTATCCCTAAAAGGGTATATAATATTGAAGGTGCACATAGGGTCATTCAGAATAACTTCACACACACGCTTCTGTGCATTTCCAAGTCTAATTCTGTCACTAAATCCATACCGGTGACCCAGCGCCTAAATACTAGGCCTCAAATTTAAATCCCTCTAAATCTCTCGTTACCCACCGCTGTACTGTTGTTGCTGGGCAAGATATTTAGTGTCCGTCAAAGCACATTTTTTGTTCTGGGTTGAAGTACAATTCCCAATTTAGCAATTTCATAATTTAGTGGTTCCTGCTATATCAGAGCTATTTGAAATCTATCCCTAAAAGGGTATATAATATTGAAGGTGCACATAGGGTCATTCAGAATAACTTCACACACACGCTTCTGTGCATTTCCAAGTCTAATTCTGTCACTAAATCCATACCGGTGACCCAGCGCCTAAATACTAGGCCTCAAATTTAAATCCCTCTAAATCTCTCGTTACCCACCGCTGTACTGTTGTTGCTGGGCAAGATATTTAGTGTCCGTCAAAGCACATTTTTTGTTCTGGGTTGAAGTACAATTCCCAATTTAGCAATTTCATAATTTAGTGGTTCCTGCTATATCAGAGCTATTTGAAATCTATCCCAAAAAGGGTATATAATATTGAAGGTGCACATTGGGTCATTCAGAATAACTTCACACACACCCGCTACTGTGTATTTTCAAGTCTAATTCTGTCACTAAACCCATACCTGTCACCCAGCGCCTAAATACTAGGCCTCAAATTTAAATCCCTCTAAATCTCTCGTTACCCACCGCTGTACTGTTGTTGCTGGGCAAGATATTTAGTGTCCGTCAAAGCACATTTTTTGTTCTGGGTTGAAGTACAATTCCCAATTTAGCAATTTCATAATTTAGTGGTTTCTGCTATATCAGAGCTATTTGAAATCTATCCCTAAAAGGGTATATAATATTGAAGGTGCACATAGGGTCATTCAGAATAACTTCACACACACGCTTCTGTGCATTTCCAAGTCTAATTCTGTCACTAAATCCATACCGGTGACCCAGCGCCTAAATACTAGGCCTCAAATTTAAATCCCTCTAAATCTCTCGTTACCCACCGCTGTACTGTTGTTGCTGGGCAAGATATTTAGTGTCCGTCAAAGCACATTTTTTGTTCTGGGTTGAAGTACAATTCCCAATTTAGCAATTTCATAATTTAGTGGTTTCTGCTATATCAGAGCTATTTGAAATCTATCCCTAAAAGGGTATATAATATTGAAGGTGCACATAGGGTCATTCAGAATAACTTCACACACACGCTTCTGTGCATTTCCAAGTCTAATTCTGTCACTAAATCCATACCGGTCACCCAGCGCCTAAATACTAGGCCTCAAATTTATATCCCGCTGAATTTGAATACAATACATTGGGCCAAATAATATATTTGTTGTTGTGGTGAACCATAACAATGAGAAAAACATCTAGTAAGGGACGCGGACGTGGACATGGTCGTGGTGGTGTTAGTGGACCCTCTGGTGCTGGGAGAGGACGTGGCCGTTCTGCCACATCCACACGTCCTAGTGTACCAACTACCTCAGGTCCCAGTAGCCGCCAGAATTTACAGCGATATATGGTGGGGCCCAATGCCGTTCTAAGGATGGTAAGGCCTGAGCAGGTACAGGCATTAGTCAATTGGGTGGCCGACAGTGGATCCAGCACGTTCACATTATCTCCCACCCAGTCTTCTGCAGAAAGCGCACAGATGGCGCCTGAAAACCAACCCCATCAGTCTGTCACATCACCCCCATGCATACCAGGGAAACTGTCTCAGCCTCAAGTTATGCAGCAGTCTCTTATGCTGTTTGAAGACTCCGCTGGCAGGGTTTCCCAAGGGCATCCACCTAGCCCTTCCCCAGCGGTGAAAGACATAGAATGCACTGACGCACAACCACTTATGTTTCCTGATGATGAGGACATGGGAATACCACCTCAGCATGTCTCTGATGATGACGAAACACAGGTGCCAACTGCTGCGTCTTTCTGCAGTGTGCAGACTGAACAGGAGGTCAGGGATCAAGACTGGGTGGAAGACGATGCAGGGGACGATGAGGTCCTAGACCCCACATGGAATGAAGGTCGTGCCACTGACTTTCACAGTTCGGAGGAAGAGGCAGTGGTGAGACCGAGCCAACAGCGTAGCAAAAGAGGGAGCAGTGGGCAAAAGCAGAACACCCGCCGCCAAGAGACTCCGCCTGCTACTGACCGCCGCCATCTGGGACCGAGCACCCCAAAGGCAGCTTCAAGGAGTTCCCTGGCATGGCACTTCTTCAAACAATGTGCTGACGACAAGACCCGAGTGGTTTGCACGCTGTGCCATCAGAGCCTGAAGCGAGGCATTAACGTTCTGAACCTGAGCACAACCTGCATGACCAGGCACCTGCATGCAAAGCATGAACTGCAGTGGAGTAAACACCTTAAAACCAAGGAAGTCACTCAGGCTCCCCCTGCTACCTCTTCTGCTGCTGCCGCCTCGGCCTATTCTGCTGCTGCCGCCTCGGCCTCTTCCTCCGCCTCTGGAGGAACGTTGGCACCTGCCGCCCAGCAAACAGGGGATGTACCACCAACACCACCACCACCACCTCCGTCACCAAGCGTCTCAACCATGTCACACGCCAGCGTTCAGCTCTCCATCTCACAAACATTTGATAGAAAGCGTAAATTCCCACCTAGCCACCCTCGATCCCTGGCCCTGAATGCCAGCATTTCTAAACTACTGGCCTATGAAATGCTGTCATTTAGGCTGGTGGACACAGACAGCTTCAAACAGCTCATGTCGCTTGCTGTCCCACAGTATGTTGTTCCCAGCCGGCACTACTTCTCCAAGAGAGCCGTGCCTTCCCTGCACAACCAAGTATCCGATAAAATCAAGTGTGCACTGCGCAACGCCATCTGTAGCAAGGTCCACCTAACCACAGATACGTGGACCAGTAAGCACGGCCAGGGACGCTATATCTCCCTAACTGCACACTGGGTAAATGTAGTGGCAGCTGGGCCCCAGGCGGAGAGCTGTTTGGCGCACGTCCTGCCGCCGCCAAGGATCGCAGGGCAACATTCTTTGCCTCCTGTTGCCACCTCCTCCTTCTCGGCTTCCTCCTCCTCTTCTTCCACCTGCTCATCCAGTCAGCCACACACCTTCACCACCAACTTCAGCACAGCCCGGGGTAAACGTCAGCAGGCCATTCTGAAACTCATATGTTTGGGGGACAGGCCCCACACCGCACAGGAGTTGTGGCGGGGTATTGAACAACAGACCGACGAGTGGTTGCTGCCGGTGAGCCTCAAGCCCGGCCTGGTGGTGTGTGATAATGGGCGAAATCTCGTTGCAGCTCTGGGACTAGCCAATTTGACGCACATCCCTTGCTTGGCGCATGTGCTGAATTTGGTGGTGCAGAAGTTCATTCACAACTACCCCGACATGTCAGAGCTGCTGCATAAAGTGCGGGCCGTCTGTTCGCGCTTCCGGCGTTCACATCCTGCCGCTGCTCGCCTGTCTGCGCTACAGCGTAACTTCGGCCTTCCCGCTCACCGCCTCATATGCGACGTGCCCACCAGGTGGAACTCCACCTTGCACATGCTGGACAGACTGTGCGAGCAGCAGCAGGCCATAGTGGAGTTTCAGCTGCAGCACGCACGGGTCAGTCGCACTACAGAACAGCACCACTTCACCACCAATGACTGGGCCTCCATGCGAGACCTGTGTGCCCTGTTGCGCTGTTTCGAGTACTCCACCAACATGGCCAGTGGCGATGACACCGTTATCAGCGTTACAATACCACTTCTATGTCTCCTTGAGAAAACACTTAGGGCGATGATGGAACAGGAGGTGGCCCAGGAGGAGGAGGAGGAGGATGAGGAAGAGGGGTCATTTTTAGCACTTTCAGGCCAGTCTCTTCGAAGTGACTCAGAGGGAGGTTTTTTGCAACAGCAGAGGCCAGGTACAAATGTGGCCAGCCAGGGCCCACTACTGGAGGACGAGGAGGACGAGGATGAGGAGGAGGTGGAGGAGGATGAGGATGAAGCATGGTCACAGCGGGGTGGCACCCAACGCAGCTCGGGTCCATCACTGGTGCGTGGCTGGGGGGAAAGGCAGGACGATGACGATACGCCTCCCACAGAGGACAGCTTGTCCTTACCCCTGGGCAGCCTGGCACACATGAGCGACTACATGCTGCAGTGCCTGCGCAACGACAGCAGAGTTGCCCACATTTTAACCTGTGCGGACTACTGGGTTGCCACCCTGCTGGATCCACGCTACAAAGACAATGTGCCCACCTTACTTCCTGCACTGGAGCGTGATAGGAAGATGCGCGAGTACAAGCGCACGTTGGTAGACGCGCTACTGAGAGCATTCCCAAATGTCACAGGGGAACAAGTGGAAGCCCAAGGCCAAGGCAGAGGAGGAGCAAGAGGTCGCCAAGGCAGCTGTGTCACGGCCAGCTCCTCTGAGGGCAGGGTTAGCATGGCAGAGATGTGGAAAACTTTTGTCAACACGCCACAGCTAACTGCACCACCACCTGATACGCAACGTGTTAGCAGGAGGCAACATTTCACTAACATGGTGGAACAGTACGTGTGCACACCCCTCCACGTACTGACTGATGGTTCGGCCCCATTCAACTTCTGGGTCTCTAAATTGTCCACGTGGCCAGAGCTAGCCTTTTATGCCTTGGAGGTGCTGGCCTGCCCGGCAGCCAGCGTTTTGTCTGAACGTGTATTCAGCACGGCAGGGGGCGTCATTACAGACAAACGCAGCCGCCTGTCTACAGCCAATGTGGACAAGCTGACGTTCATAAAAATGAACCAGGCATGGATCCCACAGGACCTGTCCGTCCCTTGTCCAGATTAGACATTAACTACCTCCCCATAACCATATATTATTGGACTCCAGGGCACTTCCTCATTCAATCCTATTTTTATTTTCATTTTACCATTATATTGCGATGCTACCCAAAGTTGAATGAACCTCTCCTCTGCCTGTGTGCTAGGCCTAAATATATGCCAATGGACTGTTGCAGTGGTGGCTGACATGAAGCCTGATTCTCTGCTATGACATGCAGACTAATTCTCTGCTGACATGAAGCCAGATTGTCTGTTACGGGACCTCTCTCCTCTGCCTGGGTGCTGGGCCTAAATTTATGACCATGGACTGTTGCAGTGGTGGCTGACGTGAAGCCTGATTCTCTGCTATGACATGCAGACTGATTCTCTGCTGACATGAAGCCAGATCGTCTGTTACGGGACCTCTCTGCTCTGCCTGTGTGCTAGGCCTAAATATATGCCAATGGACTGTTGCAGTGGTGGGTGACGTGAAGCCTCATTCTCTGCTATGACATGCAGACTGATTCTCTGCTGACATGAAGCCAGATTGTCTGTTACGGGACCTCTCTGCTCTGCCTGTGTGCTAGGCCTAAATATATGCCAATGGACTGTTGCAGTGGTGGGTGACGTGAAGCCTCATTCTCTGCTATGACATGCAGACTGATTCTCTGCTGTCATGAAGCCAGATTGTCTGTTACGGGACCTCTCTGCTCTGCCTGTGTGCTAGGCCTAAATATATGCCAATGGACTGTTGCAGTGGTGGGTGACGTGAAGCCTCATTCTCTGCTATGACATGCAGACTGATTCTCTGCTGACATGAAGCCAGATTGTCTGTTACGGGACCTCTCTGCTCTGCCTGTGTGCTAGGCCTAAATATATGCCAATGGACTGTTGCAGTGGTGGGTGACGTGAAGCCTCATTCTCTGCTATGACATGCAGACTGATTCTCTGCTGTCATGAAGCCAGATTGTCTGTTACGGGACCTCTCTGCTCTGCCTGTGTGCTAGGCCTAAATATATGCCAATGGACTGTTGCAGTGGTGGGTGACGTGAAGCCTCATTCTCTGCTATGACATGCAGACTAATTCTCTGCTGACATGAAGACAGATTCTCTGTTACGGGACCTCCCTCCTCTGCCTGGGTGCTGGGCCTAAATATATGCCAATGGACTGTTGCAGTGGTGGCTGACGTGAAGCCTCATTCTCTGCTATGACATGCAGACTGATTCTCTGCTGACATGAAGCCAGATTCTCTGTTACGGGACCTCTCTCCTCTGCCTGTGTGTGTGCTGGGCCTAAATATATGCCAATGGACTGTTGCAGTGGTGGCTGACGTGAAGCCTCATTCTCTGCTATGACATGCAGACTGATTCTCTGCTGACATGAAGCCAGATTCTCTGTTACGGGACCTCTCTCCTCTGCCTGTGTGTGTGCTGGGCCTAAATATATGCCAATGGACTGTTGCAGTGGTGGCTGACGTGAAGCCTCATTCTCTGCTATGACATGCAGACTAATTCTCTGCTGACATGAAGACAGATTCTCTGTTACGGGACCTCCCTCCTCTGCCTGGGTGCTGGGCCTAAATATATGCCAATGGACTGTTGCAGTGGTGGCTGACGTGAAGCCTCATTCTCTGCTATGACATGCAGACTAATTCTCTGCTGACATGAAGACAGATTCTCTGTTACGGGACCTCTCTCCTCTGCCTGGGTGCCGGGGCCTAAATATCTGAGAATGGACTGTTCCAGTGGTGGGTGACGGGAAGCCAGATTCTCTGCTATGGAACCTCTCTCCAATTGATTTTGGTTAATTTTTATTTATTTAATTTTTATTTTAATTCATTTCCCTATCCACATTTGTTTGCAGGGGATTTACCTACATGTTGCTGCCTTTTGCAGCCCTCTAGCTCTTTCCTGGGCTGTTTTACAGCCTTTTTAGTGCCGAAAAGTTCGGGTCCCCATTGACTTCAATGGGGTTCGGGTTCGGGACGAAGTTCGGATCGGGTTCGGATCCCGAACCCGAACATTTCCGGGATGTTCGGCCGAACTTCTCGAACCCGAACATCCAGGTGTTCGCTCAACTCTAGTCATGAGGCATTCCTGGAGTGACACAAGAAGAAAGGGCCCCCACATACACTATATACAAACCCACTTCTCCAACCCTAACTGCTCTCGCCCTACAGGTCGAAGAACTCAACTTCTGCCATCTGCTTTTCCACTTTTTTCCACATCATCTAATAATAATGATATGTCACTAGTTAATATAAATCACAGCAGAATTCTGTTTCTTTGAGTTTGTCTTTTGTTACTCAGTTTTCTCGGTACATATAGTTAAGCGGCACTGTGTGAACGTTTTCTGCTCGCAGGCCTTCATCAGACACTGTGCCGCAGCTGGGATGAGGGAGTTGCACCAGACGGGAAGCAGCAAAGTCAGTCTTCAACCAATGATATGTCATCAGGAATATCCAGCTCCTCTTTCTGCATCTTGCTGACTTTTCTCAGGCTTTTCTCGGAGAACGCAAAGTATGATTTGGAAGCAGTAAAGCCAGCAAAATATGAGAATGGCCATCTTTGAGACCTTCCCCCCCTAAGAGATGCATATAAAAAAAGAATGATTTCCATATTCTACTGCATACTACTTCCATAGTTAACTACATGGTAAGGGAGGGACTACAGTTCAAGTAACTTGACCAGGTGCACGTTCAGCTTCTGCGCCGTTGGATGATTACACACATACATGTGTCTTTTTGCAATCACCTTGATGATCGATTGCTGTTGAAACAAGTAACAAGGAGAAGGTGGAGAAGAAGCCTCAGGAGCAATAGACTAGATTGTTGTTGAGTTTCCTGTGTGACAGCACACTACAGTTAGATTATTACTGTCAGAATAACTTAGTCTGGTGTATCAGGCACTGGTGTTTGGAAATCCTAGTTGGCCTAGGTTTGATTAATCTTTATAAAGGCTAGTCTTTTAACATTGTGTTTAGAGGCAAGTTCTCTTTGGGGTAACTATGCCACCTGCCACACTAAACACCCACTCTAATGCCACACTACTGGTTGGGCAGGAAAGCTTGCCCAGGGCAAACGACCAGTTGTGGGCAAAATTTGTGTTTGGCTGCCCAGTAGTCCAGGGGATCTTGGATCTGGGGTGACAGGTTGTGCTGGTTCAGGTTGTGCTCCAAGTCCTGCTGCTGCTGGATCAGTAGGCGGTTGAACAAAAGTGCTCATCAGAGACTCAAGACTTAGGCCCCATTCACACGAGCAAGTTTTTCATACGGGTGCAATGTGTGAATATAATGCATTGCACCCGCACTGAATCCTAACCCATTCATTTCTATGGGTCTGTGTACACGAATGTTGATTTTTTGTTTTTTTTTGCAAAAAAATGTATTAGAAGAAAAGGAGAACAGATAGTTATTACCATGCAAAAATTAATCAACAACATTATTACTTTCCCTCTATTCCACCAATTTAGACCTTAAACCCACTCCCTTACCCCTAACCCCCCTCCCTATTGCGATGCGTCTCCGATCCCCTCCATCAACAAGACGGAGACAGGATACCGATGAGGTGAAGGCAGGGAATCTTAGGATTTCCAATTCTCCCATACCCTATTCCATTTCTCCTCTGTAGTCCTTTACCTATATAAAATATTTTCGTATCTCTTGATCTTATTAATCAAATTTAGCCAAGTAGATATGGTAGGTGAATTTCATAAAAACCAGGCCCTTGTGATCAAGACTCTGGCCATAAACATTAATTTAATTAACAAAATCTTTTTATACTTATGGCAATTTACCAGGGAAAGATCGCCAAGTATCCAACATTGTTCCGTGAACGGAATCGCTACTTAAAATTTTTGGGAAATGTAGTTATTTTTGGCCCTCCAATATTCTAATAATTATCTACAGTAATAAAACATATGTAAGTAATCAGCTCCAGGTGAATCGCACTGTGGACAATTCAAAGTGTTTCTCAAACCACGTTTGTTAAGCCATACTGCTGTAACATATTCTATGTAAAATGTTAAATTAAACCACCACATGATTGAAATTATGAGACACTAGTCTTAAATTAGCTAATATATTTTCCCACCCACCTAATTGAATTGTTTAACAGTCCACTCACCAAGCCCTTTGTCCAGTGGAGCGTATATTATCTATTATTAAATAGTGCTTCCAGTAACAATTTATCCACTTCACATCTGGGGCATTTACCCCCTTCCTGACAGAGCCTAATTTTGCAAATTTTCACTTTATGTGGTAATATCTTTGGAGAGCTTTTAATTATCCAAACCATTCTGAGATTGTTTTCTCATGACACATTGTACTTCATGACAGTGGTAAATTTGAGTCGATATATTTCAACTTTATTTATAAAACAATCCAAAATTTACCAAAAATTTAGAAAAATTAGCAATTTTAAAAATTTTAATTTTAATTTCTCTGCAGAAAGTGATACCTCATAAAATATTTATTACTTAACATTCCCCATATGTCTACTTTATGTTTGCATCATTTTGTAAATGCCATTTTTAGGAAGTTAGAAGGCTTAGAGTTTTAGAAGCAATTCTTAAAATTTTAAATAAAATAGCCAAAACCCACTTTTTAAGGACCAGTTCAGGTCTGAAGTCACTTTGTGGGGCTTACATTGTGGAAACTCCCCCATAAATTACAACATTGTAGAAACCACACCCCTAAAGTTACTCAAAACAGATTTTACTAACTTTGTTAGCCCTTTAGGTGTTCCGCAAGAGTTAAAGAATAATGAAGATGACATTTCTAAATTTAACTTTTTTGGCAGATTTCCCATTTTAATCCAGTTTTTTCTTTAACAGATGGATGGTTAACAGCCAAACAAAACTCAATATTTATTACCCTGATTCTGCGGTTTACAGAAACACCCCACATGTGGTCGTAAACTGATGTAAGGGCACACGGCAGGGCGTAGAAAAAAAAGAAGTGTCATATGGTTTTGCAAGGCAGATTTTGCTGAACTGGTTTTTAGATGTCATGTCCCATTTGAAGCCCCCCTGATGCACCCTTACAGTAGAAACTCCCAAAAAGTGACCCCACTAGGGGATAAGGTGCCAGTTTTTTTTGGACAATTTTGGGTACATATGATTTTCAATTGCTCTATATTACGTTTTTTTGTGAGGCAAGATAACCAAAAAATGTCTGTTTTGGCAGTTTTTTTTTTTTACAACATTCATCTGACATTGTAGATCAGGGATGCGCAAACTCGGTCATCCAGCTGTTGTAAAACTACAAATCCCATCATTCCCAGTCTGCCTACAGCTATCAGCCTACAGCAGGGTATGATGGGATTTATAGTTTTAAAACAGCTGGAGGGCCGAGTTTGCCCATCCCTGCGGTAGATCATTAGTGATGAGTGGCAGGGGCTATATTCGAATTTGCAATATTTAATGAATATTTTGTAGAATATTCGTGAATTTCCAGATTATTTTATTGAATGTGAAAAATCGGCAATGTAAAAATCGCGTAATGCAAATTTGTAATGGGAAATACAGGCGTGGGTCACTTTGGCTACATTTTTCAAGCTGCTAGAAGTTTCCTGAGACTGGAGAAAATGGTTGGCACGGCAGAACATTACAATAGCTTTATATGCAGATAGAGTCAAGTGCTCCAATATATTTGCGATTGCGCTAATCGGCAGTGATTAGAATATTTTTTCACACTACGTGCAACTTAACATTTTAACAGGTCTGACTACAGATTACTGATTAGTGCATTTAGCATTGTTGTGAACCTGACATTGCTTTCTTCTCATTGGCCCACAAGCAAGAAGCAGAGAGGAATCATGCGTTCAGATGGAAAAAAATACTGAATATTTGATATAACGAATATATAGCACTATATTCTAAATATTTGCGAATTCTTGAAGTGGTGATATTTGCGATAAAAATTTGCTATTAGAATATTCGTGCTCAACACTATAGATCATGTGATATTTTTATAGAGCAGGTTGTTACAGACGCAATGATATAAAATATATGTCTACTTTCTTTCTTTGTTTCAGTTTTACATAAAAAGCATTTTTGATAAAAAAAAAAATTGTGTCTGCATATTCTGAACGCCATATTTTTTATATTTTTCTGCTGATCGTCTAGTGCAGGGGCTCGTTTTTTGCAGGAAAAGTTGACGTTTTTATTGTTACCATTTTTGGGTACATATGATTTTTTGATCATTCATTATTACACTTTATGGGGCAAGGAGACCCAAAAATTGGTTGTTTAAGCACAGTTTTTATTTATTTATTTTTACAGCGTTCACCTGAGGGGTTAGGTCATGAGACATTTTTATAGAGCAAATTGTTACAGACATTGCAATACCTAATATGTGTACTTTTTTTTAATTTAAGTTTTACACAATAATAACATTTTTGAAACCAAGCAATGGATATGCCTTGCGGTTCACCCGGCGGTTGTTGCGAACTTTGCTTGTTCGTGGTTCGCCGAACGGATTAACATATGGCAATGTCCTCCGGCGACCAAAATTCTTTTACATTGTGAAGAACTTTGACCCATGACACATCCATCAGGGGGTACAGGACAGCCAATTGAGATGTTTCAGCACATGGGCATACCACCTACCTTATAAATAAACACGATCTGGCTGCCATTTTACAATCAGTTTTTTGCCAGTGTAGGGAGAGGTTGCTGTGTGGACTAGGGACAGACTGTTAGGGATGCCAAACGCTAGCTAATAGGGCCACATAACTCCTTTTAAGGACTGGAATAGGTGTGCTATCGATAGGCATAACTTACTGAGGGGTGTAATATACTTATAATATACTTTCTAACAAAAGTATAATATAGTGCATTTGCATTGTGCAACAGATGTGTGCGGTTCTGCTGCGATACTGCAGCTACACAGAGTGGCAAATGCTCTTGGAAGAAATAATTTCTAATGGTGTGATATACCAGTTGCCCACCCAAAAAAACTGATTGAAGAAGGGGTGTTATATACAAATAATAAACTTTCTACATAGTGCATTTGGGTAGTGCAGCATTTGTTTGCGGTTTTGCTGTGTTACAGCAGCTACACAAAAAGTGATTAAGACATAGGTGTGATATACCAATTATATACTTTCTATATAGTGCCAAACGCTATTTGAATAATTAATTTCTACTGGTGTGATACAGCAGTTGCCCCACAAAAAACTGATTGAAGCAGGGGTCTTATATACCAATAATATACTTTCTATATAGTGCATTCATGTAGTTCAGCATTTCTTTGCGGTTTTGCTGCATTACCGCAGCTACACAGAGTAACAAACGCTTTTACAACAAATAATTTCTACTTGTGTGATATAACAGTTGCCCCCATAAAAAACTGATTGAAGCTGGGGTGTTATATACTAAAAATATACTTTCTATATAGAACATTTGGGTAGTGCAGCATTTGTTTGCGGTTTTGCTGCTTTACCGCAGCTACACAGAGTGACAAACGCTTTTGGAACAAAACATTTCTACTGCTGTGATATATGAGTTGACCCCCCCCTCAAAAACAAAAAAACTGATTGAATCAGGAATGTTATATACATATTATATACTTTCTATATAGTGCATTTGGGTAGTGCAGCACATTTTTGCGGTTTTGCTGCGTTACCTCAGCTACACAGAGTGACAAACGATATTGGAACAAATAATTTCTACTGGTGTGATATACCACTTGCCCCCCAAAAAAACTGATTGAGACATGGGTGTGATGTACCAATTATATACTTTCTATATAGTTTGTTTGGGTAATTCAGCATTTATTTGCGGTTTTGCTGCATTACCTCAGCTACACAGAGTGCCAAACGCTATTGGAACACATAATTTCTATTGGTGTGATATACCAGATGCCCCCCCCCCCCCGAAATTGAATGAGGCACAGATGTTATATACCAATAATATACTTTCTATATAGTGCATTTAAGTAGTGCAGCATTTGTTTGCGGTTTTGCTGCGTTACCTCAGCTACACAGAGTGACAAACGCTATTGGAACAAATAATTTCAACTGGTGTGATATACCAGTTGCCCCCCCCCCCCAAAAAAAAAATAAGTGAGTGAGGCAGGGGTGTTATATACCAATGATATACTTTCTCTATAGTGCATTTAGGAAGTGCAGCATTTGATTGCGGTTTTGCTGCGATACCGCAGCTGCACAGAGTGACAAACGATATAGGAACAAATTATTTCTAATCGTGTGATATACCAGATGCCCCACCAAAAAACTGATTAAAGCAGGGGTGTTATATACCAGTCATACAGTATACACTCTATATAGTGTATTCTGGTAGTGAAGCATTTGTTTGCGGTTTTGCTGCATTACCTCAGCTACACAGAGTGGAAAAAACTATTGGAACAAATCATTTCTATTGGTGTGATATACCAGTTGCCCCCCAAAAAACTGATTGAAGCCGGGGTGTTATATACCAATAATATACTTTCTATATAGTGCATTTATGCAGTGAAGCATTTGTTTGCGGTTTTGCTGCGTTACCACAGCTACACAGAGTGACAAAAGCTTTTAGAACAAATAATTTCTACTGGTGTGATATATCAGTTGCCTCCCCCAAAAAACTGATTGAAGCAAGGGTGTTATTTAAGGTACCAATTATATACTTTCTATATCGTTCATTTGAGTAGTGCAGCATTTGTTTGCTGTTTTGTTGCGTTACCTCATCTATACAGAGTGACAAACACTATTGGAACAAATAATTTCTACTACTGTGAGATAACAGTTGCCCTCCAAAAAAACTGATTGAAGCAGGGGTGTTATATACCAATTATATACTTTCAATGTTATGCAAGCGGGTGTGGACCCACTGTGCCACTGACTGGGTAAACTCCAGAGGGGCGAAACTAAGCAGCTACCTGGTATTCAGTAGAGCCCCTGATGGTGGGGATAGGCTTGGGCCTTAGGGTAGCTGCCAGGTGCCACTCCAGAATAGTCCCCAAGTCAGTGGCAGCTGACCAGGGGGTCAGAGTGGTCGGTGCAAGCACCGAGGGGACTTACGGGGCCAGGAGGTACGGGTCAGGACAGGCGGCAATCAAGCAAAGTCAGCAAACAAGATCCGAGGTCAGGGGCAGGCGGCAAACAGACAAAGTCCATAAACAAAGTCTGAGGTCAGAGTCAGGTGGCAGAAAGCAAAGTCCAGGAGTACAATAGCAGGATTTGGTACACAGGAAGGCAGACAAGATAAACACCTTTGCACAGGAACTAGACATGCTAGACACTGAGGTTGCTCAGGCAACTTTCTTTAAATACCTGCTGCAATCCAACCATTGGCTGCTGAGACAGACAGCGTGTATGTGTTGCCACATAGGAAGGAGAGACACACCCACGCAAGCTTCAGCACCAGTGCAAGTCTCCAGCAGCAAGGAAACACTGGCATGGATCACATGTAGCAGTGTTAAGTTAGTTGCTGCCCGTGTTTGTCAGCTGGGCGGCAGAAGGGAAAAGAGGGAGCCCGGCGCCTGTGCCTGCTGATAGGAGCAGCGGCGCCGGCACAGGCCGCTGGGCTAACATTTAATATAGTGCATTTGGGTAATGCAGCATTTGTTAGCGGATTTGCCAAAACGTTATTAGAACAAATATTTTCTACTGGTGTGATATACCAGTTGCCCCCCCCCCCCCAAAAAAAAAAAACTGCATGAAGCAGGAGTGTTATATATTAATAATATACTTTCTATATAGTGCATTTAGGTAGTGCAGCATTTGTTTGAGGTTTTATTGCATTACCTCAGCTATACAGCGTGCCTAACGCTATCAGAACAAATAATTTCTACTGGTGTGATATACCAGTTGCCCCCCCCCCAAAAAATGATTAAAGCAGGGGTGTTATATACAAATAATAAACTTACTATATAGTTCATTTGGGTAGTGCAGCATTTGTTTGTGGTTTTGCTGGGTATCCTCAGCTACACAGACTGACAAACGCTATAGGAACAAATAATTTAAACTGATGCGATATACCAGTTGCCCCCCCAAAAACTGATTAAAGCAGGGGTGTGATATACCAATAATATACTTATTATATAGTGCATTTAAGTAGTGCAGCATTTGTTTGTGGTTTTGATGCAGTACCGCATATACACAGAGTGACAAACGCATTTGAAACAAATAATATCTACTGGTGTGATATACCAGTTGCACCCCCAATAAACTGATTAAAGCAGGGGTGTTATATAACAATTATATGCTTTCTATATAGTGCATTTGGGTAGTGTAGCATTTGTTGCGGCTTTGCTGTGTTACCTCAGCTACACAGAGTGACAAACGCTATTGGAACAAATAATTTCTACTGGTGTGATATACAAGTTGCCCCCCCAAAAAGTGATTAAAGCAGGGGTGTTATATAACCATGAAATACTTTCTTTATAGTGCATTTGGGTATTGCAACATTTGTTTGCAGTTTTGCTGCGTTACCTCAGCTACACAGAGTGACAAACGCTACAGGAACAAATAATTTAAACTGGTGTGATATACCACTTGCCCCCCCAAAATAATGATTAAAGCAGGGGTGTGATATACCAATTATAAACTTTCTATATAGTGTATTTGGGCAGTGCAGAATTTGTTTGCGGCTTTGCTGCGTTACCTCAGCTACACTGAGTGACAAAAGCTATTGGAACAAATAATTTGTACTGGTGTGTTATACCAGTTGCACCCCCAAAAAAGTTTTTGAAGCAGGGGTATTATATACCAATAATAAACTTTCTATATAGTGCATTTAGATAGTGCAGCATTTGTTTGCGGTTTTGCTGCGTTTCCGCACAATACACAGTGTGACAAAAGCTTATTGAACAAAATATTTCTATTGATGTGATATATCAGTTGCCCCCCATAAAAATTGATTGAAGCAGTGGTGTTATATACGAATCTAATTTCTATATAGTGCATTTACGTAGTGCAGCATTTGTTTGCGGTTTTGCTGTGTTAACACAGCTTCACAGAGTGCCAAACGCTTTTGGAACAAATAATTTCTACTGGTGTGATATACCAGATATTTGCCCATATCTTCAAATAATCGACCCAAGCACTGATACAAGATTTCTTAACTTACTGCAGTTTGGGACGGATGGTTGCTTCACCCTTGTTTTGTGTGTGGTCTAACCACAGGCCAAGAAAATAAAAAACCCTTGTGGTGTCCATATCTATACTGGTAGCAGCCAGCTGGTTTTATTCCTATGTGCATGTACCTGCCTCACACAACAAGTATTACATACTCATTTCTCGAGCATTAGTTGGTTTTGGATCAGGAAATGTAGCAGTTGTTCGATCATATGTCGCTGATGTCACCTCGCTATCAGAACGGACAAGTGCCATGGCTAACATTAGTGCATTTCAAGCCATTGGGTTTATCCTCGGTCCTGCATTCCAGGAGGCATATACATTAATAGTAGATGATGGTGTGATATACCAGTTGCCCCCCAATTTTTTTTATATTGAAGTAGAGGTGTAATATATCAATAATATACTTTCTATATAGTGCATTTAGGTAGTGCAACATTTGTTTGCCAATTTTCTGTGTTACTGCAGCTACACAGAGTGACAAAAGCTTTTGGAACAAATAATTTCTACTGGTGTGATATATCAGTTGCCTCCCCAAAAAATCAGATTGAAGCAGGATTGTTATATACGGTACCAATTATATACTTTCTATATAGTGCATTTGAGTAGTGCAGCATTTGTTTGCGATTTTGCTGCGTTACGTCAGTTAAAGAGTTGAGCGAACTGGATGTTCGGGTTCGAGAAGTTAGGCCGAACTTCCCGGAAATGTTCGGGATCCGAACCCGACCCGAACTTCGTCCCGAACCCGAACCCCATTGAAGTCAATGGGGACCCGAACTTTTCGGCACTAAAAAGGCTGTAAAACAGCCCAGGAAAGGGCTAGAGGGCTGCAAAAGGAAGCAACATGTAGGTAAATCCACTGCAAACAAATGTGGATAGGGAAATAAATAAAAATAAAAAGAAAATAAATAAAAATTAACCAATATCAATTGGAGAGAGGTCCCATAGCAGTCACCCACCACTGTAACAGTCCATTGTCATATATTTAGGCCCCGGCACCCAGGCAGAGGAGAGAGGTCCCATAACAGAGAATCTGGCTTCATGTCAGCAGAGAATCAGTCTGCATGTCATAGCAGAGAATAAGGCTTCACGTCACCCACCACTGTAACAGTCCATTGTCATATATTTAGGCCCCGGGACCCAGGCAGAGGAGAGAGGTCCCGTAACAGAGAATCTGGCTTCATGTCAGCAGAGAATCAGTCTGCATGTCATAGCAGAGAATCATGCTTCACTTCAGCCACCACTGTAACAGACCATTGTCATATATTTAGGCCCCTGCACCCAGGCAGAGGAGAGAGGTCCCGTAACAGAGAATCTGGCTTCATGTCAGCAGAGAATCAGTCTGCATGTCATAGCAAAGAATCATGCTTCACGTCAGCCACCACTGTAACAGTCCATTGTCATATATTTAGGCCCCGGCACCCAGGCAGAGGAGAGAGGTCCCGTAACAGAGAATCTGGCTTCATGTAGGCATAGAATTAGTCTTCATGTCATAGCAGAGAATCATGCTTCACGTCACCCAACACTGGAACAGTCCATTGTCAGATATTTAGGCCCAGGCACCCAGGCAGAGGAGAGAGGTCCCTTAACAGAGAATCTGGCTTCATGTCAGCAGAGAATCAGTCTGCATGTCATAGCAGAGAATCAGGCTTTACGTCACCCACCACTGTAACAGTCCATTGTCATAAATTTAGGCCCCGGCACCCAGGCAGAGGAGAGAGGTCCCGTAACAGAGATTCTGGCTTCATGTCAGCAGAGAATCAGTCTTCATGTCATAGCAGAGAATCATGCTTCACGTCAGCCACCACTGTAACAGTCCATTGTCATAAATTTAGGCCCCAGCACCCAGGCAGAGGAGATAGGTCCCGTAACAGAATCTGGCTTCATGTCAGCAGAGAATCAGTCTGCATGTCATAGCAGAGAATCATGCTTTACGTCACCCAACACTGGGACAGTCCATTGTCAGATATTTAGGCCCAGGCACAGAGGCAGAGGATAGAGGTCCCGTAACAGAGAATCTGGCTTCATGTCAGCAGAGTATCAGTCTTCATGTCATAGCAGAGAATCATGCTTTACATCACCCAACACTGGAACAGTCCATTGTCATATATTTAGGCCCCGGCACCCAGGCAGAGGAGAGAGGTCCCGTAACATAGAATCTGGCTTCATGTCAGCAGAGAATCAGTCTCCATGTCATAGCAGAGAATCATGCTTTACGTCACCCAACACTGGAACAGTACATTGTCAGATATTTAGGCCCAGGCAACCAGGCAGAAGAGAGAGGTCCCGTAACATAGAATCTGGCTTCATGTCAGCAGAGAATCAGTCTGCATGTCATAGCAGAGAATCATGCTTCACGTCAGCCACCACTGTAACAGTCCATTGTCATATATTTAGGCCTCGGCACCCAGGCAGAGGAGAGAGGTCCCGTAACAGAGAATCTGGCTTCATGTCAGCAGAGAATCAGTCTGCATGTCATAGCAGAGAATCATGCTTTACGTCACCCACCACTGTAACAGTCCATTGTCATAAATTTAGGCCCCGGTACCCAGGCAGAGGAGAGAGGTCCCATAACAGAGATTCTGGCTTCATATCAGCAGAGAATCAGTCTGCATGTCAAAGCAGAGAATAATGCTTCACGTCACCCACCACTGTAACAATCCATTGTCATATATTTAGGCCCCGGCACCCAGGCAGAGGAGAGAGGTCCCGTAACAGAGAATCTGGCTTCATGTCAGCAGAGAATCAGTCTTCATGTCATAGCAGAGAATCATGCTTTACGTCACCCACCACTGTAACAGTCCATTTTCATAAATTTAGGCCCCGGCACCCAGGCAGAGGAGAGAGGTCCCGTAACAGAGAATCTGGCTTCATGTCAGCAGAGAATCAGTCTTCATGTCATAGCAGAGAATCATGCTTTACGTCACCCACCACTGTAACAGTCCATTTTCATAAATTTAGGCCCCGGCACACAGGCAGAGGAGAGAGGTCCCGTAATAGAGAATCTGGCTTCATGTCAGCAGAGAATCAGTCTTCATATCATAGCAGAGAATCATGCTTCAGTTCAGCCACCACTGTAACAGTCCATTGTCATAAATTTAGGCCCCGGTACCCAGGCAGAGGAGAGAGGTCCCATAACAGAGATTCTGGCTTCATATCAGCAGAGAATCAGTCTGCATGTCATAGCAGAGAATCAGGCTTCACGTCAGCCACCACTGTAACAGTCCATTGTCATATATTTAGGCCCAGCACCCAGGCAGAGGAGAGAGGTCCCGTAACAGAGAATCTGGCTTCATGTCAGCAGAGAATCAGTCTGCATGTCATAGCAGAGAATCAGGCTTCACGTCAGCCACCACTGTAACAGTCCATTGTCATATATTTAGGCCCAGCACCCAGGCAGAGGAGAGAGGTCCCGTAACAGAGAATCTGGCTTCATGTCAGCAGAGAATCAGTCTTCATGTCATAGCAGAGAATCAGGCTTCACGTCACCCACCACTGTAACAGTCCATTGTCATATATTTAGGCCCAGCACCCAGGCAGAGGAGAGAGGTCCCGTAACAGAGAATCTGGCTTCATGTCAGCAGAGAATCAGTCTGCATGTCATAGCAGAGAATCAGGCTTCACGTCAGCCACCACTGTAACAGTCCATTGTCATAAATTTAGGCCCCGGCACCCAGGCAGAGGAGAGAGGTCCCGTAATAGATAATCTGGCTACATGTCAGCAGAGAATCAGTCTGCATGTCATAGCAGAGAATCATGCTTCACGTCACCCAACACTGGAACAGTCCATTGTCAGATATTTAGGCCCCGGCACACAGGCAGAGGAGAGAGGTCCCGTAACAGAGAATATAGCTTCATGTCAGCAGAGAATCAGTCTTCATGTCATAGCAGAGAATCATGCTTTACGTCACCCACCACTGTAACAGTCCATTGTCATAAATTTAGGCCCAGGCACCCATGCAGAGGAGAGAGGTCCCGTAACAGAGAATCTGGCTTCATGTCAGCAGAGAATCAGTCTGCATGTCATAGCAGAGAATCATGCTTCACATCACCCACCACTGTAACAGTCCATTGTCATAAATTTAGGCCCCGGCAACCAGGCAGAGGAGAGAGGTCCCGTAACAGAGAATCTGGCTTCATGTCAGCAGAGAATCAGTCTTCATGTATTAGCAGAGAATCATGCTTCACGTCACCCAACACTGGAACAGTCCATTGTCAGATATTTAGGCCCGGGACCCAGGCAGAGGAGAGAGGTCCCGTAACAGAGAATCTGGCTTCATGTCAGCAGAGAATCAGTCAGCATGTCTTAGCAGAGAATCAGGCTTCACGTCACCCACCACTGTAACAGTCCATTGTCATAAATTTAGGCCCAGGCACCCAGGCAGAGGAGAGAGGTCCCGTAACATAAAATCTGGCTTCATGTCAGCAGAGAATTAGTTTTCATATCATAGCAGAGAATCATGCTTCAGTTCAGCCACAACTGTAACAGTCCATTGTCATAAATTTAGGACTCGGCACCCAGGCAGAGGAAAGAGGTCCCGTAACAGAGAATCTGGCTTCATGTCAGCAGAGAATCAGTCTTCATGTCATAGCAGAGAATCATGCTTTACGTCACCCAACACTGGAACAGTCTATTGTCAGATATTTAGGCCCCGGCACCCAGGCAGAGGAGAGAGGTCCCGTAACAGAGAATCTGGCTTCATGTCAGCAGAGAATCAGTCTGCATGTCATAGCAGAGAATCATGCTTCACGTCAGCCACCACTGTAACAGTCCATTGTCATATATTTAGGCCCCGGCACCCAGGCAGAGGAGAGAGGTCCCTGTCATGGAACCATGAACCAGACGTACAACAGAGATAGGTGGAATAAGAAGGCTTTATTGAAAATCAAGCCGTAGCTAAAGTCCAAACGGATGGCTAAACCGAAGCAGGGTCTTGCGTAGACGGAGGTCAGGAACCAGGAGGGTAGTCAGACGTAGCCAGGATCAGGAACCAACGGGGTAGTCAGACGAAGCCAGGATCGGGAACCAACGGGGTAGTCAGACGAGGCCAGGATCAGGAACCAGAAGCAGCAGCAGTCTTTGAAGCATGTGCACACAGGAGGACCAAGCAAGGAACTGAAGCCACAGACCTTCTATATATATGAGCTAGGCATCCAGCTCCTCCCAGTGGGAAGGAGGAGCCGCAGGGTGGGAGGCTACAAGAAACCCAGAAACCAAGATGGCCGCCAGCACATGTCAAACGAAGGAGAACAGTGAGAAGGTAAGACCATGACAGTACCTCCCCCTCAAGGGCCCCTCCTCCGCGGAGTAAGGAACGGTTTCAGAGGGAAGCGTGCGTGGAAGGCTCGGAGCAACGCAGGAGCATGGACATCTGCTGGAGGGAACCCAGGAACGCTCCTCTGGACCATAACCACGCCAATGGACCAAAAACTGCAACCGACCGCGGACCAGGCGTGAGTCCAGGATATTGCTCACCTCATATTCCTCACGATTGCCCACTTGGACCGGACGGGGCCGAGGAACCGAGGAAGTGAAACGATTACACACCAATGGCTTCAACAGGGAGACATGAAACACGTTGGAGATCCGCATGCCAGGAGGAAGCGCAAGGGCATAGGCTACCGGGTTTACCCTGTGAAGCACTCGGAAGGGACCAACAAAGCGAGGCGCCAGCTTGGGAGTGGGCACTCGAAGGTTGAGGTTGCGGGTGGACAACCATACACGGTCTCCGACCTGGTAGGAAGGAGCGGGCGCTCGTCTGCGATCAGCCTGGAGTCTCTGGCGCTGCGCAGAGACCTCAAGGGACCTCTGGATCTGTACCCAAGAAGTACGTAGGACGGAAAGGTGATCCTCCACAGCCGGAGTATCCTGGGGAGAGAATACCTCCGGTAACACGGCAGGTTGGAACCCATAATTGGCCATGAAGGGAGACGTCCCAGAGGAAGAGTTCACCGCCGTGTTCCTGGCAAACTCAGCCCAAGGCAGGAGGTCAACCCAATTGTCTTGGTGATCGGAGACATAGCAACGAAGGAATTGCTCCAAGGCCTGATTGGATCGTTCTGCGGCCCCATTGGACTGAGGGTGGTAGGCCGAGGAGAAAGAGAGATGAATCCCCAACTGGGAGCAAAAGGCGCGCCAGAACCTGGACACAAACTGACTCCCCCGATCCGACACAATCTCCTTGGGCAAACCGTGCAACCGGAAGACCTCCCTGGCAAAAATCGAGGCCAACTCTTGTGCAGAGGGTAACTTCTTGAGAGGAACACAGTGGCACATTTTGGAAAACCGATCCACAATCATGAGAATGACCGTATGGCCTCGGGATGCAGGGAGGTCCACAATGAAATCCATCCCCAGGTGTGACCATGGACGCTCCCCGGTGGCTATGGGTTGCAAAAGGCCCAACGGAAGGTGCCGAGGGGACTTACTCTGGGCACAAACGGAGCATGCCGCTACATATGCGGCGATGTCGGAACGTAGAGAAGGCCACCAGAACAGACGTGAAACCGCCCAGGACAGCTGATTCTTTCCAGGGTGCCCCGCGGCCTTGGAGTTATGGTAGGTTCGCAACAACCGAGTGCGCAACTCCTCAGGCACAAAACATCTGCCGTTGGGTCTCCCAGAGGGAGCACCAGATTGAGCCGCCAAAATCTGCTCACCCAGAGGAGAGGTCAGGCTGGTGCGAATAGCAGGCCAGGATCTGATTCGGGGGTATGACCGTAGTCGGAATCGACTCCTCCCCGGACAGCTCGGAGTACTGCCGTGATAAGGCATCCGCTCTGATGTTCTTGGAGCCGGGTAGGTAGGAGACCACGTAATTAAAACGTGACAAGAACAGAGCCCATCTGGCCTGACGTGGTGTCAATCTCTTGGCCTCAGAGAGGTAGGTCAGATTCTTGTGGTCCGTCAGGATGAGAACCGGAACCACCGAGCCCTCGAGCAAGTGCCTCCATTCTTTAAGGGCCTGCACGATGGCCAATAACTCCCTGTCACCAATCTGATAGTTGCACTCCGCGGAAGACAGTTTCCGGGAGTAAAACCCACAAGGAAGCAGAGGACCCTCTGGTGTTCTACGCTGAGACAGGAGGGCGCCTACTCCCGTCTCAGACGCGTCCACCTCGAGGACAAAAGGCAACCCAGGGTTGGGATGCGACAGAATCGGAGCCGACACAAAGGCGGACTTTAGAGCCTCAAAAGCTCGGATGGCCTCGAGCGGCCAGACCTGAGGATTACTGCCCTTCCTGGTCAGATCCGTGAGAGGCTTGGCTAGCATGGAAAAGTCCCTGATGAACTTCCGATAATAATTGGCGAAGCCCAAAAAGCGCTGCAGGGCACGAAGCCCACTGGGCTGGGGCCACTGTAAGACAGCCGAAACCTTCTCAGGATCCATGGAGAACCCCTCAGCGGAAATGATGTAACCTAAGAAGGTTACCTGGGATCGGTGAAATTCGCATTTCTCAAGCTTACCGAACAGCTTGTTCTCTCGTAAGCGTTGCAACACTCGTCTGACATCCAGAATGTGGGCCTCCATGGATGCAGAATATACCAAGATGTCATCCAAATAGACCACCACACACTGCTGCAACAGGTCACGGAAAACATCGTTGATGAATTCCTGGAAGACTGCGGGCGCATTGCACAACCCAAAGGGCATAACCAAGGATTCATAATGACCGGTCCTGGTGTTAAACGCGGTCTTCCACTCATCGCCCGCCTTGATCCTTACCAGGTTATATGCCGCCCTCAGGTCGAGTTTGGTAAAGACCGTGGCCCCTTTGAGGCGATCGAACAGCTCGGAAATCAAGGGTATCGGGTAAGCGTTCTTGATCGTGATGCGATTGAGACCCCTGTAGTCGATGCAAGGCCTCAACTCACCGCCCTTCTTTTTCACAAAGAAAAATCCAGCCCCTGCCGGGGACGAGGATTTGCGAATGTGTCCGCGTGAAAGCGCCTCCCTCACGTACTCCTCCATGGCCTCATTCTCCGCTACCGACAGTGGATAGACTTTGCCACGAGGAGGAACGGCACCAGATTGTAACTCTATGGCACAATCGTATGGGCGGTGCGGAGGTAGGGCAACCGCAGCGCACCTTATCGAATACATCCCGGTACTCCTCGTATTCAGGAGGCAACAGAGAGTCCGAGGAAGTACACAGCAACTTGACAGGCCCATGGATGCAACTAGCCCCACACTGCGGTGACCACGAGAGGATCTCGGCCGATCTCCAATCGAAAGTCGGATTATGCTTCTGGAGCCAGGGGTACCCCAAGACCACCGAGTAGTGTGGAGACGAAATAACCTGGAGACAGACCGACTCTCTGTGAACGGCACCAATGGCCATCCCCACTGGAAGGGTCTCATGAGTCACGTGTGGCGGCAGAAGGGGTCTGCCGTCTATCGCCTCAAGAGCCAGTGGGGAACCTCGAGGCTGCAGAGGAATGGAATTGGCGGCAGGCGAACACACTATCAATGAACAAGCCACCAGCACCAGAGTCCACCAACGCCTGGGTCGTCACCGAGCCCCCGACCCAGGAGAGGACAACAGTAATCAGTGGTTTGTCAACACGGGAAACCGGGGACGAGGAGACTCCACCCAAGATCTGCCCCCGACAGGATCTCAGGTGCGAGCGTTTCCCGGACGGTTCGGACATGCCAACCGAAAATGCCCACCGAGACCACAGTACATGCATCGGCCCTCGCGTCTCCGGAGTACCCTCTCCCCCTCGGACAGGCGAGCAAACCCCAGCTGCATGGGTTGACCCCCAGACCAGTCATCCCCAGGAGGCGTGGGAGGAGAGGGAGGCACGGGTGGGACAGCAAACGTAGGCGCCAATCTGTTAGAAGGCCTCCGCAGGCTCTCCTTAAAGGAAGGTCTCTCCCTGAGTCTGGTGTCAATCAAAATCAGGAAAGAAATAAGGGACTCGAGCTCCACTGGTAGGTCCTTGGCTGCAATCTCATCCTTCAAGGCATCCGAGAGACCATGAGAGAAAGCAGCGACCAGAGCCTCATTATTCCAGCCCACCTCTGCTGCCAGGGTACGAAACTCAATGGCGTATTCAGCTACGGATCGTGAACCCTGTCTGATGGACATAAGGAGCTTCGCAGCAGAGGCAGCACGAGCCGGCACATCGAATACCTTCCGAAGAGAAGCAACAAAACCGGAAAACTCGGCAACCACCGGATTGTTGTTCTCCCATAAAGGGCTGGCCCAGGCCAAGGCCTTGTCCGAGAGCAGCGAGATCAAGAAGCCCACCTTTGATCTCTCAGTAGGAAAGGCATGTGGCAGCAACTCGAAATAAATGGCCACCTGGTTAAGGAAACCTCGGCACTGAGTTGGCTCTCCCCCAAAGCGCTGTGGAAGGGGGGCAGAACCGGTCATACCCCGAAACACCGCAGGTGCAGCAACAGGTGTCGGGGTAGACTCTGGCGCAACAACCGGAGCGGCAGTAGGAGCGGGCCCAGGAGCGACAACCGACCCATCGGCAACGGAAGCTAAATGAGCCGTGCGTTCAAGCAGGGTTTGTAACGCCACAGCGAACCGACCCAACAGGTGATCCTGCTGATCAAGTCTGGCAACCAGCGTAGGTAGCGAGGATGGCCCTGTACCGTCAGAATTCATGGCTTGGTCCTAATGTCATGGAACCATGAACCAGACGTACAACAGAGATAGGTGGAATAAGAAGGCTTTATTGAAAATCAAGCCGTAGCTAAAGTCCAAACGGATGGCTAAACCGAAGCAGGGTCTTGCGTAGACGGAGGTCAGGAACCAGGAGGGTAGTCAGACGTAGCCAGGATCAGGAACCAACGGGGTAGTCAGACGAAGCCAGGATCGGGAACCAACGGGGTAGTCAGACGAGGCCAGGATCAGGAACCAGAAGCAGCAGCAGTCTTTGAAGCATGTGCACACAGGAGGACCAAGCAAGGAACTGAAGCCACAGACCTTCTATATATATGAGCTAGGCATCCAGCTCCTCCCAGTGGGAAGGAGGAGCCGCAGGGTGGGAGGCTACAAGAAACCCAGAAACCAAGATGGCCGCCAGCACATGTCAAACGAAGGAGAACAGTGAGAAGGTAAGACCATGACAGTCCCGTTACAGAGAATCTGGCTTCATGTCAGCAGAGAATCAGTCTTTATGTCATAGCAGAGAATCATGCTTTACGTCACCCAACACTGGAACAGTCCATTGTCAGATATTTAGGCCCAGGCACCCAGGCAGAGGAGAGAGGTCCCGTAACAGAGATTCTGGCTTCATGTCAGCAGAGAATCAGTCTGCATGTCATAGCAGAGAATCATGCTTCACGTCATCCACCACTGTAACAGTCCATTGTCATATATTTAGGCCCCGGCACCCAGGCAGAGGAGAGAGGTCCCGTTACAGAGAATCTGGCTTCATGTCAGCAGAGAATCAGTCTTCATGTCATAGCAGAGAATCATGCTTTACGTCACCCAACACTGGAACAGTCCATTGTCAGATATTTAGGCCAAGGCACCCAGGCAGAGGAGAGAGGTCCTGTAACAGAGAATCTGGCTTCATGTCAGCAGAGAATCAGTCTGCATGTCATAGCAGAGAATCAGGCTTCACGTCACCCACCACTGTAACAGTCCAATGACATAAATTTAGGCCCCGGCACCCAGGCAGAGGAGAAAGGTCCCGTAACAGAGAATCTGGCTTCATGTCAGCAGAGAATCAGTCTGCATGTCATAGCAGAGAATTATGCTTCACATCACCCACCACTGTAACAGTCCATTGTCATAAATTTAGGCCCCGGCACCCAGGCAGAGGAGAGAGGTCCCGTAACAGAGAATCTGGCTTCATGTCAGCAGAGAATCAGTCTTCATTTCATAGCAGAGAATCATGCTTACGTCACCCACCACTGTAATAGTCCATTGTCATAAATTTAGGCCCCGGCACCCAGGCAGAGGAGAGAGGTCCCGTAACAGAGAATCTGGCTTCATGTCAGCAGAGAATCAGACTGCATGTCATAGCAGAGAATCAGACTTCACGTCACCCACCACTGTAACAGTTCATTGTCATAAATTTAGGCCCCGGCACCCAGGCAGAGGAGAGAGGTCCCGTAACAGAGATTCTGGCTTCATGTCAGCAGAGAATCAGTCTTTATGTCATAGCAGAGAATCATGCTTTACGTCACCCAACACTGGAACAGTCCATTGTCAGATATTTAGGCCCAGGCACCCATGCCGTGGAGAGAGGTCCCGTAACAGAGAATCTGGCTTCATGTCAGCAGAGAATCAGTCTGCATGTCATAGCAGAGAATCAGGCTTCACGTCACCCACCACTGTAACAGTCCATTGTCATATATTTAGGCCCAGGCACCCAGGCAGAGGAGAGAGGTCCCGTAACAGAGAATCTGGCTTCATGTCAGCAGAGAATCAGTCTTCATGTCATAGCAGAGAATCATGCTTCACGTCAGCCACCACTGTAACAGTCCATTGTCATATATTTAGGCCCAGGCACCCAGGCAGAGGAGAGAGGTCCCGTAACAGAGAATCTGGCTTCATGTCAGCAGAGAATCAGTCTGCATGTCATAGCAGAGAATCATGCTTCACGTCACCCAACACTGGAACAGTCCATTGTCAGATATTTAGGCCCAGGCACCCAGGCAGAGGAGAGAGGTCCCGTAACAGAGAATCTGGCTTCATGTCAGCAGAGAATCAGTCTGCATGTCATAGCAGAGAATCAGGCTTCACGTCAGCCACCACTGTAACAGTCCATTGTCATATATTTAGGCCCCGGCACCCAGGCAGAGGAGAGAGGTCCCGTAACAGAGAATCTGGCTTCATGTCAGCAGAGAATCAGTCTTCATGTCATAGCAGAGAATCATGCTTCACGTCACCCAACACTGGAACAGTCCATTGTCAGATATTTAGGCCCAGGCACCCAGGCAGAGGAGAGAGGTCCCGTAACAGAGAATCTGGCTTCATGTCAGCAGAGAATCAGTCTGCATGTCATAGCAGAGAATCATGCTTCACGTCAGCCACCACTGTAACAGTCCATTGTCATATATTTAGGCCCCGGCACCCAGGCAGAGGAGAGAGGTCCCGTAACAGAGAATCTGGCTTCATGTCAGCAGAGAATCAGTCTTCATGTCATAGCAGAGAATCATGCTTCACGTCAGCCACCACTGTAACAGTCCATTGTCATATATTTAGGCCCCGGCACCCAGGCAGAGGAGAGAGGTCCCGTAACAGAGAATCTGGCTTCATGTCAGCAGAGAATCAGTCTTCATAGTCATAGCAGAGAATCATGCTTCACGTCACCCACCACTGTAACAGTCCATTGTCATATATTTAGGCCCCGGCACCCAGGCAGAGGAGAGAGGTCCCGTAACAGAGAATCTGGCTTCATGTCAGCAGAGAATCAGTCTTCATGTCATAGCAGAGAATCATGCTTCACGTCACCCACCACTGTAACAGTCCATTGTCATATATTTAGGCCCAGGCACCCGAGCAGAGGAGAGAGGTCCCGTAACAGAGAATCTGGCTTCATGTCAGCAGAGAATCAGTCTGCATGTCATAGCAGAGAATCAGGCTTCACGTCACCCACCACTGTAACAGTCCATTGTCATATATTTAGGCCCTGGCACCCAGGCAGAGGAGAGAGGTCCCGTAACAGAGAATCTGGCTTCATGTCAGCAGAGAATCAGTCTTCATGTCATAGCAGAGAATCATGCTTCACGTCACCCAACACTGGAACAGTCCATTGTCAGATATTTAGGCCCAGGCACCCAGGCAGAGGAGAGAGGTCCCGTAACAGAGAATCTGGCTTCATGTCAGCAGAGAATCAGTCTGCATGTCATAGCAGAGAATCAGGCTTCACGTCACCCACCACTGTAACAGTCCATTGTCATAATTTAGGCCCAGGCACCCAGGCAGAGGAGAGAGGTCCCATAACAGAGAATCTGGCTTCATGTCAGCAGAGAATCAGTCTGCATGTCATAGCAGAGAATCAGGCTTCACGTCACCCACCACTGTAACAGTCCATTGTCATATATTTAGGCCCAGGCACCCAGGCAGAGGAGAGAGGTCCCGTAACAGAGAATCTGGCTTCATGTCAGCAGAGAATCAGTCTGCATGTCATAGCAGAGAATCATGCTTCACGTCACCCACCACTGTAACAGTCCATTGTCATATATTTAGGCCCGGCACCCAGGCAGAGGAGAGAGGTCCCGTAACAGAGAATCTGGCTTCATGTCAGCAGAGAATCAGTCTGCATGTCATAGCAGAGAATCAGGCTTCACGTAACCCACCACTGTAACAGTCCATTGTCATAATTTAGGCCCCGGCACCCAGGCAGAGGAGAGAGGTCCCATAACAGAGAATCTGGCTTCATGTCAGCAGAGATCAGTCTGCATGTCATAGCAGAGAATCAGGCTTCACGTCACCCACCACTGTAACAGTCCATTGTCATAAATTTAGGCCCCGGCACCCAGGCAGAGGAGAGAGGTCCCGTAACAGAGAATCTGGCTTCATGTCAGCAGAGAATCAGTCTGCATGTCATAGCAGAGAATCAGGCTTCACATCACCCACCACTGTAACAGTCCATTGTCATAAATTTAGGCCCCGGCACCCAGGCAGAGGAGAGAGGTCCCGTAACAGAGAATCTGGCTTCATGTCAGCAGAGAATCAGTCTTCATTTCATAGCAGAGAATCATGCTTACGTTACCCACCACTGTAATAGTCCATTGTCATAAATTTAGGCCCCGGCACCCAGGCAGAGGATAGAGGTCCCGTAACAGAGAATCTGGCTTCATGTCAGCAGAGAATCAGACTGCATGTCATAGCAGAGAATCAGGCTTCACGTCACCCACCACTGTAACAGTCCATTGTCATAATTTAGGCCCCGGCACCCAGGCAGAGGAGAGAGGTCCCGTAACAGAGATTCTGGCTTCATGTCAGCAGAGAATCAGTCTTTATGTCATAGCAGAGAATCATGCTTTACGTCACCCAACACTGGAACAGTCCATTGTCAGATATTTAGGCCCAGGCACCCATGCCGAGGAGAGAGGTCCCGTAACAGAGAATCTGGCTTCATGTCAGCAGAGACTCAGTCTGCATGTCATAGCAGAGAATCAGGCTTCACGTAACCCACCACTGTAACAGTACATTGTCATAAATTTAGGCCCCGGCACCCAGGCAGAGGAGAGAGGTCCCGTAACATCAAATCTGGCTTCATGTCAGCAGAGAATCAGTCTTCATATCATAGCAGAGAATCATGCTTCAGTTCAGCCACCACTGTAACAGTCCATTGTCATAAATTTTGGACTCGGCACCCAGGCAGAGGAAAGAGGTCCCGTAACAGAGAATCTGGCTTCATGTCAGCAGAGAATCAGTCTTCATGTCATAGCAGAGAATCATGCTTTACGTCACCCAACACTGGAACAGTTCATTGTCAGATATTTAGGCCCAGGCACCCAGGCAGAGGAGAGACGTCCCGTAACAGAGAATCTGGCTTCATGTCAGCAGAGAATCAGTCTGCATGTCATAGCAGAGAATCAGGCTTCACGTCATGCACCAGTGTAACAGTCCATTGTCATAAATTTAGGCCCCGGCACCCAGGCAGAGGAGAGAGGTCCCGTAACAGAGAATATGGCTTCATGTCAGCAAAGAATCACTCTTCATGTCATAGCAGAGAATCATGCTTTACGTAACCCAACACTGGAACAGTCCATTGTCAGATATTTAGGCCCAGGCACCCATGCCGAGGAGAGAGGTCCCGTAACAGAGAATCTGGCTTCATGTCAGCAGAGAATCAGTCTGCATGTCATAGCAGAGAATCATGCTTCACGTCAGCCACCACTGTAACAGTCCATTGTCATAATTTAGGCCCCGGCACCCAGGCAGAGGAGAGAGGTCCCGTAACAGAGAATCTGGCTTCATGTCAGCAGAGACTCAGTCTGCATGTCATAGCAGAGAATCAGGCTTCACGTCATGCCACCAGTGTAACAGTCCATTGTCATAATTTAGGCCCCGGCACCCATGCAGAGGAGAGAGGTCCCGTAACAGAGAATCTGGCTTCATGTCAGCAGAGAATCAGACTGCATGTCATAGCAGAGAATCAGGCTTCACGTCACCCACCACTGTAACAGTCCATTGTCATATAATTTAGGCCCAGGCACCCAGGCAGAGGAGAGAGGTCCCGTAACAGAGATTCTGGCTTCATGTCAGCAGAGAATCAGTCTTATGTCATAGCAGAGAATCATGCTTTACGTCACCCAACACTGGAACAGTCCATTGTCAGATATTTAGGCCCAGGCACCCATGCAGAGGAGAGAGGTCCCGTAACAGAGAATCTGGCTTCATGTCAGCAGAGAATCAGTCTGCATGTCATAGCAGAGAATCAGGCTTCACGTCACCCACCACTGTAACAGTCCATTGTCATAATATTTAGGCCCCGGCACCCAGGCAGAGGAGAGAGGTCCCGTAACAGAGAATCTGGCTTCATGTCAGCAGAGAATCAGTCTTCATAGTCATAGCAGAGAATCATGCTTCACGTCAGCCACCACTGTAACAGTCCATTGTCATAATATTTAGGACTCAGGCACCCAGGCAGAGGAGAGAGGTCCCGTAACAGAGAATCTGGCTTCATGTCAGCAGAGAATCAGTCTTCATGTCATAGCAGAGAATCATGCTTCACGTCACCCAACACTGGAACAGTCCATTGTCAGATATTTAGGCCCAGGCACCCAGGCAGAGGAGAGAGGTCCCGTAACAGAGAATCTGGCTTCATGTCAGCAGAGAATCAGTCTGCATGTCATAGCAGAGAATCAGGCTTCACGTCATGCCACCACTGTAACAGTCCATTGTCATAATTTAGGCCCCGGCACCCAGGCAGAGGAGAGAGGTCCCGTAACAGAGAATATGGCTTCATGTCAGCAAAGAATCACTCTTCATGTCATAGCAGAGAATCATGCTTTACGTAACCCAACACTGGAACAGTCCATTGTCAGATATTTAGGCCCAGGCACCCATGCCGAGGAGAGAGGTCCCGTAACAGAGAATCTGGCTTCATGTCAGCAGAGAATCAGTCTGCATGTCATAGCAGAGAATCATGCTTCACGTCAGCCACCACTGTAACATTCCATTGTCATAAATTTAGGCCCCGGCACCCAGGCAGAGGAGAGAGGTCCCGTAACAGAGAATCTGGCTTCATGTCAGCAGAGACTCAGTCTGCATGTCATAGCAGAGAATCAGGCTTCACGTCATGCACCAGTGTAACAGTCCATTGTCATAAATTTAGGCCCCGGCACCCATGCCGAGGAGAGAGGTCCCGTAACAGAGAATCTGGCTTCATGTCAGCAGAGACTCAGTCTGCATGTCATAGCAGAGAATCAGGCATCACGTAACCCACCACTGTAACAGTCCATTGTCATAAATTTAGGCCCCGGCACCCAGGCAGAGGAGAGAGGTCCCATAACAGAGAATCTGGCTTCATGTCAGCAGAGATCAGTCTGCATGTCATAGCAGAGAATCAGGCTTCACGTCACCCACCACTGTAACAATCCATTGTCATAAATTTAGGCCCCGGCACCCAGGCAGAGGAGAGAGGTCCCGTAACAGAGAATCTGGCTTCATGTCAGCAGAGAATCAGTCTGCATGTCATAGCAGAGAATCATGCTTCACATCACCCACCACTGTAATAGTCTATTGTCATAAATTTAGGTCCCGGCACCCAGGCAGAGGAGAGAGGTCCCGTAACAGAGAATCTGGCTTCATGTCAGCAGAGACTCAGTCTGCATGTCATAGCAGAGAATCAGGCATCACGTAACCCACCACTGTAACAGTTCATTGTCATAAATATAGGCCCCGACACCCAGGCAGAGGAGAGAGGTCCCGTAACAGAGAATCTGGCTTCATGTCAGCAGAGAATCAGACTGCATGTCATAGCAGAGAATCAGGCTTCACGTCACCCACCACTGTAACAGTCCATTGTCATAAATTTAGGCCCCAGCACCCAGGCAGAGGAGAGAGGTCCCGTAACAGAGAATCTGGCTTCATGTCAGCAGAGAATCAGTCTTTATGTCATAGCAGAGAATCATGCTTTACGTCACCCAACACTGGAACAGTCCATTGTCAGATATTTAGGCCCAGGCACCCATGCCGAGGAGAGAGGTCCCGTATCAGAGAATCTGGCTTCATGTCAGCAGAGACTCAGTCTGCATGTCATAGCAGAGAATCAGGCTTCTCGTAACCCACCACTGTAACAGTCTGTCATGGTCTTACCTTCTCACTGTTCTCCTTCGTTTGACATGTGCTGGCGGCCATCTTGGTTTCTGGGTTTCTTGTAGCCTCCCACCCTGCGGCTCCTCCTTCCCACTGGGAGGAGCTGGATGCCTAGCTCATATATATAGAAGGTCTGTGGCTTCAGTTTCTTGCTTGGTCCTCCTGTGTGCACATGCTTCAAAGACTGCTGCTGCTTCTGGTTCCTGATCCTGGCCTCGTCTGACTACCCCGTTGGTTTACGATCCTGGCTTCGTCTGACTACCCCGTTGGTTCCTGATCCTGGCTACGTCTGACTACCCTCCTGGTTCCTGACCTCCGTCTACGCAAGACCCTGCTTCAGTTTAGCCATCCGTTTGGACTTTAGCTACGGCTTGATTTTCAATAAAGCCTTCTTATTCCACCTATCTCTGTTGTACGTCTGGTTCATGGTTCCATGACATTAGGACCAAGCCATGAATTCTGACGGTACAGGGCCATCCTCGCTACCTACGCTGGTTGCCAGACTTGATCAGCAGGATCACCTGTTGGGTCGGTTCGCTGTGGCGTTACAAACCCTGCTTGAACGCACGGCTCATTTAGCTTCCGTTGCCGATGGGTCGGTTGTCGCTCCTGGGCCCGCTCCTACTGCCGCTCCGGTTGTTGCGCCAGAGTCTACCCCGACACCTGTTGCTGCGCCTGCGGTGTTTCGGGGGTATGACCGGTTCTGCCCCCCTTCCACAGCGCTTTGGGGGAGAGCCAACTCAGTGCCGAGGTTTCCTTAACCAGGTGGGCATTTATTTCGAGTTGCTGCCACATGCCTTTCCTACTGAGAGATCAAAGGTGGGCTTCTTGATCTCGCTGCTCTCGGACAAGGCCTTGGCCTGGGCCAGCCCTTTATGGGAGAACAACAATCCGGTGGTTGCCGAGTTTTCCGGTTTTGTTGCTTCTCTTCGGAAGGTATTCGATGTGCCGGCTCGTGCTGCCTCTGCTGCGAAGCTCCTTATGTCTATCAGACAGGGTTCACGATCCGTAGCTGAATACGCCATTGAGTTTCGTACCCTGGCAGCAGAGGTGGGCTGGAATAATGAGGCTCTGGTCGCTGCTTTCTCTCATGGTCTCTCGGATGCCTTGAAGGATGAGGTTGCAGCTAAGGACCTACCAGTGGAGCTCGAGTCTCTTATTTCTTTCCTGATTTTGATTGACACCAGACTCAGGGAGAGACCTTCCTTTAAGGAGAGCCTGCGGAGGCCTTCTAACAGATTGGCGCCTACGTTTGCTGTCCCACCCGTGCCTCCCTCTCCTCCCACGCCTCCTGGGGATGACTTGTCTGGGGGTGAACCCATGCAGCTGGGGTTTGCTCGCCTGTCCGAGGGGGAGAGGGTACTCCGGAGACGCGAGGGCCGATGCATGTACTGTGGTCTCGGTGGGCATTTTCGGTTGGCATGCCCGAACCGTCCGGGAAACGCTCGCACCTGAGATCCTGTCGGGGGCAGATCTTGGGTGGAGTCTCCTCGTCCCCGGTTTCCCGTGTTGACAAACCACTGATTACTGTTGTCCTCTCCTGGGTCGGGGGCTCGGTGACGACCCAGGCGTTGGTGGACTCTGGTGCTGGTGGTTTGTTCATTGATAGTGTGTTCGCCTGCCGCCAATTCCATTCCTCTGCAGCCTCGAGGTTCCCCACTGGCTCTTGAGGCGATAGACGGCAGACCCCTTCTGCCGCCACACGTGACTCAGGAGACCCTTCCAGTGGGGATGGCCATTGGTGCCGTTCACAGAGAGTCGGTCTGTCTCCAGGTTATTTCGTCTCCACACTACTCGGTGGTCTTGGGGTACCCCTGGCTCCAGAAGCATAATCCGACTTTCGATTGGAGATCGGCCGAGATCCTCTCGTGGTCACCGCAGTGTGGGGCTAGTTGCATCCATGGGCCTGTCAAGTTGCTGTGTACTTCCTCGGACTCTCTGTTGCCTCCTGAATACGAGGAGTACCGGGATGTATTCGATAAGGTGCGTGCGGTTGCCCTACCTCCGCACCGCCCATACGATTGTGCCATAGAGTTACAATCTGGTGCCGTTCCTCCTCGTGGCAAAGTCTATCCACTGTCGGTAGCGGAGAATGAGGCCATGGAGGAGTACGTGAGGGAGGCGCTTTCACGCGGACACATTCGCAAATCCTCGTCCCCGGCAGGGGCTGGATTTTTCTTTGTGAAAAAGAAGGGCGGTGAGTTGAGGCCTTGCATCGACTACAGGGGTCTCAATCGCATCACGATCAAGAACGCTTACCCGATACCCTTGATTTCCGAGCTGTTCGATCGCCTCAAAGGGGCCACGGTCTTTACCAAACTCGACCTGAGGGCGGCATATAACCTGGTAAGGATCAAGGCGGGCGATGAGTGGAAGACCGCGTTTAACACCAGGACCGGTCATTATGAATCCTTGGTTATGCCCTTTGGGTTGTGCAATGCGCCCGCAGTCTTCCAGGAATTCATCAACGATGTTTTCCGTGACCTGTTGCAGCAGTGTGTGGTGGTCTATTTGGATGACATCTTGGTATATTCTGCATCCATGGAGGCCCACATTCTGGATGTCAGACGAGTGTTGCAACGCTTACGAGAGAACAAGCTGTTCGGTAAGCTTGAGAAATGCGAATTTCACCGATCCCAGGTAACCTTCTTAGGTTACATCATTTCCGCTGAGGGGTTCTCCATGGATCCTGAGAAGGTTTCGGCTGTCTTACAGTGGCCCCAGCCCAGTGGGCTTCGTGCCCTGCAGCGCTTTTTGGGCTTCGCCAATTATTATCGGAAGTTCATCAGGGACTTTTCCATGCTAGCCAAGCCTCTCACGGATCTGACCAGGAAGGGCAGTAATCCTCAGGTCTGGCCGCTCGAGGCCATCCGAGCTTTTGAGGCTCTAAAGTCCGCCTTTGTGTCGGCTCCGATTCTGTCGCATCCCAACCCTGGGTTGCCTTTTGTCCTCGAGGTGGACGCGTCTGAGACGGGAGTAGGCGCCCTCCTGTCTCAGCGTAGAACACCAGAGGGTCCTCTGCTTCCTTGTGGGTTTTACTCCCGGAAACTGTCTTCCGCGGAGTGCAACTATCAGATTGGTGACAGGGAGTTATTGGCCATCGTGCAGGCCCTTAAAGAATGGAGGCACTTGCTCGAGGGCTCGGTGGTTCCGGTTCTCATCCTGACGGACCACAAGAATCTGACCTACCTCTCTGAGGCCAAGAGATTGACACCACGTCAGGCCAGATGGGCTCTGTTCTTGTCACGTTTTAATTACGTGGTCTCCTACCTACCCGGCTCCAAGAACATCAGAGCGGATGCCTTATCACGGCAGTACTCCGAGCTGTCCGGGGAGGAGTCGATTCCGACTACGGTCATACCCCCGAATCAGATCCTGGCCTGCTATTCGCACCAGCCTGACCTCTCCTCTGGGTGAGCAGATTTTGGCGGCTCAATCTGGTGCTCCCTCTGGGAGACCCAACGGCAGATGTTTTGTGCCTGAGGAGTTGCGCACTCGGTTGTTGCGAACCTACCATAACTCCAAGGCCGCGGGGCATCCCTGGAAAGAATCAGCTGTCCTGGGCGGTTTCACTGTCTGTTCTGGTGGCCTTCTCTACGTTCCGACATCGCCGCATATGTAGCGGCATGCTCCGTTTGTGCCCAGAGTAAGTCCCCTCGGCACCTTCCGTTGGGCCTTTTGCAACCCATAGCCACCGGGGAGCGTCCATGGTCACACCTGGGGATGGATTTCATTGTGGACCTCCCTGCATCCCGAGGCCATACGGTCATTCTCATGATTGTGGATCGGTTTTCCAAAATGTGCCACTGTGTTCCTCTCAAGAAGTTACCCTCTGCACAAGAGTTGGCCTCGATTTTTAGCCAGGGAGGTCTTCCGGTTGCACGGTTTGCCCAAGGAGATTGTGTCGGATCGGGGGAGTCAGTTTGTGTCCAGGTTCTGGCGCGCCTTTTGCTCCCAGTTGGGGATTCATCTCTCTTTCTCCTCGGCCTACCACCCTCAGTCCAATGGGGCCGCAGAACGATCCAATCAGGCCTTGGAGCAATTCCTTCGTTGCTATGTCTCCGATCACCAAGACAATTGGGTTGACCTCCTGTCCTTGGGCTGAGTTTGCCAGGAACACGGCGGTGAACTCTTCCTCTGGGACGTCTCCCTTCATGGCCAATTATGGGTTCCAACCTGCCGTGTTACCGGAGGTATTCTCTCCCCAGGATACTCCGGCTGTGGAGGATCACCTTTCCGTCCTACGTACTTCTTGGGTACAGATCCAGAGGTCCCTTGAGGTCTCTGCGCAAGCGCCAGAGACTCCAGGCTAATCGCAGACGAGCGCCCGCTCCTTCCTACCAGGTCGGAGACCGTGTATGGTTGTCCACCCGCAACCTCAACCTTCGAGTGCCCACTCCCAAGCTGGCGCCTCGCTTTGTTGGTCCCTTCCGAGTGCTTCACAGGGTAAACCCGGTAGCCTATGCCCTTGCGCTTCCTCCTGGCATGCGGATCTCCAACGTGTTTCATGTCTCCCTGTTGAAGCCATTGGTGTGTAATCGTTTCACTTCCTCGGTTCCTCGGCCCCGTCCGGTCCAAGTGGGCAATCGTGAGGAATATGAGGTGAGCAATATCCTGGACTCACGCCTGGTCCGCGGTCGGTTGCAGTTTTTGGTCCATTGGCGTGGTTATGGTCCAGAGGAGCGTTCCTGGGTTCCCTCCACAGATGTCCATGCTCCTGCGTTGCTCCGAGCCTTCCACGCACGCTTCCCTCTGAAACCGTTCCTTACTCCGCGGAGGAGGGGCCCTTGAGGGGGAGGTACTGTCATGGTCTTACCTTCTCACTGTTCTCCTTCGTTTGACATGTGCTGGCGGCCATCTTGGTTTCTGGGTTTCTTGTAGCCTCCCACCCTGCGGCTCCTCCTTCCCACTGGGAGGAGCTGGATGCCTAGCTCATATATATAGAAGGTCTGTGGCTTCAGTTCCTTGCTTGGTCCTCCTGTGTGCACATGCTTCAAAGACTGCTGCTGCTTCTGGTTCCTGATCCTGGCCTCGTCTGACTACCCCGTTGGTTTACGATCCTGGCTTCGTCTGACTACCCCGTTGGTTCCTGATCCTGGCTACGTCTGACTACCCTCCTGGTTCCTGACCTCCGTCTACGCAAGACCCTGCTTCAGTTTAGCCATCCGTTTGGACTTTAGCTACGGCTTGATTTTCAATAAAGCCTTCTTATTCCACCTATCTCTGTTGTACGTCTGGTTCATGGTTCCATGACACAGTCCATTGTCATAAATTTAGGCCCCGGCACCCAGGCAGAGGAGAGAGGTCCCGTAACATAAAATCTGGCTTCATGTCAGCAGAGAATCAGTCTTTATATCATAGCAGAGAATCATGCTTCAGTTCAGCCACCACTGTAACAGTCCATTGTCATAAATTTAGGACTCGGCACCCAGGCAGAGGAAAGAGGTCCCGTAACAGAGAATCTGGCTTCATGTCAGCAGAGAATCAGTCTTCATGTCATAGCAGAGAATCATGCTTTACGTCACCCAACACTGGAACAGTCCATTGTCAGATATTTAGGCCCAGGCACCCAGGCAGAGGAGAGAGGTCCCGTAACAGAGAATCTGGCTTCATGTCAGCAGAGAATCAGTCTGCATGTCATAGCAGAGAATCAGGCTTCACGTCACCCACCATTGTAACAGTCCATTGTCATAAATTTAGGCCCCGGCACCCAGGCAGAGGAGAGAGGTCCCGTAACAGAGAATCTGGCTTCATGTCAGCAGAGAATCAGTCTGCATGTCATAGCAGAGAATCAGGCTTCACGTCACCCACCACTGTAACAGTCCATTGTCATAAATTTAGGCCCCGGCACCCAGGCAGAGGAGAGAGGTCCCGTAACAGAGAATCTGGCTTTATGTCAGCAGAGAATCAGTCTTTTTGTCATAGTAGAGAATCATGCTTTACGTCACCCAACACTGGAACAGTCCATTGTCAGATATTTAGGCCCAGGCACCCATGCCGAGGAGAGAGGTCCCGTAACAGAGAATCTGGCTTCATGTCAGCAGAGACTCAGTCTGCATGTCATAGCAGAGAATCAGGCATCACGTAACCCACCACTGGAACAGTCCATTGTCAGATATTTAGGCCCAGGCACCCATGCCGAGGAGAGAGGTCCCGTAACAGAGAATCTGGCTTCATGTCAGCAGAGATTCAGTCTGCATGTCATAGCAGAGAATCAGGCTTCACGTAACCCACCACTGTAACAGTCCATTGTCATAAATTTAGGCCCCGGCACCCAGGCAGAGGAGAGAGGTCCCGTAACATAAAATCTGGCTTCATGTCAGCAGAGAATCAGTCTTCATATCATAGCAGAGAATCATGCTTCAGTTCAGCCACCACTGTAACAGTCCATTGTCATAAATTTAGGACTCGGCACCCAGGCAGAGGAAAGAGGTCCCGTAACAGAGAATCTGGCTTCATGTCAGCAGAGAATCAGTCTTCATTTCATTTCATAGCAGAGAATCATGCTTTACGTCACCCACCACTGTAACAGTCCATTGTCATAAATTTAGGCCCCGGCACCCAGGCAGAGGAGAGAGGTCCCGTAACAGAGAATCTGGCTTCATGTCAGCAGAGAATCAGACTGCATGTCATAGCAGAGAATCAGGCTTCACGTCACCCACCACTGTAACAGTCCATTGTCATAAATTTAGGCCCCGGCACCCAGGCAGAGGAGAGAGGTCCCGTAACAGAGAATCTGGCTTCATGTCAGCAGAGAATCAGTCTTTATGTCATAGCAGAGAATCATGCTTTACGTCACCCAACACTGGAACAGTCCATTGTCAGGTATTTAGGCCCAGGCACCCATGCCGAGGAGAGAGGTCCCGTAACAGAGAATCTGGCTTCATGTCAGCAGAGACTCAGTCTGCATGTCATAGCAGAGAATCAGGCTTCACGTAACCCACCACTGTAACAGTCCATTGTCATAAATTTAGGCCCCGGCACCCAGGCAGAGGAGAGAGGTCCCGTAACATAAAATCTGGCATCATGTCAGCAGAGAATCAGTCTTCATATCATAGCAGAGAATCATGCTTCAGTTCAGCCACCACTGTAACAGTCCATTGTCATAAATTTAGGACTCGGCACCCAGGCAGAAGAAAGAGGTCCCGTAACAGAGAATCTGGCTTCATGTCAGCAGAGAATCAGTCTTCATGTCATAGCAGAGAATCATGCTTTACGTCACCCAACACTGGAACAGTCCATTGTCAGATATTTAGGCCCAGGCACCCAGGCAGAGGAGAGAGGTCCCGTAACAGAGAATCTGGCTTCATGTCAGCAGAGAATCAGTCTGCATGTCATAGCAGAGAATCAGGCTTCACGTCACCCACCACTGTAACAGTCCATTGTCATAAATTTTGGCCCCGGCACCCCGGCACCCAGGCAGAGGAGAGAGGTCCCGTAACAGAGAATCTGGCTTCATGTCAGCAGAGAATCAGTCTGCATGTCATAGCAGAGAATCAGGCTTCACGTCACCCACCACTGTAACAGTCCATTGTCATAAATTTAGGCCCCGGCACACAGGCAGAGGAGAGAGGACCCGTAACAGAGAATCTGGCTTCATGTCAGCAGAGAATCAGTCTTTATGTCAAAGTAGAGAATCATGCTTTACGTCACCCAACACTGGAACAGACCATTGTCAGATATTTAGGCCCAGGCACCCATGCCGAGAAGAGAGGTCCCGTAACAGAGAATCTGGCTTCATGTCAGCAGAGACTCAGTCTGCATGTCATAGCAGAGAATCAGGCATCACGTAACCCACCACTGTAACAGTCCATTGTCATAAATTTAGGCCCCGGCACCCAGGCAGAGGAGAGAGGTCCCATAACAGAGAATCTGGCTTCATGTCAGCAGAGATCAGTCTGCATGTCATAGCAGAGAATCAGGCTTCACGTCACCCACCACTGTAACAATCCATTGTCATAAATTTAGGCCCCGGCACCCAGGCAGAGGAGAGAGGTCCCGTAACAGAGAATCTGGCTTCATGTCAGCAGAGAATCAGTCTGCATGTCATAGCAGAGAATTATGCTTCACATCACCCACCACTGTAACAGTCCATTGTCATAAATTTAGGCCCCGGCACCCAGGCAGAGGAGAGAGGTCCCGTAACAGAGAATCTGGCTTCATGTCAGCAGAGAATCAGTCTTCATTTCATTTCATAGCAGAGAATCATGCTTTACGTCACCCACCACTGTAACAGTCCATTGTCATAAATTTAGGCCCCGGCACCCAGGCAGAGGAGAGAGGTCCCGTAACAGAGAATCTGGCTTCATGTCAGCAGAGAATCAGACTGCATGTCATAGCAGAGAATCAGGCTTCACGTCACCCACCACTGTAACAGTCCATTGTCATAAATTTAGGCCCCGGCACCCAGGCAGAGGAGAGAGGTCCCGTAACAGAGAATCTGGCTTCATGTCAGCAGAGAATCAGTCTTTATGTCATAGCAGAGAATCATGCTTTACGTCACCCAACACTGGAACAGTCCATTGTCAGATATTTAGGCCAGGCACCCATGCCGAGGAGAGAGGTCCCGTAACAGAGAATCTGGCTTCATGTCAGCAGAGATTCAGTCTGCATGTCATAGCAGAGAATCAGGCTTCACGTAACCCACCACTGTAACAGTCCATTGTCATAAATTTAGGCCCCGGCACCCAGGCAGAGGAGAGAGGTCCCGTAACATAAAATCTGGCTTCATGTCAGCAGAGAATCAGTCTTCATATCATAGCAGAGAATCATGCTTCAGTTCAGCCACCACTGTAACAGTCCATTGTCATAAATTTAGGACTCGGCACCCAGGCAGAGGAAAGAGGTTCCGTAACAGAGAATCTGGCTTCATGTCAGCAGAGAATCAGTCTGCATGTCATAGCAGAGAATCATGCTTTACGTCACCCAACACTGTAACAGTCCATTGTCAGATATTTAGGCCCAGGCACCCAGGCAGAGGAGAGAGGTCCCGTAACAGAGAATCTGGCTTCATGTCAGCAGAGAATCAGTCTGCATGTCATAGCAGAGAATCAGGCTTCACGTCACCCACCACTGTAACAGTCCATTGTCATAAATTTAGGCCCCGGCACCCAGGCAGAGGAGAGAGGTCCCGTAACAGAGAATCTGGCTTCATGTCAGCAGAGAATCACTCTTCATGTCATAGCAGAGAATCATGCTTTACGTCACCCAACACTGGAACAGTCCATTGTCAGATATTTAGGCCCATGCACCCATGCCGAGGAAAGAGGTCCCGTAACAGAGAATCTGGCTTCATGTCAGCAGAGAATCACTCTTCATGTCATAGCAGAGAATCATGCTTTACGTCACCCAACACTGGAACAGTCCATTGTCAGATATTTAGGCCCAGGCACAGAGGCAGAGGAGAGATGTCCCGTAACAGAGAATCTGGCTTCATGTCAGCAGAGAATCAGTCTTCATGTCATAGCAGAGAATTATGCTTTACATCACCCAACACTGGAACAGTCCATTGTCATATATTTAGACCCCGGCACCCAGGCAGAGGAGAGAGGTCCCGTAACATAGAATCTGGCTTCATGTCAGCAGAGAATCAGTCTTCATGTCATAGCAGAGAATCATGCTTGACGTCACCCAACACTGGAACAGTACATTGTCAGATATTTAGGCCCAGGCACCCAGGCAGAGGAGAGAGGTCCCTTAACAGAGAATCTGGCTTCATGTCAGCAGAGAATCAGTCTGCATGTCATAGCAGAGAATCATGCTTCACGTCAGCCACCACTGTAACAGTCCATCGTCATATATTTAGGCCCCGGAACCCAGGCAGAGGAGAGAGGTCCCGTTACAGAAAATCTGACTTCATGTCAGCAGAGAATCAGTCTTCATATCATAGCAGAGAATCATGCTTTACGTCACCCAACACTGGAACAGTCCATTGTCAGATATTTAGGCCCAGGCACCCTTGCCGAGGAAAGAGGTCCCGTAACAGAGAATCTGGCTTCATGTCAGCAGAGAATCACTCCTCATGTCATAGCAGAGAATCATGCTTTACGTCACCCAACACTGGAACAGTCCATTGTCAGATATTTAGGCCCAGGCACCCATGCCGAGGAAAGAGGTCCCGTAACAGAGAATCTGGCTTCATGTCAGCAGAGAATCAGTCTGCATGTCATAGCAGAGAATCATGCTTTACGTCACCCACCACTGTAACAGTCCATTGTCATAAATTTAGGGCCCGGCACCCCGGCAGAGATGAGAGGTCCCGTAACAGAGAATCTAGCTTCATGTCAGCAGAGAATCAGTCTGCATATCATAGCAGAGAATCATGCTTCACGTCAGCCACCACTATAACAGTCCATTGTCATATATTTAGGCCCCGGCACCCAGTCAGAGGAGAGAGGTCCCGTAACAGAGAATCTGGCTTCATGTCAGCAGAGAATCAGTCTTCATGTCATAGCAGAGAATCATGCTTTACATCACCCAACACTGGAACAGTCCATTGTCATATATTTAGGCCCCGGCACCCAGGCAGAGGAGAGAGGTCCCGTAACATAGAATCTGGCTTCATGTCAGCAGAGAATCAGTCTTCATGTCATAGCAGAGAATCATGCTTTACGTCACCCAACACTGGAACAGTCCATTGTCAGATATTTAGGCCCAGGCAGAGGAGAGAGGTCCCGTAACAGAGAATCTGGCTTCATGTCAGCAGAGAATCAGTCTTCATGTCATAGCAGAGAATCATGCTTTACGTCACCCAACACTGGAACAGTCCATTGTCAGATATTTAGGCCCAGGCACCCAGGCAGAGGAGAGAGGTCCCGTAACAGAGAATCTGGCTTCATGTCAGCAGAGAATCAGTCTGCATGTCATAGCAGAGAATCATGCTTCACGTCAGCCACCACTGTAACAGTCCATTGTCATAAATTTAGGCCCCGGCACCCAGGCAGAGGAGAAAGGTCCCGTAACAGAGAATCTGGCTTCATGTCAGCAGAGAATCAGTCTTCATATCATAGCAGAGAATCATGCTTCACGTCAGCCACCACTGTAACAGTCCATTGTCATATATTTAGGCCCCGGCACCCAGGCAGAGAAGAATGGTCCCGTAACAGAGAATCTTGCTTCATTTCAGCAGAGATTCAGTCTTCATGTCATAGCAGAGAAACATGCTTCACGTCACCCAACACTGGAACAGTCCATTGTTAGATATTTAGGCCCAGGAACTCTGGCAGAGGAGAGAGGCCCCTTAACAGAGAATCTGGCTTCATGTCAGCAGAGAATCAGTCTGCTTGTCATAGCGGAGAATCAGGCTTCATCTCACCCACTACTGTAACGGTCCATTGTCATAAATTTAGGCCCCGTCACCCAGGCAGAGGAGAGAGGTCCCGTAACAGAGAATCTGGCTTCATGTCAGCAGAGAATCAGTCTTCATGTCATAGCAGAAAATCATGCTTCATGTCACCCAACACTGGTACAGTCCATTGTCAGATATTTAGGCCCAGGCACCCAGGCGGAGGAGAGAGGTCCCGTAACAGAGAATTTGGCTTCATGTCAGCAGAGAATCAGTCTTCATGTCATAGCAGAGAATCAGGCTTCACGTCACCCACCACTGTAATAGTCCATTGTCAGATATTTAGGCCCCGGCACCCAGACAGAGAAGAGGTTCATTCAACTTTGGGTTGCCCCGCAATACAAGGGTAAAATGAAAATAAAAATAGGATTGAATGAGGAAGTGCCCTGGAGTACAATAATATATGGTTAAGGGGAGGTAGTTAATATCTAATCTGCACAAGGGATGGACAGGTCCTGTTGGATCCATGCCTGGTTCATTTTTATGAACGTCAGCTTGTCCACAGTGGCTGTATACAGGCGGCTGCGTTTGTCTGTAATGACGCCCCCTGCCATGCTGAATACACGTTCAGACAAAACGCTGGCCGCCAGGCAGGCCAGCACCTCCAAGGCATAAAAGGCTAGCTCTGGCCACGTGGACAATTTAGAGACCCAGAAGTTGAATGGGGCCGAATCATCAGTCAGTACGTGGAGTGGTGTGCACACGTACTGTTCCAGCATGTTAGAGAAATGTTGCCTCCTGCTAACACGTTGCGTATCAGGTGGTGGTGCAGTTAGCTGTGGCGTGTTGACAAAACTTTTCCACATCTCTGCCATGCTAACCCTGCCCTCAGAGGAGCTGGCCGTTACACAGCTGCCTTGGCGACCTCTTGCTCCTCCTCTGCCTTGGCCTTGGGCTTCCACTTGTTCCCCTGTGACATTTGGGAATGCTCTCAGTAGCGCGTCTACCAACGTGCGCTTGTACTCGCGCATCTTCCTATCACGCTCCAGTGCAGGAAGTAAGGTGGGCACATTGTCTTTGTAGCGTGGATCCAGTAGGGTGGCAACCCAGTAGTCCACACACGTTAAAATGTGGGCAACTCTGCTGTCATTGCGCAGGCACTGCAGCATGTAGTCCCTCATGTGTGCCAGGCTGCCCATAGGTAAGGACAAGCTGTCCTCTGTGGGAGGCTTATCGTCATCGTCCTGCGTTTCCCTCCAGCCATGCACCAGTGATGGGCCCGAGCTGCGTTGGGTGCCACCCCGCTGTGATCATGCTTCATCCTCATCCTCCTCCACCTCATCCTCGTCCTGCTCGTCCTCCAGTAGTGGGCCCTGGCTGGCCACATTTGTACCTGGCCTCTGCTGTTGCAAAAAACCTCCCTCTGAGTCACTTCTAAGAGACTGGCCTGAAAGTGCTAAAAATGACCCCTCTTCCTCCTCCTCCTCCTGGGCCACCTCGTCTTCCATCATCACCCTAAGTGTTTTCTCAAGGGGGCTTAAGCCGGCTGAGCCTGTGAGACCCCAGTATTATAACTTGCTTAATCTCTTGCAAAAGTGGCTACAGCCTGACGTGCTGAGCCCCACTGCTATGCTGGACCGTCTGGTGGCAGATATGTTCTGGAGGGATTTTCCACCCCCTCCCCAGCAATGGATCTGCCAGGTCTCTCCAGGTAATGATCTTGAGATGTTTGACCTGGTGGAACGCTATGAGGCTACCCGGAATCTACAGGGGTTTTTTTTTGGGAGGGGGTAGTCAAAACCCTTAACTCTCTACCCCAGACCCGGCGATTTGAGCCCACCAAAGCCACCCAGGATGTGCCCTCTATGGACCCAGCTTCTATAGTCTGCTGGCGGTGTCTGTAGCCTGGCCATGTACGAGCTGACTGTCCACATCAGGTGGAACCCATGGACATGAACTATTGCTTCTCTCAGTCATTATATGCTAGCAAGCTGTGTGCAGAGGGTGCCCCAGAGACTCTGAATCACCTCTGCCAGGTGGAGGTGGGAGACTCTCCAGCGGAGGCTCTGTTGGACTCAGGGAGTCTGGTGACCCTGGTAAGGGCTCCCCTTGTACGGACCACTGAGTATACTGGCCAGAAAGTGTGGGTCATGTGTATTCATGGAGACTTAAAAGACTTACCCCACTGCTATGGTGTCTCTATCCACGGTTGCCGGCAGGTGGACCCACGAGGTGGCTGTCGCCACCAATCTACACTACGAACTTCTAAAAGGGAGAGGCTTCCCGGGCTTCCCGGCACTGTGGCCTGCTAAGAGAGTGACAGATACCCATGAGACAGGGGTAACCGTAGCAGAGTGGCCTGACTCAGGGGGGCAACCAGAACCCTGGAAACCTGAGTCTCAAGTGCCAGCAGTAGGGGTGACCGCCACTTCGGTGGAAGAGGGGGAGACAACCCCGCTAACTGTGATGGTGGGAGACATGGAGGACTTGCCGCCGGGTCCTGAGCTGGCAGACCTCAATGTCTCCGGGGATAATTTTGGTACCGCCCAACACCGGGACCCAACCCTATCCTGAGCCTGGGAAAATGTATTAATAGTAGATTGTGAACCACAACAACCAGGGGCAGAGTCAGTGTCCCCCCGTTTTGTGGTTCATCAGGGTATGTTGTAATGGGTAAACTAGCTGCGAGGTGAATCCATTGAATAGTTGGTGGTGCCCCAGGCTTATCGCAAACTCGTGTTAGAGTTAGCCCACCAACATGTTCTCGGGTGTCATCTGGGAATGCAGAAGACACAGGACCGGATACTACAACGGTGTGTTTAGGGAGGTGGAAGAATTCTGTAAATTTTGCCCGACCTGCCAGGCAACTAGCCCCCAACACCTTTTTCGCAGTCCCTTGGTACATCTCCCGATCATCGAGGTGCCATTTGAGCGAATCGCTATGTACCTTGTAGGCCCAGTACCGAAGTCCACTAGAGGACACAAACACATCTTGGTCGTACTGGACTACGCCACTCGGTACATGTAGGCAGTGCCACTGCGACATACATCAGCGAAGCTTATAGCTAAGGAGCTAATGGAGTTGTTCTCCCGAGTGGGGCTACCTAGAGAGGTTCTGACTGACCAGGGGACCCCTTTTATGTCCAACGGTCTTGAGGGAACTCTGTAAGTTGCTGCATATGAGACAGTTGCAGACATCTGTGTACCATCCGCAAACGGATGGTCTGGTGGAAAGGTTTAACAAAACTATAAAAACCATGTTAAAAAGGGTGGTGTCTAAAGATGGGAAGTATTGAGATCTTCTTTTGCACTCATGTTCGCTGTGCGAGGTCCTCGCCCTTCAAATTGCTTTTTGGCAGACATCCTCGTGGTCTGTTGGACGTGGCCAAAGAGGCATGTGAACAGCAAACCACTCTGCATAAAAGTGTCTTGGAGTATGTAATAGAGTTGAACGGACACCTGGATGTTCAGGTTCGACGGGTTCGGCCAAACTTCACAAAAAAGTTGGAGTTCGGGACCCAAACTTGACCCCGAAGTCAATGGGAACCCGAACTTTTGAGCACTAAAATGGCTGTAAAAATGTCATGGAAAGGGCTAGAGGGCTGCAAATGGCATCATGGCAAGTGCTCTGCAAACAAGTGTGGATAGGGAAATGACTTTCAATAGCAAAAAATACACAAAAATAAAAAATAATAATCTTGATCTAGGAGGACGAGGTCCATATGGAGTAGGAGGTTGATATACCCCCTCCAGTTATGCTACACACACGTTCACACAATACACTGGCAGCAGGGCAGGCCAGCACATCCAAGGTGTAAAGGGCAAGCTCAGGCCATGTGCACAATTTGGAGACCCAGAAGTTGCAGGGGGCAGAACCATCAGTCAGTTTGTGTTGCACGTCCCCGTGATGTTCACGATCAAATTGGATATCTGCTCTATCAACTTTCGATGTTCTTTTCTGCGCCTACCATGTTGATCATGGTTAGCGGTGAATCAGGGTTCCACACCGGAGAGGGAGCGTAAGAAAGAGAGACCACATCCAAGGCAGGTGAATGGATGAAATTTTATTGTGATCGAGCGGAAATGTGGGTGAAGCTATTAAAACAGAAGAATTGAAGGAAAGGAGGGGGCGCACGCCAAATACCCACTCCCGACTCGCGGCGGTAGTGACGATAAATAACAATACACGACTCTTAAGATGCCCTATTATTTGAATTATTAATTTAAAAAATTGTATTTTGGATTTGGAAACGTTAGCCAGGAGAGGCCCTGCTGCCGCATGTTGACTCTAGATAACTTCTGCCTGATCGCACGTCCCTATGACGTCCACCATCCATTTGGATATCTTCTCTATCAACTTTCGATGTTCTTATCTGAGTCTACCATGTTGATCACGGTTATCGGCCGAATCAGGGTTCCACGCCGGAGAGGGAGCGTGAGAAAGAGAGACCACTTCCAAGGGAGGCTCTAATTGTTTCAAATTAAATATGATAGAGTGGAAATGTGGGACAAATTATTGAAGCGCAAATGTGGGACAAATTATTGAAATGCAAATGTAGGACAACTTGTTAAAGTTTAAGCATTGAATGAAAGGAGGTGGCGCGCATCAATTAAAGCAGAATTTCTGAAATTTTATTCCCTGTCACCTATGAAGAGCAGGGTTTCTATCCGGCAATATTGGTAAAATGTCACCTGACAATGTAACAGACAATTTTTTGAAATGTATGTTCCTGTCACCTATGCAGAGGTGCCCTCGTGACGTCCACCATCCATTTGGATATCTTGTCTATTAACTTTTGATGTTCTCTTCTGCGCCTACAATGTTGATCGCGGTTAGCGGCGAATCAGGGTTCCACGCCGGAGATGGAGTGTGAGAAAGAGAGACCACATCCAAAGGAGATAAATGGATGAAATAAAATTTTGATTGAGCGGAAAAGTGGGAAAAGTTATTAAAGCAGATGGATCGAAGGAAAGGGCCAATTAAAGATGAATTTTAGAAATGTAAGTCCCTATCACATATGCAGAGTAGGGATTTTTCATTGCCAACAATGGGTTAATGTCACCCACCAATGGAACAGATTATTTTTTTTTTAATTCGGTCCTGTCACCTATGCAGAGCAGAGGTTTATTCAAATCAAAAATTGTAAAATGTCAACCCAAGAATGTAACTGAAAAATTTGCGAAATTTATTAACCTCTATACTAAACTAAAATTAGTGAAATTTATTAAGCTGTCAACTACTGTAGGTAGAGCAGGGGTATAGCAAAGCCAAAAACTAGTTAATTTCACCTAAAAAAGGTAACAGACAGATTAGTGAACTTTTGTAACCTGTCTACTAGGTATAGCAGTGGTATATCAAACCCAAAAATTGGTGAATTTTACCTGAAAATGTAACATACAAATTAGTGAATTTTTTTAACCTGTCTACTAGGTAGAGCAGTGGTATATCACACTCCAAAATTGGTGAAAATGACAATGTCATTGACATAAAATATCTACAAATAAAAAAAATACTTAATTTATGAGGTGGTGGTCCATATGGAGTAGGGGTCTGTGGAGGCGGTGGACATAGCGGTGTAGGTGGAAGCAGCGGTGCAGGAGGACGAGAAAAAAAAAACAATGAGCAATTGCGGTGTAGTATAACAATGGCTGGGTAAAGCCGGTATACATGTCTATTCTGCACAAGGTACGGACAAGTCCTGTGGGATCCATGCCTGGTTCATTTTAATAAACGTGAGCCTGTCCACATTGGCTGTGGACAGGCGGCTGCGCTTGTCTGTGATAACGCCCACTGCCGTGCTAAACACACGTTCAGATAATACACTGGCTGCAGGGCAGGCCAGCACCTCCAAGGCGTAGAGTGCAAGCTCAGGCCATGTGCCCAAGTGCCCAATTTGGAGACCCAGAAGTTGAAGGGGGCAGACCAGTCATTCAGTACTTGTAGGCATGTGCACACATACTGTACCACCATGTTGCTGAAATGCTGCCTCCTGCTAAGACGTTCCATATCAACTGGTTGTTGTGGCGTGCTTACAAAGCTTTTCCACATTTTGGCCATGCTAGCCCTGCCTTCTGAGGTGCTGGCGGTGCCCCAGCTGCGTTGGCGACCTCTATCTCCTCCTCTGCCTTCGCCTTGTGCTTCCACTGTGCCCCCGCTGTCAGGTGGGAATGCAACCAGCAGTGCGTCTACCAGCGTGAGCTTGTACTCACGCATCTTATGATCATGAACCAGTGACGGAATTAAGGACAGTAAAGACGTTGTCCTTGTAACGGGGATCCAGAAGCGTGGCCACCCAGTAATCAGCACAAGTTAGAATGTGGGCAACTCGGCGGTGTTGCGGAGACACTGCAACGAAAAGCTGTCCTCTGTGGAAGGTTTATTGTCGGTGTCCTCTGTATCCCCCCAGCCACGTACCAGTGATGGCCATGAGCTGGTCTGGGTGCCAACCTGCTGTGAACAAAGTTCCTCCTCCTTATACTCCACCTCGTCATCCTCCAGAACTGTGCCCTGGCTGGACAATTGTGTACCTGGCGTTTGTGGGTGCAGGAACCCACCCCCGGAGCCACTTGTGAGTGACTGGCTGGAAACCCTACAAAATTATCCCTCTTCCTCCTCCTGTGCCACATCCTCTTTCATCATCGCCAGCAGCGTTTTTTCAAGGAGGTAAAGAAGTGAGATAGTAACACTGAGAACAGCGTTATCGGCACTGGCCATATTGGTGGAGTACTCGAAACAGCGCAACAAGGAACTAGGGTCTCGCATGGAGGCCCAGTCATTGGTGTTGAAGTGGTGCTGTTCCGCAGAGCGACTCACCCGTGCGTGCTGCAGCTAAAACTCCACTATTGCCTGCTGCTGCTCGTACAGTCTGCCCAGCATATGCAAGGTGGAGTTCCACATTGTGGGCACATCGCATATGAGTTGGTGAGCGCGGAAGGCTTAAGTTACGCTGCAGCACTAACAGGCAAGTAGCAGCAGGGTGAGAATGCCGAAAGCGCGCACAGACGGCCTGCACTTTATGCAGCAGCTCTGACATATCTGGGTAATTTTGGTTGCTAGGATGAAAGTCTATTCACTGTATTATTTTCCCTTATAACATGGTTATAAGGGAATATAATAGCATTCTTTAATACAGAATGCATAGTGGAAGGTCAATATAATAAACATTATATACACCCTAGTATAATAAACATTGGTGGCGCAGTGCGCCCCCCCAACACCCCAGTATAATAAACATTGGTGGCGCAGTGGGCAGTGCCAATGAGGGTTAAAAAATAAAAAAATTATTAACTCACCTCCTCCAATTGATCGTCTCCTGTTCTTTCTTCAGGACTTGTCAAAGGACCTGTGGTGACATCACTGTGCTCATCACATGATCCATCACTATGGTAATGGACCATGTGATGAGCTCAGTGACGTCACCACAGATCCTGAAGAAAGAACAGGAGACCGGCAGCTACGCGATCAATTGGAGGAGGTGAGTTAATTTTTATTTATTTTTATTTTTAACCCTCATTGGCACTTCCCAACTGTGCCACCAATGTTTCTTATACTGGGGGGGCGCACTGTGCCACCAACGTTTCTTATACTGGGGGGGGCGCACTGTGCTACGAATATTTCTTATACTGGGGGGTGCACTGTGCCACCAACGTTTCTTATACTGGGGGGGACGCACTGTGCCACCAATGTTTGTTATACTGGGGGGACGCACTGCGCCACCAACGTTTCTTATACTGGGGGGGCGCACTGCGCCACCAATGTTTATTATACGGGGGGGCGCACTGCGCCACCAATGAAGATAACTGACCTGTTAATACAAATACAGGAGGCGGGTGCCAGAATCAAATAGCCGGGACCCGACCTCTGACAGGGAGCTGCGATCAGCGGCAGTTAACCCCTCAGGTACCGCACCTGAAGGGTTAACTCAACTGCCGCTGATCGCAGTTCCCTGTCATAGAGGTCGGGTCCCGGCTATTTGATTCCGGCACCCCCTCCTGTATTTGTATTTAACAGGTCAGTTATCTTCATTGGTGGCGCAGTGGCCCCAGCCCCTCCCCTCCTCCTCCCGTCTCTCTTATTGGCGGAGGCGGTGGCAGCAGCACAGGGGGAGGGAGACTATTCCGCTGCGCTGCTGAGAACTATCATATCCTGTGCCCGACGCTGTATTCAACGGCAGAGCTGCGGCGGCGGGTATAGTCGCAAATGGCGACAAGACGAAAAAGTCTTGTCGCAATTTGTAAATTCTAAGTCGCATTGGCGACCATTTTGGTCGCCATCTGGAGCTCTGTGTAAAGGGTGTATTTCACACGTACAGATCCAGACTAGGCCACAATTACATTTTTTTGACCAAAGAGGCTGTTTTTCAAATAACAGAATAGTACCACAGTATGTAAAGGGTGTATCTCACACGTAGAGATCCAGACTACAATTTAAGTTTTTTGCCCAAAATAGATGTTTTATTGAGAGCAGAATAGAACCACAGTATTTGAAGGGTGTATCTCACAATGACATATGCAGCAAAGGCTGCAAAATTAAGTTTTTTGTCCAAAATCTGTATTTTTTTTAATAACAGAATATGACAGTATATAACGCTTGAATTTCACACGTGCAGATGCAACAAGGGCTGTAAAATTGTGTATTTTGCCAAAAAGCGTGTTTAAAAAAAAAAAAGATTATTATTGCAGTATTTCAATCTTGGATTTGAATGTCACAAAAGCACATATGCCTTGCTGGTGCACTGAGCTTACATAAAATGGCCGTCGCCGCCGCCCACCTAACTAACAGACGGATAAAAGTTATTTTTCTCTGTCACTGGGCTCAGGGCAGGGTAAAAAGATTGTGCACTGCACCCACACAACTAAATCTATGTAGATCGCTGAGTAGAATTGGAGTTCTGATAACAGATCCTGTCATATTCTCTACCTCACAGCAGCAGCATCATCCTCTCCCTACACTAAGCAAAGCAGAGTGACGTGCAGCACTACATGACTCCAGCTTATATAGAGGCTGGGTCACATGCTGCACTGGCCAATCACAGCTATACCATTAGTAGGCATGGCTGTGATGGCCTCTAAGGTCACATAGTTAAACACTTGTTGATTGGCTGCTCTGCAGCCTTTCAAAAAGCGCCAAGAAATCTCCGAACACGAACTTTCACACAAATTTTCAGGTTGGGGTCCGGGGTCCAAAAATAGGGATGAGTGAACCCGAACTGTGTAGTTCGGGTTCGTACCGAATTTTGGGGTGTCCGTGACATGGACCCGAACCCGAACATTTTAGTAAAAGTCTGGGTTCGGGTTCGGTGTTCGTCGCTTTCTTGGCGCTTTTTGAAAGGCTGCAAAGCAGCCAATCAACAAGCGTCATACTACTTCAGGGCAAGCTGAGCCTGTCACCAAGTGCATTTAACCCTCAATAGTGTGGTTGTTTTTTGGCTATATCCTACATCAGGGTCAAGCTGTCACACCAAGTGCATTTAACCATCAATAGTGTGGTTATTTTTTGGCCATATACTACATCGGGGCAAGCTGAGCCTGTCACCAAGTGCATTTAACCCTCAATAGTGTGGATGTTTTTTGGCTATATCCTACATCAGGGTCAAGCTGTCACACCAAGTGCATTTAACCATCAATAGTGTGGTTATTTTTTGGCCATATACTACATCAGGGGCAAGCTGAGCCTGTCACCAAGTGCATTTAACCCTCAATAGTGTGATTGTTTTTTGGCTATATCCTACATCAGGGTCAAGCTGTCACACCAAGTGCATTTAACCATCAATAGTGTGGTTATTTTTTGGCCATATACTACATCAGGGGCAAGCTGAGCCTGTCACCAAGTGCATTTAACCATCAATACTGTGGTTGTTCTTTGGCTATATCCTACATCAGGGTCAAGCTGTCACCAAGTGCATTTAACCCTCAATAGTGTGTTTGTTTTTTGGCTATATCCCACATCAGGGTCAAGCTGTCACACCAAGTGCATTTAACCATCAATAGTGTGGTTATTTTTGGGCCATATACTACATCAGGGGCAAGCTGAGCCTGTCACCAAGTGCAGTTAACCCTCAATACTGTGGTTGTTTTTTGGCTATATCCTACATCAGGGTCAAGCTGTCACACCAAGTGCATTTAACCATCAATAGTGTGGTTATTTTTTGGGCTATATCCTACATCAGGGGCTTGGCTGTGCTTGCTATTTTATTGAGGGGTGAAATACAATTGCCAAAATAGCAGTACCCTAAATCTGGTGTTTCTGCTGTGGCCAGCCAATTGTAATACTGTCTGCTGTCTGGCAAAGGATATATTTTTGTTCAGGGTTGAAATACAATTCCCAACTTAGCAATTTCCTAAATTAGTGGTTTCTGCTGTATCAGGGCTACTTTAAATCTATTCATTAAAAGGGTATATAAAATTCAAGGTGCAGATAGGGTCATTCTCAATAACTTCACACACACGCTACTGTGCATTTCCAATTCTAATTCTGTCTGTAAACGTATACCTTTCACCCAGCGCCTAAATACTAGGCCTCAAATTTACATTCATCTAAATCTGTGGTTATTGCTGTGGCTGGTCAAGTTATATAGTGTCCATCAAAGCACAGTTTTTGTTCTGGGTTGAAATACAATTCCCAATTTAGCAATTTCCTAATTTAGTGGTTTCTGCTGTATCAGGCCTACTTTTTTTTTTTTTTTTTTTTTTTTAAAAATTTTATTGGGAAAACTACAAAACATTTACAATAAAAAATTTATTACAGTCTCTCAATTCTTAGTAACCCAAGTGATTATATGTGCGTATATTCCACTCATCTTTTCAAAATATTTAGAAAACCCTCCCCTCCCTCCCTCCCAGTTTGTGGTGCGTCAAAGTAGGACCCTTATATATAAAACCACTTGATCTCAGCTAACCAGACCTCCAACCACCCCATATCCTGGTCCATTGATATTCATTTTCCCTCCGTCTGTATAAAAATTTTTCGTAGTTCATTACCTTATCAATTAAATTTATCCATGTGTTTTTGTTTGGAGTAGATCGGGCAAACCAGGTGCGGCTGATCAAAACTCTAGCCAACATCAATACTCTACTCAAAAGAATCTTTTGATACTTATGATTTTTTAATTTGGAGAGATCATTGAGAATAAATACTTGTGGTTCAAAAGGAATTCGAATTTTTAGTTTACACATAATATAGTTATTGATACCGTTCCAGTAGTTTATAAGTTCTGGACAGGTCCATATCATATGGAGAAAGTCTGCTCCTACAGTGTCACATTTGGGACAGTTGGACGTGTCTCTTAACCCACATTTGTTCATCCACAATGGAGTAATATATAATCTGTGGCAGATATAAAATTGTATCAGGACATGGTTAAAGTTCTGGGATAGTGAAGATAGATTCCCAAAAATATTATCCCACCCTTCTATTTGTACATTCGTATCAGGCCTACTTTAAATCTATCCCTAAAAGGGTATATAAGATTCAAGGTGCAGATAGGGTTATTCTCAATAACTTCACACACACGCTACGGTGCAATTCCAAGTCTAATTCTGTGTGTAAACGTATACCTGTCACCCAGCGCCTAAAAAATAGGCCTCAAATTTATATTCATCCAAATCTGTCATTATTGCTGTAGCTGGTCAAGTTATTTAGTGTCCGTCAAAGCACAGTTTTTGTTCTGGGTTGAAATACAATTCCCAATTTAGCAATTTCTTAAATTAGTGTTTTCTGCTGTATCAGGCCTACTTTAAATCTATCCCTAAAAGGGTATATTAGATTCAAGGTGCTGATAGGGTCATCCACAATAACTTCACACACTACCGTGCATTTCCAAGTCTAATTCTGTCCGTAAACGTATACCTGTCATCCAGCGCCTAAATACTAGGCCTCAAATTTATATTCAGCTAAATCTGACGCTACTGCTGTGCCTTTATTAGTGTAATACGTTACCTAAATAGATAGCCAGATAGTGTTAGGTGTCTGTAAAAAAAGGCCTGAATTTGAATTCAATACATTGGGCCAAATAATATTTTTCTTATTGTGGTGAACGGTGCACACGTCAACCCCTCTGTTGGTTGTTCCGTTTTCCCTTGCGGTCCGGTTACCGCATCTGCCTCTACCCCTCTTGCCTCTGGTGGTTTCTGTCCTCCCCCGTTCCCCTTCCCTCTTCAACATGTTCCGCTCCTTGGCCGGAGTTCAGGGGTTCTATTGTTCGCGTCTGCGTCCTTTCTCTGCGCGCCGGGTACCCGAGGTATCGCTTCTCGCGAGATCTCGGGTGCTTTTTTCTTCCCGTCGCTGGCTACCGCTTCCCGCCGCTTGCGCTCCTTGCGCGCGAAATCTCGCGAATCCGCGCTAGATTTCGGCCGCCATCTTGAGTGACGCACCGCTATTGGTGTCAGTTCTCTCCGGCGGCAGCAGCGTCTCTACACAGGGTGACTTACTCTCTGTAGAGCGCTAGGTTTTTGCTTTATTATCTTTTACTTACTTAATCAGGGTCAGATTAGGTCGGCTACCATTGACAGTGGGACATATTATACACAATGTCTCTACATAATGCCGCCCGCTCAGCCCAGGGGACCCCTTCCCTTGGGGACTCTCTCCTATCCCCTCAGAATTTGGGGATCATCCCACATTCAGGGAGCACTACTCCTGCTCCGCAGGATGCTCAGGCTTTGTCCCTGCAAAAATCGATTTCTGAGGCCATTGCCTCGGCTATGGGGTCCTTGTCCTCTGTCCTGACGCACTCTATTTCTTTAGCACTTAGCGCCAATACCTCAACCACGGTATCCCCTAACAACGCTCCTATTCCCGCCCCTGATGCCTCCAGAAATAATGTGAATGATGGCCTTGTTCCATCCAATGACGGCGCTTTTCGGCCGCGCAAAAGAGCCTGTCCGCGCCAGGCAGAACGAGCACGGCATTGGAAGTCTGCCCGGTCTCAACCCGAGCTGGATTCTGATTCCAATAGGGAATCTGATGAGGAGGCTTTGCTCGAATCCTATGATGATATAGAGGATTTGGACATTGATGGGACCCGCATCCAGGGGACGTCCGTCTCTTTTTCTTCGTTACCCCGGCGACCGGCGGAGGTCGATCCGGCGATTCCTGACCCTTCCGTCTCCCTTGTGGATCCGACGGGGGTCCCGTTATTTGACCCAGATTCCCTGCATCACCCCAGGTCCGCGGAGTGGCTCCCCGCCCCTCACGTGTCTGATTATCTGGAGTCCATGGTCCGTAAACCCCTTAGCAAGGAAACACGGAATAAACTACGGGCAGAGTGCCCCCGCCCGGCGATACCTAATAAGGTTTGCGAGACTCCGGTCGTGGACCCAAAGATGGTCCAGTTTCTGTCCAAGACAGGGTTTAGTCCAAAGAGAGGCCTGGACTCGGCTCTCAAGGCTTGCCAGGACAAGCTGTTGGACATTATGGGGCCCCTTACAAAAATCTTTGATCTGGCAGAGTCTGCCAAGGCGGAGGGTCAAATGGTCTACCCGGAGGAGCTCCGTGGTTGGGCGCAGAGAGCCATTTGCATGGCAGGTAATGCAAACACCTCTTTAAGCATTGAAAGACGCAAAGCCATTTTGCTAAAAATAGAGCCGAAACTGACTAATATGGCTCTGTCAGAGTCGGGTAAGGAGGCCCAAGGGTTCCTCTTTGGGGATCCCTTCATTAAGGAGCTGGGGAAGTTTGTTGGGACATTTACCGCCCTGGATAAAGCCCAGGCATCGATGCGTAGGGTGTTTAGTAGTAGGGTTTCCGCTAGGGCCGGCAGTATTAGGGGCCGTCTGTCCGGCCGCTCCTCATTCCAGACCCGTGGTTCGGGCCGAGGCTCCTTCACGTCCTACCGCCAGCCCACCCATGAGCAGCGACACCAACCGTCCTTCTTCCCTTCCCGTGGTGCTTCCGGACGTGGAAGATCTTACAGAGGAAACCAAAATCTCAGACGCCCATTTGGTAAGTCTACCTTCACTTCTCCCTTTTTCGGAAAGTTATGTAGGGGGCAGACTCTGACATTTTTTGCATGCGTGGATGTTCATTACCAGCGATCCCTGGGTGTTGTCCACGGTCAAGGGGTTTCATATAGAACTGGTAGATCGCCCAGTGGTCCCGCCCCCTCTCCCCCCCTCTTTTCGGTCTCGGTTGTCTCAGAACCTCGTAGACGCCGAATTACGGACGTTGCACCTCAAGGGTGCTGTGGAGCTGGCCCCCCCTCGCGATCAGGGCGGGCTGGTCAGCAGTATCTTCCTGGTGGAGAAGAAGGGCGGTCAGTTCCGTCCCGTCATCAACCTCAAGGCCCTCAATACCTTCGTCAGGTACAGGCATTTCAAAATGGAGGGCATCCATCTCCTCAGGGACATGCTACTGCCCGGGGACTGGATGGCCAAACTGGACCTCAAGGATGCCTACTTGATGGTTCCTATAGCGCGTTCTTCCAGGGATCTTCTTCGCTTCCGCTGGCAAGGGGCGATATGGCGCTTCACTTGTCTCCCCTTCGGACTTTCGTCCGCCCCCTGGTGCTTCACCAAGCTGTTGCGTCCGGTGGTGGCGTGGCTTCGTTGTCGAGGGGTGAGACTGATAATATATCTGGACGATATTTTGATTATGGCCGAGGACCGTGCCTCCTTGCTGTCCCACCTTCGGATGTCGGTTCACCTTCTCTCCGCCCTGGGGTTCATAATCAACCGGGAGAAGTCTTGTCTGGTTCCTGCTCAGTCCATGGAGTTTCTAGGGTTCCGGGTGGACTCCCTGTCCTTGGCTCTCAGTCTACCTCCGGCGAAGGTTCGTTCAATTCGCAAGGAGCTGCGTCACACCCTATCTCTGTCGCAGGTTTCCCTGCGTCATTTGGCCAGGGTGATAGGTCTCCTATCATCTTCCATTCAGGCTATCTTTCCGGCCCCTCTTCACTATCGGGCCCTCCAGCGTCTCAAGATTGCTCATCTGCAGGCTGGTGCTTCTTATGCGGATCTGGTCTCTTTGGATCCGGAGACCAGAGACGAGCTGGAATGGTGGATTGCCAATCTTTCTGCCTGGAATGGCAGGGCCCTGTTTGGCCCGCAGCCGGATGTTGTGATAGAGTCGGACGCCAGCCTTCACGGTTGGGGCGCCCATTGCGAGGGTGTATCCACGGGAGGTCCTTGGTCCACTGCGGAGTCCCACTTGCACATCAATGCCCTGGAGCTCCTGGCAGGTTCTTTCGCGATTCGCAGCTTCACCTGCGGGAGGGCCAGGGCGTGTATTCACCTCCGTATGGACAACATCTCGGCTGTCCGTTACATCAATTCCATGGGGGGGTACCCGCTCGAGGATGTTGACGCACCTGGCCAGGGACTTTTGGGATTATTGTCTGTCCCGCGACGTGTCGGTTGTGGCGGAGTATCTTCCGGGATTGCACAACACGCTGGCCGATTGGAACTCGCGCTACATCTCGGATTCGAGCGACTGGAGGTTGGATGTGGTGGTTTTCTCTTCCATCGAATCTCTTTGGGGCCCGTTTTCGATAGACCTTTTCGCTTCACGCTGGAACGCCCAACTCCCCAGATACTTCAGCTGGAGACCGGACCCGGCCGCGGAGGTGGTGGATGCTCTTCTTCAACCGTGGTCGGAGGGGGTGTTGTATGCTTTCCCACCATTTTCGCTGATTCCCCGGATTTTGGCCAAGATCTGTCTGCAAGCCTCGGAGATGGTGTTGATCCTTCCTTTCTGGGGCACTCAGTCGTAGTTCCCGCAGCTGTTGGACCTTCTGGTGGAGATTCCCCTTCTACTTCCGTCCCGTATGTCGCTGCTGCTGGACCCTCGGAACATACCTCATCCGCTGATACTGGACGGGTCCCTTCGGCTGCTGGCCTGCAGAGTGTCGGGCTATCGTGGCGGGCCGAGGGACTTTCGGAGACGGCTGTTTTCCTGTTGGAAAGTGCGTGGGCCCCGGGTACCAGAAGAGTCTACAGGGCAGCTTGGAGATCTTGGGCTGGTTGGTGCCTCCTTCGGCACGTGGATCCCACTACGGCCTCTGTAGGCGAAATAGTTCAGTTTCTTAGTTCCCTTTTTGAGGACGGGAAAGCCTATCGTACTATAAACGTGTTTCGGTCGGCTATTTCATCTGGACATATGGGTTTTGACGGTTGTCCTGCGGGTCGTCATCCTCTGGTGTGCCGTTTGCTTAGGGGTTCTCGCTTTGCGAGACCTCCTAGACCTCGTTTTTCTAGTTCTTAGGACGTTTCTTCCGTTTTATCTTTCCTTTCTGCCTGGCACTCCAATGAGGATTTGTCCCTTCGCCAGCTGTCGGCAAAGTTGGTTACCCTTTTTTGCCTGGTCTCTTGTAAAAGGGTGTCTGATGTTCGGGGTTTGGATCACGACGCCCGGTCATTCACTCCGGAGGGCGTCACATTCAACATTTCTCGGCGTACTAAGACTAACATTACGTCGGTTTCTTACCCCGCCTTTCCTTCGTCGGTGGCGCTCTGTCCGGTCGCCTGTCTGAGGGAGTATGAGTCTAGGACTCTTTCCTTGCGGTCCTCTTCGGCTCCTCAATTATTTGTTTCCTTCCGGAGGCCCTTTGCCCCGGTAGCTGCTGTTACTCTCTCACGTTGGGTGAAGTGGATCTTGTCTCTCTCTGGTATTGACACCTCCATTTTCACGGCGCATTCAGTTCGGGGGGCGGCTGCAACCTCCTTGACTCTTTCCGGTGCACGCCTGGAGGACGTCATGAGGTTGGCGGATTGGTCGCGGGTCTCCACGTTTAGGGAATTTTACTTCCGTCCAGGTCCGCATCCTTTCGCCTCTATTGTTGGTAGGCTTTAAACTAGCAATAGGAGCCTCCGTGTCTTGATATAAAATTGAATGATTTTCCTAAAATATGACGTAAAGTCATGATTTTATGAAAGACACGGAGGCGAGTATTGCCCCGCCCGTTAGTTTTTCCCTCCCTGGGGGTTTTTCGTATGTACTCTGTTGGGGTGTTGTTCACGTTGTTTGTGTTTTGTTATTTATTGGATTAATGTTAATTTATTATTGCCATATTGACATGTCGGTTGATTCCGGCCGTAGGTATAATGTACGCGTCTTTGACGTTTTGCTGTTATTCTTTTATTTGTTTTCTCTTTAAGGTGGACCGCATTGAGTCGGTTGGACTGCTGTGCGTATCATTCTTTAGGTTCCGGTTTTGACGCCATACCTTCCTGGTTCGTTGTTCGAGGATGTGGTGTTCGTTTCGTTGGAGTTTCCTGGTGCCGGTTGTTCCAGTGTGTTCGGTGGATGGAGTCGTCGAGTCAAAGAAAGAGGAAGACAGACTGTAGGGGTGTTCCCTTTATACTAGGACTAAAGGGGGAGGGCCGTGTGCCCATTGGCTGATTTTTTTGTTGAATTCTTTGCTGCTATTGTGTGTCAGTAAAGAAAGGGTTAAGCAATACTCGCCTCTGTGTCTTTCATAAAATCATGACTTTACGTCATATTTTAGGAAAATCATTCAATTCTCTGCTATGACATGAAGACTGATTCTCTGCTGACATGAAGCCAGATTCTCTGTTACTGGACCTCTCTCCTCTGCCTGGGTGCCTGGGCCTAAATATATGACAATGGACTGTTCCAGTGTTGGGTGACGTGAAGCATGATTCTCTGCTATGACAAGAAGACTGATTATCTGCTGACATGAAGCCAGATTCTCTGTTATGGGACCTCTCTGCCTGGGTGCCGGGGCCTAAATATATGACAATGGACTGTTACAGTGGTGGGTGACGTGAAGCCAGATTCTCTGCTATGGGACCTCTCTCCAATTGATATTGGTTAATTTTTATTTATTTTATTTTTATTTTTATTCATTTCCCTATCCACATTTGTTTGCAGGGGATTTACCTACATGTTGATGCCTTTTGCATCCCTCTAGCCCTTTCCTAGGCTGTTTTACAGCCTTTTTAGTGCCGAAAAGTTTGGGTCCCTATTGACTTCAATGGGGTTCGGGTTTGGGACGAAGTTCTGGTCGGGTTCGGACCCCGAACCCGAACATTTCCGGGAAGTTCGGCCGAATTTCTCGAACCCGAACATCCAGGTGTTCGCTCAACTCTATCCAAAAATCCTAAAGTTCGGTAGGAACCCGAACTTTACTGTTCAGGTTCGCTCAACCCTAGTCCCTATCACCTATTCAGAGCAGGAGTTTAATCAAGGAAAAAATGGTCAAATGTCACCCAAGAATGCAACAGACAAATTAGTGATTTGTTTTTTACCTGTCTACTAGGTATAGTAGTGGTATATCACACCCAAAATTGGTGAATTTCACCCGAAAATGTAACAGACAATTTAGTGCCATTTTTTTAACTGTCTACTAGGTATAGCAGTGGTATATCACACCCAAAAATTGGTGAATTTCCCCAGAAAATGTAACAGACAAGTTAGTGAAATGACATAAAATATAATACGTACAAAAAAAAAATATTTAATTTATGAGGTTGCGGTCCATATGGAGTAGGAGTTTGAGGATGCAGTGGGCGTAGCAGTGTAGGTGGAAGTGGCGGTGGAGGAGGACGAGGTAGCCAACACTGGTTTTTGTTTTAAATTTTTTTTATTTTTTATTGGGGTACTCTCCAAAAGAGTGAAAAATCCAAAATACAAGAATGAGCAATTGCGCTGTAGTATAACAATGGCTGGTTAAGGCTGGTATACATGTGTATTCTGCATAAGGTACGAACAAGTCCTACAGGATCCATGCCTGGTTCATTTTAATGAATGTGAGCTTGTCCACATTGGCTGTGGACAGGTGGCTGCGCTTGTCTGTGATAACGCCACCTGCCGTGCTAAACACACTTTCAGATAATACACTGGCTGCAGGGCAGGCCAGCACCTCCAAGGCGTAAAGGGCAAGCTGAGGCCATGTGCCCAATTTGGAGACCCAGAAGTTGACGAGGGCACACCCGTCATTCAGTACGTGTAGGCATGTGCAGACATACTGCTCCACCATGTTGCTGGAATGCTGCCTCCTGCTAAGACGTTCCATATCAGCTGGTGGTGCTGGTTGTTGTGGCATGCTGACAAAGCTTTTCCACATTTTGGCCATGCTAACCCTGCCTTCTGAGGTGCTGGCCGTGCCCCAGCTGCGTTGTCGACCTCTTCCTCCTCCTCTGCCTTCGCCTTGTGCTTTCACTGTGTCCCAGCTGTCAGGTGGGAAGGCTACCAGCAGCGCGTCTACCAGCATGCGCTTGTACTCGCGCATCTTACGATCACGCTCCAGTGAGGGAATTAAGGAAGGTACATTGTCCTTGTAATGGGGATCCAGCAGTGTGGCCACCCAGTAATCCGTGCAAGTTAGAGTGTGGGCAACTCGGCGGTCATTGCGGAGACACTGCAGCATGTAATCCCTCATGTGTGCCAGGCTGCCCAGAGGCAACAAAAAGCTGTCCTCTGTGGGAGGTTATCGTCTGTGTCCTCTGTATCCCCCCAGCTAGTGATGGCCATGAACTGGTCTGGGTGCCACCCTGCTATGAACATGGTTCCTCCACCTCGTCATCCTCCAGAACTGTGCCCTGGCTGGACAATTGTGTACCTGGCGTTCCTGTGAGCAGGAACCCACCCTCTGAGCCACTTGTGAATGACTGGCTGGAAACCCTATGAAATGATCCCTCTTCCTCCTCCTCCTCCTCCTGTGCCACATCCTCTTCCATCATCACCAGCAGTAGTTTTATAAGGAGTCATAGAAGTGGGATAGCAACGCTGAGAACAGCGTTATCGGCACTGGCCATGTTGGTGGAGTACTCAAAACAGGGCAACACAGAACACATGTGTCACATGGAGGCCCAGTCATTGGTGGTGAAGTGGTGCTTTTCCACAGAGCGACTCACCCGTGCATGCTGCAGCTAAAACTCCACTATCGCCTGCTGCTGCTCGCACAGTCTGCCCAGCATATGCAAGGTGGAGTTCCACCTTGTGGGCACATCGCATATGAGTCAGTGAGCGAGGAAGGCTTAAGTTACGCTGCAGCACTGACAGGCGAGCAGCAGCAGGGTGAGAATACCGAAAGCGCGAACAGAAGGCCTGCACTTTATGTAGCAGCTCTGACAAATCGTGGTAATTTTTAAGGAATCTCTGCACCACCAAATTCAGCACATGCGCCAGGCAAGGGATGTGCGTCAAACCGGCTAGTCCCAGAGCTGCTACGAGATTTCGCCCATTATCGCACACCACCAGGCTGGACTTGAGGCTCACTGGCACAAACCACTTATCGGTCTGTTGTTCAAGGCCCGTCCACAGCTCCTGCGCGGTGTGGGGTTTGTCCCCCAAACAGATAAGTTTTAAAACTGCCTGCTGTCGTTTACCCCTGGCTGTGCTGAAGTTGGTGGTGAAGGTGTTACGCTGACCTAAATGAGGATGAGGAAGAGGAGTAGGAGGAGGAAGCAACAGGAGGCAAACTGAAGTGCCCTGCAATCCTTGGTGGTGAAAGGACATGCGCCAAACGTCTATCCGCCTCATGCCTAGCCGCAACTGCATTTACCTAGTGTGCTGTTATTGAGATATAATGTCTCTGACCGTGCTTACTGGTCCACATATCCGTAGTGAGGTGCACCTTGCCACAAATGGCATTGCGCAGTGCACACCTGATTTTGTGCCCTACTTGGTTATGCAGGGAAGGGATGGCTCTCCTGGAAAAGTAGTGGTGGCTGGGCACGACGTACTGTGGGACAGCCACCGCCATAAGGCCTTTAAAACTCTCCATCTCCACCAGACGGAATGACAGCATTTCAAAGGCCAGTAATTTTGAAATGCTGGTATTCAGGGCCAGGGATCGCGGGTGGGTAGAGGGTACTTCCTCTTCCTCTCCATTGTTTGGGAGATGGAGAGCTTAACGCTTTCGTGGGACATTGTGGAGATGCTTGGTGACCCAGATGGTGGTGTTGCTGGAAGATCCTCTGTTTGCGGGGTGGCACTGTCACTCCAGAGGTGGATGAAGAGGCAGAGACTGCAGGAGAAGAAGAAGCAGGAGGAGCCAGAGACCTTTCTTGGTTTTTGAGGTGTCTACTCCACTGCAGCTCGTGCTTAGCACTTAAATGCCTGGTCATGCAGGTTGTGCTCAGGTTGAGAACGTTTACGCCTCACTTCAGGCTCTGATTGCACAGCATGCAAACCACTCGTTTCTTGTCATCAGCACATTGTCTGAAAAACTGCAACGCCAGGGAACTCCTTGGAGCTGGCTTTAATGTGCTCGGTCCCTTGCTGCGGTGTGCAGTAGCAGGCGTACTGTCTAGAGGATGGCCGCTCCGCTTTTGCACCATGCTCCCTCTTCTGCTGTGCTGGTGGCTCTGTGCGACCACCACCTCTTCCTCCAAACTACATAGGGCACTCGCATGACTTTGATTCCATGTGGGGTCGAGGATCTCATCGTCCTCCACATCATCTTCCACCCAGTCTTCAACCTTGTCCTTCTTGTCAGTCTGCACACTTTCAAAAGCCCCAGCAGTTGGCATCTGTGTTTTGTCATCATCCGAGACGTGCTGCGATGGTCCTTCCATGTACTCATCTTGAAACATAAGTGGTTGGGCATCGGTGCACTCAATCTCTTTCACTTCTGGGGCAGGGATAGGTTGATGGCCCTGGGAAACCCTGCTAACAGAGTCATCAAAAAGCAGAAGATACTGCTGCATGACTTGGGGCTCAGACTGCTAGGCTGATTTGCAAGGGGGTGAGGTGAAAGACTGATTGACATCGGCTGCAGGTGCCAACTCTGATCTTTCAGCAAGAGACTGGGTGGGAGACAATGTGAAGGAACTGGAGGCACTGTCAGCAACCCAATCTACTAACGCCTGTACTTGTTCAGGCCTCACCTTTCGTAGAGCTGCATTAGGCACAATCAAATACCGCTGCAGGTTCTGTTGCCTACTCGCACATGAAGAAGGGGGTTCACTTGTGCATGTAGCTGGCACAGATCGACCACGTTCTCTCCCTGCAACAGGAGCTCAACCAGCAGCACCACGACCTGGGCCACTTCCCTTATTTGACGCTCTCCTCATGTATCTCAAATTTAGGATTTTGCCCTAAATGGGAGTTTAATTAATAGCAGAATAGAACGACAGAATGTAAAGGTTGGAGCTCACACGTACAGATGCAGACTAGTCGGCAATTAAAGTTTTTTGCCCAAAATGGGTGTTTGTTTAATAACTGAATAGAACCACAGTATCTAAAGGGTGTTTCTCACACGCCCTGATCCAGACTAGGCCGCAATTAAAGTTTTTGGCCAAAAATGGGTGTTTTTCAAATAACTGAATAGAACCAGTATCTAAAGGGTGTTTCTCACACACCCTGATCCATACTAGGCCACAATTAAAGATTTGTGCCCAAAATGGGTGTTTTTCAAATAACTGAATAGAACCACAGTATCTAAAGGGTGCATCTCACATGCCCTGATCCACACTATGCCGCAATTAAAGTTTTTGGCCAAAAATGGGTGTTTTTCAAATAACTGAATAGAACCACAGTATCTAAAGGGTGTATCTCACGCGCCCTGTCCCAGACAAGGCCGCAATTCATGTTTTTTGCCCAAAATGCCTGTATTTCAAATAACTGAATAGAACCACAGTAAGTAAAGGGTGTATCTCACAATGACATATGCAGCAAAGGCTGCAAAATATATTTTTTTGCCCAAAACAGGTGTTTGTTTAATAACTGAATATGACAGCAATATATAACCCTTGAATTTCACACGTGCTGATGGTGCAAGGCCAGAAAAGTTGTGTATTTTGCCCAAAAAAGGGTGTTTTATTTATAGAAGAATATAAACCCAGTATATAAAGAGTGTATCTCATACGCCCTGACCCACACTAGGCTGCAATTAAATTTTTTTGCCCGCACAAAACTGCTGCACAATACAAATGCACTACAATATACTTTCTGTGTTAGAAAGTATATTATAAGTACAGTACAGACCAAAAGTTTGGACACACCTTCTCATTCAAAGAGTTTTCTTTATTTTCATGACTATGAAGGCATCAAAACTATGAATTAACACATGTGGAATTATATACATAACAAAAGTGTGAAACAACTGAAAATATGTCATATTCTAGGTTCTTCAAAGTAGCCACCTTTTGCTTTGATTACTGCTTTGCACACTCTTGGCATTCTCTTGACTATCTTCAAGAGGTAGTCACCGGAAATGGTCTTCCAACAGTCTTGAAGGAGTTCCCAGAGATGCTTACACTTGTTGGCCCTTTTGCCTTCACTCTGCGGTCCAGCTCACCCCAAACCATCTCGATTGGGTTCAGGTCCGGTGACTGCGGAGGCCAGGTCATCTGGCTCAGCACCACATCACTCTCCTTCATGGTCAAATAGCCCTTACTTTCAAAGTTTTCCCAATTTTTCGGCTGACTGACTGACCTTCATTTCTTAAAGTAATGATGGCCACTAATTTTTCTTTACTTAGCTGCTTTTTTTCTTGCCATAATACAAATTCTAACAGTCTATTCAGTAGGACTATCAGCTGTGTATCCACCTGACTTCTCCTCAACGCAACTGATGGTCCTAACCCCATTTATAAGGCAAGAAATCCCACTTATTAAACCTGACAGGGCACACCTGTGAAGTGAAAACCATTTCAGGTGACTACCTCTTGAAGCTCATCAAGAGAATGCCAAGAGTGTGCAAAGCAGTAATCAAAGCAAAAGGTGGCTACTTTGAAAAACCTAGAATATGACATATTTTCAGTTGTTTCACACTTGTTTGTTATGTATATAATTCCACATGTGTTAATTCATAGTTTTGATGCCTTCAGTGTGAATCTACAATTTTCATAGTCATGAAAATAAAGAAAACTCTTTGAATGAGAAGGTGTGTCCAAACTTTTGGTCTGTACTGTATATCACACCCCTCTGTCGCATCTATCAATAGCACAACTATACCAGTCCTTAAAAGGACTTTTGAAGCCCTATTGGCAAGCGTTTGGTGTCACTAACATTCTGTCCCTGCTCCACACAGCAACCTCTCCCTAGACTGGCAGAAAACAGAATGTAAAATGGCTGCCAGATCAGGTTTATTTTTAGGGTAGGTTGTGTGTCCATGTGCTTAAACGTCTCAATTGGCTGTCTTGTCCCACCTGATGGGTGTGTCATGGGTCAAAGTTCTGCACAATGCAAAGAATATGGCGCCGGGCGGACATCGCCATATGTTCGCCTGTTTAGCGAACCGCGAAAGAGCAAAGTTCGCCACAAAACGACCGCCAGGCGAACCAGGCCATCTCTACCTGGAAGATGCACCTTTCTAACCATTCTTGGTGTAGTTCCTTTTCTTGATCCTGCAGGACCTGTGATGCTGAAGATGATATCATAATAGGTCCTGGCAGATGCACTGTTTTAACCTGGGAACTACACTATACTCTGTGCAGTTCCTTTACAGGACCTGGGACACCAAAGGTCCTTTAGCCTTCTCCCCTGATGATAGAAATTCCTGACTGAAGCTGGACGAAAGCCAGTATTTAGGTAATTAGGGGGGCGGGGCCTATACTCCACTGCGGGCTTCCCTTCCCCAGGGTCCCCATAGCAGCTGGAGCTGGTCTGCCTCTATGGGAGGTACACATCTGTCGGCTGCTACTATCCTTACTATTACTACTACTACCCATAGACAGCCTTGTATGTTTCATGCTATACTGCTGCCTTGGAAGAATTGCCACTATATCCATACCGTACACTTTCCTTATCCACACTGCACTGCTGTTATTCCCACTTAAAAGGGATATATATATTTTTAGGCTCGTTCACAAGGAGCCACTTTTTCTTTTTACATTCAACACTTTTGCATGCCGTACAGGCAGGCATTCCAACCATGTCAAGGCATAATTTTTGAACGTTTGTTCCCCCCAAGCCACTTTCTTAATATGTTTTTTTTCTATCCATGTGTGTTTAAACATCATCATCATCTAATTTATGGAAGCTTTGGAATATGAAAATGCATGTGCCTATGTGGTGTGTTTTTATACACACTAAATGTTAAAACAGTCAAGCGTGCATTTACCCATAGCTATGTATCTCAGTGTCACTCAGACATAATTTACCATTGCAGTCATTCCAGAATTTAGGAAGTAGAGGGGGGGGATTCATAAAAAATAAATGAAAAGATATACCAAGGTTTCCTAAACATTCTGACCCCTGGGAGGCTGGAGGAGGTTGTATACCAACTTTTGGGGCAATTCGAGCAACCATGGATTGCCCCAAATAAAAATTGGTCAATCCGGATCCAAAACGATTCTCAACTGGCACATCTATAATGTGAACATTTTCTCTTTGCAACAGATGGGGAGTCATGTATCTACTAGATGGTTAAGGGTGCCTTCACACGTAGCAGATTTTTTTGTAGACATTTCCTACAATTAAAATCAGTTCCATTTAACTCAATCATGTGTTTGCAGCCAAGCAAAGCTAATTAGATGACTGGAAACAATTTTCATTTGCAGAAATAAAACTAAATTTGCCATGTGTGAATGTGCCCTAAAGGTTTCTTTCACATGAGCGATACGGATTGTGTCAGGATGTGTTCAGAGTGCTTTCAGTGAATCTCACACCATTTTGCAAGCAAGTTCAGTCAGTTTTTTCTGCAACTACATTCAGTGTTTCAGTTTTTTCCACACAGGTGCAATCAGTTGTAATGCGTTTTTCAAACGTGTGAAAAAAAAAAATGAAGACTTACAAATAACATCTCCTAGCAACCATCAGTAAAAAAACGCATTGCATCAGGACTGCATCCAGGTTACACCCGGATGCAAAGCGTTTTTTACTGAAGCCCCATTCACTTCTATGCGGCGAGCGCTGGGTGAAAAGCGCAGAATATAGAACATGCTCGGATTCTCATGCAACGCAGAAATGATGCGTGAAAAACAACGCTCATGTGCACAGATCCATTGAAATGAATGGGTCAGGATTCCGCGCTGGTGCTATATGTTCACTTCATGCATTGCACCAGCAAAAACTTGCTTGCTTGAAAGGGGCCTAACAGGTTTGAAATTTGTTAATGGATCTTTCCATGACTTTCAGGGAAAACACAATGATGATCTATCCCTAAGATTGGCTATCAACTTGGGATCATTGGGGGTCTGACTACTGCAGTGATCCACAAAATTCCCCTGCCCTCTTTTAGTTTTTCCTAGCACAGTGGCTCATCCCTAGGTTGTGTCTGGCACAGCAGCTCATGCTATTCATTCTGCTGATTGTTGGGGGTCCCAGGGGTGGAAATCCCACAGATAACACATCTCATGTCATATCTTAACAAAGGAAATTGCCATGTTACATTATTTAAGCAGTAGTAGAAATAATAGAATGCAATTTTAATAAAAACTTAACTGCACAGTCTACAATATTGTGTTAAATTATGTCTATGAAACAAATTCACATCTACAGGTATACATTAATTAAACAATTGGCTTGTAATTCATCCTTAATGTAAACACATATAACTAATTTTGAATTATATTTCCTATGCTGAGCTATCATCGAAATGAGCATTAGCATGTGCCCCTAATGTGCTGATTCTTTATTTACTGACAGTAGCAAATGAACGTCAACCCGTGATAATTAAAAGCTGACAAGGGCGGTATACAAAGACTGAACATTCTCGGCTTTAACATAGAATGAAAAGAGAAATACTATACATTGTTTGTACTAAGCGAGATGGGTATTGTGTTAGTAATGCAGATACAGCAATGGACATGGTATATAAGGGCAGCTGTGTGTCATTCCACATCACCAAGGACTCAGAGATTCTCTAGGCAAAATGGGCAAGGTAAAGTTATTGTTCATTTTCACATAAAACAAATTTGTATTTTTTTTTTTACATTGGTATATTTTGCAATCTTCAAGGACCAATGCTTTTTAACCTTAAACATGAATCTTTATAAAGGCAATCAGTACAACAAATATGTTAATGTATTATTTATTCTACCAATTGAAGTAAACTGTATAATATTAAATAACAGGTACTGATTGTACGAACTTGAGTATTACAGTAGCTGAAAAAACGAAATTGTATTCAACATTATAGCACATATGTTATGAAAGTGTGCCTAGAACTAAATTTTGGTTTTGTATATAAAGCAAAACAAGATCCAAAAGAAGTAATTTACTATTTGTTCTTGTATTTAGCGTTGCATTGATTTAGTCATTTAATTATCATATTTTTCCTTTTATTCCTCTAGTCTGCAAGTTTATTTTTGCTTCAATTAGTACATTTAGATTTATTTTTTTCTCATTCTAGATCATCTTCTATGAGGACAGAAACTTTCAGGGACGCTCTTATGAGTGCAGCTCTGACTGTTCTGACCTGAACTCATATTTCAGTCGTTGTAACTCCATCCGTGTAGAGAATGGAAATTGGATGCTGTATGAACGTCCCAACTATACTGGGCATCAGTACTTCCTGAGGAAAGGAGAATATCCTGACTTCCAGCAGTGGATGGGAATAAACGATTCCATAAGATCTTGCCGTATTATTCCTCAGGTAGTAATGCTGTCTTTTTACTAAAAAAAATAAAGTCATGGGTCCTCACAGTTAAAGTTTTTTAAATGTTGCTTATAAAAAACACTCAGACTTTATGTCTTAAAAATTATCAAATTGGTTACTAAATGCAATAGTGGCACTAACATAAACATTTCTATTCACAATGATAACAAAGTCTGTAAGTCTCAAGAAAGACACAATACATCTGTTTCAGCCTATTACCCTACAATGTTGATCCAAAAGAAGCCAAAATTGCTGTAACGGTTTAGTAGCACAAAACTTTTTTTTACTCTGTGTGGCTTCAAGATTTTACTGGAGGTATCAAAATATCTTTATGCTGCATATTAGTTCTAGATTGTCTCAGACTTTATCTATCCCATTATAATATGTAAAACGTTGATCATAATCTGCAGTAAATGCCACATATAAATAGGAGTTCTCATACAGCTGGATTTACTGTTGATTTCACAAGATTGAAGTGATGGGTCAAGTATGGAGGTATACAATACAAACTTATAAAAGTAGATGTAATATAATGTAGATAACAGTCAAAAGGGTTCTCTGAGATTTACACATTGATTGCCTATGGATAAGCCATAATAGTTTGATTAACAGGGATCCATTTACAGTACTTGTTTCCTAAAATCAAGAAACTGTTTAAGCTGCATGATTACTTTGCAGTACAGGGAAAAATGAACATAAGATCAATATACATTGGTAGTACGCTATTATTTTCTTCACCTAGAAATTATCCTTTAACTATTTATTTTTCCCTACAGCACCGTGGATCCTTTAGATTGAGAATCTATGAGAGGGAAGAATTCAGGGGACAGATGATGGAGTTCACTGAAGACTGCCCTCAAGTCCATGAGGAGTTCAATTATCATGACATCCACTCCTGTAATGTCCTTGAAGGACAATGGATTTTCTATGAGCAACCAAACTACAGGGGACGCCAGTATTACCTGAGACCAGGAGAGTACAGGAGATACAGCGAGTGGGGAGCTGTAACCCCTAGAGTTGGTTCTTTTAGGAGAGTTCAGGAATTGTTTTAAACATAATTATTGTATCATTAATGAATTAACATGTGATATTGAAAAAACAACAAATTAAAACTTTCAAACAAATACAAATTATATTGTGTTGTTCATATCATTTGCTTTGGAATTTATAAATATTAGCTGAAAGACATGAAAACTATGTTATCTGGCTATGAACTACAATAAGGAATAATAGGCATCACCTATTTTTAATACACAAAATACCCAGGACAAACCAACGTGGAGGCCCCTTTGTATGTTGCCCCAGTGGCTTACTTTTCTAGACAGGGCAGGAGAAACCACTAGGGCACCACAGGTTGGTGAAGCAGTAGCATCTAAAACAAACGCGCAAGTTAGTGTAGAAAGAGTTGCTGTCCACTACAATGCTGAGTGAAGGGTACAGGTACAGTGGAGTGAGTTTAGATGAGACAGCTGACTCCCCTCCCACCAATTTTTACCGTCCATATTATTAGAAATTAGCAAATGAAAGCTGACAAAGTGGAATTCGTTACGAATTTCAGGAAAAATTCGATTTGCACTGAATGCAAATTTCCTTGCGCTTCGTAGTAACGAATCACATTTTCCTAAAATCTCTGCTGCATGTGTGAGGACATGGAGAAAGATAGTCTGGGAAGGCGGGGTCACCCATGCTGACATGCATGCAGCCAATCAGCAGCCAGCCAGCCCTGTGATTTCACAGTCCTATAAACATATATAATAATAAAAAAAAAATGATTTACAAGCGCAGGGAAAGATTATTCAAGGTGTAGGGAAAGGATAGAGAGGAATGCATTTCTGTTGAACAGGGTTCAGTCAGGGAGGTTACAGCTTGGGTAATAGGAACATTCCTATTAGACCTTGCACCACTGACTGGGCACCCAAATTGCCATTACACAGCTCTGCAATTCCAGCAAACCGTTCTTATAGGGTGCAAGTTAAGTTTGATACAGGCATTAACAGGTTATTAGGAAATATTTATATTTCTTATTTGCTCTTTTGCGGTGCACTTATCTGTAGTAAAGGCTTTGTCGGGTGTTTTAGCAGAAAAACAAAAAATATATTTGCCTTTCTGCAGTGCAGTTATTTCTTGTAAAGCCTTTTGTGACGTGTATTAGTGTAAAAAGTAAAAATACATTTACCGCTCTGCGGTGCACTTATCTGTAGTAAAGGCTTTGGTGGGGTGTTGTAGGGCAAAAAGAAAAAATACATTTGCCGCTCTGCAGTGCAGTTATTTCTTGTAAAGCCTTTTGTGAAGTGCATTAGCGCAAAAAGAAAAAGTACATTTACCGCTCTGCTATGCACTTATCTGTAGTAAAGGCTTTGGTGGGGTGTTTTAGGGCAAAAAAAAAATACATTTACCACTCTGCTGTGCACATATCTGTAGTAAAGGATTTGGTGAGGTATTTTACCGGAAAAAAGAAAAAATACATTTGCCTTTCTGCGGTGCAGTTATTTCTTGTAAAGCCTTTTGTGACGTGTATTAGCGTAAAAAGTGTATTAGTAAAAGGCTTTGGTCGGATTGTTCTAGCGCAAAAAGAAAGAATACATTTGCCATTTTTCGATGCAGTTATTTCTTGTAAATCCTTTTGTGCCATTTATTAGCGCAAAAATAAAAAATACATTTAACGCTCTGCGGTGCACTTATCTGTAGTAAAGGCTTTGGTGGGGTGTTTTAGCGCAAAAAGAAAAAGTACATTTGCCGCTTTGCGGTGTAGTAATCTGTAGTAAAGGCTTTGGTTGGGTGTTTTAGGGCAAAAAGAAAAAATATATATTTACCGCTCTGCTGTGCACGTATCTGTAGTAAAGGATTTTGTGTAGTGTTTTACCGGAAAAAGAAAAAATACATTTGCCGCTCTGCGGTGCAGTAATCTGTAGTAAAGGCGTTTTTTGTGTGGTGTTTTAGCGGAAAAAGAAAATATATATTTGCTGTTCAACAGTGTAGTTATTTCTTGTAATGCCTTTTGTGACGTGTATTAGCACGAAAGGAAAAAGTACAATTTCCTGCTCTGCTGTGCAGTTATTTCTTTATAGCCTTTTGTCATGTGTATTAGCACAAAAAGAAAAAATATATTTGCGGCTCAGCGGTGCAGTTATCTGTAGTAAAGGCTTTGGCGGGATGTTTTAGCATAAAAAGAAAAAATATATTTGCCGCTCAGCGGTGCAATCTGTGGTAAAGGCTTTTTTGGGGTGTTTTAATTAACTTTTTATCTATCTGATCTAAGCCAAGAGTCAGTGGGTTTGTCAGACACCACCCTTAGTTGGCATGGCCTTGACCCTGGGTTCACACCTAAGCGTTTTACAGCGAGTTCAAACGCGCTGTAAAACGCTCAACACATGAAAACCAACGCTTCCCTATGGCCCTGGTTCACACTTGAGCGTTTTACAGCGCGTTTGAACGCGCTGAAAAACGCCCTACGCTCAAAAAAGTTCTTGAGCTTCTTTGGGGAGTTTTGTCACGCGTTTGCGGCCATAGGATTGCATAGGAACGCGCAAATATGTTATTTTGCGCATTTTGGACCAGAAAAACGCGCGTCCGAACGCGCGTTTGGCACATAGCAACAGTCATAAAAGGCCACACCCTAGTGATCAGTAAGTGTCTAGCCTGACCAAGATGGAGGAAGCAGGCTGTGATAGTGAGACACTGATCAGGCTTGTGCAGGCAAAACGCTACCTATATGACATCCAAGATGTCAAGTACAAGAACAGGAGAAGCAGGCAGCAGGCATGGGAGGACATTGGAGCAAGCATCTGGCCACAGTGGAAGACATTCTCAAAAACTGTGAAAGAAGGCAAAGGTATTTACATGTGTGTTCTGAGTGTAAAAAAAAACAAACTCCTTGTGTGCACTGGTGTAAAATCTCGATGTAATAGTCCAGCCCAGCTCTACCTGCGGCCCTCCAGCTGTTGTCCAATTACAACTCCCAATATGCTGTGCTGCATTTTACTTGCTGTAGCCTGTTTAAGCATGCATGGAGTTTTGGAGTTTTGGTACAGCTGGAGGGCCGCAGCTTCACCATCCCTGTTCTAGTATATGGTCAGTCAATAGTTCCCCATCACCCACATTCTTGCACAATGTAGTCGGCCAGTATGCTCAATTTGCACTTGTTCCAAACTGGCAATGTATTTTAAATTCAAATGTACATTAGTGGTGCGGATTTGGGTTATAAAGTTGATATGGATATTGTCAACGTTGAAACATTATTGTGCTTGTGGGCTATTGCAACACTGGCACATGATAGGTGATTGTATGTCTATATAGTACCAGTATTGGGCACATAAATGGGATCTGTAATTCCGCCCACATTGTTTTCCCTTGTTAAAGGACGAGTATTGGTGGGCACTATTGGGGCTTCTACAAGGGGCACGATATAGGTGAAAAAACGGCATTGCACAAATTCACTCTTCAAATCTTTTAATTCACCCATTACAATAAACAAAGAAAATGGAATATTACAAGTTAAAGAAACAATTTTTGCAGCTGCAAAAGACTAAATAATATAAAATTATATGGCTTGCATTTGCCACGGTAACTCCCCCTGTGGTGACATAAAATAAGCCGCAAAGTGGTCCCGAATGGCGGCACCATGTGTGGTCCCACTCACACCGCTGCGATTCTGACTCTCCATGGAGAGTGCAGAACTCGCCATTTGTTGGCTAATATGCCAAATGCGCATTCCACCACCTTGCGTGCTCTGGTCAGGCGATAGTTAAAAACACGCCGCGCAATGGATAAATTACAGGTAGAGTATGGCCTCATAAGGTGCTCATCTAGACCAAATGCCTCGTCACCAACAAAAACAAAAAGGCATAGATGGATAAGTGGTGCCAGGCAGTGTGGTGTTTCCGGGAAGGTCAAGGGCATTTCTACTGAGCATTTGACCAAAGTCAGAATGCCCAAAAACAGCAGGGTCAGAGCTGCTGCCATAGGACCCCACATCGATATAACGGAAACAATAGTTTGCATCACATACCGCAAAAAGAACAAACGAAAAGTATTTTTTATAATTAAAAAACTGACTGCCACTCCTCATTGGCTTCAGAACGCGGATGTGTTTTCCGTCAATTGCTCCGACACAGTTCGGGAAATTGCAGGTATTTAGAAAAGTATCTGCAATTTTCAGCCACTCCTCCTTGTTTGGTTGGCCCATCACAACAGCATGAAGGACCTGCCAAATGGCGCTGCAGGTTTCCTTCACAATCACACTGGCTGTGGATTTCCCGATCTGGAAGGTGCAGTGCAGACTGGTCAACGATTGGCCTGTAGCTAAATAGCTGAAAAAAAGGTGTGAAAAACAACAATTCATGGATGTTATTTTATTTTTATTATAGTAAACTTCCTAAAAAGCAAGTGGAAGAGCCTCAAAGATGCCTTCATTCGTCATCGACGCAAAGAGAAGGAACAGAGGAGTGGAGCTTCGCCAAGTGCACGGTCCAGCTATGTCCATGCGGAGGAAATGGCCTTTCTAATCCCATGCACTGAAATGCGTAGGTGAGTCCAGGGCATACACATGCAGGAGAGGGTGTGGTATGACATGCATTCACTTTCATATCTTGCACATACTTATGTATATTTTCATGTTCACAGCTCCGATAGTAGCTGGTTGAAAAGACAACAGCAGGAGGAGGAAGAGGAGGAGGTCACCAGGGACAGTGAGGCCTGTGCGTCTACGGGCCCACTAAGTCCTCCACCACCCGATCCCACCCCTACATTCCAAACACCCTCACAGCCTGCCCCACCTGTCGTGGAACCCGAAAACATTCGGACTCACCGTTCAAAACGGAAAAGAACCGATCGCCAGGAGGACCGGCTAATTGCATGCCTGGATGCACTTGCCCACCCAGAACCCAAACTCACTAGTGATGCACTTTTCTTACTGAGTTTGGAGGAAAAAATGCTGCTAGTTCACTGAAGTCGCATAACTGAAGCGAGGGACGCCTTAACAAGGACTCTAGACAGCTACATTACACATTATGACATCACACAGCCCAACAATGCTCCACAACATCCACCACCACATCCATCACCACATCCACCACATCCACCACAATATCCACCACAACATCCACCACCCACTCACACATACACATTACAAACATACCCACAAACTAACATACCACACCCTCACGACACATGGCACACACAACCACAATCATCATACAGCTATGCCTCCACCAGCATGGGCACCAACACCTCCACCACCACTCAAATGCAACCTGCCCAGCAATTAGGCGGAATGAGAGAGGCCATGCGGGATAACGAGCCACAATACCAAAACCTTTGAGAAGTAGCATACTTAATTTGGTGCATCAGGGGTGTTCTTCCTTCATTGTTAATATCGGAAAATTACCGAATAATTTTAAGTTAACAATTACAAAACCTATGTTGATTGTGTTAAACACAGCTTGCGCATTTTTGGAGGAACTGTAAGATGTTATTACTTTTCCAAAATATAAAAACATTTGCAAACTTTTTGGGACTCTTATTTCGAAGAGAGTGTTTGGTATGGATAAATGTGGGTAAACTATGTATGGTATCTATATGCCAAATGTAAAAAGCATACACATACAATACCCCCCTCAAAAACACTTGAAACGTCACAACCACCAGTAGAAAATAACAAAGGCCACACTAATATACAGTCAACACACAATGCAAATGCTTTATTAGGCCACAATTAAAGTCTACTTACCGCAAAGTAATGATCAGTCTTTCCGCTGGTGGGATACTGTCCCGCATGAATGTGTCCTGACGTTGTAAACGGGTGCCCAACAACCCCAGGAGCTCATCAAAGCTGTTGCAAACGAAAATGGTGAGGGTTAACAATACCAAAAAACTACAACTGGTACCTTCACAATTGGAACACAATTGGAACCCCACTCCTAGAACTATTGTATTTGTACAAACCTGGTGATGGACATCCGCGTGTATGAAAAAAATTTGTCTTCATGGGCCCGGAGGGTCTCGTACAGTGCCCAGAACTGTCCCCTTTCCTGTCGGTTGGCAATGACAGGATGGACCCAGAAGCGTCGCCTGCTCTCTCTCCTACGCCTCAAACGTCGGAGAATGATTGCTGACACAATTGCCACAATTGGTCGCCTTTGGGAGTATTCCATGGTCGCAAACAATCCACTACAATCCACTCTCTCAACACACATTAAATGTATCACCTCCATTTCTCTCTCATTAGACACCTTTCATATAGACAGGCCTGTATTTTCATTGGACAACACTGCTGTCAATCACACAAACGCGCGTTCTACGTGCGTTGACTGTGGACAAAAATGCGCAACAAAAACCATGCGTTTTGTCGTGCATAAAATGTGCATATCCAAAACGCTCAGGTCTGAACCCAGCCTGAAGCAGACCCTTCACCTTCACTTGTCCTCAACCTGCCTCTGTCATTTTCAGTTCCCAGATCCACAGAAGTATTGTATCCTGTGGGCTCAGCTCCACTATACAGAAAGGACGAGGTGCTAGAGGACAGTCAGCAGCTACTGCCCAGCCAAGATCTGGAGGAGACATCCGCCGCTTCCTCTGCTAGGTGGGCAAGTAGTGATGAGGAGAGTGGCATGGTATCTGGTGTTGCGAGCAGTCAGGCTCCTGATCCAGAGACAGTTGATAGAGATGTGGACTTCATTCTTTGAATCAGCTAAGAAAGATCCAACATACAGATGTAGCAGGGGTAACACACACACACACTTTTAACTCAAATTTCTTAACTCATAGCGTTATCTTGAAACAAAAGCCATTAAAAAGCAATTGCTTAACACATTTAGTTGCATTTAGTTTAGATAACATCTCTCATATAGCATGTGTGTTAACCCTGCTACATCCATGCTCCAGCTCTCAGACAACACCTTATCTTCTCCAGAGCACGAAGGTTCCATCCTACCAAGGAGAACATGCCTCCTAGCTACGTCATATATACTTTTTTGCTGTTAGTGAAGACACCATTACAAGATGACGCCTGTAGTTAGATATTTACATAGTTCGCATACCACAGTTAGTAAAACAATGCACAATGCGCAGATGCCAAGTGTTCTCTTTTCATATTTTCATATACTAGCCAATGTAACAATGCCACATGCTTCAGGGGGAATGCCCCTCTGATGACTTTATAAACTGCTGTACTTCCTGTAATAAAAGAGAATTTGCTTTGACCCCTGTGTGTGTGTCACAGTTGTTTTCTTCCGTGAATTGCTATTAATTCGGAGCAGTAGACCAAACGTAATCAGCCCTGATTAAGGGCAACTTCAACAGCTGGCACCCAATACATGGGGCTCAGTAACGTCGCTAGCCAAAGTTTGGGGTTCCTAAGGGAATGGTGAACCATGCTTGAGGACTAGAGGACTGCAGCCTCATTCAGACCAGGTGAGAAAATTTGGTTCTCTCATCTGCCTCTTGCTGCTCCACTGTGCTGTGGTAATCTGTTATGCTATTGATGTTACGTAGTAGCAACTTCAGTTGATGTAGAATCCTGAGTTCCTGGAATCCTAGAAGGATTGCTCTTCTGTGGTTGTGTTTTGTCTGTGTGGTTTGTGTCAGGCACCTTCACAGTTAACGGTTAAGCAGAGCAAGAGATTTCCCCTGGCAGGGGGGCATTAGGGGCTACTAAATTATGTGTCCTGGCCAGACAGAGGGAGTAGAGGGAGGACTGTAAATTATCTGCCTGGAGTGACGGAGGGTTAGTCCTGCACTGGCGGACCAGATGTGGTAGCCAGGTAAGAAACAGTTAATATCCTGCACAGGAGTGAGCCCTGCTTGGGAGCGTGAAGGAGAAGGTGCCTGCTTCTGTCTTGGTTGTAAGTGAATAAATCCTTGGGACTCTTGCACTCTCTGCCTGAGGGCGAATATAAAGCCCATCAGCTGGTGGCCTGGGAAGAGGGTAGCAAGCATGTGAAACATTACAAAAAGTTGATGAAGATAGCTGGTGGTCATGAGAATGGAGAGTTAAACTCTGCAATGTGGAGGAAAGTGCTGGCACAGTGCCATGGAAAATTGTGCGATGAAGGCTTACTGGGTGCTGCGCAGGCTTGGCAGTGAACAGCAGACCGCCTGGTTCCTAACGGAGGATCAGAGAGATGGGATGAAGGTCTGTAAGCATATGTCTATATGCCACAGAGTGGAACACCGCCGCCCTATAATGGCGCTGGTGTAGCAGTATCTGGTGATTTGCACTCTGAGGGGCTCCGCCCATCGAGTGGGATGACAGTGAGGAACCAGCAGGAAGGACAGGCGCACATTGTGGGCAGCAGAATCCTGATGCCCGAGATACGTGTCTTGCTTGTGGTGCCCCCTGGCCCCACCCTTCCAGAAGTGGGAGGGCCTCTGATGACCCAGCTCCGATCCGTAGACACAACTTCGCCAGTTCAGACGGTCCTCTGCCCTGTCCAGCCCCCACCGCAGGGTGACAGACAGTCCACTCCGAGTTGCCCCGATCCTCCGTTGATAACATTTGAAGAGACAGTGCAGCCCTGTGAAAACTCAGTCAGTGAGACTGCAGGGACAATGCAGAAGCTCATAACCCCCCTGTATTCCGTGTTAAATCCACACGGCACATATTACGTACCAGGGGGTCAGGTTACCCATCCTACTGTACCCCCCGAATCCTTTGAATGTGCCCATCATGATGGGAGTGGAGACACGGGGACAGAAAGAACAGAAAGAGCAGTAGGAGGAGGAAGAGACGAAACCTCCTCAAGACCCAGCATTTAGAGCTCCTGTCAGTCCCCCTTCCTTCATGAACCTGCCAGGAGCAGCAGGGGGGAAAACAAACAGAGGAGATGTGGAGTGCAGAAAGGAAGGAGAGATAGAGAGAGAGAGAGAGAGAGAGAAAGAGACCTGGAGGTGGCCAGATTAGCAGGACAAACAGAGGTCCTAACCAGACAAGCCAGACCCCTAAGCCTTCCCCTGAAATGAACCATCAGGGGAGAAACATGACTTAACCCCACACAGGCCACCAATCTGGTGAACTCTCCCCCCAGCCCGAAATCATAAAAACACATTCTGCCACATGAAGAGATCTGTCTGGACTTACTCAAATTAACGCAGGGGAATCTTTTTGGTCAACCATTGCTAAGAAACTGGCATCCCTGAACCATGGGGAGGAAGAATACCAAAAAAACTATCAAACTGGAGTGCATTTTTGTGAATTATTGGAGACTTGGGCTAGGACCAGACTGGCCGATCAGGTGATCCAAATTCAGCATATGAAACAAGATAAGGCAAAGTCAGTGGTAAAAATTTGCAAACCGAATGGAGCAAATTTTTAAGGACCTGGGGTTCTCTAAACAGGACCCAGTACAAACTAGAATGCTGTCTAGTGCTTTTGCCGATTGATTAAAACCTCACATCCAAAAAACTGCTCGCCCAAAGTATCATTCTGTTCCTCTTGACACGTTAACCTTGGTGGATAAAGGAATAGAGGCAGCTCCCTGGGCCAGCGTAATGCTCTCAGCCAAAGCATATCCCCCCGTCCAGGGTGAGATACCAGACCTGCTGAGGTCGTGGCCGGCTCTGACATTTCAGAAGAGAGCGCCTGCATAACCCCCCTCAGCAAGGAAGAAGGGGGCCGTCCGGTGTGTCTACATGGGCTCCCCCTCCTCCTCCTCCACCACAACAGGGAGGGGTACCACACCCTCTAGGACAGGGGCAAGCCAGATCCACACATCAGAGTAGCCAACCCCACCATGGCCCTCCTCCCTCCCCACTGTGGACCTGCACCTACAGTGCAGCTGCAGATAGGGGGAGACATGCACACTTTTCTTGTGGATACTGGTGCAGCCAGAAGCATAATTGGACGTGATGAGATCCCCAAACCCTCCTTCCTGGACAGTGCATCGGCATTGATGGACATGATCGATCCTCTCCCTTAACAAAACCGCTCAGTGTTTCTTTTGGACCACAGCCATCCAATGAAGTGCTTTCACAGTTTGTAGTCTCCTCCACGTGTCCACTTAACCTTTTGGGTGCAGATCTGCTATACAAAATGAAAGACAACATACAGTTTCAGCCCGATGGTACAGTCACCCTTTCCACTCCCCTTTAGCCAGAGGAGACAGTCATGTTGGCCGCTCTTATGTCCCAAGAAGACTGTCTGCACGAAGGTCCACTCTCAGCTGCTTTTTATCCGTCATACCTGAGACGCTGTGGGAAAAAGGACCACAGGATATACAGTACAGACCAAAAGTTTGGACACACCTTCTCATTCAAAGAGTTTTCTTTATTTTCATGACTATGAAAATTGTAGATTCACACTGAAGGCATCAAAACTATTAATTAACACATGTGGAATTATATACATAACAAAAAAGTGTGAAGCAACTGAAAATATGTCATTCTAGGTTCTTCAAAGTAGCCACCTTTTGCTTTGATTACTGCTTTGCACACTCTTGGCATTCTCTTGATGAGCTTCAAGAGGTGGTCACCTGAAATGGTCTTCCAACAGTCTTGAAGGAGTTCCCAGGGATGCTTAGCACTTGTTGGCCCTTTTGCCTTCACTCTGTGGTCCAGCTCACCCCAAAACATCTTGATTGGGTTCAGGTCCGGTGACTGTGGAGGCCAGGTCTTCTGGCGCAGCACCCCATCACTCTCCTTCATGGTCAAATAGCCCTTACACAGTCTGGAGGTGTGTTTGGGGTCATTGTCCTGTTGAAAAATTTATGATGGTCCAACTAAACGCAAACTGGATGGAATAGCATGCCCCTGCAAGATGCTGTGGTAGCCATGCTGGTTCAGTATGCCTTCAATTTTGAATAAATCCCCAACAGTGTCACCAGCAAAGCACCCCCACACCATCACACCTCCTCCTCCATGCTTCACGGTGGGAACCAGGCATGTAGAGTCCATCCGTTCACCTTTTCTGCGTCGCACAAAGAAACGGTTGTTGGAACCAAAGATCTCAAATTTGGACTCATCAGACCAAAGCACAGATTTCCACTGGTCTAATGTCCATTCCTTGTGTTCTTTAGCCCAAACAAGTCTCTTCTGCTTGTTGCCTGTCCTTAGCAGTGGTTTCCTAGCAGATATTCTACCATGAAGGCCTGATTCACACAGTCTCCTCTTAACAGTTGTTCTAGAGATGTGTCTGCTGCTAGAACTCTGTGTGGCATTGACCTGGTCTCTAATCTGAGCTGCTGTTAACCTGCGATTTCTGAGGCTGGTGACTCGGATGAACTTATCCTCCGCAGCAGAAGTGACTCTTGGTCTTCCTTTCCTGGGGCGGTCCTCATGTGAGTCAGTTTCTTTGTAGTGCTTGATGGTTTTTGTGACTGCACTTGGGGACACTTTCAAAGTTTTCCCAATTTTTCAGACTGACTGACCTTCATTTCTTAAAGTAATGATGGCCACTCGTTTTTCTTTACTTGGCTGCTTTTTTCTTGCCATAATACAATTTCTAACAGTCTATTCAGTAGGACTATCAGCTGTTTATCCACCTGACTTCTCCACAACGCAACTGATGGTCCCAACCCCATTTATAAGGCAAGAAATTCCACTTATTAAACCTGACAGGGCACACCTGTGAAGTGAAAACCATTTCAGGTGACTACCTCTTGAAGCTCATCAAGAGAATAGCAAGAGTGTGCAAAGCAGTAATCAGAGCATATTTTCAGTTGTTTCACACTTTTTTGTTATGTATATAATTCCACATGTGTTAATTCATAGTTTTGATGCCTTCAGTGTGAATCCACAATTTTTATAGTTATGAAAATAAAGAAAACTCTTTGAATGAGAAGGTGTGTCCAAACTTTTGGTCTGTACTGTAGGTAGGCTTCGGGTGCAGCCTGAAATGGTACACCTGAAATCAGGTGCAGTTCTCCCTCGCAAACCGCAGTATCCCCTGGCTATAGCGCAGATGGACGCTCTCACTCAACAGGTACGGGCTTTCTTAAAAGCTGGTGCCATAATTCCCACCACCTCTCCATGTAACACAACACTTTCCCAGTGAGGAAGAAAGGTAAAAAAGGACAACCTGACACCTACAGGATGGTTCATGATCTTCGGGCTGTAAATGAAGCAACAGTCTTGGAAACTGTGATTGTACCAAACCCCCACACTCTGCTCTCTGCAGTACCACCGGATGCAGTGGCCTTTACAGTCATTGATCTAGCGAATGCCTTTTTCTCTGTACCTTTACACCCGAATGCCAATAGCTTTTTGCCTTCACTAATCCATGAGTGCTATTCACGCCAGCCATCTTCTTCTGGACAAGACTTCTAATATTGTCCTGGGTCACCCTCTGCAGATTTTGGCCCTCCATGACATTTCTGCAATTCTACAGCAAACTCAACCAAAACATCTCTCAGCTGCTAGACATCATATGCAGTGTTCTCTTCTTCTTCCACACACTGTGACTATCTCTAGGTGTCATGTCCTCAACCCTGCTTCCCTCCTTCTATCTCCTCAAGGGGATATTGTTGAGGAGGGAGATGTTTATTCTGATGATGCTTTTTAATCTGGAGATTGCCATGATTGCCTGGAGTTGATTAAGCAAGAGACTGAGCCTCTTCCGAACGTAACTGAAACAATACTGGACAATCCTGATCTCAATCTGTTTGTGGATGGATCTCGATATGCAGATGATCAAGGCAGATATCATACTGGATATGATGTTACCTCCTTACTTGATGTACTACAAGCCTACCCTCTTTTTCCTGACAAGTCTGCCCAGGAGGCTGAACTGATAGCCCTCACTGAGGCCTGCAAGATGGCTGAGGGGAAGACTGCCTTCATATATACGAATTAGAGATACGCTTTTGGAGTAGCTCATGATTTTGGCCCCATCCGGAGGAGCCGCAATTTCATTACTAAGGGAGCGGGACCAGTCTCCTCTCTGGAAGGAAGCCATGCATAACCTCATATCCTCCATCTTCTTGGCTCCAGCCATCTCCATGTACACTGCCCGATATTTAAATAGCTACATGGTCTGTGCCAGATGCAACCCAGGGTAAATGGAAAAATTAACTGTCAAGTGTTCACCAAAACCTCTCTACCCCTTTCAAAGGATCCAGATTGACCACATGCAGATGCCCCCTGCACAGGGATTCCAGTATGCTCAAGTGCTCATAGACATATTCTCTGGATGACCTGAAGCCTATCCCGTGAAGAATCAGAAGGCGAAGACAACAGTAAAGAAGCTGTTAAATGAGATTGTCTGCACATTTGGGGTACCTGAAGTGATAGAGAGTGATCAAGGAACTGCCTTCACAGCTGAAGTAGCCCAGGAGATATGGGCTGCACTTGGGACTTACCTTGCATTCCATACCCCATACAGACCACAAAGCAGCGGCAAAGTCGAAAGACTGAGCGGCACATTGAAACTAAAAATGCTGAAAATGGCTCAAGAGACTGGTAAACCATGGCCAGACACTCTTCCAATTGCCCTATTCAGTGTCAGGCACACCCCTAGGGGGAAGGAATAGCTGTACCCATTTGGGAGTGCCCCCATGTTAGGACAGTACTTTCCCCAAGAACTTGCTTTGCAATATGATTGCTTGTCTGCCTATCTATCTGCTCTGTGTAAACATCTGACTGATCTACATTTTCGAGTATATTTTTCACTTCCAGATCCCAGCCAGATTCCTGGAAGTCATACCCTTCAGCCAGGAGAGTGGGTTGTGGTGAAAAGGCATGTCAGAAAGACTCTTGAACCCAGATTTGATTGCCCATTCCATGTTCTACTAACTACTCCCACATCTGTGAAACTCAAGGGGAAGATTGCCATCCCTTAATACTAACTATTAAATCCCCCCAGCCAACGGACTTGAGAATCTATGTTCTGAGGAGATATCCATCTGATAAATATAGGCCCTGGGGACAGTTCCACCTCAAGAACATCGGAGACAGGCCTGTCCCAATTCCAACCCCTAGTTCACTGCCAATAAAAGAGCCCAACCCCTTGTTGCCGGTAAAGTAGCTAAACTCCTCTTTACTGTAGAGGAGACATTGGCAGTGGAAACAGGTTTTTCGGACCGTAATTTTTGGTTGGAATGGATGAAGTACATGGCATCACAGGTAAACAGATCTGGGTGTATCACCTGTGCCACAGCCAGACCACACTTAGGAACTGTGCCCGTTCACCTAATTCCTAGTCAATATTCATGTTTTACAAGCATATATGTGAATCAAACTGCCGATATGACTGAATGCAAGGGAGGAGAAGTTCCCAATCTTAAGAGGAACCCCTGAACCTGGGGGAGGGATAACCATATACAAGGGGAATTACGCATATTTTGAGATAGAGGGGACAAAGGGAAAAACATGGGCAGGTTTCCAGAAGGATATTGTGGAACTTTGATGAATACCACTGGTGAACCCTATCAAAGTCATTTGATGAATCAGACTGAAGCATTAGGGGATATGATCTGGTTCTGTGCAGATATGAAACTTAGGACAAAGTTGACAATTGCCTGGCATGTGCAATGTGCTTTAACCCAGGAGGCAGCCTCAATTCCCACTTGTATATAGATGATATAGGAGTGCCCAGGGGGGTCCCAGATGAATTCAAAGCCAGAAATCAAGTGTCAGCAGGGTTTGAATCTTTAATCCCTATAGTGACTATAAACACAAATGTGGATTGGATCAACTATATCTACTATAATCAGAGATTTGTGAATTACACCAGAGATGCATTAAATGGTATAGTGGAGCATCTAGGGCCCACTTACATAGAAACATAGAATGTGTCGGCAGATAAGAACCATTTGGCCCATCTAGTCTGCCCAATATACTAAATACTATGGCTAGCCCCTGGCCCTATCTTATATGAAGGATGGCCTTATGCCTATCCCACGCATGCTTAAACTCCTCCACTGTATTTGCAGCTACCACTTCTGCAGGAAGGCTATTCCATGCATCCACTACTCTCTCAGTAAAGTAATACTTCCTGATATTACTTTTAAACCTTTGCCCCTCTAATTTAAAACTATGTCCTCTTGTAGCAGTATTTCTTCTTTTAAATATTATTTTCTCTTTTACGTTGTTGATTCCCTTTATGTATTTAAAAGTTTATATCATATCCCCTCTGTCTCGGCTTTCTTCCAAGCTATACATATTAAGGTCCTTTAATCTTTCCTGGTAAGTTTTATCCTGCAATCCATGTACCAGTTTAGTAGCTCTTGTCTGAACTCTCTCCAAAGTATCAATATCCTGGAGATATGGTCTCCAGTACTGAGCACAATACTCCAAATGAGGTCTTACTAGTGCTCTGTAGAGCGGCATGAGCACCTCCCTCTTTCTACTGGTAATTCCTCTTTCTATACACCCAAGCATTCTGCTAGCATTTCCTGCTGCTCTGTGACATTGTCTGCCTACCTTTAAGTCTTTTGAAATAATGATCCCTAAATCCCTTTCCTCAGATACTGAGGTTAGGAATGCATCACTGATTTAATATTTTGCTCTTGGGTTTTTATGTCCCAGGTGCATTATCTTGCACTTATCAACATTAAATTTTAGTTGCCAGATTTTTGACCATTCCTCTAGTTTTCCTATGTCCTTTTCCATTTGGTGTATTCCTCCAGGAACATCAACCCTGTTACAAATCTTTGTGTCATCAGCAAAAAGACACACCTTACCATTGAGGCCTTCTGCAATTTCGCCGATAAAGATATTAAACAATATGGGTCCCAGAACAGATCCCTGAGGTACCCCACTGGTAAAAAGACCTTGGTCTGAATATACTCCATTGACTACAACCCTCTGTTGCCTGTCCCTCAGCCACTGCCTAATCCATTCAACAATATGGGAGTCCAAGCCCAATGACTGCATTTTATTGATAAGCATTCTATGTGGGACAGTATCAAAAGCCTTACTAAAGTCTAGATAAGCGATGTCTACTGCACCTCCTCCATCTATTATTTAGTCACCCAATCAAAAAAATCAATAAGATTAGTTTGACATGATCTCCCTAAAGTAAACCCATGCTGTTTTTCATCTTTCAATCCATGGGATTTTAGATGGTACACAATCCTCTCCTTAAGTATGGTTTCCATTAATTTCCCCACTATTGATGTCAGGCTTACTGGCCTTTAGTTGCCCAATTCATCCCTACTACCTTTCTTGTGAATGGGCACAACATTTGCTAATTTCCAATCTTCTGGGACGACTCCTGTTGCCAGTGATTGGTTAAATAAATCTGTTAATGGTTTTGCTAGTTCACCGCTGAGCTCTTTTAATAGCTTTGGGTGTATCCCATCAGGCCCCTGTGTATTAATTTTAGACAGTTGACTTAGAACATCTTCCTCTGTAAAGACACATGCGTCAAAAGATTCATTAGTCTTCTTTCCTAACTGAGGCTCTTCTCCTTCATTTTCCTTTGTAAAAACTGAACAGAAGTATTCATTGAGGCAGTCAGCTAGTTCTTTATCTTCTTCCATATACCTTCCTTCTTTTGTTTTTAATTTGGTAATTCCTTGTTTTAGTTTCCTTTTTTCATTTATGTATCTGAAGAATGCCTTATCGCCTTTTTTCCCTGACTGAGCTAATTTCTCTTCTGCCTGTGCTTTAGAAGCTCTTATAACTTGTTTGGCCTCTCTCTGCTTAATCTTATAAATTTGTCTGTCATCCTCGTTTTTTTTTTTTTTTTTATAATTCCTAAATGCTATCTTTTTGTTTTTAATGATTTTGGCCACTTCTGCTGAGTACCACAGTGGTCTCTTCCTTTTTTTGCTTTTACTGACAAGCCTAATGCAATTTTCTGTTGCCTTCAATAGTGCCACTTTTAAGTAGTCCCATTTCTCCTGGACTCCAATGAAACTGTTCCAGTCTGATAGGGACTCGTATACCACTAATCTAATTTTAGAAAAGTCAGTTTTTCTAAAATCTAAAACTTTTGTTTATGTGTGGTGTGACTCTCGCTAACTTGTATCAAATTAGATTTTATGCTATCTTTCACATACAGGGACACCCCTCCCCCCTTCTTGCCTTCTCTGTCCTTCCTGTATAGAGAGAACCCTGGTATTGATATATCCCAGTCATTACTCCCCTTGAACCACGTTTCAGTAATGTATGGGTGGCCCTGTATGTGAAAGATAATACAGGGTGGCCCTGTATGTCAAAGATAGCATAAAATCTAATTTGATACAATTTAGCGAGAACAATTTAGAGTCAGTTTGGGTTACCTTTCAGCTTGATAATCATAAGGTAAGGGCTCTTTCACATCTGCGTTATTGTCTTCCGGCATAGAGTTCCGTCGTCGGGGCTCTATGCCGGAAGAATACTGATCAGGATTATCCTAATGCATTCTGAACGGACAGTCCGCCCTTCAGGATGCATCAGGATGTCTTCAGTTCCGGAACGGAACGTTTTTTGGCCGCAACAAATAGCGCAGCATGCTGCGCTTTTTGCTCCGGCCAAAAATCCGGAACACTTGCCGCAAGGCCGGATCCGGAATGAATGCCCATTGAAAGGCATTGATCCGGATCCGGCCTTAAGCTAAACGTTGTTTCGGCGCATTGCCGGATGCGACGTTTAGCTTTTTCTCAATGGTTACCATGGCTGCCGGGACGCTAAAGTACTGGCAGCCATGGTAAAGTGTAGTGGGGAGCGGGGAGCAGCATACTTACCATCCGTGCGGCTCCCGGGGCGCTCCAGAGTGACGTCAGGGCGCCCCAGGCGCATGGATGACGTGATCGCATGGATCACAAGATCCATGCGCATGGGGCGCTCTGACATCATTCTGGAGCGCCCCGGGAGCCGCGCGGACTGTAAGTATACCGCTCGTCCGCTCCCCACTACTACTATGGCAACCAGGACTTTAATAGCGTCCTGGCTGCCATAGTAACACTGAAAGCATTTTGAAGACGGATCCGTCTTCAAATGCTTTCAGTACACTTGCGTTTTTCCGGATCCGGCGTGTAATTCCGGCAAGTGGAGTACACGCCGGATCCGGACAACGCAAGTGTGAAAGAGGCCTAACTCGTGTAGGTGTGATATATAGACCACCTAGCCAAGTCAAAGAATTAGATGATCTACTAGTTGAGGAAATAGCTAAAATGACATTGAAGGGGGAAGTTATCATTATGGGAGACTTCAATCTTCCAGATGTAAACTGGAAAACCAAAATAGCTAGTTCTGCCGGGAGTACAGATATTCTAAATTCCCTACTGGGATTATCTCTACAGCAAGTAGTGGAGGAGCCAACCCGGAAGGAGGCCATTTTAGTATTCACAAATCTATATTCTCAGATGCCATTATAGCCTCAAGTTCATTGATCCTATTCCCTAGACTGCGAGCATTTGTAGACAAGACTCTGAGCTTGCCATTTCTTAACCTTTGTGCTACTGGCCTCTTCTGACATTGTTCCGGGGGGCAGTTGGACTGCTGGATTATCACTCTTTTGCCCCCCTTTCCTAGTTTAAATGCTTCTTAGCAAATACTTGGAACTGTTCACCGAGGACATTCGTTCCCTTGAGAGAAAGATGCAAACCATCTTTCTTGTACAGTTCTTTTCCATTCCAACAAGAGCTAACATGAGACACAAAGCCAAACCCTTGGTTCAGACACCATTCACCAAGCCATACATTGAATTCCTTAATGCGCATCTTCCTGTCATGCTGAAGGTTCTGCACAGGCAAAACTGCAGAGAATGAAACAGTTGATGCAACCTCCTGTATATCCTTTCCAAGCGTATGAAAAGCTTCTTTCACCTTTGAAACCTCATTGCAAGCCAGATCATTTGTCCCAAGATGGAGAATAACATTCACTTACCTTTCCTGCTTTGCTTGCCTAACAATATTTAGGATCCATCGTCTATCCCTGCTTGCGGTAGCACCAGGGAGACATCTAACAATACCATTCTCCTCAAACTTCACACCTCTTATGATGGAATCGCCCACCAACAGCTGCTTACTATCAATCCTCACCTTCTCCTTTTTGTCTTTGGCTGCAGTCTTATATACTTTAGGCATGGGAGATGATTGTTTCTCGCCCACTGTGCTTGAGCCATCCTCCATGTTGCTCTTGCACTCTGAAAGTGCTGCAAATGAATTATGGAGAGCCACAGACTGTGGGACATGCCTTCTATCCCCAACTCTCAGTCTACCTGAACCTACAGTAACCCATCTTCCATTTCTAGGGGGCCTCTGTGGCAGTGGCATTGCAATGTTCTCAGCCTGAGTTTGTTTAGTGGTTAATTTAAAAATCTCATATTTCAAAAAGGTAATTTCCTGCTGCATTATGGAGAGCTGTCTGCAGATCAGACAGTATCCAAACCTCTGAAGAGTGGAACCTGAAATAAAATCACAACAATTCCTGCACAGAACCAGGTCTGCCATTGTAAAGAGGGGAAAGATTTTAAACAAACAAATCTTACTTGTTTAGATTGTATCCACCTCCAGATTACCTCCTGAGTATCTACTGAATATCTCCAATGCACTTATAACAAGCAGCACTTGAAATAGCAGCCTTGGAAAAGCAGCAAGCTATACTTGCTGCTACTTGTGTTATGGCATTCTAAAGTAGAATGGCCCTGGACATGCTACTAGCAGAAAAAGGTAGTATGTGCAGAATAATTGGTGAAACCTGCTGTACTGTAATTCCTGATAACTTAGGACCAAATGGTCAGGTCATGAATGCCCTGAAGGGAGTTAGTTCTAACTCAGAAGAATTAAAGAGAAATTCTGGGGTGGATAGTCCATGGAAAAATTAAATGGAAACAGACCTTGTTGCAAATTGGAATGGCTATAGACTATAGTCATTGTATTATTGATCCTTGCAGTAATTGTTTGTTGTGTCATCCCCTGCATTAGGAGGCATTAGGAGGCATTTGCTTAAAGCCATAGCTAAGGCTACACCCGAGATGATCACGAGAGAATTCCATGAGGATTGGAGACAAAGTCCACTTAGTTCTGTTAGTCCCCCCCTGCTTACGACGCCACCTGGAGATCATCGGGCAGAGGGATAGACATCTGACTTCCCCTTGCCAAGTCCAGTGTCATGGGAGACTATAAACTAATATAGGTTGTCATGGAAGCTGGTGAAGAGCAATGGGACAGATGTGCTAGGCTTTATTAGGGAAATAATGAGGTCCAAGAAGGGACTGATAGAGATGTGGACTTTATTCTTTGAATCAGCTAAGAAGCTCCCACATACTCCAGCTCTTAGACACCACCTTATCTTCTCCAGGAACCTTCGTGCAGGTTCCATCCTACCGAGGAGAACATGCCTCCTTGCTGCATCATATATGCTTTTCTGCTGTTAGTGAAGACTCCATTACAAGATGGAGTCTATAGTTAGATATTTACATAGTTCACATACCACAGGAGGACATCAGTGACATCCAGACAGCACTCGATAATGATGATGTAGCTGATCGCACTTGGGAGCCGGGTGACAAAGGGGCTTCATCATCATTTGGAGAAGAGGGTGGCAGCTTGCCCATGAGGCAGCAAGTCATTAGTGTGGCTGGGAGTCAGCAGGGTGGCAGCAGTGGGAGATCGGGAGCCAAAAGCGTCAGGGGTAGACCACCTGCTTTGCAGGAGTCTACCTGCCCAGGAAGTAGCGGTGAAGGGTTTCAAGGAGGCAGCAGAGGTAGCATTCAGTCAGTGCATAGTGTTGGTGGTAAAATCACCTCCTCGGCGGTGTGGCAGTTTTTTCTTAAGCTGGCGGAGGAGTTGAACGTGGCTATATGTAGAATCTGTGGGCAGAAGGTCAAGCTTGGTCAGGGTGCCAATGTTGGCACTATGGCCCTGCGTCAACATATGCAGTGTTGCCAGGCAGTGGCCAGGGAGAATCGTGGCTACGATGTGGTGGTCCAGCCTTCTGCAGCAACCGTTGCATCACCCAGTGGCACACACCCGGTTTCAGCTAGTCAAGGCTCCACAACCTCAGCCGAAGGGAGATGTCATTCCCATCATCTCCTGGTCTGGATGCTCCTGTTCCTCCTCCTCCTTCTCCTCATCACGTATTCCGTCAGCAATCAATTACCACAGCGATTGTCAAGAGACAACAGTATGATTGCACTCATTCAACTGCACAGTAGCTGAATGTGCTCGTGTCCAAGTTGCTGGTGCTGCAATCCCTCCCTTTCCAAGTGGACTCTGCACCTTTCAGAGAACTGATGGCCTGTGTCGAGCCGAGGTGGAGAGTCCCAAGCAGTTATTTCTTTACCAAAAAAGCAGTACCAGCCCTGCAAAAATATGTAGTACTGAAGGTGGGTCAGTCCTTGAGCCTGTCGATATCTGCCAAAGTGCATGGCAGCACCGACGTGTAGAGCTGTAACTACGGTCAGGGACAGTATATGTCCTTTACGGCCCACTGAGTGAATGTGGTTCCTTCACAGCCACACCAGCAACTTGGCCAGGTGACACCACTTCCGCCTCCACATTGCCAAGCCGTTGGTCCTGCGATAATGTCCGACTCTGCCTCCTCGTCCTCCACAGTGTCCTCAGCCTCCACTGCAGTGACAATTCACAGTGCCCCTCCAGCATACCACATGTGCAGGGAACGGCGGTGTCACACTGTTCTGCACCTCGTTTGCCTTGGCAAACAGTCACATAGGTGAGGAACTGCTCTGTGTCCTTCAGCAAGAAATCGAATCATGGCTTTCTCCTCAACAACTCAAAATTGGAACCATGGTGACCGACAATGGTAAGAACATTGTTCGGTGCTCTGCGTCAAGGGGGGCTAAGCCATGCGCCCTGCATGGCACACATTCAATATGGTTGTCAAGCACTTCCTGAAGTCTTCCACCCATCTGCAAGATATAAAACTGGTCAGGAACTTTGCATGCATTTCAGCCACTCGTAAACCACAAAGCACACCCTCCTTGAGCTGCAGAAGTAGATCGGCATCCCCCAATATAGGCTAATATGCGATGTTTCCACCCTCCATATGTTGGACCGACTGTATGTACAGAGAAATGCCATCAACGATTTCCTGATGATCCAAGAAGACAGGAGTACTCCCCTGTGTAACTTCGATGTCAGACAGTGGCAGCTCATGCGTGACACCTGCTATTTTCTCAGGCCCTTTGAGGATGCCACGTTATTTGTCAGTCGCCAGGAACCCGGGATGAACAACATCATTTCACTGCTTCATGTCCTGGAACCAATGCTGCTAAATATGGCTGGTCAGGGGACTGGAGATGTGGTGCCTAGATTATACGGCCACATGAGCCCTATGGGGGCTGAACAGGAGGAGGAGGAGGAGATTGGAGCACAAGCAATGTGTAGCGAAATGGATGGTTTTTCTACACAGGTGACAAGAGAGGAGGAGCAGCCAGAGGAGCAAGAGGGAAATGAGAATGATGAGATAGATGACCCAGGCACACCATGGCAGTATGCAGTGGAGATGGAGGGAGGGAGTCACTCAAGAGTCACTTGCGCAAATGCCCCGCTGCATGCTCGCTTGCTTGGGTAGTGACAGCCGAATTGTCACCATTCGGAAGATGGATTAATTCTGGCTCTCCACCTTGCTGGACCCATGCTACTAGTCCAAAATGGGGGCCTTTTTTAACTTCCGCTGAGAGGGAGGACAAACTGAACTACTATAGAGACATCCTTTGTACTCAGTTGGCTGCTGCCTATCTGCGCCATGTGTCCTCTCGTAGGTGTGACCGGGTGGGCCCTCTGCACTCACATTCCACTGCCATGGCTGCTGGGGAGAGGTTGGGTGGCAGGAGCAGTCTAGAGTAACTTATGAGCAGCTTCCTTCACCCGCATAGTGAAGAAACTATTAACCAGCAGCTAGACATAGAGCAGGACCTAAACCAGCAGGTGGTAGCATACTTGGACAGCACCCTGCCAACCCACATTGAAGATCCGCTGGATTACTGGGCAGCCAAACTGGATTTGTGGCCGCAACTAGTAGAGTTTGCCCTGGAAAAGCTGTCCTGCCCAGCCAGTAGAGTGGCATCAAAGCGGGTGTTTAATGTGGCGGGGGCCATAGTTACCCCAAGAAGAGTTCACCTGTTCCCCCAAAATGTGGAGAGACTGACCTTTGTCAAGATGAATCAGGCGTGGATCAGCCAGGGTTTCCACCCACCAATGCCTGATACATCAGATTAGATCATCTATGGTGCCACACCAACACTTTGACAAGAGACCGGTTGCTTCTGCTATTATTCTGATGCTGCCACCCACCTGATGCCACACATCTGATGCCAAGTGCTACTTCTTTCACCATCTTCATCGGGTACTGGTATTGCCACCCACCTGTACACTATGTCACCGTGCCACTCTGTGGCCTTCTCATGCTGCTTCCATCTCCACACTCTGTCATTGAGCCACTCTGTGGCCTCCTCCTGATGCTACTGATGCCGCCACCTCCTGTCATTGTGCCACTCTATGGACTCCTGATTCTGCCGCCAACTCCAGACTCTGCTTCCACCTCACCACTATGTCATAGGGCCACTCTGTGCACTTCTCATGCTGTTCCCACCCTCCCCACTTCATGACTAGGCCATTATTTAACCTTTTTAGCTTGGCTGACATCATCATTTTTTTGACCCTTCTTCTGATCTGTAGGAAGGAAGATAAAATGAGACGCACAACTGATCCAGTCTGTAAGGCTTTTATGGTCCCATCAGAATTGTCTTATGATTTGGTAGCCAAATGCAGAAGTGGGTAGAAAACACAGAAGGTATGCAACTATTTCGAAGGAAGGGCAAAATAATCAGTGAAGTCGACACAAACTTACTGCTGACACCCTCTCCACTCTGTCGGTGGGCTCTACTTGTATAAGTGTTCAATAGAACAGGGTCTGTAGACATCTATGTGGAATCAGCTGATGACGGTGTAAAAGGAGTGCGCTTCTTCTTGGCGCTAACATTGAAGGTGGAGTTCATACGCGAGTTATGTGGTCAGTTTTGGCCCTGTGACTGCCCAAATATGTGAAGCATGCAGTGATTTTAAGTGCGATGCCTGTCATACGGACTCACAGTATTATTTCCCTACCAAAGCAGAATCTATGCGTGTTACTGCAAGGCACAGCGTTCTACACCACTATAAAGGATCTCTACAGCCAGGAAATAGCTGTTTTTTAACTAAATTCAACAAAAATTTATTCCGATCAAACCAAAATTTTCCTAAAGAATTTGGCAAACCAGCAAATCGAATGTTTGAAAAATTCACTCATCTCTACATATTATGCTATACATTGCTGTACAGGGCATTGACGTGGACACTGAGTGTTGCAGAAGCTGCTGGAGTGTGGGTTGCACAGCATCACTTTCTCTCAACCCCCACCTCCCAGCTGGCGAGTTAAAGTGTCCTATACAGTATAAAAAATTAGATGTTAAGTCCCCCTCTATTGGCCCACATATATTCCGTATTTTTCAGACACACTTGGCTGTAAGACACGTTACAACATAAAATTTAAAAAATATATTTTCTACTTAGTAAATCTTCCCTGGTGGTTTAATGAAATGAAGGGGTCAAGGTCATTAACTTGCACACACAGCAGTACTGCATACACACCTGACAAACAAAGTCTTCTACACAGCTGACATACACAGTACAGCAGAGATGCAAACATTCCATGACAAACACAGCTTTACTACATAGTTGATATATACTGTAGGAAGGCGCAAGAGGCTGTCATTGATGGAAGGTATGTGTCACCACCTCGGTCCTTGGTGTCACCACTCCTGGCCTTGGTGAGGTAAGAGACGGTAGTTTTAAGTGTCAGTGGCAGCTAGTGCTGATTGACACTGTTTGTTGTTAGTATGGCTGTAAATCCAATCCGGGCTGGCTTTTACTGGGAGTAGCCAAAGTGCTGGGTGGGTGGCTCCTCCCCACGCTCCAGGCCGGGTCTTTATTGGCCTATATAAAACCCAGCCAGCAGTCTCAGCTGGGTGTGGATGAACCTCCATCTGACAGGGGAACTGTGGAGACTCTGTTTTGGGTTCTGTGAATTGGTGCCGTGCTAAAGGCTTGAAAGCCGCATGCTGGAAAACAGGTACCTAAAACCTGCTGTGGACGGCTGGGGCAAAGTCTGCTAACCAGGTGAAGATTTTGGTATATGGACATTGCATGGTGTGAACAAACACCAAGACTGTGAATGGTCATTTTTGTGTTTCCTTATATGTGAATAAACACCGAACTGTTTAAGTTAAAGACTTTGTGATTGCCACTAGCCTGTCTACCAGAGCGAAACCCCACAATACCCACAACATTTCTATACACACCTAACAAATACAGCTCTGCTACATATACATCTATCTTTCTCTCTGTCACACACACCTCACACACACACACACACACTATTATCTTTATTAAAAGATTCTTCATTTCTCCACACTTACACCACTGTATTCTCTTCTTGGTTCTGACCCTCCCCACTCATCAAAGGTCCTTTAGCTTCCAATCAGAGTTTTCATCTCCGTTCACTGTAGCTTAGGACCTTTCAGCATGGAGATGGCTGTTTTCCTCTCCAAAATTGTGCGCCTCCTTCCTGCACTGATCATACAAGTTGTAGTTATTATGGGTTAAATGAGAGAGAGAAAAAAATAACAACAAAAAAAAGTTCATGTAAGTCTCTCCCAGGATTCAAATCTGGGATCTCTACATGCAAAACGATGCACTTATCACGAAGCTATTGCACTACCACATAGAGATACATGTTTTTTCTAAGCTTATAAGCTAACACATATTACTGATGTCTTTATAATCATATATAGTGCTTGTGAATAAAGCAGTAATCTGAAGATTAGCGTTCTGAGCAGATCTCAGTGTGGTGAAGCTAAAGTACATAGAGTACATGATATGTAGATGTTAGGACAAAGCTCTGCCCTCAGCATGTCTAGCCCTGTCAATCAAGGGGAGGGGTGAGTATACAGAAAACAGTGGGTGTTGCAAACCAGTGCTCAAAGGATTCAGCCCTGCCTCCTGGTGATCGATCTTATTTGTATATGAATAAAAACTTAGATATCTCTGTAGCTGTTTAGCATACAGACAAAAGTAAGGTATTGCTTTAAATAGCATGATAAGACCTACCAGCCAGTATTTCTGGTTCAATAGGGTTGATCCTGGTGACAGAGGTGCTTTAATATATGTGAAAAACAAAAAATGACCAATTTTAGGGCCCTCAGGGTAATTTCACGAGTACTCAATTCAGTCAGTGGACCGACAAAAATCCCTGTAGGGGTCCTAAACAAAATAACTGTATTGTTAGATATATCAGAAGTCTAAAGACCTACCGGGATAGGTAAAACTATCAGGAATGAGAGTGGGGTGACGGTTCCTCACTTGCAATTGGTACCACCTCACACTTTATGGACCATTTGGTTATTTTATGGGCGCAGAGCCTGTCACAGAACTGAGGATAGCTAGACTACATTAAGGATCAGGTGTAGTTTACATATGTGGTACTGCTGTGTGAGACTGAGAGTTCATTAATAAACAATTAGGTGCAATCTAAGTTGCTACCATTGAATGTTATCTTGCAGTCTTCCAGAAACTCGTAGCAATTATTGCCAATGGTAATGGAATTGTTTGATTCGTGCAACTCACATTTGATCAATTAGCATTCAGACCAAGGGTACCAATCAGTTCTGTTGTATAGGTACTGTGGCTCAGTACCAACACACAAAACTTAATTCCTGTCCCTAAAAGCTATATCTCTGTAATGTGAATCACAGGCCTAAGATATCTGCCCCTGTACAAACAATGGTGGTCACACACATACTGTAAACGGGTCATATTCAACCTTCATTCCTGCCTAAAATGCAGCGCCTAACACTCCTCCACCCGACATTTTTCGCCATGATGCGGCTTCATCAGGAGTTTGGAGCCGCTCTAGTCTAGCTATCCTAGGTTCTGTGACAGGCTCTGCGCCCATAAAATAACCAAATGGTCCATAAAGTGTGAGGCTGCACCAATTGCAAGTGAGGAACCGTCACCCACTCTCATTCCTGATAGTTTTAACCTATCCCTGTAGGTCTTTAGATTTTAATATATGTGATCACTATTGTAGGCTAACTAACGTTCTTCTGGATTTCTGGGAAAATGTATGAAAACTAGCACATCTTACCTCTGTTGGCATCAGATAGTCTTAGGAAAGCTAGTATGAATATCTTTCATAAAAATCCAGGGGGGTATTTCCTGGTCTACAATACTCCATACACGTATTACGCATACGAGATGCTCTCCATAATTATGAAAAGTACCCCCCAGACAGCGCATATCTATTTAAAAGAAATAGACAAGCCGTCAGCTATAACCGAATCTGCTCCAGCCCATTAGACAGGGATGAGCATTTACAAAATCTGAAAAGGACATTTTTACACCAGGGCTATCATCCTGCTTCGATTGAAGATCAGATCACAAGAGCCACCAAGATCCCCAGAAGTCAACTTCTTCAATACAATGAAAAGAAACAGAACCAGCGCATACCTCTGGTTGTGACCTACAACCCACAACTAGAGGTACTGAGGAAAACTGCACAAAAATTACATCATGTCCTACGTAAGGATGAACGACTAAAAACAATCTTCCCAGACCCCTCTCCTTACTAGCTCACCGACAACCTCCAAATCTAAGGAACATTCTGATCAGATCAAGTTCAAGGCCATGTACCACAGAAAAAGGAACCCATCCCTATAATATAAGAAGATGCAAAACCTGTTCCCATATAATGACAACAGATAAGATCCGGATACCAAACACACAGCAGGACTATAGGATCCCTGGGACATTCACATGTTCTACATCTAATGTTGTTTATCTGATTCTCTGCACTAAATGTCCTGTTAGAGGACTCTACGTTGGAGAATCAAGACAGAGACTCAATGCAAGGATGAGGTCCCACCACCACACAATTAAGGAGAAGAAGCTACACTTTCCTGTGGCTAAGCATTTCTGTAGCCCAGGACTAGAGTTGAGCGAACACCTGGATGTTCGGGTTCGAGAAGTTCGGCCGAACATCCCGGAAATGTTCGGGTTCGGGATCCGAACCCGATCCGAACTTCGTCCCGAACCCGAACCCCATTGAAGTCAATGGGGACCCGAACTTTTCGGCACTAAAAAGGCTGTAAAACAGCCCAGGAAAGAGCTAGAGGGCTGCAAAAGGCAGCAACATGTAGGTAAATCCCCTGCAAACAAATGTGGATAGGGAAATGAATTAAAATAAAAATTAAATAAATAAAAATTAACCAAAATCAATTGGAGAGAGGTTCCATAGCAGAGAATCTGGCTTCCCGTCACCCACCACTGGAACAGTCCATTCTCAGATATTTAGGCCCCGGCACCCAGGCAGAGGAGAGAGGTCCCGTAACAGAGAATCTGTCTTCATGTCAGCAGAGAATTAGTCTGCATGTCATAGCAGAGAATGAGGCTTCACGTCAGCCACCACTGCAACAGTCCATTGGCATATATTTAGGCCCAGCACCCAGGCAGAGGAGGGAGGTCCCGTAACAGAGAATCTGTCTTCATGTCAGCAGAGAATTAGTCTGCATGTCATAGCAGAGAATGAGGCTTCACGTCAGCCACCACTGCAACAGTCCATTGGCATATATTTAGGCCCAGCACACACACAGGCAGAGGAGAGAGGTCCCGTAACAGAGAATCTGGCTTCATGTCAGCAGAGAATCAGTCTGCATGTCATAGCAGAGAATGAGGCTTCACGTCAGCCACCACTGCAACAGTCCATTGGCATATATTTAGGCCCAGCACACACACAGGCAGAGGAGAGAGGTCCCGTAACAGAGAATCTGGCTTCATGTCAGCAGAGAATCAGTCTGCATGTCATAGCAGAGAATGAGGCTTCACGTCAGCCACCACTGCAACAGTCCATTGGCATATATTTAGGCCCAGCACCCAGGCAGAGGAGGGAGGTCCCGTAACAGAGAATCTGTCTTCATGTCAGCAGAGAATTAGTCTGCATGTCATAGCAGAGAATGAGGCTTCACGTCAGCCACCACTGCAACAGTCCATTGGCATATATTTAGGCCCAGCACACACACAGGCAGAGGAGAGAGGTCCCGTAACAGAGAATCTGGCTTCATGTCAGCAGAGAATCAGTCTGCATGTCATAGCAGAGAATGAGGCTTCACGTCACCCACCACTGCAACAGTCCATTGGCATATATTTAGGCCTAGCACACAGGCAGAGCAGAGAGGTCCCGTAACAGACAATCTGGCTTCATGTCAGCAGAGAATCAGTCTGCATGTCATAGCAGAGAATGAGGCTTCACGTCACCCACCACTGCAACAGTCCATTGGCATATATTTAGGCCTAGCACACAGGCAGAGCAGAGAGGTCCCGTAACAGACAATCTGGCTTCATGACAGCAGAGAATTAGTCTGCATGTCATAGCAGAGAATGAGGCTTCACGTCAGCCACCACTGCAACAGTCCATTGGCATATATTTAGGCCCAGCACACACACAGGCAGAGGAGAGAGGTCCCGTAACAGAGAATCTGGCTTCATGTCAGCAGAGAATCAGTCTGCATGTCATAGCAGAGAATGAGGCTTCACGTCAGCCACCACTGCAACAGTCCATTGGCATATATTTAGGCCCAGCACACACACAGGCAGAGGAGAGAGGTCCCGTAACAGAGAATCTGGCTTCATGTCAGCAGAGAATCAGTCTGCATGTCATAGCAGAGAATGAGGCTTCACGTCAGCCACCACTGCAACAGTCCATTGGCATATATTTAGGCCCAGCACCCAGGCAGAGGAGGGAGGTCCCGTAACAGAGAATCTGTCTTCATGTCAGCAGAGAATTAGTCTGCATGTCATAGCAGAGAATGAGGCTTCACGTCAGCCACCACTGCAACAGTCCATTGGCATATATTTAGGCCCAGCACACACACAGGCAGAGGAGAGAGGTCCCGTAACAGAGAATCTGGCTTCATGTCAGCAGAGAATCAGTCTGCATGTCATAGCAGAGAATGAGGCTTCACGTCAGCCACCACTGCAACAGTCCATTGGCATATATTTAGGCCCAGCACACACACAGGCAGAGGAGAGAGGTCCCGTAACAGAGAATCTGGCTTCATGTCAGCAGAGAATCAGTCTGCATGTCATAGCAGAGAATGAGGCTTCACGTCAGCCACCACTGCAACAGTCCATTGGCATATATTTAGGCCCAGCACACACACAGGCAGAGGAGAGAGGTCCCGTAACAGAGAATCTGGCTTCATGTCAGCAGAGAATCAGTCTGCATGTCATAGCAGAGAATGAGGCTTCACGTCAGCCACCACTGCAACAGTCCATTGGCATATATTTAGGCCCAGCACCCAGGCAGAGGAGGGAGGTCCCGTAACAGAGAATCTGTCTTCATGTCAGCAGAGAATTAGTCTGCATGTCATAGCAGAGAATGAGGCTTCACGTCAGCCACCACTGCAACAGTCCATTGGCATATATTTAGGCCCAGCACACACACAGGCAGAGGAGAGAGGTCCCGTAACAGAGAATCTGGCTTCATGTCAGCAGAGAATCAGTCTGCATGTCATAGCAGAGAATGAGGCTTCACGTCACCCACCACTGCAACAGTCCATTGGCATATATTTAGGCCTAGCACACAGGCAGAGCAGAGAGGTCCCGTAACAGACAATCTGGCTTCATGTCAGCAGAGAATCAGTCTGCATGTCATAGCAGAGAATGAGGCTTCACGTCACCCACCACTGCAACAGTCCATTGGCATATATTTAGGCCTAGCACACAGGCAGAGCAGAGAGGTCCCGTAACAGACAATCTGGCTTCATGACAGCAGAGAATTAGTCTGCATGTCATAGCAGAGAATGAGGCTTCACGTCAGCCACCACTGCAACAGTCCATTGGCATATATTTAGGCCCAGCACCCAGGCAGAGGAGAGAGGTCCCGTAACAGACAATCTGGCTTCATGTCAGCAGAGAATTAGTCTGCATGTCATAGCAGAGAATCAGGCTTCACGTCAGCCACCACTGCAACAGTCCATTGTCATAAATTTAGGCCCAGCACCCAGGCAGAGGAGAGAGGTCCCGTAACAGACAATCTGGCTTCATGTCAGCAGAGAATTAGTCTGCATGTCATAGCAGAGAATGAGGCTTCACGTCAGCCACCACTGCAACAGTCCATTGGCATATATTTAGGCCTAGCACACAGGCAGAGCAGAGAGGTCCCGTAACAGACAATCTGGCTTCATGACAGCAGAGAATCAGTCTGCATGTCATAGCAGAGAATCAGGCTTCACGTCAGCCACCACTGCAACAGTCCATTGTCATAAATTTAGGCCCAGCACCCAGGCAGAGGAGAGAGGTCCCGTAACAGAGAATCTGGCTTCATGTCAGCAGAGAATCAGTCTTCATATCATAGCAGAGAATCAGGCTTCACGTCACCCACCACTGTAAGAGTCAATTTTCATAAATTTAGGCCCAGAACCCAGGCAGAGGAGAAAGGTCCCGTAACAGACAATCTGGCTTCATGTCAGCAGAGAATCAGTCTTCATATCATAGCCTAGAATCAGGCTTCACGTCACCCACCACTGTAAGAGTCAATTTTCATAAATTTAGGCCCAGAACCCAGGCAGAGGAGAAAGGTCCCGTAACAGACAATCTGGCTTCATGTCAGCAGAGAATCAGTCTTCATATCATAGCAGAGAATCAGGCTTCACGTCACCCACCACTGCAACAGTCAATTGTCATAAATTTAGGCCCAGCACCCAGGCAGAGGAGAGAGCTCCCGTAACAGAGGATCTGGCTTCATGTCAGCAGAGAATCAGTCTGCATGTCATAGCAGAGAATGAGGCTTCACGTCACCCACCACTGCAACAGTCCATTGGCATATATTTAGGCCTAGCACACAGGCAGAGCAGAGAGGTCCCGTAACAGACAATCTGGCTTCATGTCAGCAGAGAATCAGTCTGCATGTCATAGCAGAGAATGAGGCTTCACGTCACCCACCACTGCAACAGTCCATTGGCATATATTTAGGCCTAGCACACAGGCAGAGCAGAGAGGTCCCGTAACAGACAATCTGGCTTCATGACAGCAGAGAATCAGTCTGCATGTCATAGCAGAGAATGAGGCTTCACGTCACCCACCACTGCAACAGTCCATTGGCATATATTTAGGCCTAGCACACAGGCAGAGCAGAGAGGTCCCGTAACAGACAATCTGGCTTCATGTCAGCAGAGAATCAGTCTGCATGTCATAGCAGAGAATGAGGCTTCACGTCACCCACCACTGCAACAGTCCATTGGCATATATTTAGGCCTAGCACACAGGCAGAGCAGAGAGGTCCCGTAACAGACAATCTGGCTTCATGACAGCAGAGAATCAGTCTGCATGTCATAGCAGAGAATGAGGCTTCACGTCACCCACCACTGCAACAGTCCATTGGCATATATTTAGGCCTAGCACACAGGCAGAGCAGAGAGGTCCCGTAACAGACAATCTGGCTTCATGTCAGCAGAGAATCAGTCTGCATGTCATAGCAGAGAATGAGGCTTCACGTCACCCACCACTGCAACAGTCCATTGGCATATATTTAGGCCTAGCACACAGGCAGAGCAGAGAGGTCCCGTAACAGACGATCTGGCTTCATGTCAGCAGAGAATCAGTCTGCATGTCATAGCAGAGAATCAGGCTTCACGTCAGCCACCACTGCAACAGTCCATGGTCATAAATTTAGGCCCAGCACCCAGGCAGAGGAGAGAGGTCCCGTAACAGACAATCTGGCTTCATGTCAGCAGAGAATTAGTCTGCATGTCATAGCAGAGAATCAGGCTTCATGTCAGCCACCACTGCAACAGTCCATTGGCATATATTTAGGCCTAGCACACAGGCAGAGGAGAGGTTCATTCAACTTTGGGTAGCATCGCAATATAATGGTAAAATGAAAATAAAAATAGGATTGAATGAGGAAGTGCCCTGGAGTCCAATAATATATGGTTATGGGGAGGTAGTTAATGTCTAATCTGGACAAGGGACGGACAGGTCCTGTGGGATCCATGCCTGGTTCATTTTTATGAACGTCAGCTTGTCCACATTGGCTGTAGACAGGCGGCTGCGTTTGTCTGTAATGACGCCCCCTGCCGTGCTGAATACACGTTCAGACAAAACGCTGGCTGCCGGGCAGGCCAGCACCTCCAAGGCATAAAAGGCTAGCTCTGGCCACGTGGACAATTTAGAGACCCAGAAGTTGAATGGGGCCGAACCATCAGTCAGTACGTGGAGGGGTGTGCACACGTACTGTTCCACCATGTTAGTGAAATGTTGCCTCCTGCTAACACGTTGCGTATCAGGTGGTGGTGCAGTTAGCTGTGGCGTGTTGACAAAAGTTTTCCACATCTCTGCCATGCTAACCCTGCCCTCAGAGGAGCTGGCCGTGACACAGCTGCCTTGGCGACCTCTTGCTCCTCCTCTGCCTTGGCCTTGGGCTTCCACTTGTTCCCCTGTGACATTTGGGAATGCTCTCAGTAGCGCGTCTACCAACGTGCGCTTGTACTCGCGCATCTTCCTATCACGCTCCAGTGCAGGAAGTAAGGTGGGCACATTGTCTTTGTAGCGTGGATCCAGCAGGGTGGCAACCCAGTAGTCCGCACAGGTTAAAATGTGGGCAACTCTGCTGTCGTTGCGCAGGCACTGCAGCATGTAGTCGCTCATGTGTGCCAGGCTGCCCAGGGGTAAGGACAAGCTGTCCTCTGTGGGAGGCGTATCGTCATCGTCCTGCCTTTCCCCCCAGCCACGCACCAGTGATGGACCCGAGCTGCGTTGGGTGCCACCCCGCTGTGACCATGCTTCATCCTCATCCTCCTCCACCTCCTCCTCATCCTCGTCCTCCTCGTCCTCCAGTAGTGGGCCCTGGCTGGCCACATTTGTACCTGGCCTCTGCTGTTGCAAAAAACCTCCCTCTGAGTCACTTCGAAGAGACTGGCCTGAAAGTGCTAAAAATGACCCCTCTTCCTCATCCTCCTCCTCCTCCTCCTGGGCCACCTCCTGTTCCATCATCGCCCTAAGTGTTTTCTCAAGGAGACATAGAAGTGGTATTGTAACGCTGATAACGGTGTCATCGCCACTGGCCATGTTGGTGGAGTACTCGAAACAGCGCAACAGGGCACACAGGTCTCGCATGGAGGCCCAGTCATTGGTGGTGAAGTGGTGCTGTTCTGTAGTGCGACTGACCCGTGCGTGCTGCAGCTGAAACTCCACTATGGCCTGCTGCTGCTCGCACAGTCTGTCCAGCATGTGCAAGGTGGAGTTCCACCTGGTGGGCACGTCGCATATGAGGCGGTGAGCGGGAAGGCCGAAGTTACGCTGTAGCGCAGACAGGCGAGCAGCGGCAGGATGTGAACGCCGGAAGCGCGAACAGACGGCCCGCACTTTATGCAGCAGCTCTGACATGTCGGGGTAGTTGTGAATGAACTTCTGCACCACCAAATTCAGCACATGCGCCAAGCAAGGGATGTGCGTCAAATTGGCTAGTCCCAGAGCTGCAACGAGATTTCGCCCATTATCACACACCACCAGGCCGGGCTTGAGGCTCACCGGCAGCAACCACTCGTCGGTCTGTTGTTCAATACCCCGCCACAACTCCTGTGCGGTGTGGGGCCTGTCCCCCAAACATATGAGTTTCAGAATGGCCTGCTGACGTTTACCCCGGGCTGTGCTGAAGTTGGTGGTGAAGGTGTGTGGCTGACTGGATGAGCAGGTGGAAGAAGAGGAGGAGGAAGCCGAGAAGGAGGAGGTGGCAACAGGAGGCAAAGAATGTTGCCCTGCGATCCTTGGCGGCGGCAGGACGTGCGCCAAACAGCTCTCCGCCTGGGGCCCAGCTGCCACTACATTTACCCAGTGTGCAGTTAGGGAGATATAGCGTCCCTGGCCGTGCTTACTGGTCCACGTATCTGTGGTTAGGTGGACCTTGCTACAGATGGCGTTGCGCAGTGCACACTTGATTTTATGGGATACTTGGTTGTGCAGGGAAGGCACGGCTCTCTTGGAGAAGTAGTGCCGGCTGGGAACAACATACTGTGGGACAGCAAGCGACATGAGCTGTTTGAAGCTGTCTGTGTCCACCAGCCTAAATGACAGCATTTCATAGGCCAGTAGTTTAGAAATGCTGGCATTCAGGGCCAGGGATCGAGGGTGGCTAGGTGGGAATTTACGCTTTCTATCAAATGTTTGTGAGATGGAGAGCTGAACGCTGGCGTGTGACATGGTTGAGACGCTTGGTGACGGAGGTGGTGGTGGTGGTGTTGGTGGTACATCCCCTGTTTGCTGGGCGGCAGGTGCCAACGTTCCTCCAGAGGCGGAGGAAGAGGCCGAGGCGGCAGCAGCAGAATAGGCCGAGGCGGCAGCAGCAGAAGAGGTAGCAGGGGGAGCCTGAGTGACTTCCTTGGTTTTAAGGTGTTTACTCCACTGCAGTTCATGCTTTGCATGCAGGTGCCTGGTCATGCAGGTTGTGCTCAGGTTCAGAACGTTAATGCCTCGCTTCAGGCTCTGATGGCACAGCGTGCAAACCACTCGGGTCTTGTCGTCAGCACATTGTTTGAAGAAGTGCCATGCCAGGGAACTCCTTGAAGCTGCCTTTGGGGTGCTCGGTCCCAGATGGCGGCGGTCAGTAGCAGGCGGAGTCTCTTGGCGGCGGGTGTTCTGCTTTTGCCCACTGCTCCCTCTTTTGCTACGCTGTTGGCTCGGTCTCACCACTGCCTCTTCCTCCGAACTGTGAAAGTCAGTGGCACGACCTTCATTCCATGTGGGGTCTAGGACCTCATCGTCCCCTGCATCGTCTTCCACCCAGTCTTGATCCCTGACCTCCTGTTCAGTCTGCACACTGCAGAAAGACGCAGCAGTTGGCACCTGTGTTTCGTCATCATCAGAGACATGCTGAGGTGGTATTCCCATGTCCTCATCATCAGGAAACATAAGTGGTTGTGCGTCAGTGCATTCTATGTCTTTCACCGCTGGGGAAGGGCTAGGTGGATGCCCTTGGGAAACCCTGCCAGCGGAGTCTTCAAACAGCATAAGAGACTGCTGCATAACTTGAGGCTGAGACAGTTTCCCTGGTATGCATGGGGGTGATGTGACAGACTGATGGGGTTGGTTTTCAGGCGCCATCTGTGCGCTTTCTGCAGAAGACTGGGTGGGAGATAATGTGAACGTGCTGGATCCACTGTCGGCCACCCAATTGACTAATGCCTGTACCTGCTCAGGCCTTACCATCCTTAGAACGGCATTGGGCCCCACCATATATCGCTGTAAATTCTGGCGGCTACTGGGACCTGAGGTAGTTGGTACACTAGGACGTGTGGATGTGGCAGAACGGCCACGTCCTCTCCCAGCACCAGAGGGTCCACTAACACCACCACGACCATGTCCACGTCCGCGTCCCTTACTAGATGTTTTTCTCATTGTTATGGTTCACCACAACAACAAATATATTATTTGGCCCAATGTATTGTATTCAAATTCAGCGGGATATAAATTTGAGGCCTAGTATTTAGGCGCTGGGTGACCGGTATGGATTTAGTGACAGAATTAGACTTGGAAATGCACAGAAGCGTGTGTGAAGTTATTCTGAATGACCCTATGTGCACCTTCAATATTATATACCCTTTTAGGGATAGATTTCAAATAGCTCTGATATAGCAGAAACCACTAAATTATGAAATTGCTAAATTGGGAATTGTACTTCAACCCAGAACAAAAAATGTGCTTTGACGGACACTAAATATCTTGCCCAGCAACAACAGTACAGCGGTGGGTAACGAGAGATTTAGAGGGATTTAAATTTGAGGCCTAGTATTTAGGCGCTGGGTGACAGGTATGGGTTTAGTGACAGAATTAGACTTGGAAATACACAGTAGCGGGTGTGTGTGAAGTTATTCTGAATGACCCAATGTGCACCTTCAATATTATATACCCTTTTTGGGATAGATTTCAAATAGCTCTGATATAGCAGGAACCACTAAATTATGAAATTGCTAAATTGGGAATTGTACTTCAACCCAGAACAAAAAATGTGCTTTGACGGACACTAAATATCTTGCCCAGCAACAACAGTACAGCGGTGGGTAACGAGAGATTTAGAGGGAATTAAATTTGAGGCCTAGTATTTAGGCGCTGGGTCACCGGTATGGATTTAGTGACAGAATTAGACTTGGAAATACACAGTAGCGGGTGTGTGTGAAGTTATTCTGAATGACCCTATGTGCACCTTCAATATTATATACCCTTTTTGGGATAGATTTCAAATAGCTCTGATATAGCAGGAACCACTAAATTATGAAATTGCTAAATTGGGAATTGTACTTCAACCCAGAACAAAAAATGTGCTTTGACGGGCACTAAATAACTTTCCCAGCTACAACAGGACAACGGTAACGAGAGATTTAGAGGGATTTAAATTTGAGGCCTAGTATTTAGGCGCTGGGTGACAGGTATGGGTTTAGTGACAGAATTAGACTTGGAAATACACAGTAGCGGGTGTGTGTGAAGTTATTCTGAATGACCCTATGTGCACCTTCAATATTATATACCCTTTTTGGGATAGATTTCAAATAGCTCTGATATAGCAGAAACCACTAAATTATGAAATTGCTAAATTGGGAATTGTACTTCAACCCAGAACAAAAAATGTGCTTTGACGGACACTAAATATCTTGCCCAGCAACAACAGTACAGCGGTGGGTAACGAGAGATTTAGAGGGAATTAAATTTGAGGCCTAGTATTTAGGCGCTGGGTCACCGGTATGGATTTAGTGACAGAATTAGACTTGGAAATACACAGTAGCGGGTGTGTGTGAAGTTATTCTGAATGACCCTATGTGCACCTTCAATATTATATACCCTTTTTGGGATAGATTTCAAATAGCTCTGATATAGCAGGAACCACTAAATTATGAAATTGCTAAATTGGGAATTGTACTTCAACCCAGAACAAAAAATGTGCTTTGACGGGCACTAAATAACTTTCCCAGCTACAACAGGACAACGGTAACGAGAGATTTAGAGGGATTTAAATTTGAGGCCTAGTATTTAGGCGCTGGGTGACAGGTATGGGTTTAGTGACAGAATTAGACTTGGAAATACACAGTAGCGGGTGTGTGTGAAGTTATTCTGAATGACCCTATGTGCACCTTCAATATTATATACCCTTTTTGGGATAGATTTCAAATAGCTCTGATATAGCAGAAACCACTAAATTATGAAATTGCTAAATTGGGAATTGTACTTCAACCCAGAACAAAAAATGTGCTTTGACGGACACTAAATATCTTGCCCAGCAACAACAGTACAGCGGTGGGTAACGAGAGATTTAGAGGGAATTAAATTTGAGGCCTAGTATTTAGGCGCTGGGTCACCGGTATGGATTTAGTGACAGAATTAGACTTGGAAATACACAGTAGCGGGTGTGTGTGAAGTTACTCTGAATGACCCTATGTGCACCTTCAATATTATATACCCTTTTTGGGATAGATTTCAAAGAGCTCTGATATAGCAGGAACCACTAAATTATGAAATTGCTAAATTGGGAATTGTATTTCAACCCAGAACAAGAAATGTGCTTGAACGGACACTAAATAACTCGCCCAGCTACAGCACTAGGGACAGATTTAGCTGGATATAAATTTGAGGCCTAGTATTTAGGCGCTGGGTGACCGGTATGGATTTAGTGACAGAATTAGACTGGGATATGGCCAAAAAATGAACAGACTATTGCTGGTTAAATGCACTTGGTGTGACAGCTTCACCCTGATGTAGGCTTTAGCCAAAAAACAACCACACCATTGAGGGTTAAATGCACTTGGTGACAGGCGCAGCTTGCCCCTGATTTTGTATATGGCCAAAAAATGAACAGACTATTGCTGGTTAAATGCACTTGGTGTGACAGCTTCACCCTGATGTAGGCTTTAGCCAAAAAACAACCACACCATTGAGGGTTAAATGCACTTGGTGACAGGCGCAGCTTGCCCCTGATTTTGTATATGGCCAAAAAATGAACAGACTATTGCTGGTTAAATGCACTTGGTGTGACAGCTTCACCCTGATGTAGGCTTTAGCCAAAAAACAACCACACCATTGAGGGTTAAATGCACTTGGTGACAGGCGCAGCTTGCCCCTGATTTTGTATATGGCCAAAAAATGAACAGACTATTGCTGGTTAAATGCACTTGGTGTGACAGCTTCACCCTGATGTAGGCTTTAGCCAAAAAACAACCACACCATTGAGGGTTAAATGCACTTGGTCGCAGCTTGTGCTGGCGCACCACAAGACACAAAATGGCCGCCGATCACCCCAGAAAAATGAGACTGACAAACGGTCTGTGCAGCCTAAAAACAGTGAGCAATTGAGGATCAGCAGCTCAATGATCCACAGCTGCAGATCGATCAGTTAATCAAGTCCTTTGGAGGAGTTAATCTGCCTAATCTCGCCCTACTGTCGCAGCCGCAACCTCTCCCTACGCTAATCAGAGCAGAGTGACGGGCGGCGCTATGTGACTCCAGCTTAAATAGAGGCTGGGTCACATGGTGCTCTGGCCAATCACAGCCATGCCAATAGTAGGCATGGCTGTGATGGCCTCTTGGGGCAAGTAGTATGACGCTTGTTGATTGGCTGCTTTGCAGCCTTTCAAAAAGCGCCAAGAAAGCGTCACAAAAGCGCGAAGAAAGCGACGAACACCGAACCCGAACCCGGACTTTTACGAAAATGTCCGGGTTCGGGTCCGTGTCACGGACACCCCAAAATTCGGTACGAACCCGAACTATACAGTTCGAGTTCGCTCATCCCTACCCAGGACACAATGTAGAACACATGAACGTTCTCATATTAAAAGGTAACTTCAAATCCCAAAAAGCTAGAAGAATTTGGGAATACAAATTTATAACACTGCTTGACACTTTGAATATTGGACAGAATTTATGACACACTACAAGATCTAAAGCAGGCATGTCCAAACTGCGGCCCTCCAGCTGTTGCAAAACTACAACTCCCAGCATGCCTGGATAACTTACAGCTATTAGGGCATGCTGGGAGTTGTAGTTTTGCAACAGCTGGAGGGCCGCAGATTGGACGTGCCTGATCAAAAAAGTCTTCTATAGACATAGTCGGGGCACCAGGTCTCTGAGATAACATCAATTTAGAGACCATACAACTTTCACACCCCTTATCTGTAAGATAATTAAGGACTCATTCTCAAGATCTTTAATATGTTGTTCTGCTTTTTTTTTTTTTTTTTCAAATGTCCATTTATTCCCCCCATACTTCTGTTCTTATTGTATATATAATTGCTGTTTCTTCATATATTCTTGTTTTACGCCTGATGAAGAGACTGGGGATGTCTTGAAAGCTCGCTATGTAACATCATTACTTCTATTTTTGTTAGCCATTAAAAGGTATCAAACCTGCAATACTCTTATTTTGTTTCTCTTAATGAGAGCACTAAACTATTTATCTATTTCAAAGAAACCCATATCGCTTATCGTGATATAAAAGGTTACAATATAGACCTTTCAGGGGTTAATATGGATAAAAATAAATAAATAAATACTCCCCTTATCCATTTGCTAATGTAGAGGCTGTTGCGTGCATCTTGATTGAAGACATAGTGCAAAATCTCTTTGCGCGCAAATGGATGAGGTGAATATGTTTTTTTATTACCGCCATTTCAGGAAAATAGATTTGTTACCATTAAGCGCGAGGAAATACGGCTCCGCAGAGAATAAAATTATTCCTGAAATTCGGATCTAAATCAATTTGTTTGGATTCAAGTTGCTCAACACTAGTTATAAGTCACATTACACATAATAATATTTGACTGGCTAAATAATGCTTTGCGATGTGCAATCTCATTGATAGAACAACATTTAACGCTGTCCTACACTTTGCCTTATGGTCTCCATATCCCTAAAATACCTGAAGAAATAAGATCAAAACCCCTATTGATTTCTACATGGAAAACATTGCATAAAGAACTTCAACATCTTTAAGTAGCACCACAAATTTCCCTATATTTATCCCTAATTAAAATCCAACACTCATATGCAATTTTTTCTACAGACACCAATCTTCTTTAACTATTTTGAAGCTCAAAACTACTGTATAAGAAACAGTAAACTTCTCAGATAATTCAATCAATTTTGCACCTAATGAAACACTATGGGCAATGTTTGGTGACCTAAAACCTGAGCAATATCACGGTTTCCAGCAGCAAAAAAATTATAAAATTACAGCAGAAAGAGCAATGCTACAAATCTGGCTAAAACCCTAAGTGCCCCTTGTATGGTTATTGTTAAGCAAATTACAGTTTTTCCTAAAATTAGATTAGGTACAAAACTACAAGTGTAATTTCACAAGGAATACATGGCAAAACATTATTTTGAAGCTTTATTACACTTTTACCACATATCTTTTCATAAGATACAAGAACCACCATTAAAGATTCACTAGACATTATTGTTCTCCAAGATACTTGGGTTATTCGAATTAGTATGGATATAGCAGCAGTTAAAGTTAGTATTACACTTTTACAATTAATTCTAGTTAGAATATACAGGGAATGTGTATCAAAGCAAGAGAAATATAGCCAACAAATTGCATAGGTGGACAAAGGACCCCACATTATTTGAATATAGTTCACTTTTTGTTTTTTATATATATATTTTTTTTTTTTTTAAATTCTACCTGTTTGCATTTTTGGAAATGTATATATTATTTTTATATTTTTCAAAAATTAAAATAAAGAGAAAGCTAAATGTCCAAGCAAATATTTTGGACTTTCCTCATATATGGAATATCGAAAGAAACCTATGGGAGTCTTGCCTACGGAAAACCTAAATAAATCTTACTGTTACGTTCCACAGACTTTATTGGGCAGATCTGCCCCAAAGTAACACACCTTCTCCAGGGTATATATATTTCCTCAAATATTTTTATATGTTATTGTCAGTGAATGCCCCCTATGTTGCACTGCTCCATCATAAGATATCTGCATAAACAACATTTTTACTTCTTGTTGTGTGGTGCAGGCATTTGTGAGGACATCTTAATGTCAGAAGATTTCATAGTGCAGAAAATGTCTCAACAATGATGTAAAAGATATAAACTGAGGGGAATCAGTCAATTGTCCATGTTTCTTACACCTGCCAAACTGGGCAGCCTCAAGCTACCCTCCATCCACTGGCTGAGTACCTGAAATTGGCAATGTTTAATAATTGGCTGCACTAGTGGCTTTAAACTATATGAGTGGATATACTGAACCATTTAAAAATAGGTATTTGGCTGCACTCAGAATACACAGTGCATGTAACTAGAGTTGAGCGAACCCAAACTGTAAAGTTCGGGTTAGTACCGAACTTTAGGTTTTTCGGCACCCGGACCCGAACATTTACGTAAAAGTGCGGGTTCGGGTTCGGCAATTTTTATGGCGCTTTTTGAAAGGCTGCAAGGCAGCCAATCAACAGGCGTCATACTACTTGCCCCAAAAGGCCATCACACCCATGCCTACTATTGGCATGCCCGAACAGCCTACAGGTATCAGCCTAATGAAGGGCATTGTGGGAGTTGTAGTTTTACAACAGCTGGAGGGCCGCAGTTTGAGAATGCCTGGTGTAAGGAGAGGCTGCAGCTACTGTGAGGGAGAGATCAGGGAGAAATCTTATGAAGAACTGCTTCTTTACTCAGCGATCTACAGCAAATGTGTTTTGTGGTTGCAGTGCACAATTGTTTTAAGCCTACCAAATACTACTGAAAACAAACTTTTTTTCCTTCAGTTAGTCAATATCAATACATAATCGGCAGCCATTTTATGCAACAATAGTCTACCAGCACAGGCTATCTGCATGTCCAGAAATACTGCTTTGAGACACTTTTTTTCATATACTGCACATCTAGGATTTTTGCTTACTAGAGTTAAAAAACCCTCTGATATACTGCACATCTGGGATTAGACGTGCATAATACCCTCATACAGAGTAAAAAAAAAAAAAAATTTGAATGCAATACCCTACATTAGGGTTTTTATTGGCGGTTAATTATTTTCAACAGACTTAGCCACATTTTACTTTGCTTGGTGAACGCTAACTATGAGGCAAACATCTAATAAGGGACGCGGTCATGGTCGTGGTGGAGCCTCTGGTGCAGAGAGAGGACGTGGCCGTTCTGCCACAGCTACATGTCCTACTGAACCTACTACCTCAGGTCCCAGTAGCCGCCAGAATCTACAGTGATATTTGGTCAGGCCTAATGTAGTTCTAAGGATGGTAAGGCCTGAGCAAGTACAGGCTCTAGTCAATTGGGTGGCCGACAGTGGATCCAGCACATTATCTTCCACCCAGTCTTCTGCAGAAAGCGCACAGGTGGCGCCTGAAACCCATACCCATCAGTCTATCACATCACCCCCGTGCATATCGGGGAACCTGTCTGAGCCTCAAGTCATGCAGCAGTCTCTTATGCTGTTTGAAGACTCTGCTGGCAGGGTTTCCCAAGGGCATCCACCTAGCCCTTCCCCAGGGGTGGAAGACATAGAATGCACAACCACTTATGTTTCCTGATAAGGACATGGGAATACCACCTCAGCACATCTCTGATGATGACGAAACACAGGTGCCAACTGCTTCGTCTTTCTGCAGTGTGCACACCGAAAAGGAGGTCAGGGAGGAAGACTGGGTGGAAGACGATGCAGGGGATGATGAGGTCCTAGACCCCACATGGAATGAAGGCCGTGCCACTGACTTTCAGAGTTCGTAGGAAGAGTCAGTGGTGAGACTGAGCCAAAAGAGTAGCAAAAGAGGGAGCAGGGTGCAAAAGCAGAGCAGCCATCGCCAAAACAGTTCACCTGCTACTGGCCACCGTCACCAGGGACCGAGCACACCAAAGGCAGCTTCAAGGAGTTCCCTGGCAAGGCAGTTCTTCACACAATGTGCTGACGACAAGACCCAAGTGGTTTGTACGCTGTGCCATCAGAGCCTGAAGTGAGGCATTAACGTTCTGAACCTTAGCACAATCTGTATGACCAGGTATCTACATGCGAGACACGGGCTGCAGTGGAGTAAGCACCTTCAAAACCAAGAAAGGGCTCAGGCCCCTCCTGCTCCCTCTTCTGCTGCTGCCTCGGCCTCTTCCTCCGCCTCTGGGGGAACGTTGGCACCTGCCGCCCAGCAAACAGAGGATGTGCCACCAACAACACCACCTCCGTCACCAAGCATCTCCACCATGTCACACGGAAGCGTTCAGCTCTCCATCTCACAAACCTTGGAGAGAAAGCATAAATTGCCACCTAGCCACTCTTGATCCCTGGCCCTGAATGCCAGAATTTCTAAACTACTGACCTTTGAAATGCTGTCATTCAGGCTGGTGGAGACGGACAGCTTCAAACAGCTCATGTCGCTTGCTGTCCCACAGTACGTCGTTCCCAGCCACCACTACTTCTCCAGGAGAGCCGTGCCTTCCCTGCACAACCAAGTATCGGATAAAATCAAGTGTGCACGCACATCCCTTGCCTGGCGCATGTGCTGAATTTGGTGGTGCAGAAATTCATTCACAACTACCCCGACATGTCAGAGCTGCTGCATAAAGTGTGGTCCGTCTGTCCTGCCGCCGCTCGGCTGTCTGCTCTACAGCGGGAATTCGGCCTTCCCGCTCACCTCCTCATATGCGTCATCGCCACCAGGTGGAACTCCTTCTTGCACATGCTGGAGTGACTGTGCGAGCAGGCCATAGTGGAGTTTCAGCTGCAGTACGCACGGTTGAGTCGCACTGCGGAACAGCACCACTTCACCACCAATGACTGGGCCTACATGCAAGACTTATGTGCCCTGTTGCGCTGTTTCGAGTACTCCACCAACATGGCCAGTGGCGATGACGTCGTTATCAGCGTTACAATACCACTTCTATGTCTCCTTGAGAAAACACTTAGGGCGATGATGGAAGAGGATGTGGCCCAGGACGAAGAGGAGGAAAAGGGGTCATCTCTAACGCTTTCAGGCCAGTCTTTTAGAAGTAACTCAGAGGGAGGTTTTTTTGCAAAAGCAGAGGCCAGGTACAAATTTGGCCAGTCAGGGCCCACTACTGGAGGAAGAGGAGCTGGAGGATGAGGAGGAGCAGGATGGGGATGAAGCATGTTCACAGCGGGGTGGCACCCAACGCAGCTCGGGCCCATCACTGGTGCGTGGCTTGGGGGATGCAGAGGATGCAAACGATACGCATCCTACAGAGGTCAGCTTGTCCTTTCCTCTGGGCAGCCTGGCACACATGAGCGAATACATGCTTCAGTGCCTGCGCAACGACAGCAGAGTTGCCCACATTTTAACATGTGCTAACTACTGGGTGGCCACCCTGCTGGATCCCCATTACAAAGACAATGTGACGTCCTTAATTCCCTCACTGGAGCGTGATCGGAAGATGCGCGACTACAGGTGCACGCTGGTAGACGCGCTCCTGAGAGCATTCCCGACTGACGTCGAGGGACAAGTGGAAGCACAAAGCGAAGGCAGGGAAGGAGGAAGAGGTCGCTAATGCAGCTGTGTCAGGGTTAGCATGACCGACATGTGGGAAAGCTTTGTCACCCTGCCGCAACAACCGGCCCCAACTGCTGATATGTTAGCAGGAGGCAGCATCTGAGCTACATGGTGGAACAGTACCTGTGCACACGCCTACACATACTGACTGATGGCTCTGCCCCATTCAACTTCTGGGTCTCCAAATTGTCCACATGGCCAGAGCTTGCCTTGTATGCCTTGGAGGTGCTGGCCTGCCCTGCAGCCAGTGTACTCTCTAAACATGTATTTAGCACGGCAGGAGGCGTCATTACAGACAGACGCAGCCGACTGTCAACAGTCAACATGGACAAGCTCATGTTCATTAAAATGAACCAGGCCTGGATCCCACAAGACTTGTCTGTACCTTGTGCAGAATAGACAGTTCTAACATCCTCAACCATCCATCCTTGTACTCAAGTGCACTTATTAAAAAGAAAAAGAGGAATATGTCCCAATATTTTGGGGGATACCCCTATGTAAAGATGCAAAATAACACACATCTGTGTTTGCTACCTATTCCTCCTTCGCAGCCGCTTCCACCTAGACTGCCACGTGAGCCTACACGGCCACATCCACCCATTCACTGCCTCCTCAACCTCTTTCTCCTACATCATTCCTAATTTTTATTTTTTTAAGGTCTTTTATGTTTTTTTAATTCATGTTCCTACCACATTTGTTTGCAGAGCATTTGTTATGCTCTTAAGCACATTTTGCTGCGCTTTTGCAGCCCTCTAGCTCTTTCCAGGGCTATTTTAGAGCCATTTTAGTGCCCAAAAGTTCGGGTCCCCATTGACTTCAATGGGGTTCGGGGTCAAGTTCGGGTACCGAACCCAAATTGTTTTTCAAGTTCGGCCGAACCCGAACATCCAGGTGTCCGCTCAACTCTACATGTAACTTAAGTTTGAATAAGTGGTATATATGCTAAACTGTACATAGGGGGAAAATGTCTTCACACAAGTGCAGGGCACAAAATTAGGGACCCAGCATGCTGTAGGCTTGCAACTTTTTTGTATCTCCTATTATAATGGAAAGTGACAGCAAATGCAATGTTATCTGGCCACAGCAAATCAAAGAACATGGGACATTAACCTCTTCAGGACATAGGGCGTACAGGTACGCCCTTATGTCCTGGTACTTAAGGACACAGGGAGTACCTGTACGCCCTGTGTATTTCTGATCATCGCCGCACAGCGGGCAGTGATCGTAAACCGGTGCCTGCTCAAATCATTGAGCAGGCACTTCGGCTAAATGCCCGGGGGGGTCCCGTGACCCCCAATGTCAGCGATCGCCTCAAACTGCAGGTCTATCTATTGCGGTGGTGGCGTGTGGCGGTGCCATCGGGTCCCCATGCGGCTGTGGGGGTGACCCGATGGCATGGAAGGCAGCGCGATGTCTAAGGAAGGCATCGCGCTGCCTTCCGGGGTGATGAGCCTCTGAGATCCAGCCCCCTGGATCTCACAGGCCCCGGAATCTGTATGAGTAATACACAGTATGCAAAAAACGTCATTTTCCCCAAATAAAGTAAAAAAAAATTGGTAAAAAAATAGGGGGGGAGTATACATATTAGGTATCGCCACATTCGTATCGACCGGCTCTATAAACATATCACATGACCTAACCCCTCAGATGAACACCGTAAAAAATAAAAACTGTGCTAAAGAAACCATTTTTTTGTCACCTTACATCACAAAAAGTACAACAGCAAGCGATCAAATAGGCGTTTGCCCACCAAAATAGTGCCAATCTAACCGTCACCTCATCCCGCAAATAAATGAGCCCTTACCTGAGACAGTCGCACAAAAAATAAAAAAAACTATGGCTCAGAATATGCAGACACTAAAACATCTTTTTTTGTTTAAAAAACTGATATTGTTGTGTGAAACCATCTTTTGTCACCTTACATCACAAAAAGTGTAATAGCAAGCGATCAAAATGTTATATGCACCCCAAAATAGAGCCAATCAAATCGTCATCTCAGCCCGCAAAAAATGAGACCCTACCTAAGATAATCGCCCAAAAACTTAAAAAAAATGGCTCTCAGACTATGATGACACTAAAACATGATTTTGTTTTTGTTCCAAAAAAGAAATCATTGTGTAAAACTTACATAAATAAAAAAAAGTATACATATTAGGTATCACCGCGTCTGTGACAACCTGGTCTATAAAAATACCACATGATCTAACCTGTCAGATGAATGTTGTAAATAACAAAAAATAAAAACGGTTCCAAAACAGCTATTTCTTGTTATCTTGCCTCACAAAAAGTGTAATCTAGAGCAACCAAAAATCATTGTACCCTAAACTAGTACCAAAAAAACTTCCACCCTATCTCGTAGTTTCTAAAATGGGGTCACTTTTTGGGGGGTTCTACTCTATGGGTGCATCAGGGGGACTTCAAATGGGACATGGTGTAAAAAAAAAAACTGTCCAGCAAAATCTGCCTTCCAAAAACCGTATGGCATTCCTTTCCTTCTGCGCCCTGCCGTTTGCCCGTACAGCAGTTTACGACCACATATGAGGTGTTTCTGTAAACTACAGAATCTGGGCAATAAATATTGAGTTTTGTTTGGTTGTTAACCCTTGCTTTGTTACTGGAAAAAATTGATTAAAATGGAAAATGTGGCAAAAAATTTAAATTCTGAAACTTCATCTCCATTTGCCAATAACTCTAATGGAACACCTAAAGGGTTAACGACGTTTGTAAAACAGTTTTGAATACCTTGAGGGGTGTAGTTTCTTAGATGCTGTCACTTTTATGGAGCTTCTACTCTAGGGGTGCATCAGGGGGGCTTCAAATGGGACATGGTGTAAAAAAAAACAGTCCAGCAAAATCTGCCTTCCAAAAACCTGCGGTTTTCTGCGATTTCTGCAGTTTCTGATCCCCGCGGTCCCTGACCGCGCAGATAAGAAACTTTAAAATGCCTAAAATGACGACTGGACCCCTGCATGATTTATGTGGGTGGGAGGTGCAGGGGGGGTGTCGCAGGTGGTGCGGGCGTTGCGGGAGGCGGGGCGATGCGGCAGGCGGGATCGCGATACCCCGCCCGCCTCCCCCTGAAAATTCGTTGGCGTCTAGTGGGTATACCAGGGTGTCAGCACATTGCTGACACCCTGGTATAAACGGCTGACATCTGTGCAGATGTGAGCCGTTTAAACCTTTCCATACCGCGGTCCGTACGGACCGCTGTATGGAAAAGGTTAACTGTCATCGGTCAGGGAGCTCCCTCCCTCTCCCATCAGGGAGCTGCTGTGCCTTTGCAGCCCCCTGATGGAGAGGGAGAGAGCCCCCCGCAGCCCCGTGCTCACCCTTCCCCGTCTGCGAAGTTGTGGCAGACGGGGAAGCATAGGTCTGTTCAGTGTAAGTAAAATACAGTACAGAACACTATATGGTGTACTGTACTGTATTATACAGACATCAGACCCACTGGATCTTCAAGAACCAAGTGTGTCTGGGTCAAAAAAATGTAAAAAAAAAGTGAAAAAAATTAAGACAAACAACAACACATTTATCACTGAATAAAAATGAAAAAATAAAATACACTACACATATTAGGTATCGCCGTGTCCGTAAAGATCTGATCTATAAAACGGTCATGTTACTTTCCCCGCACAGTGAACGACATGAAAAAAAAAAAAATGACAAAATTTAAATTTTGCCCACCTTACTTCCCAAAAAAGGTAATAAAAGTGATCAAAAAAGTCGCATGTACGCCAAAATAGTACCAATCAAACCGTCATCTCATCCCGCAAAAATGAGACCCTACTTAGAGACACTAAAACATATTTTTGGCTTTAAAAATTAAGTCATTGTATAAAACTTACATAAATAAAAAAAATTGTATACATATTAGGTATCACCGCGTCCGTGACAACCTGCTCTATAAAATTACCACATGATCTAACCTGTCAGATGAATGTTGTAAATGTTGAAAAGTGCCAAAAAAGCTATTTCTTGTTACCTTGCCGCACTTAAAGTGTAATATAGAGCAACCGAAAATCATATGTACCCTAAACTAGTACCAACATAACTGCCACCCTATCCCGTAGTTTCTAAAATGGGGTCACTTTTTTTGAGTTTCTACTCTAGGGTTGCATCAGGGGGGCTTCAAATGGGACATGGTGTCAAAAAAAACAGTCCAGCAAAATCTGCCTTCCAAAAACCGTATGGCATTGCTTTCCTTCTGCGCCCTGCCGTGTGCCCGTACAGCAGTTTATGCCCACATATGGGGTGTTTCTGTAAACTACAGATTTAGGGCCATAAATAATGAGTTTTGTTTGGCTGTTAACCCTTGCTTTGTAACTGGAAAAAAAAATATTAAAATGCAAAATCTGCCAAAAAAGTGAAATTTTGAAATTGTATCTCTATATTCCATAAAATCTTGTGCAACACCTAAAGGGTTAACAAAGTTTGTAATATCAGTTTTGAATACCTTGAGTGGTGTAGTTTCTTAGATGGGGTCACTTTTATGGAGTTTCCACTCTAGGGGTGCATCAGGGGGGCTTCAAATGGGACATGGTGTCAAAAAAACAGTCCAGCAAAATCTGGCTTCCAAAAACCATACGGCGCACCTTTCACTCTACGCCCCGCTATGTGGCCGTACAGTCGTTTTTACAGGTGTTTCTGTAACGGCAGAGTCAGGGCAATAAAGATACAGTCTTGTTTGGCTGTTAACCCTTGCTTTGTTAGTGGAAAAAATGGGTTAAAATGGAAAATTAGGCAAAAAAATGAAATTCTCAAATTTCATCCCCATTTGCCAATAACTCTTGTGCAACACCTAAAGGGTTAAAAAAGTTTGTAAAATCAGTTTTGAATACCTTTAGGGGTGTAGTTTATAGAATGGGGTCATTTTTGGGCAGTTTCTATCATGTAAGCCTCGCAAAGTGACTTCAAACCTTTAGTGGTCCCTAAAAATTGTAAATTTCAGAAAAATTTCAAGATTTGCTTCTAAACTTCTAAGCCTTGTAATATCCCCAAAAAAAAAAAAATATAATTCCCAAAATATTTAAACATGAAGTAGACATATGGGGAATGTAAAGTCATCACAATTTTTGGGGGTATTACTATGTATTGCAGAAGTAGAGAAAGTGAAACTTTGAAATTTGCAAATGTTTCCAAATTTTTGGTAAATTAGGTATTTTTTTATGCAAAAAAATTATTTTTTTTGACTTCATTTTACCAGTGTCATGAAGTACAATATGTGACGAAAAAACTATCTCAGAATGGCCTGGATAAGTCAAAGTGTTTTAAAGTTATGAGCACTTAAAGTGACACTGGTCAGATTTGCAAAAAATGGCCAAGTCCTTAAGGTGAAATAGGGCTGAGTCCTTAAGGGGTTAAAGAGGACCTTTCACCTCTCCTGACATTCCTGTTTTAATAGCTTCATGCATTTCCCATGCAATAACAATTCTGAAACATCTATTCTTATGTCTGTATGTTGTGCTGTCCCTTTATTATTTGTACTATAACATAGTACATAACATAGTAACATAGTACATAAGGCTAAGTCATTCTGCAAGTTGATCCAGAGGAAGGCAAAAAACAAAACAAAAAAAACCTGTGAGGTAGAAGCAAATTTTCCTCACTTTAGGGGAATAAAAAATTCCTTCCCGACTCCAATCAGGCAATCAGACTAACTCCCTGGATCAACGACCCCTCTCTAGTAGCTATAGCCTGTAATATTATTACACTCCAGAAATACATCCAGGCCCCTCTTGAATTCCTTTATTGTACTCACCATCACCACCTCCTCAGGCAGAGAGTTCCATAGTCTCACTGCTCTTACCGTAAAGAATCCTCTTCTATGTTTGTTCACAAACCTTCTTTCCTCCAGACGTAGAAGATGTCCCCTCGTCACAGTCACAGTCCTGGGGATAAATAGATGATGGGAGAGATCTCTGTACTGACCCCTGATATATTTATACATAGTAATTAGATCTCCCCTAAGTCGTCTTTTTTCTAAAGTTAATAACCCTAATTTTGATAATCTTTCAGGGTACTGTAGTTGCCCCATTCCAGTTATTACTTTAGTTGCCCTACTCTGAACCCTCTCCAGCTCTGCTATGTTTGCCTTGTTCACAGGAGACCAGAACTGTACACAGTACTCCATGTGTGGTCTGACTAATGATTTGTAAAGTGGTAGGACTATGTTCTCATCACGGGCATCTATGCCCCTTTGAACAATAAATTTAGCGAAAAATTTATATATGGATGTCATTTTTTTTGCAAAATTTTACAGCTGAAAGTGAAAAATGTCATTTTTTTGCAAAAAAATCGTTACATTTCGATTAATAACGAAAAAAGTAAAAATGTCAGCAGCAATGAAATACCACCAAATGAAAGCTCTATTAGTGAGAAGAAAAGGAGGTAAAATTCATTTGGGTGGTAAGTTGCATGACCGAGCGATAAACGGTGAAAGTAGTGTAGTGCCGAAGTGTAAAAAGTGCTCTGGTCATGAAGGGGGTTTTAGCTAGCGGGGCTGAAGTGGTTAAAGGGCTTCTGTCAGCCCACTAAACCGTTTTTTTTTTTTTTGGGTTAATAATAATCCCTATACTGCGAGCTCTGCATACATAAGCTAAATAATCATTTTGGTTCAGTAGAATTTGATAAAAAGCTATTTTTATAATATGTAAATTACCTTGCTACCAGCCTCCGATCCTAATGACCCTCCGCATTGTGATTGACAGGGCCAGGGAATGGAATCGTTCTCTGCTGGCCCTGTTTGAATTCCAAATCTCGCGCCTGCGCCGTACCTGTCTTTAATCGGCGCAGGCGCACTGAGAGCGCCTGCGCCGATGACGTCACATCTACACCCGGCGCAGGCGCATTGAGGATAGAGCGGCCGAGAAAGCGGCCGCCTCTCAGTGCGCCTGCACCGATTAAAGACAGGTACGCCGCAGGCGCGAGATTTGGAATTCAAACAGGGCCAGCAGAGAACGATTCCATTCCCTGGCCCTGTCAATCACAATGCGGAGGGGGCGTCATTAGGATCGGAGGATGCGGCTGCTACCAGCAAGTAGCCGCCCTACTTGCTGGTAGCAAGGTAATTTACATATTATAAAAATAGCTTTTTATCAAATTCTACTGAACCATAATGATTATTTAGCTTATGTATGCAGAGCTCGCAGTATAGGGATTATTATAAAAAAAAAAAAAAAAACGGTTTAGTGGGCTGACAGAAGCCCTTTAATAGAAGGTTTTCCTCTGTTCAGGCTCATGAACTCTGTGCCAAAATTTAAAGAATTTATAAAGTACACAATATTATTTTTATCTGGAGAACCTTTCATTTCCTACATTGACAATCCAATAGTTTAAATGTGTACTGTGTAGTGCCTGATTTAACCTGTAATGGTGTTGCATGTAAACTGACCATTAACCCCTTACGGACACATGACGTACTGTTACGGCATGTTTCTCAAGTCCTTAAAGGGGTTCTGCACTTTCATCCTCTGGATAGATCATCAGCTTCTGATCAGCCGGGTCTGACACCCAGGACCCCCCGCCGTACAGTTACGTCATGTGTTGTTCCGATCAGTGACGTACAGTTACGTCATGTGTTGTTCCGATCAGCTGCGCCCGGCGGGCGGTGATCGGAACAAGGTGCCTGCTCAAATCATTGAGCAGGCACCTTGGCTAAATGCCCCCCCCCCCCGTGTTGGCGATAGCCGCAAACCACAGGTCAATTCAGACCTGCAGTTTGCGGCTTTTTATGGTGCGGGCGGGGGTGGCAGCAGTGTCATCGGGTCCCCATGGGGCTGTGGGGGGACCCGATAGATGGCATGGAAGGCAGCGCAATGCCTTCCTGAGGCATCTGTGCTGCTTTATGGTGTAGAACATGTGAGATCCAGCCCTATAAACATATCACATGACCTAACCCCTCAGATGAACACCGTAAAAAATAAAACTGTGCAAAATAAACAATTTTTTGTCACCTTACATCACAAAAAGTACAACATCAAGCTATTAAAAAGGCGTTTGCCCACCAAAATAGTACCAATCTAACCGTCACCTCATCCCACAAAAAAATGAGCCCCTACCTAAGACAATAGCTTAAAAAATATAAAAACTATGGCTCTGAATATGGAGACACTAAAACATATTTTTTTTTGTTTGACAAAAGCTGTTTTGTGTAAAGCGTACATAAAGAAAAAGTATACATATTTGGTATCGCCGCGTTCATATCACCTGGCTCTATAAAAATTTCACATGACCTAACCTCTCAGATGAACACCGTAAAAAATAATAAATAAAAACTGTGCTAAATAAACCATTTTTTGCCACCTTACATCACAAAAAGTGTAATAGCAAGTGATCAAAAAGTCACACGCACCACAAAATAGTGCCAATAAAACAGTCATCTCATACCACAAAAAATGAGACCCTTACCTAACATAATCGCCCAAAAACTGAAAAAACTATGGCTCTCAGAACACTAAAACATGATTTTTTTTGCTTCAAAAATGAAATCATTGTGTAAAACTTACATAAATAAATTAAAAAAAGTATACATAATAGGTATCGCCGCATCCGTGACAACCTGGTCTATAAAAATATCACATGATCTAACCTGTCAGATAAATTTTGTAAATAACAAAAATATAAAAACGGTGCCAAACAGCTCACAAAAAGTGTAATTGTCACAACCAGACAGCTGAGAAGCTCTGACAGAGGCCTTTCAGAACCTCCTCCTTGAATTTCTGTGTTGTGGTATTCAGCTCCTCCTCTTGTCAGCCTCTCTCAGCTGTCATGTGTTAATTGCTTCCCTTTAAATGCCTCCCCAGAATGCTTTTCTGGGCGGCTTATACTTCTTCCTGGAGTGTGTGTGCACGCTGATCTGTCCTCCTGTTTGCTTCAAAGCTAAGTGTACCTTTATCTGTTAATATCTGTTTGCTGGATCCCAGGTGACCCTGACTCCCTCCGTGTCTTGTGTAGGGAGCCGGTGGTCGTGTCCCCTCACTATTGTAGGGTGCTCAGGGCTTTATAGTCAAGGTTCGTGGATATGCAAACCTCCACCATTCGGATCTTTGCATAGGCTGAGCAGCCAGGGAAAGTGCCAGGTCTTCTGCAGGGGTCTCCCTTGGTTCCTTAGTTTTTGGATCCAGCGAGTCGTTTATACATGTTGCTTTGCCTTGTTACCTGTATACATTCCGTGACATTATAAGCCGCCAAAACCGTCTTAAGCATGGATCCGGTTTCACTTTTGGCTGAACGCTTCCAGGGTCTTTCATTGGAGGTAGCTGACCTCCGTAAGACTTTTTCTCAGCTTCAAGTGACCGGTTCAGCTGGCGTTCATGGAGCTTGTTCTGAGCCTAAGATCTCGCTCCCGGATACGTTCTCCGGGGGTAGTGAGAATTTTGTGCGTTTTAGAGAGGCTTGCAAACTCCATTTTCGCCTTCTTCCCCATTCTTCTGGTGATGAGGAACGGAGGGTGGGGATCATTATATCGCTGCTCAGGGGTAACGCTCAGTCCTGGGCCTTTTCGCTGCCGGAGGGGGCACGGCCCCTCCGTTCAGTGGATGAATTCTTTTTAGCCCTGGGTCAGATATATGATGATCCGGATCGTATTGCTCTGGCGGAGTCTAGACTACGTCTCCTATGCCAGGGTAAACAATCCGCAGAAATATACTGCTCAGAATTTCGGAGTTGGGCAGCTGATACTGGTTGGAATGATGCTGCACTCCGAAGTCAATTTTGCCATGGTCTTTCAGAGGGATTGAAAGATGCATTTGCCTTTCATGAAAGGCCTATTTCTTTGGACTCTGCTATGTCTCAGGCCGTTCGTATTGACAGGCGTCTTAGAGAGAGAGGAGAGATCTCTCCTTCCTGTCATACTCGGTCCCAGGACTGTGCAGTGGTCCCATTCTCTGCGCAGGGGTCTCAGTCGCTGTCAGCCCCTTCTGAGCAGGAGTCCATGCAGCTGGGGTTGATTGCTTCTGACAATAGAAGATTCAGCCCGCATGGGAGGGTTTGTTTTTGTTGTGGAGGTATTAATCATTTGGCAAATATTTGTCCCTCTAGGAGATTCAGGCAGTTCTCTGGGTATAATAAAGAAACAAAGAGGAAAAAATCTTTGAAAAATGTTCCGTCTGTTACTATTGGCAGGATTGAGCCGGAGATTGAAGATTTTCCATTTGCTTGTAGTTCCCGTTTTGTCCTGCCGGCTAGGGTGGCGCTAGAGAGCAAGAACATTTTTTGTGAGATTTTTGTGGATAGTGGAGCAGCGGTCAATCTCATTGATAATCACTTTGCGATAACTCATGGTTTCCAGGTGTGCGCTTTGAGAAAGGATATTCCTGTGTTTGCTATCGATTCCGCTCCACTTTCTCAGAAGTCATTAAAGGGCATAGTTCACAATATCCGTTTAATTGTGAGTGATGCTCATGTTGAGGATGTGTCATGTTTCGTCCTTAGCGGTTTGCCGACTCCTCTAGTGTTGGGGCTACCCTGGCTCACTAAACATAACCCCACCATTGATTGGCAAGCAAGGCAAATAAATGGTTGGAGTGACTTTTGCAGAGAGAATTGCCTCACGACATCTGTTTCTGAGGTTGCTACTAAGACTGTACCATCTTTTCTCTCTGAATTTTCGGATGTCTTCTCTGAGAGTGGGGTTCAGGATTTGCCCCCGCACAGGGAGTACGATTGCCCTATTAATCTCATCCCAGACGCCAAGCTGCCTAAATCTCGTTTATACAATCTTTCCCAACCTGAGAGGATCGCTATGCGTACTTATATCTCTGAGAGTCTGAGAAAGGGACACATACGACCCTCAAAGTCACCTGTTGCCGCTGGTTTTTTCTTTGTTAAGAAAAAAGATGGTTCTTTAAGACCTTGTCTGGATTTCAGGGAGCTGAACAATATCACAATTCGTGACCCTTATCCGCTTCCTCTGATCCCGGACCTATTTAACCAGGTTGTTGGGGCTAAAGTCTTTTCCAAATTAGATTTAAGAGGGGCATATAACCTGGTCAGGGTCAGAGAAGGGGACGAATGGAAGGCGGCCTTCAATACCCCTGAGGGCCATTTTGAAAACTTGGTTATGCCTTTTGGTTTGATGAATGCCCCAGCCGTTTTCCAGCATTTCGTGAACAGCATTTTTTATCATTTGATGGGAAAATTTGTATTGGTGTATTTGGATGACATTTTGATTTTTTCTCCCGATTTCAAAACTCATAAGGAACATTTACGTCAGGTCTTGCTCATCCTGCGGGAGAATAAATTATATGCGAAACTGGAAAAATGTGTGTTTGCGGTTCCAGAAATTCAATTTCTGGGGTTTCTTCTCTCCGCTTCTGGTTTTCGCATGGACCCCGAGAAGGTCCGCGCTGTGCTTGAGTGGGAGCTTCCTGAGAATCAAAAGGCGCTGATGCGTTTTTTGGGCTTTGCCAATTATTACAGGAAGTTCATTTTGAATTATTCTTCTATTGTTAAACCACTCACTGATATGACCAGAAAGGGGGTAGATTTTTCTTCTTGGTCAGTAGAGGCGCGTAAGGCTTTTTCTGATATCAAGGAGAGTTTTGCTTCCGCTCCCATCTTGGTGCAACCTGATGTTTCGTTACCCTTCATAGTTGAGGTTGATGCTTCTGAGGTGGGTGTGGGGGCGGTCTTGTCTCAGGGTTCCTCTCCTGCCAATTGGCGACCGTGTGCCTTTTTCTCAAGAAAACTCTCCTCCGCAGAGAGAAATTACGATGTGGGAGATAGGGAATTGTTGGCCATCAAGTTGGCTTTTGAGGAATGGCGCCATTGGCTAGAGGGAGCCAGACACCCTATTACCGTATTTACTGACCATAAAAATCTGGCCTACTTGGAGTCAGCCAAGCGTCTGAACCCGAGACAGGCCAGATGGTCGTTGTTCTTTTCTAGGTTTAATTTTGTTGTCACGTTCCGCCCTGGAGTTAAGAATGTGAAGGCAGATGCCTTGTCACGTTGTTTTCCGGGAGGCGGGAATTTTGAAGACCCGGGTCCCATTTTGGCTAAAGGTGTGGTGGTCTCTGCTCTTTTTCCTGAATTGGAGGCAGAGGTGCAGGCAGCCCAGTCAGAGGCTCCTGATCTTTGTCCTCCTGGGAGGTTGTTTGTGCCTCTCGCTTTAAGACACAAGATTTTTAAAGAACACCACGATACGGTCCTTGCTGGGCACCCGGGGGTAAGAGCCACACTGGATCTCATCGCTCGGAGATTCTGGTGGCCTGCGCTTCGTAAGTCGGTTGAGGGTTTTGTGGCAGCCTGCGAGACTTGCGCTCGTGCCAAAGTCCCTCATTCACGGCCATCAGGTCCTCTCCTTCCCTTACCCATTCCTTCCCGTCCTTGGACACATCTGTCCATGGACTTTATCACGGACCTGCCTCGTTCCTCGGGGAAGACTGTGATTCTGGTGGTGGTGGACCGTTTTAGCAAAATGGTGCATTTCATCCCTTTTCCTGGTTTGCCCAATGCTAAGACGCTGGCGCAGGCATTTGTTGATCACATTGTCAAATTGCACGGTATTCCTTCAGACATAGTCTCTGATAGGGGCACGCAGTTTGTTTCCAGATTCTGGAAGGCTTTCTGTTCTCGCTTGGGGGTTCGGTTGTCATTCTCTTCTGCTTTCCACCCGCAGTCGAATGGCCAGACAGAGCGCGTCAATCAGAATCTGGAGACATATCTGCGTTGTTTTGTGGCGGAGAATCAAGAGGATTGGTGTTCTTTTTTGTCCCTTGCTGAGTTTGCTTTAAATAACCGTCGTCAGGAGTCCTCTGATAAGTCACCATTTTTTGGTGCATATGGGTTTCATCCACAGTTTGGGACTTTCTCGGGAGAGGGGTCTTCTGGTTTACCTGATGAGGACAGATTCTCCTCGTCTTTGTCATCTATTTGGCAAAAGATTCAAGATAATCTAAAGAGCATGAGTGAGAGATATAAGCGTGTGGCTGATAAGAGACGTGTGCTTGGTCCGGACCTGAATGTTGGTGATCTGGTGTGGTTGTCTACCAAGAATATCAAATTGAAGGTTCCCTCCTGGAAGTTGGGTCCTAGGTTTATTGGGCCTTACAAAATCCTGTCTGTCATCAATCCTGTTGCATACGTCTTGATCTTCCTCAGACTTGGAAGATCCATAATGTTTTTCATAAGTCCTTATTGAAACCTTATGTTCAACCCATTGTACCCTCGCCTTTGCCTCCTCCTCCGATTATGGTTGATGGGAATCTTGAATTTCAGGTATCTAGGATTGTGGATTCTTGTCTTGTCCGCGGCTCTCTTCAGTACCTTGTTCAGTGGGAGGGGTATGGTCCTGAGGAGAGGATGTGGGTCCAAGTGACGGACATTAAGGCCTCTCGTCTCATCAGGGCTTTCCATAGGTCCCATCCTGAGAAGGTGGGTTCTGAGTGTCCGGAGTCCACTCGTAGAGGGAGGGGTACTGTCACAACCAGACAGCTGAGAAGCTCTGACAGAGGCCTTTCAGAACCTCCTCCTTGAATTTCTGTGTTGTGGTATTCAGCTCCTCCTCTTGTCAGCCTCTCTCAGCTGTCATGTGTTAATTGCTTCCCTTTAAATGCCTCCCCAGAATGCTTTTCTGGGCGGCTTATACTTCTTCCTGGAGTGTGTGTGCACGCTGATCTGTCCTCCTGTTTGCTTCAAAGCTAAGTGTACCTTTATCTGTTAATATCTGTTTGCTGGATCCCAGGTGACCCTGACTCCCTCCGTGTCTTGTGTAGGGAGCCGGTGGTCGTGTCCCCTCACTATTGTAGGGTGCTCAGGGCTTTATAGTCAAGGTTCGTGGATATGCAAACCTCCACCATTCGGATCTTTGCATAGGCTGAGCAGCCAGGGAAAGTGCCAGGTCTTCTGCAGGGGTCTCCCTTGGTTCCTTAGTTTTTGGATCCAGCGAGTCGTTTATACATGTTGCTTTGCCTTGTTACCTGTATACATTCCGTGACAGTAATATAGAGCAACCAAAAATCATATGTTTCCTAAACTAGTACCAACAATACTGCCACCCTATCCCATACTTTCTAAAATGGGGTATTTTATGGAGTTTCTACTAGGGGTGCATCAGGGGGGCTTCAAATGGCACATGGTGTCACAAAAAAAACAGTCCAGCAAAATCTGCCTTCCAAAAACCGTATGGCATTCCTTTCCTTCTGCGCCCTGCCGTGTGCCCATACAGCTGTTTACGAAAATTTACCCAAAAATTTTAATTCTGAAATTTCATCTCCATATGCCAATAACTCTTGTGGAACACCTAATGGGTTAACGACGTTTGTAAAAACGTTGTGAATACCTTGTGGGGTGTAGTTTATAGAATAGGGTCATTTTTGGGTAGTTTCTATTATGTAAGCCTCGCAAAGTAACTTCAGAACTGAACTGGTCCCTAAGAATTGGGTTTTTGAAAATTTCTGAAAAATTTCAAGATTTGCTTCTAAACTTCTAAGCCTTGTAACATCCCCCAAAAATAAAATATCATTCCCAAAATGTAGACATATGGGGAATGTAAAGTAATAACTATTTTTGGAGATATTACTATGTATTATAGAAGTAGAAAATGGTAAATTTAGCATTTTTTTATAAATAAAAATGATTTTTTTATTAGCACTTAAAGTAACACTGGTCAGATTTGCAAAACATGGCCTGGTCCTTAAGGTTAAATAGGGAGTTAAAGGTATGGCTACATGGCGACACTGGTTGTGTGACAGCTGTCACAGCCAGGATTGCAGGGTCATGTCAATGTACTGGTGATCCCTTAGAAATAAAATGGGGACACAGCATAAGTCACATGTGTGATGCAACTGTGACCACTGAATCGCAAAAAAATGTATTCTGCTGTAGCTGTAACCTTAGTGACCTTTTTCAAAGATCACAAAAACTTGCTGGGGTTTAATGTAATCATCTTATTATCACCTGTCCAAAACAGAACCCCTTTAACCCCAGGCCTGTTTTCACCTTTCTGCCTAGGCTATTTTTTTCAAATCTGACATGTGTCACTTTATGTGGTGATAACTTTAAAACACTTTTAATTATACAGGCCATTCTGAGATTGTTTTCTCGTTACATATTGTACTTCATGACAGTGGTAAAAATAAGTGAAAAAAAAACAAAAAAAACAAAAAAAACACACTTTTATTCATAAAATATCAAATTTATAAAAAAAATTTGAAAAATTTGCAAATTTCCAAGCTTCAAGTTCTCTACTTTTATAATAGATAGTAATACCTTCAAAGATAGTAATTACTTTAAATTTCCCATATGTCGACTTCATGTTTGGATCATTTTGAAAATGAAATTTTATTTTTTGGGGACATTAGAAGGCTTAGAAGTATGGAAGCAAATCTTAAATTTTTTCGGAAAATTTCCAAAACCCACTTTTTAAGGACCAGTTCAGGTCTGAAGTCACTTTGTGAGGCTTACATAATAGAAACCACCCAAAAATGACCAGATATTAGAAACTACACCCATCAAGGTATGCAAAACTGATTTTACAAACTTTCTTAACCCTTTCGGTGTGCCACAAGAATTGATGGAAAATGGAGATGGAATTTCAGAATTTCACTTTTTGGGCAGATTTTACATGTTAATCAATTTTTTCCAGTAGCAAAGAAAGGGTTAACAGCCAAATAAAACTCAATATTTATTACCCCGATTCTGAGGTTTACAGAAACACCCCACATGTGATCGTAAACTGCTGTACGGGCACGCGGCAGGGTGCAGAAGGAAAGGAACGCCATCAGGTTTTTGGAAGGCAAATTTAGCTGAACTGGTTTTTAGATGCCATGTGCTATTTGAAGCTCCCCTGATGCACCCCTACAGTAGAAACTCAAAATGTGACATTTTGGAAACTAAGGGATAAGGTGTCAGTTTTGTTGGTACTATTTGGGGTACATATGATTTTTTATTGCTCTATATTAAGTTTTTTGTGAGGCAAGGTAAAAAAACAAATGGATGATTTGGCACCTTTTTTATAACTTTTTTTTTACAGCGTTTAACCGAGGGATTAGGTCATGTGACTTTTTTATAGAGCAGATCGTTACCCACGTGGCAATATCTAATATGTATACTTTTTTTTTATTTTTTTATATTTTTTCACTTTAGTGAGTTTTGAAAAAAAATACATATTTTAGTGTCTCATAGTCTGAGAGCCATAGCTTTTTTATTTTTTGATCGATTCTCTCAGGTAGGGTCTAATTTTTTGTGGGATCACTTGCTGTTGCAATTTTTTTTTAATATGACAAAAATAGCTTTTTTTTTTACACAGTTTTTATTTTTTACGGTGTTCACCTAAGTGGTTAGGTCATGTGATATTTTTTATAGAGCTGTTTGTTACGGACGTGGCGATACCCAATATGTATACTTTTTTTTATTTTTCACTTTAGCACAATAATAGCTGTTTTGACACAAAAAAATGATGTTTTAGTGTCTCCATGTTCTGAGAGCTATAGTGTTTTTATTTTTTAAGCAATTGTCTTAGGTAGGTGTTCTGTCCCCACATAAAGGCGAATGAAGGTGTAACTGATAATGACCTTGTGACTGTCCTACCTTCGTATCCAAGCAGTGGAGCAGACCGGACCGGCAGATGCTCAGGTTAGATGGATCCAGACGTAGACATGAGGATGCAATCAAACGTGGGTTTATTTGATCCGGAGCAGCAACATACAGTTATACAATACAGGGATGCAGTAGCAGTGTAGATGCTGTCATGTGGATGTCTTTCCTGAGACTAACTGCTGAGGCAACTGCTGGTCAAAAACTGATGCCTTACCAAGCCAAGATGTGTGTCTCCAGTCACAAGGAGTGCAGCACTGAAAATGGCTACAGGAAGTGACCAGGACCAAGGCTGCTAAAACCACGCCCAGAAAGAAAAACTTTATAGACAAGGAACAAGGCGTGCAGCATACAAATTCCGGCCAGCAGATGGCAGCAGAGAAACAATACGTAGAAACAACATAGTAAAAGGAGATATAATAATACAGTGCATTAATTAAATTTGAAAGAAACAGCACACTCCCCGTCTGAAATTCACTTTGGGGATTTCACTATGACGAATGTCCATAAAATATAAACAACCTGTAAAAAGAACATGTTAGAATGCAAAACATAGATAGTCCTGTTTTCAACTTGGAATGGAGAAGATCTGCAAAGCTAAATACAGTCCTGTTCACCCGTCAGGGACGTTCTCGATGGGTAGTATTAAGATGAGTTCATTGATTGGTCTTGAGAACGTTTTAAGCTCGCCTTTCCTGAAGATCTTCAACTCCACCTTCCGGACCTTACCATCCTTGCTAGGGAAAACCTTTGAAATTAGCCCAACAGGCCAGTCAATCCTTTCGGTTTGTTGCTCTTTCATCAATACAAGGTTTCCTTCCTTCAAGTTTGGTTTGTGGTGTTGCCATTTTCTTCTTCCTTGAAGAACACTGAGGTACTCCTTTCGCCACCTGTTCCAGAAGTAATCTGCTAGATATTGTACACGTTTCCAGTGTTTTTGATAGATGTTCGCATGAGTGAATTCTCCACTAGGAATAAGCGTACTCTCAGTTTTTTGGGTAAGTAGAATAGCCGGAGTCAGAATGGCTGGTGTCTCAGGATCCATAGACACTGGCACAAGGGGTCTTGAATTGATAATGGCTGAAACTTCAGCGAGAAGAGTAACTAGAGTCTCATGTGTGAGTCTAGACGAGTTTACATCCATCAACATAGAATTTAAGATGTTGCGTGAGATGCCGATCATTCTCTCCCAGGAGCCCCCCATGTGGGAACTGTGAGGAGGGTTGAAAATCCAGGTGCAACCTTTTTCCGCCAACTGATCTTGAATGGACTTGGTGTCGATGTTAAGTTCTCTACAGGCTCCGATGAAGTTGCTTCCCTGGTCAGACCTCAATTGTTTTACTGGTCCTCTGATTGCGAAGAACCGTCTTAAGGCATTAATAAGGCTGGATGTGTCCATAGATTCTATCACCTCTATGTGAACTGCTCGCACACTCATGCAAGTAAATAGTACGGCCCAACGCTTACTATTTGCGTGACCGCCGCGGGTCCTGCGTGCGGATACCATCCATGGCCCAAAGACATCTAGGCCAACATAGGTGAAAGGTGGCTCTGTACATAGTCTATCTGCAGGCAAGTCGGCCATTTGTTGGTGTAGTTGTTTTCCTCTTGCTTTACGACAGTGCACACACTGATGCAGTACTTGGGCCACACGTTTTTTCATACCTATAATCCAAAGGCCTGCAGACCGTAATTTGCCCTCAGTAATTTGCCTGCCTTGGTGTTCGGCCCTTTCGTGGTAGTGTCGGATTAGCAAGATGGTGATATGATGTTTGCTGGGAATGATGAGAGGATTTTGTTCTGCAATTCCCAGGTGGGCTTGATTCAAACGACCACCAACCCTCAGCAAGCCAAAACTGTCGATAACTGGATTTAAGTTGGCGAGAGGACTTTTTAAAGGAATCTGCTGTTTGTTGTACAAACACTTCCATTCTATGTTAAAATTTTCCTGCTGGACGTGACGTATTATGAGGTACTCACTATGAGAGATGTCCTTAGCAGAGAAAAGTTTATGGCAGGCATGCCAACCATGACAATCTTTATCTTGGTGAGTATTATGATAACATCTTGCAATGTGCACTAACCTTGCAATAGTTCTGACGAGTCTCATCCAACTGGAGAAACGCTCGAAGCGCTGACAACCGAAGCTGGCGGTTTGCTTTGTTCCAGTGACTAACGCACTAACTTCAGCGCGGATTTCTGGATCATTATCCGGATCCTGGATGCTGAAAGCTTCCTGTACACATTCGTCTGCCTCTCCAAGCAGAAACTCTGGACCTGTAAGCCAAGTAGAGTTAGTAAAGGAACCTATAGACATAGGCCTAGTGGCGTGATCTGCTGGATTATTATCCAATGGTCAAAAAGACCAATAATACCTGTTTTAGGTCAAATTTTAAAATATAACTTTTATTATTATTTATTAGAATAATTTTCCCCACATATAATACAAAACAAAACAAGAAACAACTCTATTGAGAGTATTTTAAAAATATATATGTAAGGGATAGTATCCTTGGGGTGTTTGTGGTACAATATCAATACCTATTTCCGGATAAATATCCTTCCAGGAATGATAGTTATGTCAAGTAAGTGCACCTCAAAGGTTATCTTCACCCTTGATGGTGCCCTGGTGTTATATGCCACCAGGTTGCTCTATCATTCAGCGATGTAAGCGGTCTGCTGTTAGTAACATTCAGTATTTATTAAAGCCATGTGTCTGCTTGTTTCAGCTTGGTATCTATTTTCAAAGCGACTCGCTACATCTACACCCTCATGGTCATAATCCAGAGCATACTGCGTCTGCAGCCCGCAGTGCTGTGAATCTGCTTCCCTAACATATGTTTAAAAGTTATTACGACGAAGCTCCCCCGAAGCTTCGTCGTAATAACTTTTAAACATATGTTAGGGAAGCAGATTCACAGCACTGCGGGCTGCAGACGCAGTATGCTCTGGATTATGACCATGAGGGTGTAGATGTAGCGAGTCGCTTTGAAAATAGATACCAAGCTGAAACAAGCAGACACATGGCTTTAATAAATACTGAATGTTACTAACAGCAGACCGCTTACATCGCTGAATGATAGAGCAACCTGGTGGCATATAACACCAGGGCACCATCAAGGGTGAAGATAACCTTTGAGGTGCACTTACTTGACATAACTATCATTCCTGGAAGGATATTTATCCGGAAATAGGTATTGATATAGTACCACAAACACCCCAAGGATACTATCCCTTACATATATATTTTTAAAATACTCTCAATAGAGTTGTTTCTTGTTTTGTTTTGTATTATATGTGGGGAAAATTATTCTAATAAATAATAATAAAAGTTATATTTTAAAATTTGACCTAAAACAGGTATTATTGGTCTTTTTGACCATTGGATAATAAATATTGATTTCCTGGGTCCAGTGGATCTTCTGTAAATAATATCTGCTGGATTAAGTTCGGATGGTACGTAGTGCCATTGTTCAGGTTTGGAGGATCTCCTGATTCTCTCTATGCGGTTACTAACGTACACATAAAATCGCTTGGTCCGATTGTGGATGTAACCCAAAACGACCTTACTGTCGGTGTAATACTGGACTTCAGCTATGTCGACACCCAGTTCTTGTTGTATGAAATCCGCAATCTCCACTGCCAACACAGTCCCACAAAGTTCCAGTCTGGGAATAGTATGATCGGGCTTAGGGGCTAACTTAGCCTTACCAAAGACAAATCCAACGTGATTCTGGTTGTTGGGTTCAGTCACCTTCAGATAGGCAACCGCTGCGATGGCCTCCGTGGAGGCGTCCGAGAACACGTGGAGTTCTTTCTTTATGCTAGAGGAAAGTGAGGTTTTAACATAGCATCTCGGGATATGGATCTCATCCAAGGCACACAAGGATCGCTTCCAGGCTTCCCATTTTTGCTCTTTCTCGGAGGGAAGTGGGGTATCCCAATCCTTGACTGTTTCAGAAAACTGTCTCAGTAGAGATTTACCTTGTATGGTGATGGGCGCTACAAATCCCAGCGGATCAAATAGGCTGTTTACCACTGATAGGACGCCTCGTTTTGTAAATGGCTTGTCTGCGCAACTTATCTGAAAACCGAAGGAGTCAGCAGAGAGATCCCATCTGAGGCCCAAGCTCCTCTGCACAGGTGGACTGTCCAGTCCCAAGTTAATGTCCTTGAATCCTGGTGCATGATCACCTGATTCGAAGGCCCTCATAACGACCAAGCTGTTCGAAGCAATTTTGTGTAGTCTAAGTTTAGCTTGGTACAACATACTTTGAGTCCTTTTGAGCAGATCAATAGCCGCTTCTTCAGTCGGTAGTGATTTGAGTCCATCGTCTACGTAGAAGTCCTTTTCTACAAAGTCTCTGGCGTCTTTACCGTACTCGGATTCTCCCTCTAATGCAGTTCGACGAAGGCCGTAAGTTGCCACGGCAGGTGAAGGGCTGTTTCCAAATACGTTTACCCTCATTCGATACTCTGCCAGCTCTGCATTGGTGTCATTATTCTTGTACCACAGAAACCTGAGGAAATTCCGGTGGTCCTCTCTGACTACGAAACAGTGGAACATCTGTTCAATGTCGGCGGTGATGGCAACAAGCTCCTTTCTGAACCTCATCAGCACTCCAACTAGGTTATTCGTCAGATTAGGACCTGTGAGAAGGACGTCATTAAGAGATACACCTTGATGTTTGGCGCTTGAGTCGAAAACAACCCTAATTTGATTAGGTTTCCGTGGGTGATACACTCCAAATGAAGGCAAGTACCAGCACTCGTCGTTCTTCCCTAAGGGTGGAGCTGGTTCTGCATGGTTGTTGCGGAATATTTTGTCGATAAAGGCAACAATGTGTTCTCTCATCTCAGGCTTACTGTTCATGGTACGCTGAAGAGAGTTAAATCTAGACAGAGCTTGTTCTCTATTGTTCGGGAGTCTCACCCTGGTAGCTCGGAAGGGTAACGGAGAAACCCAGTGATTGGTTTCGTCTTTAAGGAACTCATTGTCCATTATCTTGATAAATTCTCTGTCTTCTACTGACAAAGCTACTTTGTCATCGTCCTTGCTTGTGTGAAAGACTAATCTTCCCAAGTTGTCGGCAAAGAAGGGAGGAATGTCGTCGGGTGGTTGTATGAGGTCTGGAGGCTTCTCTTTCACCTCGTAGTGATGAGGGCAAGGCTTAATGCAAGTTGTGCGTCCATCTCCACGCACGTACGTTTTGAAAGAGTGGACTCTTGGTTGATCCAAACATACATTTCCTATGACTACCCATCCCAAGTCCAGTCTCTGGGCGTATGGTGCATAGTTAAGACCATTACACTGTTGACGCACCTTGTGTACCCTTAGATTGTCTCTGCCAAGCAGGAGTAGAATCTCTGCGTTGTTGTCCATAGGTGGGATAACGTTGGCTAGGTGCCTTAGGTGTGGTTGGTGCAATGCAGCTTCCGGGGTAGGAATTTCATCCCTTATGGTTGGGTATTTGATCACATTCGATCAGCGTCGGTAGAGGTATTTCTGTATTCCAACTGACGGAACAAGCGATGAATCCTTGTGCCCTCCTGCCGCTAGTCTCTATGCGACCCGAGCAGGTGTTTAAGATGTAGGGTTCTGACGGCCCCTTTATTCCAAAGGCTTCAAAGAATTTAGGTCCTGCTAGGGAGCGGTTGCTTTGGTCGTCAATGATGGCATACATTTTTACTGCCTTTTCTGGTAGCCCCTCTGGGTAGACCTTGATTAGGCATATGCGGGCACAACATTTCTCACTCTGGCCCTCCCCACATACGTCCAAGCATGAGCAGGAAACAGCAGTGGCTGTGTTGGCATTATTTTGGGGCTCCCCGCCATGACTTGGAGCGGGACTGGTGGTGACAGCAGCCGGTGAATCCCTTGTGAGTGGAGTTGGGTGCATAGCCGAGGCGTGTCTTTCACTATGACACTCCTCACACTTGATAATGGATTTACAGTCCTTAGCCATGTGCTCCAATGAAGCGCAGCACCTGAAACATACCCCAAGCTCGGTGAGGACTTTCTTGCGCTCCTGTATGGTTTTGGATCTAAATCCTCTGCATTTGTTCAGTGAGTGTGGTTTTTTATGAATGGGACATTCACGATTGAAGGCCTTGTCTCCTGATGAGGTAGTGTACTGTTTACCAGTGGGTACTGCAGATGATGGTAGGTTAGTCTTTCTAACATTCACGCTGCTCTTAAAGTCTCTGTGTTTATGCACAATACTTTCATACCTTGATGATGGTGTCACTGAAGCTGTAGTATTGAACTCCAGGAAGTCGAGGCTGGGGTCATTCCTCATCTGGGACTGTTCATCGATGAACCTACAGAAATGAATAAATGGGGGAAAGGTGACGTCATGCACTCTTTTGTACCTTGAGACTGATGCCGCCCACTTCTCTTGCAGGCTGTATGGTAGCTTCACGACAATTGGGTTCACCCCATGGGCAGTATCCAGGTAGCACAGCCCGGACAGACGAGGATCTCTTTTGGCGAGCTCCAGTTCCATGAGCAAATCACTTAAATCCTGAAGCTTGTGGACATCCTTAAGACTGATCTTGGGAACGTTCTGCAGTCTCCTGAATAGTGCCTTCTCTATTGCTTCTGCACTGCCAAAGGTGCGTTCGAGTCTTTGCCAGGCTGTAGCGAGACCTGCTTCTGCTTGTCCCACATAGACAGTTCTAAGGCTCTTGATGCGATTTGTGGAGCCTGGGCCCAGCCAGTTGATCAAGAGGTCGAGCTCCTGCTCTGCGGTTAGGTTGAGGTTGGCAATGGCGGCTTTGAAGGTCGCCTTCCAGGCTCTGTAGCTCTCCGCACGGTCATCAAATTTTGAGAGACTGGTGTTAATTAGCTCTCTGCTCACCATAAACCTGGCAAACTCAGACATATCTGATCTCTCACTGCTTGTTGCCATGACAACTTGTGATGCCCCTGGGGCGTATAGGCTGTGTGGCGTGAAAGGGTGAGATGCTTCCGGGTAGAATGATGTTGCTGCAGGGTTGAGCTGTGGTCTAGCCTCTGTAGATTCTGATGACTGCCGCTTGAGCTGTGGAGGTAGGCCAGGAAACACCTGGTAGCCATCTTGCTGTAATAAATGCCCTTGAGAGGGCGCGCCTGGGCAACTGTTATTGGGTTGCTCAGGTGCTGTGGGTATCGCTGGCACTGCAGGTAGAGATGACTTGGAGGTTTCAGTGTTTGCTTGGACAGTACTGCACACTGGGGGCGGTGCAGATAACTGTTTCAGAACATAGTCACTGGTGCGATCAACTGGATCGTCTATCTCCTCTGGTGGTAAGCAGACTGAATCAAAGCCTTGGCTCAATGCTTGCTCAAGTAGTCTTACCTTTGCTAATGCAATTTCCTCTTCCCTCTCTGATTCAAGGATCTTTATTCGAGCCTCTGCTTCTGCCCTCTTGGCCGCCGCCGTCTGTGCTTCTGTTCTCGCAAGGACTTCTTTTTCGGTGAAGGAACGCCTCACTTTGGATAGCTCTGCATTTATGCGGGCCTCTAGTAATCTGTCGCTCAGGGCGGAGCTTCTAGAGCATGATGATCTGTAGGACCGCGAGGAATGTTTGGATGAATGCGATCTGTGTGATCTAGTTTCTTGCAAATGAGAGATGCGGAGTTCCACTTTATCTTTAGCGTCCAGCACCATGGCGTCTCTTTGTCTGTCTATTGATTCTGCCTTGCACAATTCTGATGGGGCTTCTTCGATATTAGAGTCTTTTAGAAAGGTTATATACCTTGTGGACAGTCTCTTGTATCTTTCATGGGCTGAGTTCAGCCGCCCGACGGCAACTTGTAAACTGGTGGCATCGCCTGAGGAGGACTTAAGTCCTGATATGAGGGAGGAAACTCGTTCCCATAGCTCTTCCAGGTTGTCACATAGCTCATCTTTCCTGGTGTGATAATTTTTCGTGATCTTTATAGTTGGTTTGAGAGAGCGCCTTGGTCGCGTGACTTGGTCTGCTGGAAGTGTGGATTCTACCTCCAGCTCTTCATAATGATCAGTATCAGGTTGAATTTCCTTTGTTTCATCACTGGGGAACTGTACGAGGTCCTTTTCGGCCATTTTGATTTAAGGTGCGCTGTCTCTTTAAGAAAATGAACTTTCGAATTGGGGGCTGAAAATTGCCGTGCGGCTCAGTTGAGGCACCCCGATAAGGTTCCTAAAGTGTTTTGAGTAAATTGCGGGGTTTTGGTTTGAGGGAGGCCCCGCGTGCGTGAACAGTTCTTATATCCTGCGAGCAAGGGTTAATATAGGATGTAGAAAGTGGCTTGGCAAGTAGTGGAGGACTTCCAGGCAAGAGTATATCTACTGCGGACACCCCGTGCTTCCCCTTAGGCTTATGAGACGTGCACTGTTGCCGGGCAGATTTGCTGCGAGTGGGCCTGTTGCAAGGGAGGTTCCTGAGTGTGGCACTGGGCTCTGAGGGAACCTGTAGCCGGGCATTAGACTTTGAGACGGGTATTTACTGGGGTATAAGGCTTTAAGGCAGTTTTTGACTGTTCTGTCCCCACATGAAGGCGAATGAAGGTGTAACTGATAATGACCTTGTGACTGTCCTACCTTCGTATCCAAGCAGTGGAGCAGACCGGACCGGCAGATGCTCAGGTTAGATGGATCCAGACGTAGACATGAGGATGCAATCAAACGTGGGTTTATTTGATCCGGAGCAGCAACATACAGTTATACAATACAGGGATGCAGTAGCAGTGTAGATGCTGTCATGTGGATGTCTTTCCTGAGACTAACTGCTGAGGCAACTGCTGGTCAAAAACTGATGCCTTACCAAGCCAAGATGTGTGTCTCCAGTCACAAGGAGTGCAGCACTGAAAATGGCTACAGGAAGTGACCAGGACCAAGGCTGCTAAAACCACGCCCAGAAAGAAAAACTTTATAGACAAGGAACAAGGCGTGCAGCATACAAATTCCGGCCAGCAGATGGCAGCAGAGAAACAATACGTAGAAACAACATAGTAAAAGGAGATATAATAATACAGTGCATTAATTAAATTTGAAAGAAACAGCACAGTAGGGGCTCATTTTTTGCAGGATGAGGTGATGGTTTTATTGATAATATTTTGGGAGGCATACGCCTTTTTGATCGCTTGGTGTTGCACTTTTTGTGATGTAAGGTGACAAAAATGGATTTTTTTTACACTGTTTTTATTTTTATTTTTTTATGGTGTTTATCAGACAGGGTGGATCATGTGATATATTTAAAGAGCCGGTCATTAAGGACACGGCAATACCTTATATGTGTGGGTTTTGTTTTGTTTTTTCAGTTTTTTATTATAAAACAAGTGGAAAGGGGCATTTTTTTCTTTTTTACTTTATTAATTTTATTAAAAACACTTTTTTCTTTTACTTTTTTAACTTTAGTTTATTTATGACATTCACTTTTGGGGTCTGATCCCCTCTGCAATGCATTACAATACATCTGTATTGTAATGCATTGCCTGCTAGTGTATGGCACTGAGTCATACACTAACAGGTTGCCTAGGAGACCCAGCCTGAGGCTGGATCTCCTCAGCTCCCGTAGAAGGCAGGCAGTTCCCGATGCCGTGCAAGGCATTGGGCAGCCTCTGCACGGCATCGGGCTGCCTTGTGTCGCATCAGGTCCCCACCACAGCAGCGCAGGGACTCGATGCTCTCCTTCACCCGACACAAACCACTTCTATGTCGCGGTCAGAAGAAGGGATTTATCCGCCTGCATCAGCTTTTACAGCGATGCCGGCGGATACAGCAGGGGCCCAGCTACCACGGACTGCCGGGCCCCTGCAATGGTCGCACACACTGCGGTGCCCGCGCAATCACTATGACGTACTATTACATCAAATTGCGGGAAGTCAGTGGTTCCCATGACGTAACAGTACATCAAAGGTCGGGAAGTGGTTAAATACATAATCAGACAAACAACAACAAATCATGACTTTTTTATCCCTAACATTCTATTCAGTTAAACACAATAGTAAATGTTCATCCTGTATAAGCATGGACAAAGTCATTACATACCTTCGTAAGGAGAAAAATTGTTTGTCCCAATGGCTTTTCACATATATTATTACTAGTATTGATTGAGCACTGTAGTGCTCGGGCAGAACACATCGGGATGTTCAGGTGCTTGACTGAGCACCTGAGTATAATGGAAGTCAACGGGAGAACCCGAGCATTAAACTAGGTACCCCCTGCTCGGAAGAGGGGAGGGTGCCTGGTTCATAGGAAAATGTCAGAAATTGATGGAAACACCACCGAAATGGTTCTGGAACAGCATGGGGAGGATGTGTGGATGCATCTTGTATTCGCAGGTCGCTGCTAGGAACGATGTTGTCCGAATAGTATGCCACTTTTACAGACTGACAATAATACGCACAAAACCGAAAAAAATATCAATTGTAGAGGAAAAATTGTTAAGAAACATTCTTTCCTGTATATTTACTTGAATATAAAGTGCAAGTGCTGCCAAAAATTACAAGGAAGAGGTACTCCAATACAACCTGTATATCACTTAATGGAGTGCCTCATTCAAATTGCTATACAATAGTTCAGGTAGTGGGACTCCTACACTCAAAGCCTATGCACTAAGTGAAAGGGCTGCCAAAAATTACAAGGAATTAGCATTGCAAAACACCCTTTGTTACACATAAAGGAGGGCATCATACACACCCTTGAAAAATTATGATTGATGGCCTGCTGGTGACCCTCAAAAACATTTGAAGCAAGGGCCTGCTGATCTGACCATCTAAAACATTAGGGGTGAGGGCCTGCTGCCGCATTGGTGAATCTAGATAACCTCTGGGCAATTGCACGTCCCCGTGATGGCGACGATCCATTAGGATGTCTGCCGTTTCAACTTTCAATGTTCTTTTCTGCGCCAAACATGGTGATCACGGGTAGCGGTGAATCAGGGTTCGATGCCGGAGCGGAAGCCTCAGAAACGGCTACCACATCTAAGGGAGGTCAATGGCTGAAATCTGATTGGCTGTTGTTACATTGCCCCTTTTATTTTTCCTAATTGTGAACCACCCAGAGAGGGTGGGTAAAGTTATTAAAGCACAAGCATCCAAGGAAAACAGCAGGTGCACGTCAATTACCCACTCCTGACTCGGGGAGGTAGTGAAGATAAATAACAATACAGCACTCTTAAGAGGCCCTGTTATTGGAATAAGTACACTTTCCGTTAACGAGGATCTATTGGAGGGCAAGTCTGGTGCCAGCAGCCAACTTGCTCCTGGCATCCACAACGTTCACCCAGTGTGCCATCATGGTGAGGATTGTGTGGACCAGACTCTTGGCTACTGAGACTGGACTTGTAGGTGAGGGACTGCTGCCACTTTGTTGACTCTTGACGCTTGCGTTCAAATGCCTGGGGTAATGACATTTGGATGCTGCTCTGGGACAGGGAAGTGGAAATTCCAGGTGCAGGGCAGGAGGCATCCTTGCCTGCGCCTTTGACAGGCGATTGGCCAGCACATACCATAGGGGAAGACGAGGCTGTGGTGTGACCCGCAGACACAGATTGTGGACCCAGGCTTTCATCCCACTTATTACGGTGCTTGTATGCCATGTGGTGGATCATGCTGGTGGTGGTGAGTGGTTGCTAGTGTTCAAGCCCCGACTCATTTTGGTGTGGCACAGGTTACAAACTACTATTCTTTTGTTGTCCGCACTTTCATCAGAAAAGCGCCATACTGCGGAACACCTACCCCTTGGCAAGGGAGATTTACGTAAGGGGGTGCTCCGTGGAACAGTTGTGGGCCTGTTTGGTGTGGCCCGCCTTCTCCTTTTTGCCACCCAACTGCCTCTTTCAACCTGTTGCGGTGCTGCAGATCCTTCCCCCTCTGTACTGCTGTACTCGCTCGGCTTTCCACCTTCTCAAGTTGGGTCAGTGAACTCATTGTCCACCACCTCCTCTTCCACTTCCTCACTCTGATCATCCTCTTGGTTTCTTGACCTAACCACAACCTCAGTGATTGACAACTGCATCTCATCCTCTTAATCAACCTTTTGAGACAGTAATTGCAGTTGACTCATTGGCAGCTGTGTCTCATCTTCATCCACCTCATTAAACACTAATTGCCGATCCCAATGTCATGTTCTTGTGACTGTGGATGCTCAAGAGGTTGGGAATCAGGACACAAGATCTCATGTCCCTCTTCAAGCATGCTTGGCGAGAGGGCCAAATCAAGTACCTCGGAATATCCGAGTGTGGGAATACTTGTTTGGCCAGACTCTCCATGGTGGGTGAAGGAGGATCAGAGCGAGTATCCTGTTTACCAAACTCTTGGCTACTGAGACTGGACTTGGTGGAAGACGGTGGTGCTTAACCGACTGGAAGCATTATCTGCTGCAATCCAACCAACCACTTGGTCGCACTGGTCTGACTTCAAGAGTTTATTCTGCGATGCCCTGCAAGCTGGGACATGAAGCTACATATCGTGGATGATTGTTTTTCTTGTGCTCTGTCAGCAGGCACAGTTTCAACGCGCCCAGGGCCACGACCTCTGCATGAACCATCAACATCACTGCCACTTCCCTGTCCCTTACTGCTTGCCATCTTCTTATTAAATGTTATATGCACACTTGACACACAATATGTGGCACGGATGTCACAGTTCACAGCAAGCACAGTATATTGAAAAAGTATGGAAAAGTATGGAAAAAGGAAAATAGATTTCACTTATATTTCTCCAATCTCTGGCACTAACACACTAGAGGGTATTGGACATATGTCACAAGTCACTGCAGACAACATCTATAGAATTTTTTGGTAAAATGATGGAAAAAATATATTAATTTTCACTTATATTTCTCCAGTCTCTGGCCCTGACACACAGAAGGTATTGGACAGACATCACAAGTAGTGATGGACGAACATCTGTTGGGATGGTTCGCGAACGCGATCAAATGATCGTGAACCTCTATAGAAAAAGATTTGAAAATGATGGAAAAATTATAATAATTTTTACTTATATTTCTCCAATCTCTGGCCCTAAGAGACAGACGGTATTGGACAGATGTCACAAGTCACTGCAGACACCCTACTGTATATAAAAAAAAAGTATTGAAAATGATGGAAAAAATATAATACATTTTCACTTATATTTCTCCAATCTCTGGTTCTGACACACAGGAGGAATTGAGCACATCACAAGTCACTGCAGACACCCTCTATAGAAAAAGTATTGAAAATGATGGAAAAAATATATTCATTTTCACTTATATTTCTCCAATCTCTAGCCCTGGCACACAGAAGGTATTGGACAGATGTCACAAATCAATGTAGACACCCTCTATCGAAAAAGTATTGAAAATAATAGAAAAAAATATTGTAATTTTAATTTATAGTTCCCCAATCTCTGGCCCTGACAGACAGACGTATTGGACAGATGTCACAAGTCACTGCAGAAAACCTCTATAGAAAATGATGGAAAAAATATATTAATTTTCACTTATATTTCTCCAATCTCTGGCCCTAACAGACAGTAGGTATTGGACAAATGTCACACGTCGTCTGCAGACAACCTCTATAGAAAAAGTATTGAAAATGATGGCAAAAATATTACTTTTCACTTATATTTCTCCAATCTGTGGCCCTGAGAGACAGACGGTATTGAGCACATGTCACAAGTCACCGTAGACACCCTCTATAGAAAAAGTATTGAAAATGATGGAAAAAATATATAAACATTTTCACTTATATTTCTCCAATCTGTGGCCCTGACACACAGTAGATATTGGACAAATGTCACAACTCACTGCAGACAACCTCTATAGATAAAGTATTGAAAATGATTAAAAAAATATTAATTAATGAATTTTCGCTTATATTACTCCAATCTCTGGCCCTGACAGACAGAAGGTAATGAGCAGGTCACAAGTCACTGCAGACACCCTCTATAGAAAAAGTTTTGGAAATGCTGGATAAAATATAGTAATTTTCACTTATATGTCTCCAATCTCTGGCCCTGACACACAGAAGGTATTGGACAGATGTTACAAGTCACTGCAGACAACCTCTATAGAAAAAGTATTGAAACTGATGGAAAATATATAGTAGTTTTCATTTATATTTCTCCAAATTCTGGCCCTGACACACAGAAGGTATTGAGCAGATGTCACAAGTCACTGCAGACACCCTCTATACAAAAACTATTGAAAATTATGGAATAAATATAGTAATTTTCACTTATATTTCTCCAAATCTGTCCCTGGCCCTGACATACCAGA